>NC_081848.1:82894263-83636138 GCF_963259705.1 Myotis daubentonii
CTTCCTCTGATTCCTCTCTGGCTGGCTGCCCGGGCCACACTTCTCTGCCATTCGCTGGCGGCCTCCTGCATCTCCTTTGTCCACTGTGGCCTTCGGCAGGCTGGCTGGGGGAGTGGAGGAGGCATTGGTCTGGTATAGAAAGCCTGGCTGTGCTGCTGCTCCTGGGTGTGGCCTTGAACCAGTCACAGCTTTCATTCTTGCAATGTTGTTAGTTAGTTACTTAGTTAGTTAATCTCCATCCGAGGACATTCTTCTATTGAGTCTTAGAGAGAGTGGAAGGGAGGGAGAGAGACAGAGAGAAACATCAATGTGAGAGAGGCATATCAATTGGTTGCCTCCCACACGCGCCCCAACCAGGGCTGGGGATCAAGTCTGCAAACAAGGTATGTGCCCTTGACTAGAATGGAACCCAGGACCCCTCAGTCCATGGGCCAACACTCTGTCCACTGAGCCAAACTGGCTAGGGCTAATTTTTTTAAAAAAATTGACTTTAGAGAGAGGAAGGGAGAGAGAGAGAAACCACTTTGTTGTTCCTCTTATTGATGCATTCATTGGCTGTTTCTTGTATGTGCCCTGGCCAGGGATCTAACCCATAACCTTGGCATATTGGGATGATGCTCTAAACCTACTAAGCTATCCAGACAGGGCGCAGTAAACTTCTTTTTTTTCTTAAGAAATACGAATTTATTAGGTCATCTGGAAAACCAGATGGGCTGCGCCTCAAAATGACACCAGCCTGAAAGGAATTCTGTATATAGAAATTGTTCCATTGATGCTTTTGGAAAACCATGCTGCCTTTGACTCCTCTTTTCTCCTGAGTACCACATAGGTGCTTTGTTGGTTAACATGCTCTGGGTTTAAGATTTTGGCCTTTTAAGTGTTTCTGTGACCCTGAACTTGGCCTCATGGTGTGAAGTAGGGCAGTAGGGTGTAGGGGTAAGCAAGTCATTTATTTACACATTGATGTGGCCAGATTTCATCTCTTTGTTTCTCCTCTGCAGGGACTGAACTTGAGAAAACTGCCGAGGTTGGAAAATCCCAGTGGGCCCTTTTGGGCTGACTTGTAACCGCTAGTAACTCCCAGTCTGTCTTCCCTGCCAGAGATGTCCATGTGGGAGAGGCGCTGGCCGAGGACTCCTTGGCTGATACTGTTTTTCTGTTGCCTCTTTCACCAGGATATCAATAGCCTCAACAAGCAAATCGCCCAGCTTCAGGATTTTGTGAGGGCCAAGGGCAGCCAGAGCGGCCGGCACCTGCAGACCCATTCCAACACCATAGTGGTCTCCCTGCAGGTGGGACCTGGGTGCGGGGGACGGGGAGATGAAAGGCAAGAAGGTCTTGACTTCCTTTGCTGACCTTTCTCTTTTTCTTCTAGTCAAAGCTGGCGTCCATGTCTAACGACTTCAAATCCGTCTTAGAAGTAAGGACAGAGGTGAGTGGAATCTGTGTGGGAGGGATCGGAGTCTGGGGACAAGGGTCCAGGAGGGAAATGGGAGAGACAGGTGGGAGGTAAGGGAAGGGTGACAGGGTCATGGCCGACAGGAAGGGTCTCTAACATACATGCTTTCCAGAAGCCTCAGGACCTTTGCATTTCTTCCCCAACCCCAGAACTTGAAGCAGCAGAGGACCCGGCGGGAGCAGTTCTCCCGAGCGCCTGTGTCGGCCCTGCCCCTTGCCCCCAACCACCTGGGTAAGTCACAGGCCATACGGGGAGTCCGGAGGGGTACAGCTAAGTTACTCTGGTTGTGATGGCATCTTCTAAGGGCAGGGGTTGCGTGAGAGAATATGGGGGCAAGGAAGTTGCTAAGCTTTCTCTCTCAAAGGTCAACTTCATTGATGGTGTTATTGATCCGCACTTGGTTTCCCACGTTCTCACTCTTGGGGATGAATTCAGTCATGTTCAGAAGAATAACAGTTACTGATACGTTTGTGCACTCACTTTATTCACATGCTCTCATTTAATTTTCACAACCACCCTCTGAGAAAACAACTATTATTATTCCCTATTTTACAGGTGAGGAAACTGAGGCTCAAAAGGGGTTAAATGACTTGTCCAGGGTTATGAGGCTAGTAAGTGGGATTCAAATCCAGAGCATGCGGGCTTTGAAACTGCTTTTAACCAATAAAAAAACACCATGTCTTCTTTCTTCCTTCAGGAGGCGGTGCTGTGGTTTTGGGGGCAGAGTCCCGTGGGGATGTGGCCATCGACATGTTGGACTCTCGGACCAGCCAGCAGCTACAGCTCATTGACGAGCAGGTACCTAGGTTCTGAGCTGGGGAGGCGTTGCCCCGGTGCCCTCTGTGGGCCATGTGAAATGGCGAGTTGGGCGGGTCCTAAGGAGGCAGGCCCTGCCCTCAGAAGCTCCCAGTGCTCATGTCCGCTCTCTGCTCTGCAGGATTCCTACATCCAGAGCCGGGCAGACACCATGCAGAACATCGAGTCCACAATCGTTGAGCTGGGCTCCATCTTTCAGCAGTTGGCACACATGGTTAAGGAACAGGAGGAAACCATTCAGAGGTGAGACTCTCTCTCTCACCCAAACAGAAGAGCTCTCTCTCCCTAAAGGCCCCCAGGGGCAGTGGGGAGGGGAGGGTGCCTGCCCACCCCCGGGCACAGCTCACCTGCTTCCGTGGCTTCCAGTGTGTGGCGCACCGGTTCCCTGTCAGGCTCTGTTCTAGGTGCGGGGCACACGGCAATGAGTAGGAAGCCAAGTTTCTGTTTCATGGAGCTTAACTTTTGTAAGTGTGTGTGGAATGCGTGCACACCCTGCTAAAAAGAATTAACAAGACATTTTCAGACAGTGAAAGGAGTATACAGAGAGTTAAAGTAGGGCGATGTGTTAAGACAGTGACTGACTAGGGTGGTGTATCAGATAGGGTGGCAGACACGCCATTGTGAAGACCATGATGTTGATTAAAGCAGAGACCTGAATGACAAGAGGGATCCAGCCATGCAAAGAAGAGGCAAAGAGTATTCTAGGCAGTGTGGACAGCTAAGACTCTAAGATGGGACATTCTTGCCGTATTCAAGAATCAAAGACGACCAGCATGAGCAGGGACAGAGAGGGACAGGATGAGGAGGAGGGAGGCAGAGCCCACCCACGGGAGGGCCTCTCTGCGCCTCCTGCTGCTTCAGAGGCGTTTAAAATATGCATGTATATTCTTACTGATTTCAGAGAGGAAGGGAGAGGGAGAGATAGAAACATCAATCTGGGACCTTTCAGTCCGCAGGCAGACGCTCTATCCACTGAGCCAAACCAGCTGGGGCTGTAAGAGGCATTTTATCAGCTCTCCCTCTTTGGCACTTACTATTCATTCAATCTGTTATAGCAGCAATTTCAACCCATGTAAAGCAAGAATTTTTAAAATATACAGTATCTGACTATTTAGTGAGGGACACTAACCTTTTTTCTTTCCCCTTAGATTGTCAAATAACAAATGACACGAGCCCTGGCCAGTGTTCTCAGTGGTTAGAGCATCAGCCCACCCACCAAAGGGTCATGGATTGAATTCCCAGTCAAGGGCAGGTCAAGGGCATATACCTGGGTTGCAGGTTTGATTCCTGGCCCCATTGGGGGCTGATGCAGGAGGCAACCAATCGATGTGTCTTTCACATGGCAAAAAAGCAATGGAGAAAACATCTTTGGATGAGGATTAAAAAAAAAAAATGACAGCCAACACAGCAATAGCCTACTTATGTGAATGAATCAAAATTATTTTTTTTTTTGTCAGATTGGCAAAAAATATAGTACATTTTTTAGTAGTTTATGTGTGCTGTGAGATGAAAAAGGTTGAAAATCACTGGCTTATAGAGATATAGGTACAGCCTTGTACAAAAGAGATAAACATCCCTGCACTTGCAGAACTTAAAGCCTAGTAGGGGAGATTCATTATTAAAAATACACATACGGCCTGGCTGGTGTTACTCAGTGGTTGAGCGTTGACCTATGAACCAGGAGGTCACAGTTTGAGTCCCAGTCAGGGCACATGCCCAGATTGCAGACTTGATCCCCAGTAGGGGGCATGCAGGAGGCAGCCAATGGATGATTCTTGTCATTGATGCTTCTCTCTCTCTCCCTCTCCCTCCCTTTCTGAAATCAATAAAACTATATTTTTATAAATATATATTTAAAGTTTAATGAAAGAGGAAAAAACAGTCTTTTATATTTACTCATGTTTTTACCATTTCCAATGCTCTTCATTCCTTCCTGAATACCCACTTTCAATCTGGTATCACTTCCCTTTAACCTGAAGAACTTCAGCATTTTTTGTTTTTTGTTAATCCTCACCCGAGGATATTTTTCCATTGGTTTTTTAGAGAGAGTGGAAAGAGAGGGAAAGACAGAGAGAAACATGGATGTGAGAGAAACACATCGATTGGTTTCCTCCTGCACGTGCCCTGACCAGGGCCTGGGCCAGGGAGGAGCCTGCAACCAAGGAATGTGCCCTTGGCCGGAATCGAGCCTGGGACCTTTTGGTCCACAGGCCAACGCTCTGTCCACTGAACCAGATTGGCTAAGGCGGAACTTCAGCATTTTTTATAGTGCAGATCTGCTAACAAGTTCTTTTACTTTTATTTGAAAATATCTTTCACTTTCCTTTTTTGTTTTTGTATTGATTTTAGAGAAAGAGGAAGGTAGAGAGAGAGAGAGAAAGGAGAGAGAAACATCGATGTGAAAGAGAAACATCAATCAGCTGCCTCCTGCATGTACCTTGACCAGTGACTGAACCCAAAACCCAGGCATATGTCCTCGCCAGGAAACAAACCAGAGACCCTTCAGTGCACAGGATGGCACTCAACCAACTGAGCCACACCAGCCAGGGACTTCATTCTTTAAAAAAATTTTTAAAATTACAGTTTACATTCAATATTATTTTATATCAGTTTCAGGTGTACACCTTCATTCTTTTTTTTTCTTTTCTTATTGATTTCAAAGAGGAAGGGAGAGAGAGATAGAAACACCAATGATGAGAATCAATGATTGGCTGCCTCCTGCATGCCCCCCACTGGGGATTGAACCCATAATCCAGATATGTGCCCTAACTGGGAATCAAACCCATGACCTCCTGATTCATGGGTCAACGCTCAACTACTGAGCCAGCAGTAAGACATTCTTTTGTCCTCCCCATGTAAACTTTTTCTTTTCCATTTTCCTTAGCCTCTCCTTCCCAAGCCATTATTTTCTGCCTCATTCATTTTCGTTTTATAACTCCCCTGCTATTTCCTCTCTGTGTCCTATTGATTTGTAGGTTGTTGTTTTTTTACCACCCGTGTTCCCTTTTATTAGTTTCATTCATGGACTTCGATTTTAAATCTTTTATATGCCAGATTGCATTCATTATTTTTTCATTTTTGTTAAAGGCAATGTGAGCTTGATTGAATACTAGTGACACGGTTCACGGATTCGTGCACATTGAAAGGAAATTAGTTAGAAGGTGGCCGGCAGGGTGAGATGGCAAGATGGGCCGGACACGCCCTGGAGCCAACCTCCTGTGGTCCCTTCCCAGCGTCTGCGGAGTGAGTGGGGTCCCACCAGCAGGTGGGATCCCTCAGCCTGGCCTCTGGGGATTGGGCCGAAAACCGGCTCTCTGACATCCCCCGAGGGGTCCTGGAGTGCAGGAGGGCACTCGGCAAAGTTGCTGTTGTATGGGGTGTGGAACGCAAACGCAAGTGTGGAGTAAACCAGATTCAGGGCCGACAGTGCCCAGCAACAGCATAACCCACAGCTGAGGGTGGAATCGCACGGCCCCACAAGGAATCGGGCTCCCTCCTCTCTGGTTTCTGGGCGTGTCACCTGAGAACCCCTGCTGCCAAATCACAGCAGCTCGACAGCTCCTGTGTTGAGCGTCTACCCCCTGCTGGTCAGTGCGCGTCATAGCGACTGGTCGAACACTTAGCATATTAGCCTTTTATATGTTTATAGATGAGATGACAGATGCACCCACACTGAGAAATGTTATAGCCCAAAGCTAGAAAACCTGATCATTTAGGTAGCCTCTCTGACGTAGATAGGAAGTCAAGTACAATCCAGGCTCCTGTACTTGGACAGAGGAGCTCACAGTCCTCATGACGCAGGACCTTGGCTTGCAGCCGCGGCCTGGCCTTTCCTCTCACTCTCCAGCTGGACTGCCTGCTCCACTGACTTTTCTGTCCTCACAACTTGGGAAAGTCTCTGCTCCCAGGGCCTCCCTTTGCAAAGGCCAGGATTGTGTTTGTCTTTCAGGATTGCACATGCAGGCTGCCTGGGAAATGTTTCCTTTTTCTCAGCAGCTCTCAAGAGATTGTCCATCCTCTGAGGACTTCTCTATACCCTGGAGAGACATGGCCTCCTACTGTGGGGCTGTTCTTATCCCCCGACTTCCTGTTCATATGGTTAGGTTTCTCTTTCTGTCTTATTTAGAACCAGGATTTCCTGACTGGAATGGCCTGTGAACTTTTTTTTTTTTTTTTAATATCTTTTTATTGATTTCAGAGAGGAAGAGAGGAGAGAGAGAGAGAAACATCAATGATGAGAGAGAATCATCGATTGGCTGCCTCCTGCACGCCCCACACTGGGGATCGAGCCCACAATCCCGGCACGTGCCCGGACCGGAAATTGAACCATGACCTCTTGGTTCATAGGTCAGTGCGCAGTCCCGGAGCTATGCTGACCGGGTAGGCCTGTGAACTTTCACACCTCCCCCCCCTCACTATAAATGCAACACATACTTATTAGACAAAAATCAATAAATACTGAGAGACTTGACTTTGGATGTAAACACACAATACAATATATAGATGATGTATTATAGAATTGTACACTTGAAACTTACATAATTTTATTAACCAATATCACCCCAATAAATGTAATAAACATTTCTAAAAAGTAAGTACTGATGAGGAAAAATCTTAATAGCTAATATTTGAGGGCTCTTAGTATGGATCGAGCACTTCATGTGTGTTAATTCAGGTAAGTAGGTTTTGTGTTGGCTTCATTTTTCCTTCCTTTTTCAGTTGAGGCAAATGAGACTTGAGGTTAAATGACTGGCTTAGGGTCATTAGGTAATAATAAGTTGCAGAGCCAAGACTTCTTTCTGTTACCTTTCTATAGGTTTTTAAAAAAAAAATCTGTTTGCCCTAACCAGTTTGGCTCAGTGGATAGAGCGTCAGCCTGAGGACTCAAGGGTCCCAGGTTCGATTCCGGTCAAGGGCATGTACCTTGGTTGCAGGCACATCCCCAGTAGGAGGTGTGCAGGAGGCAGCTGATGGACGTTTCTCTCTCAGTGTTTCTAACTCTCTATCCCTCTCCCTTCCCCTCTGTAAAAAAAAATCAATAAAATATATTTAAAAATATATATTTTTTATTGATTTCAGGGAAGAAGGGAGAGGGAGAGAGAGAAACATCAATGATGAGAGAGAATCATTGAGCTGCCTACTGTGTGCTCCCCAATAGGAATCCAGCCCCACCTGGGCATGTGCCCTGATCAGGAATCGAACCGTGACCTCCTGGTTCATAGGTTGATGCTCAACCACTGAGCCACGCCAGACTCCAGAGCTTTTTCTATACACACACACACACACACACACACACACAAAATGGGATCATATTGCATATAAACACTTTGTTTCAAATTATGAGAAAGTTTATTTGGAAAGTTACAGAGGTAGTAGAAGCGAGCCAGCTGGACTGCATAGGCTCAGGAACCAAGTCATAGGGGCAGAAGGGCCCTTGGAGCTTAGGAGAGAGCAAGGCAGAGGTAACCCCTGGGGGAACAGAGCGGGAAGGGAAAGACATGCTTGAGCATTTTTTACTCCTACGCACTGTGACCATCTTTCCATGTCACTAAATATGCTCCGAGCCTGCTTGCTAATCGGTGTCCCGTTTCCTCTCCTCCTTGCCTGTCTCCAGGATTGACGAGAACGTGATGGGAGCCCAGCTGGATGTTGAGGGCGCCCATTCAGAGATCCTCAAGTACTTTCAGTCAGTTACCTCCAACCGGTGGCTCATGGTCAAAATCTTCCTCATCCTCATTGTCTTCTTCATCATCTTTGTGGTCTTCCTTGCCTGAACCTTCTCCACCCTAAGGCACTCCGTGGGGGTTTGCACCCACCTGGGAGGGCAGGTGCCAGTGCTGCCACTGAGCCTGTGCAGGGTGCTTGGGAGAAAGGCCCTGTTTTCCTGGAACTGCTAAGAATGGCCACTGCCCCTGGTCCCCCACCCCTTGCCTCTGGCCAGCCACCTGTCCTCCCCTCACCACCCTCAGGCCCGGAACACAGGGCTCTGGATTTGGATTCTGCTGTGAAGTGGCTGGAAAGGAGCCGTGGCCACCTAGGGGCCAGTGAGGAGGTTGTCTCCACTAGGAGATTTTATAAACCCTCCCAGCCTCTCCCAAAGGGAACTTTGGCAGCAAGGGGAGATGAGGCCCTTCCTCACATCCGGAGAGTGAGGAGAGGAAGCGAAACTGCCCCGGGACCAACTTTCCCACCTGGGTTAAAATCTGACCTCTTTCTTCCTCTCTTCACTATGTGAGGCAGGGGCCCTGAGCACCTCAGCTGCCCGCACAACCCCAACTTTGGCTGCTGGTGACTCAGTCTGCCAAAGGAGCTGCAGCTGTTTCCTCCCAATTACAGCAAGACTGACAGCCTCCCTCGCCATGTCGTCATTTCTGGGTGGGAGCGTCGAAGGGCTTAGGCAACAAGTGGAGTGCGCCCATACCCAGTTCAAGAACTGAAAGGGTTGGGCCCATGTGAGGCGCCAGGCGGTGGGCTCTGTGCACAGTGGCCTCCAGGCAGGAGAAGCAAGTACCGCAGCACTTCATTAGCGTGGCAACTTCCCTTCAGCGGGGCAAGCAGGACCTCAGAGTGCATTCCTGATGGGTGGCAACTTCCCGGACCATCTCCAGCGGTATTTGGACCTGTTTCATCTGCTAACTGGTTGGTCCCAGTTTTTCCTTGAGCTGGATGAAGCAGGAGCTCAAGAGTGAAAGGTGAAGCATTCATCCCCAGCTCCAGCGGAGGCTCTTGGTTCCCGCCAAGCCCCTCACACCCCAAGCCGGTCACAGGAGGAGACCTGCCTGGAACACCCACCCTCCAGGGAGGTTAATATGCCTTGTCATTCCTGACCAGGACCCACCACCACATCATTATGAGGTCACTGGAGTCCTCATCTCAACACAAAGGAAGCTCAAGCTATAGAGACAACAGTCACCATACACTGGCTTGGCCTAGTACTTTGGGGGGTCTAGGAGAGTCCACGCCTTTTCTAGCTCTGGCATTT
The DNA here is from genome assembly GCF_963259705.1 of Myotis daubentonii. Lineage (NCBI taxonomy): Eukaryota > Metazoa > Chordata > Mammalia > Chiroptera > Vespertilionidae > Myotis > Myotis daubentonii. The sequence continues at coordinate 82,903,521 of NC_081848.1, forward strand.
TAATATTTCCTCTCCCCTTAGCCTCTGTTCAGTAGGTAGTCTTGCTGGACTCTTCAATACCCAGTTGACACACCATGTGGGCCTGGCATAGCACACCTGTGGTAGATGGGGAGGTTTGTGAAGACAATTGCTCACTAAAGCCTGACAAATCAATCCTTTGACTCTGCAACGCTTCATGGAGGGGTTGCATAGATCAGAAATTCATTTATTTCACAGGTATTTGTTGAATTCCTGCCATGTGCCAAGCATGGTACTGAACCAGCTGCTAAAGAAAAAAGCCATGAATTAGGCAAGGGCCCTGCCCTTTTGGAGCTTATGTTTAGTTTTCTATTTCTTGACATTCTGATTTTTTAACAAGTTGATTTCAGAGAGGAAGGGAGAGGAAGAGAAACATCTATGAGAGAATCATTGATAGGCTGCCTCGGGCATTGAGGTCACAACCCAGGCATATGCCCAGACTGAAAATCGAACCGTGATCTCCTGGTTCATAGGTTGACGCTCAATCACTGAGCCACGCTGGCTGGGCTAATTTTATTTTATTGTATTTCTAGTGTTTTTACTGATTTTAGGGAGAAAAGATGAAGGGGAAGGAAAAGAGAGAAACATCAATGAGAAACATCAGGCTGCACGCCCCCTACTGGGAATCCAGCCACAACCTGGGCATCCTAGGTGAATGCTCAACCACTAAGCCACAACGCGGGGCTTGACAGTCCAATTTATAGGCAAGAAAAGCGAAGTATCGATCCGCAGCTGGCAGAGGGCGGAGCTGAGACAAACACTGGCTGGATCCCTCCAGGGGTCTGGGAGCGGTCACTCGGATCTCCCTTTCCTCGGAAGCCCTCCGTGTGGCCCCTGTTCCCCGTGCCTGTCGGAGTCCCCATTCCCTGCTCCAGCGATCACCCTGGAGGTGCTGGCGGGGCAGAGGGCGGATAAAGGCAGGCGCGGGGCGAAGCAGCCACCTCCTCGCGCTTGGGACCCGCGCCTGGGGATGGGCGTGCGGCGGAGGCCCCGCCCCTGTCTCGCGCCGGGCAGTGCGCACGCGCGGGGTGGGCGGGGCTGCTGGGGGCACCGCCCACTTCTGGGTACGTCGACGGCGCGCCGCGCGCTTGGCCTCATAAATGCGGTGGCGCGGGGCGTAGGGGCGCTGCGCCGGGAGGCCCTGGGCATTCTGACGTCTGGGGGCGTCGCGGCGCGCCTGAGCCCGTCCTGCTCCTCGCTGTGCCATGGCGGACGGAGGGAAGTCCTACAACGGTGAGTGCTGGCCCGGCTCAGAGGCGGGGCGGGGCGCCCGGGTCCGGGGGGCGGCGTCGGCCTAGGCCGCAGCCCGGGGGCGGGAGGCCGCGAGAAGCCCGCGGGGAACGGTGGCGGCGCGGGCCGGGGGCGAGGCAGCCCGGGCGGCCTGGCGGGACTCGAGGCGGGGGGCGAGTTGTTGACTCGGGGATCCGGCGTTGCGAGCCGCGGCCCCGGCGGTGGCTGGCGGGGCGGCGACGCGGTTCCTCTGAGCGCTGGGCCGTGGCTCCCTGTCATCGCCGCCGCGGCCGGACTCTCTTAAGTGAGTCAGGACCCGCCCGGCTGCCTGCGCCCCATTATCTGTCGCGTCCAGTGGCCTTGCCCCGCTTCCTGCGGCTTTGACTTCGGCAAAACAATTTACTTAACACCCACCTCGGCGCTGGACCGGACCGTCTCCTGGGCCTGGGTGGCGGTCCTGCTGGGCCCGGGCGTGGGCTGAGCTCGCTGGCAGCCCAGGCTGGAGGCCGGCGTGGCTACACCGGACTTGAGAGTTAAGCTCGGCCGCGTTTCCACCCCCTAATGCAGTCGAAGCAGCCTCGGCCGCCTGAGTTCGTGCCCGTGCCCGTGTGTGTGTGTGTGTGTGTGTGTGTGTGTGAGTAAATGTGTGTGAGTGTGAACATGAGGCCGTGCACGTTGTGCCTGGAGCATCCTAGTGCCTGGCCTGGAGGAAGTTCTCTAGCTGGGCCTTCTGTTCACTTACACCTTTTTCTGGGGCCATTTCTTGAAGCGCACTGTCCGCAGTGCCGCGTGAGGCCCTTTGGGGGGTCCTGGGTCTCTGAGGACCCGGGTTCAGGCTCGCTGCCCCTGGAGCCGCAGCTGGGGTGGTCTTCTGGCCGAAGAGGCGAAGGGCTCCCTCCGAGGGGCGGTTGGAGATCAGGCCGTAGAGACCTCGCGTTGGCCGTGTTTGTCGGCATTGGCTGGGCGGAAGCAGCTGTTGGCTGGAGCCGCTGTGCGGGTTGTGGCTGGTGGGTGGGGGGCTGCGTGAAAGTAGGTTTCAGGGGACTCAGGTCTGCGTGTGTCCAGTTCCACTTTGAATCAACCCTTCCTCATCTGCTTCCCTTCCCTGCGGCTCCGGCTTCTGCTTATTTTTCAAAAGCCCTGCAGCCTCCAGTGGCTCCCCGAGGCGGTCACCTCACAGAGGGGTGCTTTCTCTGGACAGCGAGGGCCGGCGTGGAGCCAGGCGGCGGTGGTCACAGCAGGGCAGCTAGACCAGCGATGCGTCTTCTAACTTGTACTGTTTCCCACTGCAGAGCACGATGATCGCGTTAGCTTCCCTCAGAGAAGGAAGAAGGGCCGGGGTCCTTTCCGGTGGAAGTGCGAGGGGAGCCGCAGGTCTGGAAGAGGGGGTGCCGGCGTCCGGACACCCCGCCTTGAGGACGATGACAGAGATGTGGCGATGAGCGATGCCCAAGATGTTCCCCGAGTACGATAGTAAGTAGGCGGCTTTCGCGCAGCCTCGGGGTCTACTGCGCCCCTCAGTGACTGGATGGTGACCTCCCTCCACCCCTCAGGCCGTCAGTCACATCCATGTACTGAGCCGCCTTCGGTACACGGTGCTGCTCTTGCCCTTAGTGGTCTGACTTCAGTGACTTCCTTTACACAGCCCTCTTACGCCAGGTCATCTCTCTTCTACCTACCAGAGAGAGACATGCCAGGGCCAGCCGAGTGGTTGAATATTTGCGATGTCTTATTCTCGGCTTCCCCACAGCACCCCCTACGCTGCGCGACCCAACCGGCGGGTTGATAATTGGCATGACCGAGACCGCATCCATGTTACTGTGCGGAGAGACAGAGTTCCTCCACAGAGAGGAGGGGCTGGCAACAGCCAGGATGGGACCTCGAAGAACTGGTTTAAGATTACAGTGAGTATCTGGGAAGTAGATGGTGCAGGGGAAGTGAGGGCTGGGGGTGGGCTCAGAGCGAAGGTGTTGACTCTTCACACCACAAAATCAGTCCTCTCAGCTGTTTACTCCACAGTCAGGTGTCCATCCTTTCTCCTAAGGGTCAGTATCTTAGAGCCGCTGGTTCAGAAAAGGAGTGGAAGGGACTGGCAGCGTTGCCAGGAAAGGAGAGGCATCTAAAGGGAAGCGTGATGACTGGTTGAGGGGGGGTGGTGTAACTCCTGGATGTCTCCATTTGGCTCGTACTCAGTTGTGGGGGTTGGGGTCTCTTAACTTCTCTGGGGGGCAGACAAGTTATAGATAGTATCTTGGGACTTTTAGAATCAAGCAATTTGATTCTTTTGAAAATAATACTTTATATATATATATATATATATATATATATATATATATATATAATTGATTTTTTACAGAGAGGAAGGGAGAGAGATAGAGAATTAGAAACATCGATGAGAGAGAAACATCGATCAGCTGCCCCCTGCACATCTCCCACTGGGGATATGCCCGCAACCCAGGCACATTCCCCTGACCGGAATCGAACCTGGGACCCTTCAGTCCGCAGGCCGACGCTCTATCCACTTGAGCCAAACCAGTTTCGGCAGAAAATATGATTTCAGAGAGGAAGGGAGGAGGGAGAGATAGAAACATCAGTGATGAGAGAGAATCATTGATCAGCTGCCTCCTGCAACCCCCACTGGGGATTAAGCCCACAACCCGGACATGTGCCCTGACGGAATCAAACAGTGACCTGGTTCATAGGTCGACGCTCAACCACTGAGCCATGCTGGCCAGGCAACAGTTTGATTCTTTTGATGAATAATAAGTATAAACAGATAGGAGGGAGATTGAGAAATCCATGTCTGGCTTGAGTTAGAAAACCTTTAACAGATGTTTTCTTTTTATTGTTGTTTCATTGGTTTCTTTGTTTTTCGGTGATCTCCTGATCAATCACTGAGCCACACTAGACGGCCTGACTGGTGTTTTCTTTAGAAAATCTTTTCAAGCTTGGCAAGCTATATGAAGGAGCACTAGATTGGATCTGCTCTTTAACCTTAGTTACATATTGCTCCCTTCTCTTTCTCTCATGTAGATTCCTTATGGCAGGAAATATGACAAGGCATGGCTCCTAAGTATGATTCAGAGCAAATGCAGTGTCCCTTTCACCCCCATTGAGGTAAGATATGGCCCGAGTGCCTGTGGGAGGGGCCAGGTGGTCCAGGGGCTCTGGGCTCCAAGTCAACTGCTCTTGTTTCCTCTTGCAGTTTCACTATGAAAACACCCGGGCCCAGTTTTTTGTTGAGGACGCCAGTACTGCCTCTGCATTGAAGGCTATCAACTATAAGATTTTGGATCAGGATAACAGAAGGGTGTGTATAAAGGGCTTGGCTGGAGGCAGGGACTGGTACTCAGGGTCCAGGGTCTTTGTCCTAGGACTTAGGCTTCCCTAGAGTCCACCCTTCCTTTATGTCTTCCCTGCAGATATCCATCATCATCAACTCCTCTCCTCCGCCCCTTACTGTGCAGAATGAGCTGAAGCCAGAGCAAGTAGAGCAGCTAAAGGTGAGGCAGCTTCAAGTCACACGTCGTGTTTCCTCCCCAGTCCTAGCAGTTCTCATATTCCCGTGCCCCCCCCCCGCCCCCCCCAAATACACAACCCCAGTAACCACTGGAGCCTTTCTCTTCCTCTGCAGCTGATCATGAGCAAACGATACGATGGCTCCCAACAAGCGCTTGACCTCAAGGGCCTCCGTTTAGACCCAGGTATTGTTGGCAGCAGTTCTGATAGGTGGGGGCAGAGGGGAATCTTTCAGGCGGGAGGTTGGAGAGTGGTTTGGTGCTAATGCTGGCCTAGGCAAACCCTCTCACACTTGCCTTTCTTTCCTGAAGATTTGGTGGCCCAGAACATTGATGTTGTCCTGAATCGTAAAAGCTGTATGGTGGCTACCCTGCGAATCATTGAGGAGAACATCCCTGAGGTGAGTGAGGCCTTTGCCCCGTTACTAGGCAGGAAGGAGCAGGTCGGGGAGAGAGCGGTTCGGAGGCAGATGTGTCTCTGATCCCCTCTCTGGTGATGCTTCCTCTAAACTCTTCTCTCCCACAGCTGTTGTCCTTGAACTTGAGCAGTAACAAGCTATACAGGCTGGATGACATGTCCAGCATTGTGCAGAAAGCGCCCAACCTAAAGATCCTAAACCTCTCTGGGAATGAGGTGAGAATTGAGACCTGCATGCGTTGTGACTGGGGCAGGCAGAGGGTGAAGAGGACTTGCCTGGTGGCGGCAAGAGGCAGAAGAAGGAATTTAAGGGATGAGGACGGAGGCTGTGGTGTGAGCACTAGTTGGCTGTCTCACTAGGGTCTCTGTCCTGCCTTTTCTCCCGACCTTTGCAGTTGAAATCTGAGCGGGAATTGGACAAGATAAAAGGGCTGAAGCTGGAAGAGCTGTGGCTCGAAGGGAACACGCTGTGTGACACCTTCCGAGACCAGTCGACCTACATCAGGTCAGTTGTGGCCTCTGCCTCCCTCCTGGGGACCGTCACCCCTGGGAGCCGAGTTAGCGCACCCTGACCAGTGCCCGTCTGCAGCAGATGTGCAGCCCTGAGCTGGAACCACCTGTCCATTGGGAGGATCACATGTGCCTCCTTTTTGTCTGTCTATATGTCCCAGCTTTGCCCACATCTCCTTTCCTTTTTCTTTTCTTTTCTTTTCTTTTTTTTCAATCTGACTACTTGTTTGCTGGTTCTATGGGCTTTCTCCTTCTATCCTGAACACAGCCTTTTCTAGAATCTCCCTACCCTCCTGTTCCAGGAAGGGCACCTCCCTTTTCTGCCGTGACTGGAGGTGTCTGGTATATTCCCCATACGTGGAGTTGTCTTGTGCCAAGAGCCTGACATCCTGGGCTGAGAAAGCCCTGTCCCGGGCCTACATGCTGACAGGCCGTTCCTCCTTTGTCCTGTATTGGCCCCTCTTGCCCTTGTGCCAAGAGGGACCCTCTTCTCACAGTCCATTTGCCCACAGCTGTTGCCTGGGCTTTCTATTCACGCTGAGGTTGAGGCCTCGTGGTGGCTGGTGCCATGGATCTGTCTGTCTCTCGCCCAGTGGTGTGAGCTGGGCCTCCCTGGAGAAGAAACCTGGGTTCCCCAAGATATGTGACCAGAGCCGGGGCCCCGCCAGCAGGCGAGGGGAGCCCAAGGCAGGTGCTGGGCGTGGAGGCCACGGGGGCATAGCTACCAAGGAGACAGAACTGAACCTCTTGCAGGAGGGCGCTGCCCCTCCCTCATTCGCACACCTCACATCACCCTGCTTGGCCCCGGAGGATGGCTGGTTAGCCAGAGACGGGTAAGATTCCTCAGGGAAGGAACAACCTAAGACAGGCACAGTCGCAGAGGGGCCATCAGGAGACAACTTGGGGGTCAACAGAGGTGGGGCACAGACCCTCACCCCCCCAACTTTGCAGAGGCCGGAACCCTCACCCTTCTGAGGGAGGTCTCCTGCCCCCATGGCTGCTTCGCTTCCCACGCCCAGCTCAGATGGGACCCAGGTAAAGACAGAGACCGGCTGCCAGCAGCTGCCCTCTCCCTGCACCAGGACTTGTTTTCCGTTTCTACCTTGGACCACGGGGGAAGGGGCAGCTGAAGGAAAGGGCTGTGTCAGGATGCTGCCTTCTTCCCTTTCTTCTCCCTCTTTTTTTCTAAACACTTCCATGCTTTGTAGTTCTTTTGCTTTCTCTTCTTTCTCTCTCTATTCCCCAAAATCTCCCCCATCTCTCTCTCTGGCCCTGTCCCAGCCTACCTTTCTCTCTGTCCCTTCTTTCCTTTCCCTCACTTCTTCCTTGGCCTTCCCTCTTGATCCCCGCCTGGCTCATCTCCCTGCCCCAATATCCTGTGCCATCCCTGTGGTGTGTTCTGGTCTTGGCCACAGCCAGACCTGGCAGAAGTGATGGATACCTCTTGAGGCAGCGGAGCCCCTGGGCTCCCACCCCATTCCCTCCTCCCGGGGCTGCACAGGTGAGTAGGTAGAAGGTAAGGGGGCAGGGAGGGAAAGGAGGTCCTGGGCTTCAAGCCTGGGCTGAGAGAGCTGCTCTACGGCACTCGGGGTCAGGCAGAGAAGAGAGTCAGCCTGCAGGGAGTCATTCTGGGCGCCCCGGGTGGGGAGTGGGGCCATGCTTCTTGGAGCTCAGAGGCCGGGAGGAGAGGGGAGGAGGAACATGGGATGGGCTGCCCCTCGGGCTTTGGTGTATTTGCTCCTAGAGCAGCCCAGGAGGCACGGTGGCTCTGAAGCGTCACTGACTTCTGTCCCGTTCTTGACAGCGCCATTCGCGAACGATTTCCTAAATTACTACGTTTGGTAAGTTTATAACTTTTTTAATGCTTTTCTAACAAGCATAGTACCTCTCACCAATGTCTTGCCTAACGTGATGGTATGGCCATTAACTTGGGGACATACAGCCCTTTGAAAACCCAACAAAAGTACTAGTATAATCCTCCTCCTTGGGAAAATGCTTGACAAAATGGCATCTGTCAGGATTCCATGTCTCTTACACTTGGCCTCTGTCCCCTTACTCTTAGTTTTTCCACTTTATTATTCACCCAGCCTTTTTTCTCCAGTTCACACTCCCACCTCACTCTCTGCAGGACGGCCATGAGTTACCCCCGCCAATTGCCTTTGACGTTGAAGCCCCCACGATGTTGCCACCCTGCAAGGTGAGACGAGGGGACAGAGCTGGGACTTGTGTAGGGAGGACGGGATCAGTGACGCAGCCCTAACACCTGTTTGATCCCAGGGGAGCTATTTTGGAACGGAGACCCTGAAGACTCTGGTCCTGCACTTCTTGCAGCAGTAAGTCCCCGGGCCCCGGGTCTGGGGAAAGGTGGGCTGGCCTCAGCACAGCTCGCTCTTGAGAGCTGTTGGGTCCCTTTACGAAGCACAGACCTGCCCTTTTGTCCTCCCCACAGGTACTATGCCATTTATGACTCTGGAAACCGGCAGCGGCTCCTGGACGCCTACCATGATGGAGCCTGCTGCTCCCTAAGCATCCCTTTCACCCCCCAGAACCCTGCCCGGTAAGAGTCACATCTTGGAACCTGCCCCGGACCAGGTTTCTCGATAGATCTCGGCCGGCACCTACTACCGCCCACACTGCCTGACCACCACCGCCTTTTCCTCTGATTCCCAGAAGCAACTTGGGCGAGTACTTCAAGGACAGCAGGAATGTGAAGAAGCTGAAAGACCCGAGTAAGTGTGTGATGTGAGCAAAGCAGCATGGGAGAAGGGAATGGGAAGGAGGCGGGGGCTGTGCAGTGCGTGGCAGCCCCTGACCGTGGCCTCTCCTCCCCCACAGCCCTGCGCTTCCGGCTGCTGAAGCACACACGGCTCAACGTGGTGGCCTTCCTCAACGAGTTGCCCAAGACGCAGCACGACATCAATTCCTTCGTGGTCGACATCAGTGCCCAAACGGTGAGCAGGTTTCCTCCCTGATAGCCTGCAATTGGGGAAGGGGCCGTGCAGAGCCTGCATGGTAACTGTTGCTTCCCTTTCAGAACACGTTGCTGTGTTTTTCTGTCAATGGCGTCTTCAAGGAAGGTGAGCATCTTGGGAGTCCTGTCTTCGGAGCAGTCCTTTCCCCAGCTGTCTTCTCTTCCCTCCTCTTCCCTGACCTTCTCCTGTTGTGCCCCCAAGCCATCTTCATTGGGCCTCTCCTCTCTGCCTATCTTTTCTGCCTGGGATGTGGGGAGAGCCTGAGGAATAGGAGGACACAGGCAGGTCTGAGCTTCTGTCCCAGCCTTGGTCCCGTGTGTGAGCAATTTACATTCCTACTGAGCCTCAGATCCCTTCTTTGCAAAGGGGGTTAGTAACAGCCATCTCCTGGGGTGCTGTGGAGTGACCGAGAGATTGACACAGGCTTGTCACACACAGACTGAGTGGGCAGTAGTGGTTATTACTGTCCTTTCTGGCCTCACACTCCCCAGCTCTGCACAAACATCATTCCCTTCTGGCCCCTGAGGGTTCTGTGTATCAAATGCAACAATGTTTTGAGAAGCTGTTTGTAAACAAAGTGTGAGCGCCTCTCAGGCCATTGTCGTTGTTGCAGTGGATGGAAAGTCCCGGGATTCTTTGCGAGCCTTCACACGGACGTTCGTCGCTGTTCCAGCCAGCAATTCAGGGTAAGTGTTGGGCTTATCAGGTGGGCTTCTAGTCCCAGTGCTGTGGGAATTGGAGGGGCAGGGGGAGAGTCAGTCCTCCGGGTATTTTCAGAATTTCAGGAAGGCAAGGAGGACTCAGAGTAGGAGGCGAAGAGCTTGCTCTGGAGTTGGACTGACTGGGCTTTTCAGCCTGCTCTACCACTTCGCTAAGGGCCAGTTTCCTCATCTGAGGATTGGTGAAACTGCTCACTTCCTGAGTCTGTGAAGACAGGTGGGAGGCAAGAACTGTCTGTGGTTTGGGCAGAATGTACAATTCTGTGTTTGGTAGATGATTGCATCTGTGGAGTCCATGTCAGTAAAATGACAAAAGGTAATAGCTGAAAATAAGGTGATAATAGCTAAGAGTGAGAGGGGGCCTTCCCGGGATTTTAGGATCTGAGTGTGAGATTTTAGTGGGAATAGGAATGATGTTGGGGGGTGAGGTTACCTGTGTGTGTTCAACTACCTGAGGCGCTCTTTGTCCCCAAGGTTGTGCATTGTAAACGACGAGTTGTTTGTGCGGAATGCCAGCCCTGATGAGATCCAGAGAGCTTTCGCCATGCCCGCGCCCACGCCCTCCTCCAGCCCGGTGCCCACCCTGTCCCCAGAGCAGCAGGAAATGCTGCAGGCGTTCTCTACGCAGTCTGGCATGAACCTCGAGTGGTCCCAGAAGTGAGTGCTGGGCATGTGTACAAAGAGGGGCAAACTGAGGTAGCGCTCGTAGTGAACAAGGAGTGCTCCTGAAATTTTTAAAGTCAAATTATTTTTATTGGTTTAAAAAAAAATAAGAGCGCTGGCTGGTGTCGATCAGTTGGTTGAGCTTTGTCCCATCTACCAAGAGGTCGCTGGTTCAGTTCCCATCAGGGCACATGCCCAGGTTGCAGGTTCAATCCCCAGTAGGGGCATGCAGGAAACAGCCTGTTGATGTTGCTCTTTCATTAATTAATGTCTGTGTGTGTGTCTCTCTCTCTCACTCTCTCTTTCCCCCCCCCTTCCCCCCTCCCTTTCTCTCCCACTTCCCCCTCCCTTTCTCCCTTCCCCCCTTTTTCCTTCCCCTCTCTCTCTCAAATCAATAAAAACATATTTTTAAAAATTTTTTGTAATGGTCTATGAAAAAGTTTCCCACAAGTATGAATTAGCATAACAAAATTTAAAGCCAAAATGAAGTCCCTTTATATGTACTGTTGTGCAACTTTTTTTCCTTATTCCGTGAACATCTTCCACTATCAGTATAAAAGTCACCTTGGTCTTTTTTTTTTTTTTTTTAATTTCAGAGCGAGGATGTGTGTGTGTGAGAGAGAGAGAGAGAGAGAGAGAGAAAGAAAAAGATCAGTGTGTGAGAGAAATATGGATCGGTTGTCTCCTGCCCATGCCCCCAACCAGGAATTGAACCAGCCACCCTTCAGTGTATGGGATGATGCTCCAGCCAACCAGGCCACACTCGCCAGGGGGTAGTCTTGATAGCTGTTCATATGTATTCCTTTGTGTTCCATAGACCACCGATACACATTTGGATTACTCTTCATTTGTATTAATTGTGCAAGAATGTATATAATTCTTGGTAACTTGGGCAAGTGTTTGTATAGAATGGATTTCGAAGTGGCATTTAGTGATGAGGGTGACTGCATTTTGGTTTTAATGGAGGTGGCCTTCCTTTCTCACTCCAGGTGCCTGCAGGACAACAACTGGGACTACACCAGATCTGCCCAAGCCTTCACTCATCTCAAGGTCAGGTTTGGGAATCACGCAAGAAAGCGGGTCTCCGGGCCTTCAAGAGGGTGGGGGGTGGGGGGAGCCTGGCTCTGCTGACCTCCCTGTTCCTCCAGGCCAAGGGTGAAATCCCGGAAGTGGCGTTCATGAAGTGACCCTGGCCGCCGGGCCCCTGTAAATAGCCCCGGATAGCGACGTCTCCCTGCCGCGGTGGTCGGCTCTCCTCCGGCGGCCAGGCGGGGACGGGCCTGACGGAGGAGGGAGCCGCGCCCCTCCCGCCGCCTGCCTTCCCGGAGCCCCGGACCGTTTCCAGAAAGGAGCCCCACTGGGGCCAGGAACCCAAGCGCCGTGTAGAACTGACACTAACGACCCGAAGGACTGAGGTGCTTTGTGCCCTTCACCCAGGATCCCGCCTCCCCGACTTTTTAAGATAAAGAGTGAGATTGTATTTTGTGTCACGTTTTGCCTGGTCTGTGGTTAAAGGGAAAGCGGGCTGGGACGGGGGCCGCCTGCCTCTCGGAGCCAATGAAGAGGCTGGGGCGGGCCCCGCCGGCAGGAAGTCCCGCCCCGGAAGCAGGCGGTGCTTCCATGGCGGCACCGGCGCGGCGGTGGCTGGTGCCGCTGCTCGTGGCGGCGCGGGGCTTCCCCGCACGCCGAGCCCTGCACGAGTGGGCCCCGGCGCGGGATGTGCTGCTCTTCGAGCACGAGCGGGGTCGCTTCTTCGCGGTCCTGGGGCTCTTCTGCGCCGGCCAGGGCGTCTTCTGGGCCTCGCTGGCCGGCGCGGCCCTGACCCGACCCCCGGTCCCCGCGCGGCCTCCGGATGCGGCCACAGACCCCGGCCGTGTGGACGTGCGCTCCGCGCTCTGGCGCTACGGCCTGGCCGTGGGCTGCGGCGCCATCGGTAAGGCGTGGGCTGCCTGCCCACCGAGGAGCTGGGCCCGACCCTCCAGGATGAGCAGGGGTGGGGGGCAGGCACCCCAGTAGAAGTGAGGGACACCGGAGGCGGAAGTCCGAGCACCGAGCCCTGGGACAGACAGGCCTAGGCTGAGGCCGGCCTCTGGCTGTGCGATCTCGAGCAAGTTACTGCGGCCCGGGACCTGTTTTCCCATTAAAATGGGGCTGGGCATCTATTAAGTAATGTTGGGAGGAATGCGAAACCAAGGATCTGGGGTCTGTAAATGTTACGTCTTTTACTCAGTGCACGAGGGCTGCTGCTAGCGCTCCCGGAAACCCTTCACCCCACTCCGCTCCTCCCTGCAGGTACCCTGGTCCTGGCCGCTGGACTTCTCTTCTCCCTGCGCTCTGTGCGGTCGGTGATACTGCAGGCTGGAGGGAAGCGGGTGACCCTCACCACTCATGCCCCCTTTGGCTTGGGAGCGCAGTTCACTGTTCCCTTGAACCAAGTATCCTGCATGGCCCACCGGGGTGAAGTCCCTGCCGTGGTGCCTCTAAAGGTCAAAGGCCGACGCTTCTACTTCCTCTTGGACAAAGCTGGATATTTCCCTAACACAAAACTCTTTGACAACACTGTGGGCGCCTACCGTAGCTTGTGAAAAAGCCACCTCGGGACACGCACCCCTCCAGGAGGGGAACAAAAACCACCTTTATGCCCTGCCTGGTGTGGCTCGGTTGCAGCATTGTCCCAGTGCATGGAAAGATCTTGGGCACGCCGGTGGCTCAGAGGTTAAGCATCAACCTATGAACCAGGAGGTCACAGTTCAGTTCCCCATCAGGGCACATGTCCGGGTTGCAGGCTCATGCAGGAGGCAGCCGATCAATGATTCTCATCATTGATGTTTCTCTCTCTCCCTTCCTCTCTGGAATGAAATCAATAAAGGTATATTTTAAAAAAGGGAAGGATCTTGGGTTTGATTCTAATCAGAGCACATGCCCAGGTGTGGGTTCCATCCCTGGTTGGGGTGCATAGGGGAGGCTACTGATGTTTCTCTCCCTTGCCCTTTCTCTAAAATCAGTAAAAACAAATCCTCAGGTGATAATGAAAAAAACACACAACTGAACCCTAGGGGTGGGGTGACAACCAGAGTAATACAAGGGGGCCCAAGATTACATAGCAGCAAATAAAAGTCATTCCGAGGGCAGACACCTGAATGTACTCTTGACCTGTTTAGCCTTTACTCTTTCCTCCCATCCATCTGCCTACAGTGCTCTCATACTAAGGACTCGGCACCAAGGTGAAGGAAGTCATATAGTAATATTCTGGTACAAAAACAGCTGTAAGAAGAGGTGGAGGGGGGCTGTCTCCATGTTTCCCTCTTCGGGGGAACTGAGGCTCTCAGCATCACAGGGCCAAGGGGGGCAGGAGGACCGCAGGCACTTGGGCGGCGAGCCAATGGCTGCAGGAAGCACTTCAGGAAGGGGAAAGGCGTGGCCCCACCAGGACGTCTGTCTCAGAGCTCCATTCCGGGTCCCCCCTCTCCAGAAGCCGGTATGGGGTGGCTTCAGACTTCAACTGCACGACCTGGAGCGCCAGGACCACACACCACAGTACCAGATTGACCCAGGAAGAGTTCTGTGGGAGACAGGGACAGGTGTGAGGAGCGGCACCTCAATCCGGTTCCGCCCGCACACCGCTCTGAACTGCTGGCTGCCAGGCGGCCAAGCCCTTCGGCTCTTCTCGGCCTCACTGGTGGGCACCCCTAAACCTGTACAGGGGCCTCTACGAATCTGCGTATCCCTGGGCCTCCACTCAGTCCGCCATATCCCGAGACCTCACTTCAGCGTTGTGTAGGTTGGAGTAAAAATGCAGAGCGGTTCCAGGGGGTGTCCATGGAATTTTCTGGGCTTCAGAGCAGCTGTGAGGTCAAAAACACAGTTGTGAGAAAGGGGGGGATATATCCCAAATAAATACTCTTGCGCCTGAGTGCTCTTTGAGATGAGAATAATTGACTGGGATGAAACGGGAGTACAGGACCCCTCTGCAGAGGGAAGTCGGCCCCAGGGGTCAGGCTTCCCCCATCTCCCATTACCTAATTGTAGCGTTCTGAGAGATGATGGAGTTGCAGAGAGAACTGGTGCCAAACCGAAGGACACAGGCCGCCACTAAGACCAGGAAGGTGGCTACAGCCGAGATGGCCAGCGCAATGCGGAGCCCGATCCGGCCTCTATGAGGGAGAGAACAGCCTTGTGGTGGAGGCGGGACTCCCCCCACCTCGCCCCTGGCCCTGGGAGTGGGAGAGTCACCTTTGGGAGTCCTCGATGCAGCTGCTGTAGACCCAGAAGAGCAGAAGCAGGAGACAGTAGAGGGCCAGGAGGCCAGAGGCCCCAGCCACAAAGTAGCAGAGGGAGGGGGCTGAGCCTCTGGATAAGGCCAGGGAGGAGCGGTTCAAGGCCGCCACGCCATACAGGGGACAGCGGCCGCCGAAGGAGCCCTGCGGAGAGAAGCCGCTGAGTGCTGATCTCGGGGGAGCGCCGCGGGATGCGGGATGCGGGATGCGGCTCCGGGCAGGTGCCGGGGTAACCTGGGCCGGGCCACCCCAGGGAGCTATTTGCAGTCAGTTCCTCTCTGGGCCACTAGGAGGCCTGCTGGGGTGATCACGCCCGCGGAGGCCAGAGGCCAGAGGATCGGGAAACAGGCGGTGGTTATACACAGCCCGGCCTCCGGCGTTCGGTAACCTGAAGCCTGTGCCTGCTTCCTGGGGTTCGGGGGCCTGTGTCCTGGCGAGCCCTGCTGCCTGGGGCGGAGCGGGTACAGCACCGGCTGGTTCCCTGGCTCTTTCCCCATCGCTGTCACTCCCGCTGCCCGTGCAGTCACATGGCCGCTGGTCGGCTGCCCCCCCCCCCTCCCCGCGCCGAGTCCTCTGGGCGCAGCTCAGCACCTCGCGTCTCAGGTGCGGGCGAAGGCAGGGCCTCGCCGATTTGTCTCAACACCCGGGGGAGGACGCCCGGGAGCCCCCAGGTGGGGCCGTGCCTGGTGCCCAAGACACGCCCGAAGGCGGCCTTTTGGCAACAGAAGGATTTAGACTCGACCCGGGAGGAGTCGCTCAGGGCCGACACTTGGCCGCGGCGGACCGCCGGCTGGGCGGTGTCTCGGGTTAGAGCGGCCCGCCTCCGCCGCCCCCCGCCCGCCGCCCGCACCTGGGTCCGGGTGAGCGTCGCGGCCGCCAAGGCCCCGCACAGGAAGGCGGCGGCGAACAGCACGAGCTCGACGCGCTGCAGGCAGGGCAGCGCCATGGCTCCCCGGTCCCCAGGAAGCGCGGCGGCCGCACGACCGCCCAAGCCCCGCCTCATCCGGCGCGACCAGGAGCGGAGACTCGAAGACTCAGCGGGCGGGCGGGTTTATTGCGGGCGGCGCCGCTAGAGCGGCAGGTACAGCGAGTAGTCGGCGAGCGCCCAGCGGCGGGCCGGGCGGCCGGTGCGGCCGATCATGGGCAGCTTCTGCACGTAGCGGGAGGCGGGGCCGGGCCCGCAGGGCGCGGGGAAGGCGGTCTGGAAGCGGCGCCCGCGGCAGCGCCGCCCCGCCTGCCGCCCCGCGATGATGAAACGGAAGTGGGGGGCGCCGCGCGGAGCGAAACGGCTTTTCTGGAAGACGTCGCGGGGGCCGGGGCCCTGCTGCCGGGGCGCCCCCCGCGCCCGGTGCACGCGCGGCAGCGGCCTGTTGTCGGAGGCGGCGGGCGCGGGGGCCGCGGGGGGCCCGCTGCCCCGGGGGCTCTCGTCCCCCGGAGGGCTGACCACGGCGCTGGCCGTCAGCTGCGGCATCTTCCGCACCGAGTCCGGGGCCGCCGCCGGCTCCTTCTTGTCCCCGGGCGGCCGCGGGGTCGTGGGCGAGGGCTGGCCCGTGCCGAAGCGGGTGGCCAAGCTGTCGCCGAAGAAAGCGTAGAGCTCCCGGTAGATGTCTGCCAGGCTCACCGGAGGGCCAGGTTCCGACGGCCCCGCGCCGCCCGGCGGCAGCGGGAGGCCCGACCCAAAGCCGGGCTCGGCGCCGCCCCCGGAAGGAGACTCCTGCAGGAGGAGGCTGTCCCAGGGCAGGTCGTCGGGGCGCCGGCACCCCCTGCCGCCAGGCCCACTGCGGTGGGGCTCGGCCGCCTGCGCCTTCATCTTCAGCAGCCGCTCCACGGCCACCTGGGGGAGAGAGAGGACAGGCTGTGCGGGGGCCACAGGGCCGGCCCGCGGGGTATTGCGGGGCGGTGGGGGGGAGGGAGCCCGGGGGCATTGCGGGGGGCCGCCAGCTCACTCACCAGAATGGCACCGTAGACCTTGTGCCCGTCCGCTTTCACCTGGGCATTGGATACGGAGTAGTCATCCAGCACGGCCTGCAGGTTCGTCCAGTAGGTGGATAGGTGTGGGTACAGGACGCGCTCCACTGCCTGGAAGAGAGAGAGGGATGCAGAGGGCCTCTTGGTGGCTGATCGCCTCCAATGCCCTTTCCCATGAAAGCCCTACTTTTATCCCTGATACTGGACAGGGCTCCCGCCTAAATTCCCTGCGTGGCATCTCAACCAACATTTATTTGGAACCTACTGTGTGCACAAGCCTTCACTGAGCCCTGGAAATTAAGATGGGTACAAAGACACAATATAAAGTGATCTGCTACAACTAACATGCCCCATGTCACTGACATGAGGGCCAAGAGGGTGTAAGTGATGGCCAGGGATAACGGGAGGAATTTAGGTGCCAACTGCTCCCTGTACACACAGTACTGTCCTCGCCTGGATGTGAACAGGGTCTCGGCTCAAACCACAAAAACAAGTCAGAGTCCTGGATTCCTGATGACAGAATTTTAAATCCTTAAGTCAATTTGCAGAAAGCAATTAAGACTTCACAGCGGAGGTTATGTTTCTGTGGGGCTCTGATGGGTAAAAGCCTTTGGTGAGTCATCCACAGCCTGAGGATCTGAAAATACTGGCAGAACTGACAAGCTCCTAGAAAAATATGACTTGCTACAGACAAGAGCTATGAAAGCTTAAAAAATTTTGTAACTGCAGTAACTACAAATCTAACGACAAAACACCACGCCAAATTTGACAAAGTCTACAGACACTCAAGAAATGAGCATCTCAATATTATTAAACCAAATATAAAAACGGAATACCGCCCCCCCCCAATTCTGTAAAGCCAATGTAAACCTGGCCCTAAAACCACAGAAGGACAGTACATAAGCAAACACATGGCTAATTTCATCATGAATGTAAGGAAATCCTTTAAAATGTTAGTAAACTCACCAGTATATAGAAAATGCACTACATTCTAATACTGTTTAAAGACTATATACCATGACCAAATTGAGTATATCCCAGAAATGTACATATCGTTCACTAAGAAATTCTGTCTCTAAGTCTCTCCCCCCCCCCCCCCCCCACCGCACTAAGACTGGGCAGCCACTGAGCAGATGAGACTCCTCGAACCCCACTCCCCCAGCTCTGCAACCACAGCTGACAAACCCAGTGTGGCTGAGACTGAGGGATTTGGTAAGTTGAAACTGAAGACAGAAATGCAAGAGAAAAACCCACTGCCTTCAAAAGAAAAGAACTACTGACAGGAAAGGCTGCACCTGCCTCTCCCATCTGCCTGCCTGGCTGGCAGGGAAGGAAAAGAACTTGCATGTTGGCAAAGGAAGAAGCTGGGTGCAACCAGTGAAGTTTAAAGTAAAAACAACAACATGCAGGTCCAGGTGTGTCTGTCAAACTTTGACCTCTTGGTTTATAGGTCAATGCTTAACCACTGAACCACACCAGCTGGGCTGCACACAGGACTTTTGAAGGGATAAGACATTTATATACAGAAGATCAGTGAACCAATGTCACCCCAATCTATATGTACAAAAGGCTAAGTGACCGACCAGCCAACCGACCGTCCGGTACATGACCCTCACTGGCAATTTAAAAATAAACGTTGACCCAGTGCACAAATTTGTGCACATTGAAAGGAAATTAATTATAAGAATTATCTTACTATCGCTATTCTCCCTTTCCCTATGATAGAAGTGTCAACCAAATTCACTATTGACAATGACAGATCAAAACACGAGACTGGCATCAGCAAGAGCTTTATATGTATTGCGCATGCGCAAGTCAACTTAGCCTTTTATAGATATAGAACAAACTTGCTTAATTAGACCTGATTTCTGATTTAGCTAAACTTTTTCCAGCCCAGTGAAGCACCCCAACTTCTCTTTCAGATAATCGTCAGCAACACAGCAGTAAATACCAACATGAAGCAGATTATTATTGTAGATCACGCAGGGAGAACAAAGGGTCAAATATTTAACTGCAACAGTGTTTAATTATATACTGTGCAGTGAGAAAACCTGAAGGTATTTTCAAGGTCCACCATTTCTTATTTCTTTTCAGTCAGGTCAAGTTTCTAAACTTTCTAAATCTCCGTTTTCCAGCTAATGAAAAGAATATAGGATTCCACTGAGTCTCCTATCTACCTACTCCAGGCCTTCTGTGAGGATCAAATGAGATGAGGCAGGGAAAACGCTTCAAAGACATTTGGTTAAAGTGTGAAATGTTTCCACCTAGCTATAAAGCAAGTTGTGTTCCTGGGCTGAAGAAACTGCAAGGAGGCTAGTCATCGCTAGGGAGAGGAAGCTGGGCATTGCTACATGATGTCATTACCCAGTCAGACACTCAGCATATTAGCCTTTTATATATATAGATTTCTTCTAGTTAATTTCCTTTCAATGTGCACAATTCCATGCACCAGGCCACTAGTAAATTCAATAAAAAAGAAAGAAATAGTCCTGTCTGGTTTGGCTCAGTGGATAGAGCATTGGCCTGCGGACTGAAGGATCCCAGGTTTGATTCCAGTCAAGGGCACATGCCTGGGTTGCAGGCTCGATCCCCAGTGTGGGGCATGCAGGAGGCAGCCGATCGATGATTCTCTCTCATCATAGATGTTTCTATCTCTCCCTCCCCCTTCCTCTCTGAAGTCAATAAAAAAATATTTTTTTAAAAAATAAAGAAAATAAATAAGCACTGGCCTGTGTTGCTTAGTTGGTTGGGGTGTCCGTCCTGTACATGGAGAAGCCGTGGGTTTGATCCCCAGTAGTTCTCTCTTATCAATGTGTCCCTCCCTCCCTCCCTTCCCGCTTCCTCTCTATAAAAAAAATATATCAATAAAAATATATTTTTCAAAAACACAAAAAACTTACCCCCAAAATATAAGTAAATAGAAAAAAACAAAAGTATCTAATACATTTGGACATAAGCATAAAAAAAAATAAAAGGCTATCACTGAGCCTGGCCTAAGGCAAGAACTCGGTGCACAGCAGCAGCAAGCATACACCATTTTTATGATAAAAGACACACAAGTACCATTTTCCTAATGACAAATGGCAACTCTAAAAGCTGTGAGAAAGGCCAGGTCCTCACCTTCCAGCCAAGGGCATGCAGCCCCACCACAGCCCCGTAGTGAGAGCAGAGAGGCCGCACAGGGTCTGCCAAGACCTTCTGCAGGGACAGCAGGATCTGCTGATAGAGGCCACTGACAAGGTCCCCATGAGTCCTGTGGGAGCAGCATGCAGTCAGAGGGGCGGAGGCAGCGCATGCCCAACACGGTTCCAGTCACAGCACACGGAGAAAACGGCACCTGCACGGCCCTGGGGGGGTGAGCGAGGGGCCAGGGGAGCTGCCCGGGACCTGAGGCCGAAGGACCAAATCCTCAGTATGTTGTCATCCACCTGTCGCATCCCAGTGCACCACGGCACACTGCGTGGGAAGCTCCCAGCGAAGGGGCTCCCCACTTCTCAACACACGGCCTCCAGGGCAGAATGGACCCCATCTCCTCCTCCAACCCACTCAGCTCTGCAGGTCCCACCCTGGACTCCGCTCGAGGCCCAGTGGCTACCAGAAGATGTGGCTGAGGAGGAGGGCGGCCCCATCCCGCAGAGTCCAGTGGTCATTCAGGGGGTTGATGGAGGCAGCCAGGGGCTCCAGGACGCAGTAGAGGACACTGCCCACCAGAGAGCGGACATAGGGCCCCAGGCAGAGGTGTGGGTTCCGAACCAGGCTCCGGGCCACTTGCAAGAGCCGGTGCAGCTGCTCCAAATCGTGGCTCACAGACTTCACCTGTTGGGGGGAGAGGATGGCTGAGGGGCACAGGAGGGGGCCCAGGACCCTGCATTCTGATGGCACCGTCCAGGATCCCCACATGCTGCTGGGTCACCGCCTCCCACCCAACGTCCTCCCGGGCCCGCCTGCTCACTCACCCCACTGACCACATAAACAAAGTAAGGCAGGAGCGCTGCGATCTTGGAGTTGGTCTGCAGGTCCTGGAGAGCAATCTGAAAAGGAAGGGGCAGCCTCACTGGACCCACCAGCCCCAGGCAGAACTGCCTTTTTACATATATTTTTATATAAATATAAGAGGTAGGCAGAGGGAGAGAGAAACATCCATGATGAGAGAGAATCATTGATTGGCTGCCTCCTGGACACCCCCTACTGGAGACCGAGCCTGCAACCAGGGCAGGTGCTCCTGATGGAATCGAACCTGGGACCTTTCAGTCCGCAGGCCGACACTCTATCCACCGAGCCAAACTGGCTAGGGCAGAAGCCAACTTTTTTTTAAAGGACAGTTTAGCACTGACGTATTAAAGTTTTAAATGTTTACACTTTTTGATTCAGCAATTTAACTTCTTTAAATTTAACCCACTATAAAAGAAGCCCACACACAGCACAGTCTGTACTGATCAAAAATTGGCCCCCTAAAAAAATAAAATAAAATAAAAATAATTAAAAAAAAATTGGCCCCAGCTGGCATGGTTCAGTGGTTGAATGTCCACCCATGAACCAGGAGGTCACGGTTCGATTCCTAGTCAAAGCACCAGCCTGGGTTGCAGGCTCAATCCCCAGTGTGGGGTGTGCAGGAGGCAGCCAATCAAGGATTCTTTCTCATCATTGATGTTTCTACCTCTCTCTTCCTCTCCCTTCCTCTCTAAAATTAATACAAATATATATTTTTTTAAATAATAAAAATTTAAAAAGTTGAATGCAACCTAATGCCTTTTTTTTTTTTCATTTCACTTTTTGTTGTTGTTGTTGTTAATCCTCACCCGAGGATATTTTTCCATTGATTTTTAGAGAGAGTGGAAGAGAGAGGGAAAGACAGAGAGAAACATCGATGTGAGAGAAACACATCGACTGGTTGCTTCCTGCCTGTGCCCTGACCAGGGCCCGGGCTAGGGAGGAGCCTACAACCAAGATACATGCCCTTGACCAGAATCGAACCTGGAACCCTTTGGTCCACAGGCTCTATCCACTGAGGCAAACTGGCTGGACTAGAGCTGCATTTCACTTTAAGTTACATTTATTGGGATGACACTGACTAATGAAATTATATAGATTTTAAGTATACGATACATCACCTATGATACACTGCATTGTGTGCCCACCACCCAAAGTCCAATCTCCCAAGATATTTTTAACTGAGAAAAGCAGCGGTTCTAAAACCAGGCGCTTTGGTAGAGCCCGTGGGCTTGTACCAGAGCAGTCACTGTTTATACATAGAAAGAAGGCGGGGGTTCCACAGGAGACTCTCACTTCCTACTTTGTATGTCTTTATGGTACAGTAGTTCCACAATAAACACCTGCTGCCGTTACTTTTATACACGGAAAAAAACACATTAGAGTAAATGAAGAAAATGTTACCCAGCACCTCCGCCACCTGTGCCCTCCAAACCCCTCTGGATACAGTCCCAAGGCTGCGGCTGGGGAAGCAGACGTCAGGCCCGTGGGGAGGGCGTCAGCTCCCAGGCCCGCAGCTGGCCCTGCCCTGTGCCCGGGGAACAGGAGCCAAGCCTGTGAGGCAGGAAGGGATGGGAGCAACATTCCTCATCTTCAAGGGAAAAACAGCAGCCAGAGACGTAGAGACGTGGAGGATGGAAAACCCTAAAGCAGAGGCCACGTGGCGGAGCAGCCACCAAACTACCCTCGGACTTGGACAGACAGGACTCACGGGCACTGCCCAGCAGGCCTCGGAGCCCCAGAGCCTAAAGCGGCAGGGGCTGGTCTGAGGCCTGGCTCCCGCTCCTTCCTCTGCTCCCGACCGCTCACCCCGACCCACCCCGATCTCAAGTCCAGGCAAAGGAGTTGCAGTGTTGATGCCCCTCTTAGCCCCAGGCCCACAGACACTCCGAGAGTGGGCTCTGGGACGAGGTGTGGGGAGGCACCCCGGGCCCTGCTGAGCTGCCCATGCCCTAAGGATCAGGGCTCCTCCTGGCGTAGGAGGGGAGTCGGCACTGGAGGAGGCGGGGCTCAGAGCAGCACAGCCCGGGAACAGCTCCCACACATGGCAGCCGTCAGTGCGCAGAGGACAGGGAGCAGGCATCCGAAAGAACTTCATGAGAATTCGGAAGCTGGACTTGGTGTCCCAAATGGGGGCCCACTCACTACCTTCATCAGCTGTGGGTCGTCCCCCAGGACAGCGCGAGTCACTTGCTGGTAGTACTTGAGCAGGTCGTCGGTCAGTGAAGACACAGCGCTGGGCACTGCGAGACGATGGGCAGGAGGTGGTCAGGGTGGAGAGCCCAGCCCGCTCTCGGCCTCCCTTGCCTGCTCCCCCACAACCACCACCCCCCCCCCAGGAGCCTGTTCAGACAGGACCTCCAGAGCACAGAGCCGCCAGCCCCGCTGAGCAGCCTGACCTTGCAAGCTCTCACCACTCTGTGCTCTGCCCCCACCCCTCCCTCTGCCAGGCAGATTCCTGCTCAGCCCTTAAGCCCCAGGCTCTGCTCAGCAGGCCCTGGAAGTGAGGCACATGCCCCAGGGGCCCCGCGTGCTGCTCAGACTTCCGTGCTCGCACCCAACACGCAGCATCACGGCTGGTTACAGGAATGAGCCCCCACCTCCAGTGCTGAGCCCTCTGGGCAGAGACCAGTGTCCACTCAGAACGAGGTGTCGATAAGTATTTGTGAGCTGAAGTCTCAGGGGTGTAGAGGCACCACCCTCAGCTCCTGCGGGAGGAGGGTTCAATCAGGGGGCCCGCTCCCACTGCGCCCCTTACCCGATCCTTGAGGCGCCAGGTTCCCTTTGCCGTCCAGGTAGGAGACATGAACTAGAACCAGAGCAGAGAGGGCTCAGCTGGGGCTTTGCCCTCGTCACGCCCCCCCCCCCAGTTGTGCTCCACCCACCAGGCAGCCCAGCACCACTCCCCTGACAGCCTCGCTCTCGCCCCGCTCCACGAGGGACCTGCGTTCACCTCTCACAGCCGTCTCGGCACAGCCTTTGGGGATGTTGGTGGCCAGGGCCAGCTCCACCAGGTTCACCTCCCGGTCCTCGGGGAAGAAGAGCTCGCCCTCCCTGACGGGGCGCAGGGGCAGCGCCTCCTGGGCTCCGTACCCGCACACGGCCTGGCAAAGAGCGGAGACAGGCTGACCGGGAGGAGGGCTCTCCCGCTGGGCAGGCAGCCTCACCCGTGGAAAGGCCAGACATCCTGAGAAAAGGGGGGGCGGGCCTGGGCCTTTAGACCCATCACGGAAGCGTAGCTGAAGGATCCAGGGCTCACTGGGTCAAGATGGAGAACATGGGTCCTCCTCCCACATCCACAGGGATTCTGAGTCTCCGCCCCCACCCCAACCCCCTCCCCCGCCACTGTCCTCCCTCCTCCTCACACTCACCCAACTGTGAAAACACTACTATCTTCTAAACAAGACCTCCCTCCCGACGCCCTGGCCCAGAACAACCATCAGGACATACGCACCCACGCGGCCCAGGCTCTCCCGCCCCCACTATGCCTCTCCGCCTCCCAGCCAAGTCTACCCCAGCCTCCTTTGAAGGCCCAGCTCAAGTCCCCTCTCTTCCAGAAGCCTCCCTACCCCGCCCCGTGCCGCTCTCCTTTTCTGAACTGAGACCCGGGCCTGCGCCCAGCCCTGCCCCGCAGTGTGCGCTTCCCTCGCGTGTGCATTCGGCCTTCATGCCTCAATGCGCCACCAGCCCCGAGTGTGCGTGGCCGGAGGCGGCTCCTGCGGCTGCGCCCTGCACCTGCCCACGCACCTCCACGCTGCTCCACCGGAGGGCCCGGTTGAAGTCCTCCACGGTCAGCTTCCGCCGTTTGGTGTGTTTCATGAACTGAGAGCTGTTCTGGGAGGGGAGGGGCAGAGTCAGGGGATGGGGAGCAGGGGGCGCGGGCACAGGGGCAGCCGGGGGAGAGGCTGAAAGGACGCCAGGCCAGCCAGCAGAAAGCCTGGATTCCAGCCCTGCTCTTAGGCAGACAACACCCAACGCCGCGGTCCCCTGGGCCCTGGCTTCTCACACGCAGCATGCGAACAGGAACCTGCCGGGCTGCCAGCGGGGCTGCTGCGAGCACAGGAGATGCCCAGGACCGGCTCCGTCCGCCGGAAGCCCAGGTGGTTAGAAGGGGAGCCCTGGGAGGGGCAGGACTCCCTCCAAGCACAGGGCAGGCGCCCGATATGTTTGGTGAGTAAACCCGTGTGTGTGTGTGGGGGGGGGGTAGGAAGGAGAGCTGGGGGTGGGGAGTGGGGTGCGTACCTGGGTGGCCTCTCTGAGCCGGTAGCACACGTCCTCTGCGAGCAGGGCCGCCACCTCGTCGCTCAGCTCCAGGCCCGTGCTCTCTGCCATGAGGCGCACCGACTCCCGAGGGATCTCCACAAACCGCCGCTCTTCCCGCTCCGACATGGCCCCGGTGGAGCTGGGAGAGGGGAGGGAAGGTTGGCAAAGCCCCCCAGCCCCCTGAGCGCCTGGGAGCCTGCCTCCAGGCCCCTCCACTGGGTCTTGCAGCTCCGGCTCCAGATTCCCCACCCGAGGAGCCACAAAGGCTCTGAGCCAGCGTCCAGGGGAGGAACTCTGAGTCTCAGAGCAACAGACTTGAGCGGGGCAGACGGCAGTGCCGCCTGAGAACACTGAGAACGTGCCTGGCCTTGGGATCCAGGGGACTGGCGCCCGGCCCGGCCCTACCACTTCCTGTGTGAATGTGAGCGAGACCTTCATCAGCCTGAGCAACTGGTCTTCTAAACGGTAAATCAAGGTACTAATCCCCACCCTCCCCAACTCACGGGCTGCTATGAGAACAGAATGAGATGATGTATAGAAAGCCAGGGACCATGCCCTAGCCCAGTGGCTCTCAACCTTCCTAATGCCGCGACCCTTTAATACAGTTCCTCATGTTGTGGTGACCCCCAACCATAAAATTATTTTCGTTGCCGAAACCGGTTTGGCTCAATGGATAGAGCGTCGGCCTGCGGACTAAAGGGTCCCGGGTTCAATTCGGTCAAGGACATGTACCTGGGTTGTGGGCACTTCCCCAGTGGGGGGTGTGCAGGAGGCAGCTGATCGATGTTTCTCTCTCATCGATGTTTCTAACTCTCTATCTCTCTCTCTTCCTCTCTGTAAAAAATCAATAAAATATATTTAAAAAAAAAATTATTTTCGTTGCTACTTCATAACTGTAATGTTGCTACTGTTATGAATCGTAATGTAAATATCTGCTATGCAGGATGTATTTTCATTGTTACAAATTGAACATAATTAAAGCATAGTGATTAATCACAAAAACAATATGTAGCCCTAGCTGGTTTGGCTCAATGGATAGAGCATCGGCCTGAGGACTGAAGGGTCCCAGGTTCGATTTCGGCCAAGGGCACAGGCCTGGGTTGCGGGCTTGATCCCCAGGAGGGGGCGTGCAGGAGGCAGTCACTCAATGATTCTCTCTTATCATTGATGTTTCTATCTCTTTCTCCCTCTTCTTTCCTCTCTAAAATCAAAATGTATTTTTTTTAAAAAAAAAACAACATGTAGTTATATGTGTTTTCTGATGGTCTTAGGCGACCTCTGTGAAAGGGTCGTTCGACCCCCAAAGGGGTCGCGACCCACAGGTTGAGAACCGCTGCTCTAGCGTGTAGGCTCCCTGCCGGCAAGGATCATGCCTGTTTGCTCACCTTTGCATCCCCCGCGTCCAGCAGTGTCAGCACATAACACGCCCTCGATAAACACGTGCTGAAAAAGATGAAGAGCGGCTATTTTTCTAAGCACATGCTACGCCTGAGGCACTGAGCTAAGTGCTTCTAGGCTTATGCCTCCACCTCGTTAACAACAAGATGGGTGTTCGGTAAGTCCTGTGTCTGTTTCACAGCCCGGGAAGTCAGCTCAGAGAGATAAATGTCCATGGCTTCTCCAAGCTCACCCATCCAGCGAGCACCAGGTAGGGAGCAGGGACTCAAACCCTTGTCCCTAACCCCCGGGAGTGGCGGGCTGTGGGGGGAACAAGGCCTGGGTTTCCAGCGCGAAGACCTGGCGTTGCAGACCCGCCAATAGACGGTTGTTAAGTTTCTGCTGCCCCATCTGTAAAATGGGAGCATGAAGTCCAGCCCCGGGAAGGCGCGGAGGGAGGGTCCCTATGACGTGCCCACATTCACACCCGCAAAGTCCCGTCTGGCACCAACATCTCCCGCTCCTCGGCCTCCCCTCGGCCTCCGCGGCCACTAGCCAGACAGGTGGGGAGGCGTGGGAACTGGCCGCTGCCGGCCTCCGTGCGGCGCATCCTCCCACCCAGCTGCACGCATCCCGGACCCAGAGGTGGAGGGGTGCGGCGCCAGAGGTCAAGGGTTACCGAACTCGGGTCACGTGGTCAGCGAAGGGGGCGGGCCCCCGGCGGAGCGGGCTCGAGGCGGGTCCGAGTGCGCAGCCCGCAGCGGGGCGGGGAGAGGTGGGCCTGCGAGGGCTCGCTCACCTGAGGGCTCCGGCCGGCGAAGGTGGCTCCCGAGACCGCGGCGACAGCGGCGGCGGCGGCCCTCTCACCCCGCCCACACGAGTTCCCTCTCTCCGCGCTCTGGCCCGCACTCCGCGAGCACAGCCAATCCGCGAGCACCTAGCGAAGTTCCCGCCCTCCAGGAGGCTTCCAGCCACGCGATTGGTCACTGGGGAGGGGCCGTAAAAGCCCCAGGCGCCGGGGCCACGTGACGTTACAGACTCGCGCTTCTTAAAGCAACAGCTCTTGGGCGGTTGCGGGGCCGGGGTGTATGACTTGGTGTACTTTTTAATAGCCACGCTTTCAAGGAAAGCGTCCCCAGGCCCTTGGTCTCGCCTGCTCCTGAGCTTCCGAGCGCTTGCATTTATGCGACTGCAGCAAAGCTTCAGACTGGCTTCGTTTTCTCGCCCTCTTAGTGGAGCTCAGCTTCCCTCTACAGCATCGCCTACCACTTAACCACCTTTCCCGAAAGAATGGATAAGGCTCCCGGGTCGGTACTCTTCGCGGCCAGAAGGGTCTTCAAACCCACGTGCAAGTCCAGACCGCCGCGCTCTGCTCATCCGGGCACCCTACCTCTTATCTTCCCCGACTCCGTCCTATAAGCCAAATACAAACCCTCACCTACCTCGCCGACTTCCTTGACCGGTTACATGCACACGGGCGATTCTCAATTGAGAAGCAAGGGGGCTTATTGACGAAAAGATGGTGTTTGGAGTCAGACCAAGCTGGGTTCAAGTTCTAACACTGCTTTTGGACGAATTACCTAACCGCAGGTCCCCCATCTACAAAATGGGTAATAATACCCACCTCACAGTTACTGTAGGTTGAGATGTTTGTGAAAGAGCTTTGCAGAGTTGGTGGTTGAACTTTCTTTCACTCACACATCATGAGGCAGACAGTAAACTAATTAATTCCTTTATGTTTATCCAAGAAGGGGCAGTTTGCACGAGCGATTCTAGAATGGAGCTTTCTGCAGGGGAGCGAGCATGGATGTAACATCCTCACTCTCCCTCCCTCTCGGGGTAGGTGTTGCTGCCTTTAGAAAAGATCCTCAGAGACTAGAGCTGGGAGAGCCAAGTGGACGTGAGTGACGTTGCCATGGCAACGCCGCCTAAGGAGACTGCGACCCCGCTGAGTTTCCTCCAACCATATTCAGAATGGCATCAGCATTGGGAATAAATATTCCGCTTGCACTTGAGCAGTGGTTCTCAACCTTCTGGCCCTTTATTTATTTATTTTTTAATATATTTTATTGATTTTTTACAGAGAGGAAAGAGAGATAGAGTCAGAAACATCAATGAGAGAGAAACATTGATCAGCTGCCTCCTGCACACCCCCCACTGGGGATGTGCCCGCACCCAGGCACATGCCCTTGACCGGAATCGAACCTGGGACCCTTCAGTCCGCAGGCCAACGCTCTATCCACTGAGCCAAACTGGTTTCGGCCCTTCTGGCCCTTTAAATACAGTTCCTCATGTTGTGACCCAACCATAAAATTATTTTCGTTGCTACTTCAAACTGTCATGTTGCTACTGTTATGAATTGTAATGTAAATATCTGATATGCAGGCTGGTCTTAGGCGACCCCTGTGAAAGGGTCGTTCGGCCGCCAAAGGGGTCGCGACCCACAGGTTGAGAACCACTGCTCTAGCGTGTCTGTCCTCCTGTACGTGAAGGGAAGGCTGAGGTCCTGAGTCTGAGATCAGATCAGCAGAATCTGGGCCCCTGGCAGATCTTGCTAAGATACTGGGCTGGGGAGTCGTGGGCAACCTTGGAGGCATGAGACAATCAAGAGGAAGGCCAGGGACCCGGGGGATGTTGGGAAACTGCCCACGCTGCCTGGGACTCCTCCGCCCCCAACCCAAGTGGGGACAAAGGCCAGGCAAAGCAATAATTACAGGAAGTGTGGCCACAGGTCCAGCACAGTTACTCTCCTGGATTTAACAGACTTAGGAAAGCTGGCGCAGGGCTGAGAGCTGGAGATATAAAAAAGATAGGGATGCATGTGAGTCTACAATTATCTCAATAAAACAACTGAAACTTTACATAATTAAAAAATGAAAAGGGAGACAATAGCAAAATAATGTTTGTGACCCACCACAGAGGCCTGAATGGAACAGCTTCTAGCAGTCCAGGAGTTGGGAAGGCAAGGCGAACAGAACCACATTCGTACCATGTTCCAAGCCTTATTCTGGATGCTTCCGGTCAGGGTTCTGGACCTTGGCACACTCATATTTGAGGCTAAATAACTCTGTTGGGGGGGGGGGGGGGGGGCTGTGCTATATACCCTGTAGGATGTTTAGCCTCATCCTTGGCCTCTACCTACTAGAAGGCAGTAACCTCCCCCCGCCACACACACCCTCCTCTTGCAACATCCAAAAATGTCATTGCCAAATATCCCCTGGGAGCCAGTCACCCCAGATGACAGCCACTGCATTGTATAGTAATTATGATTAAGTTGAATGCCTTTCATGGGCCAGGCTCTATGCCAGCCACTTGCATATACAGTAATTCCTCCCTGGATGCTCTTGATAGGTTCGGCAACTTTAAACAAAATGACATATAAGGAAATCAAGTTTATGAGACTAATCGACACAAGCAAGAGTTAGGTTGCAGCCCAGCTGGTGTGGCTCGGTGGTTGAGTGTGGACCTGTGAACCAGGAGGTCACGGTTCTATTCTTGGTCAGAGCACATGCCTGGGTTGCAGGCTGAATCCCCAGTAGGGGGCATGCAGGAGGCAACTGATCAATGATTCTCTGTCATCACTGACGTTTCTATCTCTCCCTCTCCCTTCCACTCTGAAATCAATAAAAATATTTTTTTAAATAAAATTTTAAAAATATGTTTTTTAAAGTAGTTAAGTTGCTAAGGAATCGTATCAAGGTTATAAAGAAATGTTGAACGAAACAATGTTGAAAGAAACATTATTCCAGGACCTGCAGCAGCAACCATCCAAAGAGGGTGGTATGCCCGTTTCACAATGAGGAATCGCAGTCACCAGCTAGGGCTGAACCCAGTGCCGCAGCAACTCCAATACCAAGCTTCCTACCGCACAGCTCTGCTTCCCACGGGCGTCGGGAAGAACGACTGAGGTAGCTAGATTAGAAGGCAGCAAGCAGACAGGCGGGAAGGGCGCTCCAAAGCAGACCCACAGTGCGGGGTGTGAGGGAGAGCAGCAAGCAGACTGGCGGGAAGGGCGCTCCAAAGCAGACCCACAGTGCGGGGTGTGAGGGAGAGCAGCAAGCAGACTGGCGGGAAGGGCGCTCCAAAGCAGACCCACAGTGCGGGATGTGAGGGAGAGCAGCAAGCAGACAGGCGGGAAGGGCGCTCCAAAGCAGACCCACAGTGAGGAGTGTGAGGGAGAGCAGCAAGCAGACAGGCGGGAAGGGCGCTCCAAAGCAGACCCACAGTGCTGCGGGGTGTGAGGGAGAGCAGGGCGTTTAACTCTGCAGTCACTTCACGTCTTCTGTGTTGCTCCAAGGCTGGTGTGGTGATTGCTCAGCACACACAGGCCTGTTGTGCACATCCTGGGAAAGGCTGTGTGGGGACCCCCCAGTCTGTGTCCTTACTGTCCTCTTGTTCACCTCGCCTTGCTTGCTGTCTGCTCCCAGCTATGCTCTTAGTAATTTTCAAGGGTGAGGGAAGGGAAAACATGAGGAAACTACACTGGTATTCAGAGCGGCTCTCACAGTATCATTTGCTGGAAGCCAAAGAGGAAACATTAGTACCTTTCCTTCAGTTAGGACAGCTTTACACTTGGCGAAAGGGCTGTTCGATCCCCTGGGTGGCGGAGGCTAGTTGAAGCATCAGGCCAAGAAATGAGGGGCAAGCAACAACTGCAGTTTTTAAAAAAAGAGCTGTTTTTACCAAAGAAAGAGGGTAACACTTCCATGAGAACCAAAGACCGGTTAGGGTCAGAACAGTCAGAATCTGGGAGTGGCTGCTAAGCCGGAAGGAGTCAGATGTCTTCCGGGACAAGGAGCCTGCCTTGCCTCCCCCACAGCAGCCAGGCTGGGCCTCTGGACCACATGGGAAGTGTGAGAATCACCCTCCCGAGATAAGGGTCAAACAAGGTAGGAGGCGCGGTGTTCAGCTCACAAGCCCTAGGAGAGGAAAAGCAGTTGGTTAGACCCAGAGCCTGGGGCAGCTGTCACTGCACTTCCCATTCCCAGGGGCACGTGCCCTGGATCTTCCAAGCAGACAGCAAAACAGTTTCCTTCATCTGTGACTCAAGCATTAAATCCCATCTCCACCCGTCCCCACCCACCCCTTCCCCAGGCATCAACCCCGTCATGCGTGATCCGACACTCACCCAAGTAATCATCCATCAAAGAGCCGATGGCAAACTGCAGGAGGGAAGGCGAAAAGGAAATGAGGTCTAAGCCTACACAGACCTACCCTCTAAGCCCAGCCCCAGACTTTCTGCCCCCCCACCCCCCCGCAACCCCCGCTCCGGGCAGAAGAGCTCAAACCCCCAGGAAGCCTCGATGGTAAGAGACCAATAGCTCCTGGCTCTGCCTGGCACGGGAAGGGAGGCGGGCAAGAGACTCACAATGTCGTTCTTATCCACACGGGTCCCCACAATCTTCAAGCGGATCTCATCGTCCTGCTGAATCACAATGTCCTGGGAGGAGGGAAGAGACCACTCAGACATATCGCCCCCCCCCTCCGCTCCAGCCCCGCCTCCCCCAGCCAATCCTCTCCGTCAGAGCGGCTCCTGCCCTCCTGTCTCTGACTTCCTCCCACCGACTCACCTCATCCATTGTCTTGTAACACGGTGGGTTGGAGTTAGGATCAAACTCCATCTCGGACGGGATGGACTGAAAGGAAAGGGAGAGTGGCTGAGCGCTTTAAATGGAGGCTGCAGATGGTGGTCATGAATGGGTGTCTCCCCCCAGCCCCGCCCCGCGTGCCCAGGCTCACATGTCGGGAGATGAAGCAGGACATGGGTCCGATTTCTGTGAAGAGTCCAACCTGGAAGAAAAACGAGTGGCCCTTGCCTTTTCTTTTGTGTCCAAGTCTTCTAAGCTCCTCATCTTCCTCTGATTCCTCATAAATTCTCCATGTATTGAAACCACACCAAAGTGTAACGTTTTCCTTTCTCTTTTTTCTAGCTTTCGTTTTAAGCTGAGCAGATATAGTACAGTAGTGAAGAGCTGAGGCCTGGGGCTTGTCTGTCCAGGAGTTCAGCACTTGTTGGCCACTAGACTTAGTTTCTCTAAACCTGAGCTTCTATAAAAAGGGGTAAGAGCCAAGGCCGGTTTGGCTCAGTGGATAGAGCGTTGGCCTGCGGACTGAAGGGTCCTGGGTTCGATTCTGGTCAAGGGCGTGTGCCTAGGCTGCGGGCACATCCCCAGTGGGAGATGTGCAGGAGGCGGCTGATCGATGTTTCTCTCTC
Organism: Myotis daubentonii; assembly: GCF_963259705.1. Lineage (NCBI taxonomy): Eukaryota > Metazoa > Chordata > Mammalia > Chiroptera > Vespertilionidae > Myotis > Myotis daubentonii. The sequence continues at coordinate 82,935,658 of NC_081848.1, forward strand.
ATCGATGTTTCTGACTCTCTGTCTCTCTCCCTTCCTCTCTGTAAAAAAAATCAATAAAATATATAAAAAAAATAGATAGAAAAAGGGGTAAGAGCACCCACCTGTCAGTCACTGTGAGGCGTCACACATTACCTGGCTCACAGTAACTACTCCATCAGTGGATGCTACTGTCATCGTGACCATTAACACGGACGTGCACGCCCCTGAGACAGGACCCTTTGACAGGTGAGAAAACCGAAGCACAGAGGAGTGACGTGGGTGGCCAAGGACGCACAGTTAGCAAGTGGAGTTGGGACCCGCCCTACGTCTTCTGAGGGACCGTCCGCTTCCTCCCCGTGTGTGGTCTCACCTTGTTGACCTGAGTGACGACAGCATCCACGACTTCCCCCTTAAAGGGCCGGAAAACAATGGCCTTGTACTTAACTGGGTAAAGGACAAAGCCCCTGCCTGGCTGGATCACACCAGCCCCAATATTGTCGATGGTGGTGACAGCAATGACAAAGCCATACCTGCGAGGAGGATGACAAAGAGAAAGGCCCTGTGTGTGGAAGAGCTTCTAGCACCATCTGCAACAAGAATCAGAGACAGCACAAAGGGCAGCCCATGGCACCCCTGCCCCAGAGCTCAGTGGCCAAGAAGGACAGGACGCTGATCGGTCTCTGTAACGCCAAACACTGCTCTCATAATGTCACAAAAAAGGGCCAAGCACGCTGCAGTCCTTGAGCCAAGAGACCCTCAGAGTCGCGGGGAGGAGCCTATTAAAATGCACATTTCCAGCCCCGTCTTGAGTCCTGAGTATGCCCTGATGGGATGCGGCTCAGGAACCGGCTGTTCAAAAAATGCCCCAGGTTATTTTAACAACGGAGGCCCAAGAACGCCACAGTGCTAGGCTCCTCCCAGCTCACGCACACATGTGCGAGTCCTCTCTCTGCAGAGCCCAGAGATGTGCCATGTCAGGTCCCTGGGCATGGGGGCAGGGAAAACCAGCAGAATCACAGACGGAGGGCAGACACGGGAACGGTGATTAGAGTGTGACTCCACCAGGGCTGGCCTCCCTCTAACTTTGAGGTCATTGTTCCCAGCGACCAACACGGGACCTGGCACACAGGGGAGCTGCAGAAATGTTGGCGGAGCGAATGCACGGCCAACCTCAGCTGAGGGGCAAAGCCTTGTGACCCAGCTTTGCAGAAGGCGCCCGGGGAACCCGAGGCAGGAAGCCACGGAGTGCCTGGGCGCCAGGAGTGTGGGAGGGGGCTCCCCAGAGTCGAGGAGCTGGGGGCGGGGCTGCTAGCGGCGCGGACAGCGCGGCACTCACTTGCCGGTGCAGGTGCCCTCCACCTCGGTGAAGAGCTTCTGCTTCACCGTGTTGAGCAGGTTGGGGCCGAAGTAGCGCGGGTGCAGCAGGATCTCGTGCTCCAAGGAGATCTGCGGGGAAGGCGGGATGGAGACCAGGCCAGGCGCAGCGGGAAGACCGGCGAGAAGCGGCCGCGGGTCCCGGCGCCCCGCCCCGCCCCGCCGCCCCTCTCGAGCCTGCCCGCGCCGCCGCCCGGTGCCCCGCTCACGTGGTAGAACATCCTCCTCCCGGAGTCAGGGACGCAGCCGCGTCCACACCTTCCCGGGCAGCGGCGCCGCCGGCACGACCGGAAATGCACGCAGCCGCCCCAATACCGCTTCCGGGCCCCCGCGGACCCGATTGGACCTGGCTGTGGTGGGCGGGGAAACCCACGAGGCCCCGCCCCCTTCCGCCCACAAGCGACCCAACCGGCGGCTCGCTTAAATTCGGTGCCCAGAATAGCAGCTCAACAAAGAATTGCTTTTGTTTTCTTTTTCTTTTGTTTTCTTTTCTTGAATAAAGAATTTTAAACGGAATTATTTTTTTAAAATATATTTTATTGATTTTTTACAGAGAGGAAGGGGGAGAGATAGAGAGTTAGAAACATCGATGAGAGAGAAACATCGATCAGCTGCCTCCTGCACATCTCCTACTGGGGATGTGCCCACAACCCAGGCACATGCCCCTGACCGGAATCGAACCTGGGAACTTTCAGTCCGCAGGCCGACGCTCTATCCACTGAGCCAAACCGGTTTCGGCATAAACGGAATTATTATTTTTTTTTTAATATATTTTATTGATTTTTTACAGAGAGGAAGGGAGAGAGATAGAGAGTTAGAAACATCGATGAGAGAGAAACATCGATCAGCTGCCTCCTGCACATCTCCCACTGGGGATGTGCCCGCAACCCAGGTACGTGCCCTTGACCGGAATCGAACCTGGGACCTTTCAGTCCGCAAGCCAACGCTCTATCCACTGAGCCAAACCGGTTTTGGCGGAATTATTAATTAATTAGTTAATTAATTAGTTAGTGAGAGATGGCATGAATAAAACGCTTTAACAGAGCACATCCATTTAGCACTCCTGGTATATGGTAGCAGAATTGAGTTAAATTGTAGGACTCCCAGCTGCTGGTGTCTGGCAATTGCTTGGATGTGGGGGGCTGGGGGGAGGGTAGAGGAGGAGCAGGGAACACATTGTAATTGGAGCCAGAATCATTCGTAATGAATAGTTAAAGCTCATCACCTCCTTTTTCCCTAACATGTTTGCTCCCAGAACACAGGTGCGTAGTGAAAACCACCACTAAGTCAAACCCCAAACGGGAAAGGCAGACTGGTATCAACATCGTCAATCTTGGACACACAGATTCCGGCAAGCCCACCCTGCTGGGCCCCTGACCTACAAATGTGGTCGGATTCCCAAGGGAACCATCAGAAATTTCGAGAAGGAGGCTGCTGAGATGGGAAGGGCTCCTTCAGTATGCCTGGGTCTTGGAGAAACTGGAAGCTGAACGTGAGTGTGGTATCACCATTGATGCCTCCTGGTGGAAATTCGAGACCAGCAAGTATTAGGTGACCATCACTGATGCTCCAGGACACAGAGACTTCATCAAAAACATGATTACAGGCACTCCTCAGGCTGACTGTGCTGTCCTGAGTGTTGCTGCTGGTGTTGGTGAATTTGAAGCCGGTAGTATCTCCAAGAATGGACAGACCCGTGAGCATGCCCTTCTGGCTTACGCACTGGGTGTGAAACAGCTGATTATTGGTGTTAACATGGATTCCACTGAGCCCTCTGCAGCCAGAAGAGATACAAACGAGGGTATTGTTAAAGAAGTCAGCACTTAGCCCTGGGAGATGTGGCTCAGTTGATAGGACATCATCCCCTGCACCGAAGGGTTGCTGGTTCGATTCCCAGTCAGAGCACATGCCCGAGTTTCAGGCTCAATCCCCGGTGTGGGGCGTGCAGGAGGCATCTGATGGATATTTCATTCTCACATCGATGTTTCTCTCTCTCTCCCTGTCCCTTCCTCTCTCTCTCTCTCTAAAAATCAATACAAAAATCTTTAAAAAAAGAAGTCAGCGCCAGCATTAAGAAAACTGGCTACAACCCTAACACAGTGGCTGTGGCTGTGGCTGAAACACATGTGGCCTCTGTGTGTGGCCTGGGCTTCCTCACAGCACTGTGGTGCGGCTCCAGGAGCAGTTATCCCAAGAGGACCAACCAGAAGCTGTATCCCCCTTAAAAAATTTTGTTATTGATTTCAAAGAGGAAGGAAGAGGGAGAGACATAGAAACATCAATGATATCAATGATGAGAGAGAATCGTTGATCAGCTGCCTCCTGCATGCCCCGTCCTGGGGATCAAGCCTGCAACCCTGGCATGTGCTCTGACTGGGAATCAAACCATGACTTCCTGGCTCTTAGGGTGATGCTCAACCACTGAGCCACACTGGGCGGGTTGTATCTTCTTTTACAACCTAGCATCTCGAATGTCACATCTCCCTGGAGGAGACAGTCCCTCCCAGACTCAGGTAAGAGACCTTTCCTGATGGGAGGAGCATCAATGTCATATTGTAAGATGAGTGTGTGGAAGGGAAGATCTTGTCAAGGCCATCTTGGAAAAGATAGTCTGCTGTCAGCATAGAATCTCTGCAGCCTAGATCAGTGATGGCGAACCTTTTGAGCTCGGCGTGTCAACATTTTGAAAAACCTTAACTCTGGTGCCGTGTCACATATAGAAATTTTTTGATATTTGCAACCATAGTAAAACAAAGATTTATATTTTTGATATTTATTTTATATATTTAAATGCCATCTAACAAAGAAAAATCAACCAAAAAAATGAGTTCGCGTGTCACCTCTGACACGCGTGTCAGAGGTTCGCCATCACTGGCCTAGATAGTAGAGAGAAGCCCTAGTGATAATGTCTGTCACCACCTGTCTTCCAAAGAGTCACAAGCAAGCAGCAGGTCCGGCCCCTGAGGAGCAGTCTTTGAGCGAGGATCACCCATCTCAGCTGCCCCTCTTCCTGCTTCCGGGCTCCTTCTTCTGTGCCACCATTTCTTCCAGCAACTAGGATAATCCTGCCCCCAGCTGAGCCCAAATCCTCTGGCCTGGGGCACTACAACCATGTGGGAACACTCTACCAAGACAGATCTACAATAGTGAGTAGGGGTGTGGCTATAAAGACCAACATTCAGCCTCAGCTCTGACTTGTATTCACTGAGTGACCATGGTCAAATTACTTAACCACTCTGAACCTCAGTCTCTTCTTCTGTCTGACAGAGACAAGAAAGGCTATTTTGGAATCAGGGACTTTATTGTTAGCCTATTGCTAGCATTTAACAAATGCTAAACGGTACATATTTTTCTAACTTCTACGGATGCACAGAAACATAGAAGCAAAGCTTTTTAATCTTTTTCCTTGGGGGAAAGTTACTACTATAAGAAATGTCTTTAGTTTTAGCTTTAAATTTCACATAGTTTTTCATGTGCTATAATCTGTCTATACTAGCTTAGTACCTCTATTCCCTAAATGAAAGCTTTTATAAAAAAATAAAAGATACAAACAACTAAATGGTGCTCTAGAAAGATGTGTTCTGGTACCCTGTAGCTCTGTGTGCCCCACTTTGAGAAGCAAAGCCTCCAAGTTGTGTCCTGCTTTAATGGTGCTCCCGGGGGTGTGAGAAGCCTAAATCCAGGGCTTGGTTCATTAAGCTCTGGTGGCCACTGGTGTGCACTGACCAGAGGGAGCACCTTCACTTTTGCACAGAGGTTGAAAGAACTGTAACTTTAAATATCTAGAGCCCGTATGCACGGCGATCCCAGTGTGCCAAGCCCACAGTCCTTTTGCGCAGACTCATCTTCATCTGGTCCTTTTTGCACCTATAGAAACATGGTTGCTTTAGCTTCCCAAGCAGCCTATGCCAGTGGTTGGCAAACTGCGGCTCGAGAGCCACAGGCGGCTCTTTGGCCCCTTGGGTGTGGCCACGAAGTTTCAATCGCACTGTACGTGCGCGCCCGCACGTGGTATTTTGTGGAAGAGCCACACTCAAGGGGCCGCAGTTTGCCGACCACTGGTATGCTCCTTACTGCTTAGCAACTCCAGCAGCCCTCTGCCCCACAGTTTTTCCTCCAGTCCCCAGCTTTTTTTCTTTTTCTTTTTTTTTAAAATATATTTTATTGATTTTTTACAGAGAAGAAGGGAGAGCGATAGAGAGCCAGAAACATCGATGAGAGAGATCGATCAGCTGCCTCCTGCACGCCCTCCAGTGGGGATGTGCCCGCAACCAAGGTACATGCCCTTGACCGGAATCGAACCTGGGACCCCTGGGTCCGCAGGCCGTCGCTCTATCCACTGAGCCAAACGGTTCGGCTAGCCCCCAGCTTTAAATACTATCTATATGCCCATGACACTCCCAATATGTATCTCCAGCCCCAATGTTTCACTGGATCTTCAGGCCCACAAGTCTAACTGGCTAAGGGGAATCTCTACATACGGGTCAAAAACAGAATTCTCAATTTTCCTCCCCATTACCCCCATCTCAGAAGATGGCTCTGTCAGCCACACCATTGCTCATGCTACAATTCTGGCCATCCTTGACTTCTTTTATTCTCTTGTCCCTCATCTCTTATCTGTTTTTTTTTTTAATGTATTTTATTGATTTTTTTTACAGAGAGGAAGGGAGAGGGATAGTTAGAAACATTGATGAGAGAGAAACATCGATCAGCTGCCTCCTGCACACCCCCCACCCGGGGATGTGCCCGCAACCAAGGTACATGCCCTTGACCGGATCCGAACCTAGGACCCTTGAGTCTGCAGGCTGACGCTCTATCCACTGAGCCAAACCAGTTAGGGCCCTCATCTCTTATCTTAAAAAAAAAAAAATTGTTGACTTTAGAGAGTGTGTGTGAGAGATACAGAAACATTGATTTGTTGTTCCACTTATTGATGCATTCACTGGTTGATTCTTGTTTGTGCCCTAACAGGAGATCAAACCTGCAACCTTGCCCTAACTGGTTTGGCTCAGTGGATAGAGCGGAGGTGAAGGGGGGAGTAGCGGGGGTGAAGCAGGGAGTAGCGGGTTACAGGCACTCAATTAACCCTGTGGACATATTGCTCTGGTCGGTAAAGAGGCAGCTGTCACTAACTCCGGACGTACAGCCTTTCCTTTGTCTGGGGACGCCTCAAAGATGTCTTCACCAGCAGCCATGCCCTAACTCTCCTGTCCCGGGGGACTGCAGGGCCTCGAGCCCGGAGTTCAGGCCAGGACTGCGACAGCCTCACGCCCGCGCGGCTGGTTCTCGGACTCCGCCATTACGGAGTCGGGAGCCTGAGCCGTCGGGGTGAGGGGGGCGAAGCAGCGGGGCACTGAGGGTGTCGGAACCTTCAGGACAAAACTGAGGTTCAGAGGTGTGGCTGCTGCCCCCCCCCCCCCCCCCCCCCGCGTCACGGCAGAGCGGGTCTCACACCAGGGGCTCCCGAGTTCCACTCCAGCTCGTTCGTCCGCCTCCTCGGGTCAGCCTGCAGCCGACGCAACACAGTTCTCTACGCGGTGCAAGGCTCCCCCTCCCACCCCGCCCCCGCCCCCACCCCCACCCCGCGCCAGGTGGACGCGCTCGGCAACCTAGAGAGCGGTCCCCGCTTCAGGTAGATGGAGAAGCTCAGCCAATCCAGAGGGCTCTGAGGCAAAGAAGGCGGGACCACGAAGAAAAGTTTAGGACAGCAACGCCAGCCAATCCGACGCCTCGCTGCCTGAGCGACGGCCACCAGCACCCACTTGGAAACGCCGCTCAAGAGTGGGCGGTGGTTAGTGCCCAGTGAGCCAATCCGTGACAAGGGAAGGCAAAGTTGAGCCCGTTGCATCTGAGGAGGTGGGAAGGGGCGGAGTTCGCCCAGTGGCTGCTCGGTGGAGGGTGAGGGACCAGCTTTCTCTGCTAGTTCGCACCCTAGGACTTCTTAGCCCCTGGAATGCGAGAGAGGCTCAGGGAGTTCCCGGAGTGGGGCGTAGAGGTATCGCCGGGGAGGCCTGGGGGCGAGAGAGACCTCCAGTTGGAGGAGGTGCTGAAAGCCACCGGGTGGGCATAGAGGAAGCGGAGGTTGGTTAGGGGGAGGGACTTCCGGGGGCGGGGTTTGTTGGCTGGGTGGGGCCTGATGCTGAGGTTAAGTCGAGGGGGTGGAGCTAAAAGACCACTGGTTGTGACCTAATTAAAAAGGATAGTAATGTAAGCGAGCGTTTTGGGGTCAGGACAGTGTTGCCAGAGGTATGTTGGTGGCAGCTCAGGGCTGATATGAAGGTTTCTGGCGAGGTTACCAGCCCTAACCCACTGTCCTCTCTTCCCAGGGAACCGCTGGTGGGGACCTTCCTAGGGGCCTGCCCCTCGCGGGGTGCTATGGAGTTTCCAGAACACAGCCAGCAGCTGCTGCAGAGCCTCCGAGAGCAGCGGTCCCAGGGTTTCCTTTGCGACTGCACCGTGATGGTGGGTAGCACCCAGTTCCTGGCCCATCGGGCTGTGCTCGCCTCCTGCAGCCCGTTCTTCCAGCTTTTCTACAAAGAGCGGGAACTGGACAAGAGGGACCTGGTGTGTATCCACAACGAGATTGTCACGGCCCCAGCCTTTGGGCTGCTTCTGGACTTCATGTATGCTGGCCAGCTGGTGCTGAGGGGGGACACCCCAGTGGAAGACGTGCTGGCAGCTGCCAGTTACTTGCACATGAATGACATCGTCAAGGTGTGTAAGCGGCGTCTGCAAGCCCGGGCCCTGGCAGAGGCAGACAGTACCAAGAAGGAGGAGGAGACCAGCTCACAGCCCCTTAGCTTGGAATTTCTGTCCCACACGTCCCGTGGCCCTCAGCCCTCCTTGGCTTCTGCGGAGATATCAGGCCACTGGGGCAAAGGGGAGTGGAAAGGCCCTGCTGCTCCCTCACCTACTGTCTGTCCTCCAGACGAGCCGCCCATGCCCAGCGGCGCTGACACGACACAGCCTGGCGTGGAGGTTGATTCACTGCATCTACGGGCTCCTCCTCCACCGGTGGCGGATGTCTCCCTTGCCAGCCCCAGTAGCTCCACAGAGCCCATTCCTGCAAGCTACTACTCCTCTGGCCTTCCCACAGTTTCAGTGGAGCCACTGGCTCCCCTCGACGTGGGTTCTGAGAGCCTGAGGGTGGTGGAACCAAGGGGTACCGGAGGACCATTGCAAGGGTTCTACAGCCCATCTTCGGCTGCAGCCCCAGTCCCAGCCCCAGTTCCATCCCAGGCCCCAGCCCCAGCAGAAGCTGAGCTGGTCCAGGTGAAAGTAGAAGCGATTGTGATTTCTGATGAGGAGCCCGATGTGTCGGAGACTCAGCCTCAGGGGCCTGAGGGATTGTTCCCACCTGGGGAGGCCATGTATGGTGCTCAGCCTCCCCAGCCAGAGGCTTTTGAGGAGCCAAGGGCAGCAGGATTGGAGGAGGTGGGGCCAAGTGACCAGTTTCTGCCCTCCGATCCTCACCTACCCTACCATCTGCTGCCAGGTCCAGGGCAGTATCATCGAGGACTGGTGACCTCACCCCTGCCTGCACCCCCTGCCCTGCATGAGCCACTTTACCTGCCTTCTGAGTATGAAGCAGCCCCAGGAAGCTTTGGCGTTTTTACTGAGGATGTTCCGACTTGCAAGACATGTGGGAAGACCTTCTCGTGCTCTTACACACTACGGCGCCACGCCACGGTGCACACACGGGAGCGGCCCTATGAGTGCCGCTACTGCCTGCGCAGCTACACACAGTCAGGGGACCTGTACCGCCACATCCGCAAGGCTCACAACGAGGACCTGGCCAAACGCAGCAAACCCGATCCAGAGGCGAGCCCCCTCCTCGGAGTGCACCCCCTCCCTGGCTCCCCCACAGCAGACAGACAGAACTCTGGTGGAGGGCCACCCAAAGATTTTGTACTTGGCCCCAAAAACTAACATCTGGGGGAGCACGAGCTGATGCCAGGCCTGCTCTTGCGACACAGAAGGTTGGAAGCATCTCGTTTCCCCTGCTGGGTGACGGAATGGGTGCTGCCCGGGCTGATGGTCCCTCCCACCCTTTTCTTTACCCAGGCAGTTCCTCTCCAAGGGCGCTGGGAATTTTCCTGGGTGTAATCACTTCTCACTCTGCATTCTGGACCATAAAGCTAGCAGTGAAAGTATCTTATTGAACTGGTGTTGGCTGGTTTCTTCCACAAACTTGCATGACTTCTGCCGCTTTCATCCCTCTAGATCGGTGGTTCTCAACCTGTGGGTCACGACCCTTTCACAGGGGTCGCCTAAGACCATTGGAAAACACATCTATAATTACATATTGTTTTGTGATTACTCACTATGCTTTAATTATGTTCAATTTGTAACAATGAAATTGGGGGTCACCACAACATGAGGAACTGTATTAAAGGGTCGCGGCATTAGGAAGGTTGAGAACCACTACTCTAGGTCTTTTAAGGAAATGACATCTGTCCTTGGGGTAGCGGTGAGGATCAGGTTGCTTATGAGAAGTGGCACAGGCACAGGGTAATGCAGACTTTATGTAGGAAAAGTATACACAGCAGGGAGTCTTACACAATCATGTTTGTTATTGTAGTGAGCTCCTGTGTGGTGGGCTGTATTAGGGACTTCATATAAGTGCTCATTTAATCCTCAATATCTCTATGAGGTATTAGCCCACCCCTTTTTTTCCCACGGACAAGGGAACTTGAAATTCAAAAATTAAAGTTAACTTGTTCAAGGTCACAGAGCTGGCTAAAGGGCAAGCTGGAATTCGAACCATGGCCTGTGACTAAAAACACCAGGCTCACTATGCTGGCTTAAAATACTGTTGAAAATAGTTTCCTGAGAACTCTGAGTTGTTTTCTTTTTTCTCCTTTTGACTGTTCGGCTTTGCGTCCTTACCCCTTCACCTCTGTTTTCCACGTAGAAAGACCTTTGGTTGGCTGTTTCAACAACATGTGCTGTGTTGATGACCTGAAACTTTTGCTTATATGTCGTAAATATGAAAATAAGAAATGGAGAGGCAGACAGCACTAAGCCCTGTGGTATAGGTTTGTGGGGGGATGTTGAGGGCTTTTGGTGTGGAAACGATGGGTGGTTAGGAAAACTCAAGGAAGAAACTCCAGATGAGAGAATCATACTTCAAAAGTGTGGTGACAGCCTAGAGGTGAAGTTACTCACGTACGGTCACACAGATGGTTATTGACCATCGAGATAGCAGAGAAATGGGAGTTTGGGGTGTTGATGTAGGATGGGGAAAGTTCTAGAAGTGTAAGAAGGGCCTGCCCCTGTGCTGCTGCAGGATGGACTGGAGGGCTCCCTACAAATCCTCCTCTGCAACATAGGAGGAACCGAGTGCAAGGAAAGCTGGAAGGTGAAACTATGAGTACATTTTCTAAATTTCTTTGATCTTTTTTGGATTTGTCTGTCATAATCAGCTACTATTTTTGAGTTTTGGGAAGGAGACAGAGCTAAGCATTGAAGATTTGGCCACAGACAGCTCCTATCGGCAACATTATGGGAAACAAAAGTGGATGCTTAACATGTTCATGGCTGAAAAGAGTGACTTCTGCACCTTGCACTTTCCTTGTGTTGGAATAACCGTTTAGTTTCTTTCAGAAGGCTAACTTTATTCATGCGAATACATTACCGCCTGAACTCCCTGGTGAAATAAGACCAGGTCCCCGTACATGCGTGCAGTAGAGCTATTGTAGCTGAGCGGAGGACCTTTCCCAGTCATTCCTGGAGTAAGTGAAGATGCCTAAAAAGAATCAGTTGCTTCTAAAAGGGTGAATTTTACGATATGTGAAATATATAAAAAGGAATCGGTTGCCTTAGAACACGGGTTCCTAAAAGCAAGATAGAGTAAATGTGTGCACATGTGTACATAATTGTATATAGTTTCTTTAGACGGCGTGAACGGTAACCACTGCTACTATCTCCGCCACCCTGATACCTAACTACGGAGGGTCTGTTCCTTGGTGACACTCTCCTGAACAGCAAGCATTTGCTTCCACTTCCAAGCGTAGGATGCTTTTCTTTTTTTTTTTTTTTAACTTTTTGAAATTAAAATAGTTGACACACAATATTATGTTAGTTTTAGGGATGAGATGCATCCTTCTTTGGCGGTGGCAGTTAGGAATTTTCAAGATGTTTAGAGCAGCAGCCGACACAATTAAGGCCACAGTTGCCTCACTTTATCGATCTGCTGATGCTAGGATCAGCTTATGACAGTCAGTGGAGGTGTGCTCAGGAGAATTATCTTTAGTTTTCATGGCTTTTGATGGTCCATCCCATCCATGGATTCATGGAACCACAGGTTGGCTCCTCTAGACTCTAGTCCAGCTGTGATCCTCCTTCTCAGTTGTTAAACCTGTTTGGAAGATGAGTGTCCCCAAAAGAAACCTCTTGGTATTGCTGGAGACCTCTAATTATTGGATAATACTTCCTTCTACTGAGCCCAAATCAATCTCCTTTTATGGGGGGTGGAGGGGTTGGAGGGACAGGCCAGGCCAGGCCCCAGCCTATTAAGAGTTTCACCCTGAGGAGTTACTTTGCGTTTGAGCTATAAACTGACTTCAGTTTCAGACTCTGTTTTCTCTCCTGCTTTAAATATTCATCTCTAGTTTAGGATTTCCTTTCTTTTCCTAATTGGCTATTTTGTGCCTTCACTTAATGCTAATGCCTCTTCGGTTGCCAGACATATGGCCAAGCTCCGCGTCACAAAACTCACCAGTTCTGCCCACCTCACATTGGATTTCGGTGTTCCAACTTTTCCGGTTTGGCTCAGTGGATAGAGCGTCAGCCTGTGGACTGAAGGGTCCCAGGTTCGATTCTGGTCAAGGACATATGCCCTGGTTGCGGGCTGGATCCCCAGATCCCCAGTATGGGACGTTCAGGAGGCAGCCAGCCGATCAATGATTCTTTCTCATCATGGATATTTTTGTCTCTCTCTCCCTCTCCCTTCCTCTCTGAAATCAATTAAAATAATCATAATTTTTCCAAAGCCGATGCTTACAATATGGTTTACTTTGACATATACTTGTTTATTATAAAACATTTTATTTATTTTTAACAAATGGTATGATGTGCTCTAAAGTTCCTTCCCAGTTGTATCAGTAAGCAATTTCAGTATGCACTTCTAAAAGAAATGTTGAAAAAAGAGATGAAATATATTATCATGCTCAACAAAACTGACAATAACTCTTGTTCAGATGTCCCTGATTGTCTCATAAACTTTTAGTGGTTTTTTTCAAATCAGAATCCCAAAGCAGAGTCACATTTATTTGGCTGACTTCTCTTAAGACTTTTACTCTATAGGTCCCCTCTCTTTTCCTTGCAATTTACTATTAAGGAAATTGAGTTACTTGTCTTACGGTTTCACTTTAGAGTTTGCTATTTACATCCCAATATCATCTAACATGTCCCTCTGTCCAAAGGTTCCCTTAAAAAACATATTTAAATTACATCTATAAATAGTAATATAGATAGTATGTGGTTTTGGCAAAATTGTAAAGGGGCAGGTATGAGTTTGGAAAACTATTCAAAACCGTCTCCTATGTGCCAGAGCGTAAGCCGTCACCTCCTCCATGAACGCTTCTCTTCCGTCAAGCCCTGAAATCCCATGTGGAAACCTGCACAGATTGAAGGTGAGCATCCTCCTCCACACACTTCTCAGGACAGAGGTGTGGTACCTCTGGGTGGGCCCTTCAGGTGTGGGCATCCCGGCCCTCCTCCAGCCCCAATCGGACTGCCTGCCCGTGTCCCTTTCCTGTTCATGAACATCTCCACTAGGCGCTGGCCTTGGCAATGAAGACTGAAATAGGGGCCCGGTCGCTTTGTCTCTTAGCGTTAATGAGAAGGTGAGTACAGTCACTTTCCAAAATTCATTTTTAAATATGTTTTATTTTTTCCTCATTGATACAGAAGGTAGCTCACAGGAACATTGTCTTGAAAAACAAACCACAAACAGAATGAAATCAGAAAGCAAAAGCAGCCCCAAACAAACAAAACATGCAACCATGACAACGTTTTGTCAACAATCTAGATTTAGAAATGTTAAGAGGCGCCGAAACCTGTTTGGCTCAGTGGATAGAGCGTCGGCCTGTGGACTGAAAGGTCCCAGGTTCGATTCCGGTCAGGGGCATGTACCTGGGTTGTGGGCATATCCCCAGTAGGAGATGTGCAGGAGGCAGCTGATCGATGTTTCTAACTCTCTATCTCTCTCCCTTCCTCTCTGTAAAAAATCAATAAAATATATTTAAAAAAAAAAAAAAAGAAATGTTAAGAGGCTTGGAAAAGGAATAAAAGATTCTACTTTTGTTAGTTCTATCCTTGGATTCATTAAGATTATTTTGGCCTGGCCGGTTTGGCTCAGTGGATAGAGCATCGGCCTGTGGACTGAAGGGTCCCAGGTTCGATTTCGGTCAGGGGCGTGTGCCTTGGTTGTGGGCACATCCCCAGTAGGAGGTGTGCAGGAGGCGGCTGATCGATGTTTCTCATCGATGTTTCTAGCTCTCTGTCCCTCTCCCTTCCTCTCTGTGAAAAATCAATAACATATATTTTTTTAAAAAGATTATTTCGTAGAAGTTTGTGTTGTAAGCTGATGGTTGCAATATTGAAGGGAACAGGGAGACACGAAGAGGAGCTATTTTACTGGGAGATGGGGAGTGACTGATAAAGGGAGAAGAACTTAGGTACGTCTGGCAAGACTAAGGTGTTTCTTTCTGCAGTCGGTGGCTATGTGATGGCTGATGACACAGGCTTATTCGCTCCACTCACAAAAGCAGAGGCAGTGCTATTCGGTCTCCTCTACTCTGTAGAAAGAACTACATTGTGGACATTATTCACAAGTGAGTGGAAGGTGGATGGAGCCTCCTGCTGAGCCATGGCTGCATCAGCTCCGCAGCCTGCGCTGGTTCCCGCACAGCTTCCAGAAGGTTTTGAAAACGGTACTTAAAAGGCACTAACTAAGGAAGGAGAACCCTTCCTCATGGTTTCCCTCCTCTGTAGGGGAACTGGGCTCTGGCTAAATACAAGGTGACGGGTAGAGAACAGATTTATGCTTTTATCCTGCTCGTTCATGGTACTGTTTCTAGACTTAGTAATCTGTCTTTCCTAAGTTTCAGAGAAACAAGCATACTATAGCAATGCACTTATTAAAAACTAAACTGCTTTACTTGGGTGTTTTTGTAGCACGAGGGTGGAAGGATTATTAAATAAATACTTAAATGCTTGACTCCAGAGATCTTAGAATAGAAGAGTTTAATGAAAAATTAAATAAGTCTACTCTAATGATCTGAATACAAACAACAGCAACGACTAGAAATTACCCAAACAATAGGAACCAGATACTTTTGTAGGGGAAGAAGAATCCGAATATGTGTGGAATATTAAAAATAAGGAATTAATTTAATTTGAAACCTTTCTTTTTTTTTTTTAAATATGGAACGCTTCATGAATTTGCGTGTCATCCTTGCACAGGGACCATGCTAATCTTCTCTGTATCGTTCCAATTTTAGTATATGTGCTGCCGAAGCGAGCACTGAAACCTTTCATTTTAAGACATGTGGGCCCAATTTGTAATTGTCTAGTTTCACAAAAGAAATATACTGCCCAGTTTCTGGCCTAACTTTGGCTTTGGGCATCTGAGAAAACAAAGGAAGAAACTCCTCTCTGCCAATCCTTCCTTCATCCTCTGCTAAACGTCTCCTCTGTGTATGAATACATCTGACAACATCCATCATTAGAATCTATGATTAATTCCACACACAGGTGATGAATATATTCTGGTTGTAATTCTCAGGGAAAATGTCCCCAAGAATACCATGTATTAAAAGCTATACAAACATATAGATGGACAGACAAAAAAACAAAGGCGGACTGTGTAAGTAGTTCAGAGTCTGTGCAGGACTAGAAAGGCAGACAGACACCTGGATCAGAGGTGTGGGGCTCGTGTCTCCTGCAAGGCTCGGGTTCACTGGATGAGACTTTCCCCGAAGTCCAAGTGGAGAAGCGTCATTCTTCTCTGTTAACCGAACATGCCCACGTAGAGCTGCTTCTCTTTCTGATGGTAGCTACTGAGTTCCGACTGTGTCAGCTGGAGGTACCGCCGGACATTGGCATCTTACAAGAGGGCGAAGAAGGCAATTAGAGACACACCATAATCTCACCTTAGGGTAGGAGGAGATTGTTAACATGCTTCCATTTTTAAACATAAATCTAAGATCTGAAAATATTACTACTCCATGTAGTAGTAAATCTCATTAATATCACTTTGGATTTTTTTAAAAAAATCTCATACACATCTGGGCTGGTTGCTAATTTTATAATGACAGGGAGGTTGAAGAAAAAGTTATTGTCATAGCAGAGCCGCTAAAGATACTATACCTGGGTGGCAGTTAATCTATATACTTGAACGTAAGAAACATGAACAAGTGGCTTATGTTTTATTTCTTTATTAATTCACAGTGGCCAGGGATCAAACCTGCAACTGAGGTATGTGACCCTTTGGTCTGAGGGCCAACACTAACCACTGAGAAAATCTGGCCAGGGCAGAAAACAATGCCTTAAAATCTCTTCTACCGGGGGGAGGAGGAGGGATATGTGTGTGCCCATTTAAGCATAGAGATTTCTGGAGGATATACATACAATATTGCTTTTCTGTGGAGACAAGAATGTAAATGTAGAAGACCTGTTCATTGTATACTTTTATAGTTTTTGAATTTTGAACCATGTGAATATATTATTATCTATTCAAAAATCTGAAAAAGTAAAATAAAACAAGCCCTAGCCAGTTTGGCTCAGTGGATGGAGTGTCAGCCTACAGAATGAAGGGTCCCAGGCTCGATTGTGGTCAAGGGCACATGCCCGGGTTGAGGGCTCGATCCCCAGTGGAGGGCGTGCAGGAGGCAGCTGATCAATGATTCTCTCTCATCATTGATGTTTCCATCTCTCTCTCCCTCTCCCTTTCTCTCTGAAATCAATAAAAACATATTAAAAACAAACAAACAAACAAATAAAACAAAAACCCCTTCCACAGCTACCCCCTTAACAGGACAATTTTCTTTGTTCTCCCCACTCCATCCCCTTCTCGCTCACCTTTTGGCTGCTTGTTGACAGCAGCCAGGAGGTAGTGCCGAGCTTGGTCATAGTCCTGCAGGTGGAAAAAGGCTACTCCGGCCCGATACAAGGCCTTGGCATTATCAGGCTGTCGTTCCAGGACTTTCTGGCTGTATTCTTTCACTCGTTCGTAGTTGACTGGCTCCATCTGAAGGAGACAGGCTAATGCGGCCAAATGGAAGGAAGAGAGAAGAGGGAGAAGGGCCTTGTTATACTAAATTCCACTGGCCAACTCAAGGCAGCACCAAACACAGAATCACCACATTCACTTACCCACCAAATAAATGTAAGTGTCTGCCAGGTGCCACCTTCCTTGCTATGTGCTTGTCTAATCTTCTCACCCAATCTATGAAATCGGTATGTGTTACTCCCTCAGTTCAATGGATGAAGAAATCAAGGCTCAGAGAGGCTAAGTAACTCGTCCAAGATGCCACAGCTTCTAGGTGGAATGAGGTGGAACTGGTACCAAGGACTCTCACTCCAAAATCATCATCTCTCTCAATGGTATTACTTGACTCATCCCTTGGATGATTTGATGGCACCTCAAAATACAAGTCTGTTTAGGAGGCAACTGATCAGGTCAGTCTTCTGCCTTCTTATTAAGAAGGGAAATTTTGCCCGGCCGGTGTGGCTCGGTGGATTGAGCGTTGTCCCATGCACCAAGAGGTCCGGGTTTCAGGCTTAATCCCCAGTAGGGGGTGTGCAGGAGGCAGCTGATCGATGTTTATATCTTCTCTCCCTTTCCCTTACTCTCTCTCTAAAAAACCAATAAAAACAGCCCTACCCGGTTTGGCTCAGTTGAGAGGAAGCTCAGCCCCTGGACTGAAAGGTCCCGGGTTTGAATCTCAAGGGCTGGCTCTCCCCCTTACTTCCAGTCTTTCTAAAAGAATCAATGGAAAAATATCCTCGGATGAGGATTAACAGCAACAAAATAAAAAATAATAAAAATAAAAACATATTTTTAAAAAAATTGAAATGTTTCTCTATTTCATAAATGTTTCCCTATTAAATTCCTTAAATTTACCTCAAAGAATTGTGGGAATTGAACATAGTATTTACATCACAGTGCTGAGAACCAAGAATCAGGGCTGATGTTTGCATTCCTTCTCCAACACCCCCACCAAATGGTCATACTCGATCCCCAGTAAGGAGGCAGCCGATCAATGAGTCATAATTTTTTTATTTTTCATTGATTTCAGAGAGGGAGATAGAAACATCAATGATGAGAATCATTGATTAGCTGTCTCCTGCACGCCCCCTACTGGGGAGGGTCAAACCTGCAACCCGGGCATGTGCCCTTGGCCAGAATGGAACCTGGGAACCTTTTAATCTGCAGACTCTATCCACTGAGCCAAACCAGCTAGGGCTCATCATTGATGTTTCTATCTCTCTCTCCCTCTCTGAAATCAATAAAAATATATACTTTAAAAAAGAAAGAAAAAGAGCCCTGGCTGGCTTGGCTCGGTGGATGGAGCATCGGCCTGCGGATTGAAGGGTCCCAGGTTCAATACAGGTCAAGGGCACATGCCCGGATTGTGGGCTTGATCCCCAGTGGGGGGCGTGCAAGAGGCATCCAATCGATGATTATCTCGCATCATTGATGTTTCTATCTCTCTCACCCTCTCCCTTCCTCTCTGAAATCAATAAAAGATATTTTTTTTTTAAAAAAAGGAATTGCCTAGATTTAATTTTAGCTCTACCACTTACTAGCTGTTTGTTTCCTTAAATTTACCTCGGAGGGCATGTGACTCTTAACTAGGTTCATATGTGTAAAGGGCTTAAACAGTGTCTGCCCAGGGCATTTCGTAAATGCCACCTCAATTGACGCCCCCCTCTTTTTCTTTTAAATATATTTTATTGATTTTTTTTTTTTTTACAGAGAGGAAGGGAGAGAGAGAGAGAGTTAGAAACATCGATGAGAGAGAAACATCGATCAGCTGCCTCCTGCACATCTCCCACGGGGGATGTGCCCGCAACCCAGGTACATGCCCTTGACAGGAATTGAAACCGGGACCCTTCGGTCCACAGGCCGATGCTCTATCCACTGAGCCAAACCGGTTTCGGCAACGCCCCCCTCTTTAAAAGTGAACACTGGCATGCCTGTGGCACCCACTATCCCCATTTTCTGCTTTATTTATTTTCCACAGCACTTACCATTTTCTAAAAATTATGTTACTTTTTTGTTAATTGTCCATCTCCCTTACTCGAATACATGTTCAATGAGAGCAGGAGGCCTCGGCACCCAATAAATAATTGTTGAACTGAAACATTAACTACCTTAATTCCTATTTTTGTTCCCAAGAGTAGCACTGAACATGCACTGTAAAAAAAAAAAAAAAAAAAAAAAAAAAAAAAAAAGCTAGATTTTCACCAAATCATAGCTGATGAGTATTATAGTAAAAAAAAAATCACTTTTAAAAAACTATAACAAAGTGTAAAAACTACTACCAATAATTCAATATTTCTATGGCCTCAACTTGGACTGTTAGAATATTTTAATATACATTAGAATAATTTAATTAGCTCCATGGTTAGTTTGCCTTCCACAGAACAGACCTAAAGTCTCCCTCCGCCCAGCTGGCATGGCTCAGGGGTTGAGCGTGGACTCAGGCACCAGGTTACTGTTCGATTCCTGGTCAGGGCACATGCCTGGGTTTCCCACTCGGTCCCCAGAGGGGACTTGCAGGAGGCAATGGATGTATAATTCTCTCTCATCATTGATGTTTCTCTCTCTCTCCCCCTTCCTCTCTCAGAAATCAATAAAAACATGTGTTGTTGTTTTTTAAATGCCTTCCCTTCAATGTAAACTCGGTATTTTCTCCATTGCGTGCAGAATTTCCTAAATCTATCAGCATCACCAGAGACTCGGTTAGAACATGCAAACGAATAGTAGGCACCACCAGGGACCCATTAAATCCGAATCTCTGGGGGTGAGACTCAGGAGTTGTGTTTAACAAACCCTCCAGGTGATGTTTGAGAACTACTGCTCTGCAGAACCTCAATTAGAGCCCTATAAATTGGGGGGGAAAGTAGATATGTCTATATTTGATAAAGGATTTTAAACTTTTATTTACATATTTTAGAAAGCAATGGGGAGAGAGAGAGAGGGGCGGGGGATGGATTTGTTGTCCACTTATTTATGCATTATTGGTTATACTGGTTACTTCTTGTAGGTGCCCTGACCTGGCATGAACCTGCCACCTTGGCTTATCAGGACCACGCCCTAACCAACCGAGCTACCCGGCCAGGGGACAGATATTTCAATTCTTGGCAGAATAACTAGATGACAGCAGGAAAGCCCGTCAGTGTGTTTTCTCAATGTTCACAGATTTGGGGGTACCTGCCTGGTTCCCCTACCACCCCCCCCCCCTTCGGCCCTGTTCTTACCAGCCAGATTGTTGTAGCAGTCTGTCTGGGTGGTGTGCAGCATGCTTTCCTGAACAGGTGTGAGAGCCGGGCCCTCGGGTCCCAGGTCGGGTATCGGGGAGGGCAGACTGGGATCCAGACCCCGCAGCTGAAGCAGAGCGCGATGGTACCGACTCACAGCATCTCGGTACTTGCCCTCCCGGTAGCGCTGGTTCCCTTCCTCCTTGTACAGCTGAGCCTCCTGCAGGCGCTTGTCCATGACTCCGCCGCCCAGGGGTCTTGCGGAACTGGGGAGCGAGAGGGCAACTGAAGCTCTGCGGGTGGGAGCAAAATTACTGCTTTGGGAGCCGAGTGCAGGCAGGAAACTGCCCTTCTCCAGGGACGAGCTCTGCTGGTTTCTGCTACAGCCTCCCCCCCCCCCCTCCCTCCTCTGAGGTATTCCCGACCTCTAGTGGAGCAGGAAACGAGTCAGTGAGAGGATGTGGGGACAGTAAAGCCGGAGAGTAAGTGCTTGCTCCGGAGTCAGGAGACCCCGAAAACGCAAAGGCCTCGCTAGGAACTGCGGCAGGCGTGCGAACGCCGGCGGAATTTGCTTCCTCCTTTCTTGGGGACACACCTCCCTGACCTGGAAGTGGAACAAAGTAGGCGGGGACAACTGCTCAGAGAAGTTTAAAGGACTTGCCTCCGTCCCGGCTCTTTATTCGCACGTATATTCAAGGAGCATTCGTTGATGTCGGTGCCCGGAGCTGGGAAACCCAGGCGAATGTGGCCCGAGCCCCGCGGCCACCCCTTGCCCTCTGCAAGGGCCCTAGCCCGGAAGTCTGCCCCTGGGTTTCCGATTACGGGTGGGAGCACCCAGAGGACAGGGTCCAGTCCCTTGACAGTTTGTTGTCTAAAGGGTCGCGCGCATCGCATCACGCCGCCCAATCAGGAGCGGCCCCAGAAAAGTAATCCCGCAGAAACGACCCCGCCTTTCCAGCTTCCTCTGCGGACCAACGGGGGGGAGGGGAGGCCGTGGCAGCTTCGCCAATTGGAAACATTCGGACTACCACGGATGACCAATCAAAATTGCAGATGAAGATTCAAGTTGGCCAATAGCCTAGCTACAAGGCGAGGTTCGGTCATCTGTTGCTAGGTAGAAATGGAGGGTTGGGGCGGAGCAAGAGGTTACTGTATTTCTTGGTTTTGGAGAGCCCTTTGGTTTACTAGTCAGAAAGACGATTACTAGGAGGCTTTCACGTCGCAACAACTTCCCTTCTGGCTTTTATTTTTAACTGCGAAGAAGCTGCTGCCTGCTTAGACAGGAAAAGCGCCCGGTGAGCAAGCCCCAAGACGAAAGTGCGACTGGAAGTCAGACCGAGCGAAGGTGGTGGCGGGGTGGGAGGGGCGTGCGGCAGGGGAGGGAGGTCCGGGCGGCTGCGCGATTCTCCGCTGGAAGTACGGAAAGAAGGGCGCGCACACGCCTCCATGCTACGAGGCACTTGAGCGGCAGCCAGTCTCGCCCGTCTCCGGCTCCCGTGCGGCTGCGCAGCGGAACGCCGGCGGCGATTGGCCAGTACGTGAGAGGGGGCGGGAGGCCAAGGGAGGGAAGTCCGTCGTCCTCGGCGCGCGCCCGCCGCGGCTGGTAACAGAGGGAAGAGGCTGCAGGCCGGGAAATAGTTCCCCGCTCCGTTGTTTCGGGCTCCCGGGGCTGCGAAGGGGAGGGGAGCCGAAAGGAGAACCGCCGCAGAGGCTGCGCGCGGCCCTCGCCGCCTGCGTGCGTCCGTGCGTGCGCTCGCTCGCGCGGGCTCAGTGCTGGCGCGTGAAGCGGAGGCGGGCGGCGGCGGCGCCTGCGCGGTCGTGCTCGGTCGTCGGTTCGCAGGGGAGGAGGCAGCGGGAGGCGGAGGAGGCGGCGGCGGCAATGGAGGTGAAGCGGCTGAAAGTGACCGAGCTGCGGTCGGAGCTGCAGCGGCGCGGCCTGGACTCGCGCGGCCTCAAGGTGGATCTGGCGCAGCGGCTGCAGGAGGCGCTGGACGCCGAGATGCTCGAGGACGAGGCCGGTGGTGGCGGGGCCGTGCCCGGCGGGGCCTGCAAGGCGGAGCCTCGGCCTGTGGCCGCGTCGGGCGGCGGCCCGGGCGGGGACGAAGAGGAGGACGAAGAGGAGGAGGAGGACGAGGAGGCGCTGCTTGAGGACGAGGACGAAGAGCCACCTCCGGCCCAGGCCTCGGACCAGGCCTCGCAGCCGCCGCCGGAGCCCCCGGAGGAGGCAGCCGTGGAGGCCGCGGCCGAGGCCGAGCCTGAGCCCGAGCTCGAGGCCGAGCCCGAGCCCGAGCCCGATGCTTCCGAGAAGCCGGCTGAGGAGGCCGCGGCCGAGTCAGGTGGCGTCAATGGTGGCGAAGAGCAGGGCACCGGCAAAGGGGAAGAAGAGGAGCCGGAGGAGCGCAGCGGGGACGAGACGCCGGGATCCGAGGCGCCGGGTGACAAGGCCGCAGAGGAACAGGGTGAGGTGCTGGCAGCGGAGCGCGGCTCCGACCTGCCGGGTGCGCCCTCGTCCCAGGCGCCCAGCCTTGCACCCCGGGGTCCGATCCCTTGTTCTCACTGCCTGGAGTGCAAGGTTCCCTTCGCCGTTGGGTGGGATTCCCCAGGGGAGGTGGCTTTTATTCCCCCCGCACCTTTCTGGGGGGTTTGGCCGCCTCGGGTGGCCCCGCTCAGCAGGAGGGAGGTTCCTGCCTAACTGGGTGGGTTGGTGGTGGTGGATGGACGTGAGCGGTGCTGCGTGCGGACGGCTCGCGAGCTACCTGTGGAGCAGCCCCCACGGCGCTGGTTACCGTGTCCTAACCCGAGAATGCACGGAGCGTGGGTAGCCCCACGGACAGCCAGACCGACCGACTGTTGGGGGCTTTGGCCTTTGGGCTGGCTGCTGGCTTTTTCGCCATAAAAATATGAAGCAGTAACTAAATCCGTCAGCGGTCGATCCATCAGACAGACGCACAGTGGGACGGCTTGAGCCACGCAGAATCTGGCGATCTACCCTTGCCCCTGCGCAGGCAGCAGCAGGGCACAGCCAGTGGGTGACGGCGTCGAGTTTAATAGTTAACTAGCGAAGAGAGGTCTTGTCCAGTGCATTGAGAATGATAAGTCAGTTACCTGGCGGGGGCTTTTCCCTGGCCTGTATTATGATGGAAATGTCATCTTCCCACTGAGTGGAAGGGCGGGCATATCTGTAATGGGTGCACACTTAGCCTTTTACGTTTCAGGCCCCTGATGAACTGAATTGAAGTGCTTGAGGTGGTGGTGGATCCATCAAGCAACCCTGGGGAAGAGCATGTGTAAAGTTGCCCCCGGGAGTTAGTCACCTGCCTTCCTTTGAAGTAATTGGATGGTTAAGCTGACCCATAACTATCTGTCGTGTGAGGAGGACTAGAGCCTAGAGCCGCTTCTAAGTCTTACTGTGAAGCGGGTTGCCGCCTTAGTGCCTGTCTTAATACATTGTTTGGGTGGCTACTTAGTATCGTGGTATTAATTGGAACCCATTCTACAATAATCACGTGCAACTTGAAGATTGTTTGCCTACGTCCTGGAACAACAATCCCATTACATAACCTTTGACATAATGTGTACCCCAAATAGCAGATAAAAGAGGTTGAGGAAGAGGTGGAGGGAGGTGAAGAGGGCATAGAGGGGATAAATGGCGATGGGGAACAATAAAATAAAAAAGGTTAAAGAATAAAGGACTGCCTTAAATTATTATTTAAAAACCTTTGTATTGAAAACTACAGAGGCCGAAGGAAAAACTCCTGAGTTGTTTTTTTCCTCTAATAAAGAATGTTGCTAAATATCTGATAGCACCTTTCTGCCCCCAAATTATGTGCAGTAATGATGCAGAATTAAAAGATATGCCTCTTGTGAATGAATGGTTCTGCTCTCGCAACTTTCAGTAAAAATCCACTATAAAAATACAGCTCTGTGTCATGCACCTGTATCCACTTGCTATATAAGTAAATCCGTGGATGGCTGTGCATTTTAAAGCTGGAAAGGCAAACCCCTTGTTTTTCTAAATTGAGGCTTCTATATCATGAAGCTGTGGGCAAGTGTTGGAAAATAGTTTGTGTCTAGCTTAAATCCAAATCTGACTATCAAGAATCAAAATTAAATTAACCCATGAATTTTTTTTTTTTTATGTCACACTGTTAGGGAAAGCTGCAAGTTTGACCGATTTAAGCAGATAAATTTAGAATGCAAAAATTGTCCAATTTTTGTCTACTGCTTGACTGTAATTAGTCCATAGTGTACTTTAAAAACATAAATACAATTTCAGCCAATGTAGGAAGATGATCTTTGGAAATAAAACGTTCTGTGGATGCAGTGGGATTAACTTGGCTATTCTGATGAAACAGATACTCAGATCCCCCTTTAGTATCTGTTGGTTCTGAGCTTATTCTACACTCCAATATGAAAACTGCTGATTTTCTTTCCCTCCTTTTTGTAGGAGATGACCAAGATAGTGAAAAGTCAAAACCAGCAGGCTCAGATGGTGAGCGGCGGGGGGTAAAGAGACAGCGGGATGAGAAGGATGAACATGGCCGAGCTTACTATGAATTCCGAGAGGAGGCTTACCACAGCCGGTGAGGGAAACAGTCCCTTCCCTTGGAGGGAGTGTCTGCGCTGATCTTGGTGTACCTGGTGTTGATTGGAGAGTCTGGAAAGGGGTGGATTAAAAATGGAATAGGTTTTATAGGCATAAGTTTTAGATCGAATCTACTCTGAAAGCTCCTGTTGCCCTTTTCTCGTTTACTGAAAGCAGCTGTCTGCTGGAATTTATATTCGCTATAGTTTAAAACAGACAATGTCCTGCAGACACCTCTCTAAGTGAGGGCTTTGGTTACATTGTATCTGCTTTTCTCTTACTCGTGTAGCTCAAAGTCTCCACCACCCCCTGAAGAAGAGGCAAAAGAGGAGGAGGAAGATCAAACTCTTGTGAACCTGGACACGTGTATGTATAAGGCAGGCAGTTTGGGGTTTTAACCAATCAGAAGTGATTTTGGAGATTAAAATTTCATGGCCTGCAAATTTTAAGAGATGTAGCATATGAGAGATTTTGTATGCATTCTTGATAACTGAGTATACTTGTGTGCTATTGGTGGCACATAAGTATTAATGGATTGCTTCTTTCTTAACAGATACCTCTGATCTCCATTTTCAAGTGAGCAAAGACGGCTATGGAGGGCAGCCACTTTTCTCAGAGAAGTTCCCTACCCTGTGGTCTGGGGCAAGGAGTACTTATGGAGTGACAAAGGGGAAAGTCTGCTTTGAGGCCAAGGTAGTATGTCCAGCTCATTGAGACCGTTCATTTATTAAATTATTGATTAAACTACTATGTACTGGACTCCTGCCCACCAGTATTTCATTAGTGCAGAAAAAGGTACTACACACTTCAACGATAGCCTTAGCTCCAGTAATCAAGAAATTGTCTCTTCCCAGGGCTTTGGTTTAAGTTCATTGGCAGTTATTATTCTGATGCTAAGTTATGATAGTTGTCATTTTTAGTTTGTATAAAAATCTTGTCTTGCTCTGGCCTTGTTGCTCAGTAGGTTGGAGTGTTATCCTGTACACAAGGGTTGTAGGTTTGATTTCTAGTCAGGGCACATACCTAGGTTGACTCCTGGTCAGAGTACATATGGGAGGTGACTGATTGATGTTTCTCTCTCTCTCCCTTCCTCTCTAAACTCAATAAAAACATATCTTTGGGTGAGGATTAAAGAAATAAATATCTTGTTTTTTAAGAAACTTTGCTTCTGAGTTGGCCCGAGTATCTGAGAGGTTTTTTCTGACCTGGCCAGGTAACCCAGAATCTCCCAATGAAAGAAGGCTGCACAGAGGTTTCTCTCCTTCGAGTCGGATGGTCTGTTGATTTTTCCCACCCACAGCTTGGTAACGTTACTTTAACTTCATCATTCATGTTTGCTGCCATATTGCTTACTCATGGGAAGTTTGGGTGTAGGTAACTAATTTGTTCACTATTCTAGGTGAGGATGAATTCTCTTACGGTTTTGATGGACGAGGACTCAAGGCAGAGAATGGGCAATTTGAGGAATTTGGCCAGACTTTTGGGGAGAATGATGTCATTGGCTGCTTTGCTGTAAGTGCTCCTGAAAGTTGTGGATGCACAGCAGGGAGAGGGTAGAGGGCATTGGGAATTCAGTTCCCTTCCCATTAGTTGCTGTATTTTATGTATTTGATGCATTGCTTAAAGATTAAATTGTAAGATTCAAGCAACCTCAGACCCTATAAGCCCATAAGTGCTCTTGTCTTTTGTCACTGTAGAATTTTGAGACTGAAGAAGTAGAACTTTCCTTTTCTAAGAATGGAGAAGACCTTGGTGTGGCATTCCGGATCAACAAGGAATCCCTGGCAGACCGGGCACTCCTACCCCATGTCCTCTGCAAAAATTGTGTTGTAGAATTGAATTTTGGTCAGAAGGAGGAGCCCTTCTTCCCACCACCAGAAGAGTTTGTGTTCATCCATGCTGTGCCTGTTGAGGAGCGTGTGCGCACTGCAGTCCCACCGAAGACCATAGAGGAGTGTGAGGTGTGCAACACAGTGTGCAAAAGGCTTAGTGCTCCTGCTGTACAGTGATTGTGGGGGCGGGGGGGGGGCAGCTTTTCTTCTCAAAGTTCTACTGAACTGGGGCACGGGAGGGTATTATTAAAGTGGGCTTTTAAACATGACCCGTGCTTATTTTTTATGGTATTCCTGGTTTTGTTTGTTTGCAGGTGATTCTGATGGTGGGACTGCCCGGATCTGGAAAGACTCAGTGGGCACTGAAATACTCAAAAGAAAACCCTGAGAAAAGATACAATGTCCTGGGAGCTGAGACTGTCCTCAATCAAATGAGGGTGAGTTGCTGGGGGAGGTTAGTCAACTGGGTAATTGCTTTGGGGGTATCAAGATATTCCTATAACCTTTCCCAGTGGAGTTAGTCTTTCGAGTGTCTAACAACACAGAGAAATGAATTCATACCAGCACATGTTAAAGGGAGGGCTTTTTTTCTTCTTTGCTGTGTTGTCATATTTCTGAAAGATGATAAAATCTGGAATATATTCAGATTAAGACTAGAAGTGACTCCTGCATAAAGTGGACAACATTCATGGCACTGAGGAATAGGAATGAACTGATGTGACAGCTTTGGTGGCATTAAAGAAACCTATGACTCTTAGGCTTTAACTTGCTGTATAACTTCTTGCATTTCTCTTCCTTTCCTCTCAAACTCATCAGATGAAGGGGCTTGAGGAGCCAGAAATGGACCCCAAAAGCCGAGACCTTTTAGTTCAGCAAGCCTCCCAGTGCCTTAGCAAACTGGTCCAGATTGCTTCCCGGACAAAGAGGAACTTCATTCTTGATCAGGTATTTTTCAGACATTCAGAAGCAACCTCACTTTACAGAAAATCCAAAGATGAAAATTTTGGCATCCATTTAATCTGATACAATTGCTCAGAGTTAAAGTGGGATGCATTTGTAGAAAGATACTGAGTTAAGGAACAGAATCAGTTTACTTAATTATGACCAAAAGGTTGTATGTTGTAATATCTTTTGAACTCAGAGATGGTGGGTGTTCCGTTCGTGCTCTACCAGAGAGCACGTGAGCCCAGACTAGGAGGCATGTCCTCGAGGCCGGGGAGAGGGCGTTAGAGCTCCTTTGGGTTCCTGGCTCCCCCACTTGCCAGGTTTGTTACCTTCTTTGGACAAATCTTGGCCTCAATGAGTCTCGATTTTCTGATGTGCAAAACCCAATAATATCTGTCTTGTAGAGTTTAAAGAATCAAAGGAGATTGTATGTATAAGACTCCTAATCTGGTGCCTCATTTGTAAAGGATGCTCAATAAGTGTTTTCGTTGAATTTGATTTTTATTCCTAAAACATCTGTTATTCCTCTTGTCCCTAGTGTAACGTGTACAACTCTGGCCAACGGCGGAAACTGTTGCTGTTTAAGACGTTCTCTCGGAAAGTGGTGGTGGTTGTCCCTAGCGAGGAGGATTGGAAGCAGAGGCTGGAGTGGAGGAAGGAAGTGGAGGGCGATGATGTGCCTGAGTCCATCATGCTGGAGATGAAAGGTGGGCGGAAAGTGTGCAAGTCAGGCACCTAGCCTCGGTCAGCACACACCTCAGTAGGGCTCTCAGCCCCTGGAGGGATTCTCCACACCTAACATGTAACCCTGGAGAGGAAATGAATGGATGTGAGCGCTTGTAGGTAAATGAAGAAGCAGAGTGGAAGGAGCAGCACTCACTCCCTGGTCATTCTGGACAAGACACAATAGTGATTGACCTCAGGGCAATTAAAACTCACGGCGGAGGCTTCACTGAGTCAGTTACCCAGCAGTCAGTACATCAACTATCTACTTGCCTGGCACTATTCTAGGTGTAGGGCAATTGTGAATGAAAGGAAGCTCTGCTTTATTAAATTTATATTCTGGGGGGAGTATTATGATTCAAATTAAAATATAGTGGTTGGATTGAATGATCCCATCATGTCTTGATTTCCGATAACACATCGGGCTTGCTTATTTTGGTTTCTGGTCAGAGCCTGAAACCTTTAATGCAACACAAAGCCTAGTAGCAAAGCCCTGTGAGGCGGGATTACCTGTCCTGATCGATCTCACTTCCTGCTGTTCCCTTCAGGGTGTGATTTTAACACCCAGGGATGGAGCCGTTTGCACATCTAAGAGCCAGACTGTCCGCGTTTAGACAGAAAGAACTATGCAGCCCATAACTGATAGGCGGTTGGAGGAATGTAGTTCAAGAGGGTTCACTGGATTCATCTAAGAATTAAGAGAGCCCCACATTGAACTGCGTTCCACTGGGACTCGGCCTCTAAACTTGTATTTCTTAGCGTCTTATCTAACCAACACCAAAACTTTCTCAGTTACTTTTTGCCTCTGGCTACCGCTTCTGTCCTGATAAGAAACCTTAACCCAGTGGACTCCCTAATTTATTATGGATCACTTGAGAACTTGTCCATCTACCACTTACAGTAGCCCTTTGCTTGTGGCTGTTACAATTTAGGGGAAGCCTTTGATAGATAAAGTACCAGCACGTTTTTGTGCATTAGTAGAGGAGCTTAGGAAATCTATTCTTCCTGTAATCGTTTTTATAATGAGCTCTTACCCATCTATGCACTTTTCAGGCCCACAAGTTTCTCTCTTACTCTTACAGCCAACTTCTCTTTGCCTGAAAAATGCGACTACATGGATGAGGTGACATATGGGGAGCTGGAGAAGGACGAAGCTCAGCCTCTTGTCACTAAGTACAAGGAGGAGGCAAGGAAGCTGCTGCCCCCCTCTGAGAAACGGACAAACCGCCGGAACAATCGAAACAAGCGCAACCGGCAGAACCGAAGCCGAGGCCAAGGCCAAGGCTATGGTGAGTCCCGGGGGCCAGCCAGCCCCTGACCCCAGTCTGTGCTTTGTGCTGAGCAGGATCCATAAGGAAACCAAGTCAAGTCACTAACCAGGAATAAGGAAGTGACTTCTTTATGGAGCGTATTTCTTCCTGTGTGCTTTAACCCCAGCTTCTTGTGCTTTTTCCATAATCCTTCAGTAAAAGGGAGTTCTTTTTCAGCATGAATATTTGCTTCTGTGAAAAGCAATGCTTGAGCCTTCTCGTTTGTCTAGTTTTCACTTGTATATGTAGGTTTCCCACTTCACTGTTGGAGCTTTTCTAAAGGGTTTGTGCAGTGAAATTGGATTCTCACTTTAAGTTTCCTTAATGCTCTATCGAGTGGGTCAGCCCAACCATATGGAGCAGAAAGTGAATGCATTATGCAGTAATGTGGGGGGTTACAAAGTAATTTAGGCTACTAGTGGAATTAATATCCATCTTGAATGTCTAGCTTGTCAGTTAACCTTCCACTGTGCATTCACTGCCCTTTAAAAATGTGTGTGTGTGTGTGTGTGTGTGTGTGTGTTTGCAAGTAAGTCAACAAAATGTTTGCATGCCTGTTAGGTGCTAGGCACTGGGAATGCCAACAGTGCCTACCCTGGAGGAGTTTGTCACTTAGACTTCATTCCGTCTGTTTAAGATGATGGGTCGGGGTTATCTGACCTCTGAGATCCCTTCCAGGATTGAAAGTCAGTGGTTCTGTGAATGGCAGTATTTACTGATGTTTCTTATTCTGCCAAGTATTTTTTTGTCATCTTAAATGTCTTGCAGAAATTGGGGAGCTTCAAAAGCAAGGTGGCTTGGTTTTCTTGTGTCGCTATTCCTCTGCCTTTCCCCCTCAGACTTTCTGAAAGATCCTGGCTAGTGCTTTAATTAACATTGTGGGAGCCTGACAGAAGCAGGCCTCCTATTCTCCCAGAATTGCCTTGGGCCCCAACTTTCTGATTTCCACTCAGCCATGGAGCCAGGACCCCACGCCAGCTGTCTGAGCGCGGTCTCCCATTTCTCTTCCAGTGGGCGGGCAGCGCCGAGGCTACGACAACCGGGCCTACGGGCAGCAGTACTGGGGGCAGTCTGGAAACAGAGGGGTGAGTGCAGCTCTCCTTCTGCTCCTCCTCTGGGCCGTGCTAGCACTCCTATTGGCTTGGGGGAGCAGAGTGGTTTGGGCTGTTTTCTCAGGGCTTAGCTTGTGCCCATTTAATGTGTTCCTCTGGAAGGATTTATCCTGGGAAGATTAAGTCTGTTATAAAATCAAGCCGAGATGTGTTTCATTTAAGATGGGGGATAGCAGTGGATCGTGGTACTGGAAACCCATAAATCTTCACTCCTCTTTCTCCTTTCTCAGGGTTATCGTAATTTCTACGATCGATACCGGGGAGATTATGATCGCTTCTATAGTCGAGATTATGAGTACAACAGATACAGAGACTATTACAGACAGTACAATCGGGATGTAAGTATCTTCTGGGCATAGAGAGGGTGAAGGGGGGCAGGACCAGGGGCTGAGTGTCATGCCTCTTGGTCCTCAGCCAGCTGTGGCCTCAGGTGACGGGGTTCCCCTCTCTTCTAGTGGCAGAATTACTACTACCACCACCCCCAGGACAGAGACCGATACTACAGGAACTACTACGGTTACCAAGGGTATCGGTGAAGCCTCTGCCCTTGTCACCTGTCAGCCATGAAGCTGAATCTCTGGGGGTGCCAGCCATCCCCAAAAACACAACCAAGGAAAACAGGGGCTGTCGGGGTGGGGCTGAGCTGCCGGGGAGGGGTGGTGGGAGGGAGGGTGCGCAAGCAAGGGTGGGGGAGGGGGGAGGTGGAAACAAACAACAAAACTGTACATTTTTTTTAAAGTTTGTTGAAAAGAATATTGTCTTATTCTATAAAACATTTCAAACCTAGTTAGATATTTGTAATCAAAAACATTTGCTCAGAAAGCAGCACTAGGGCTGCCTGTCCTATACCCTGCAGTTGGACAGGAGAAGGACTGAAAATGTCACCCTTTAACACTGTAAGGCAGCAGGAGCGCAGCCACGTGAGGGAGAGTGAGGAGGTGGAGTGGAGGGTGAGCAAGCAAGCAAGCGTGTGAGGGCACTCTCCGTGGCAGGCAGGAGTGGGACAGAGGGAGAGCTTGTGACTGGGGCAGTGAAATAAACGATTGGCTCTTATCAATCACTTGCACCAACTAACCGTTTGTATTTTCTTTACCAACCTTTCCCTCTTGGGATATCTGGTCTGGTGGGCTGGGAGGCCAGAGTGGCATTGTCTCCACTTTCCTGTGCCTGTGTGCTGTTTGGCTGAGGCCTGGAGACTACCAATTGGGTGGTTCTATTATATAGGATTCCCAGGCTGAGGAGGCAGGGGACTGTGCTTGTTCACAGAGCAGAATAGCTTGCACCCTCTACGTACCCATTAATGAGTTCCCATCAAGTCTTGGGGGAGAATGGGGTTGCAGGCCTCAGCCTGAAGATTGTGATTGTCAGTCTGTCCTCTGTCTTCCAAGGTTGCGATAGGCATGAAGTCTCTGAAATCATCTCTGTTAGAGTGTCTGTCCTCTTACAGTGCAAGAGAAGGAACGTTTCTCAGGGTTTCCGCTCACACAGAAATGAAGCAGGATTCTTCTCATGGCAGCAGGATGTGTATATAGTGAATCCTGTGGTGTGGGCTAGCAGGCCCAGGTGCTGAGAATAGCAACTATTTTATACAGTATGGAGGGCACGAGCCCGCTGGTCTTTTTGATACACAGGTAGAAAGTGAATAGAAAGGGGCGGGTGGGGGGGGAGGCAGCTCAGTGGGGCTGCTGCAACTTGGGGAGAGTGTGAATGTGTGTGTCATGTGTGCATGAAAGGGAGCGCCCCTTCCTGGCTTCTTGAAACAGGATTCCTTCTGGGGTGCTTTGCTTGCGTGTCCCCAGAGAGGCCTCTAGCCAGGAGACTTCAGTTGGGATGGTCTTTGCAACTTTACCAACACCCTCCCAATTCTTAACAGCTTCAGGTGCCCGGGTTCAAGGCTATGGGTGGGATATGGGAATGCTCTTTGAATATGTAGCTTCAGTTTTAATTCATCTTCCCGCTCAGCAGCTCAGCATGGAGTCCGCCAAGAGCTTCTTCAGCCAATACCACGTGTTGCAGCGCTTCCTGGTGAGGAAAGACCCTGGGTTGTGTTACTAGAAAAAGCTTCACTTCCATTTCCTCACCTGAGCAGTTCTCTGTTTAAAACTTTGTGCCGAGATTTGATCTCTCTCCCTCTCCCACTGTGACCACCATGCAGCCCTTCTCTAGGTCTGCAGGCTCTCATTCTGGCCCTCTAGTTGCCCGTCTGTGATACACCCTTCTGTCCCACAAATACCTCTGACCCCCAGGCTGGAATGGGGGGCTGATAGGAAGTAACTGCTTGCTCATGGTGTCCTCTGGACACTGCTTTTGTAGTGCCGTCGAATGGATTTGTGTGTGGCAGTGGGTGAAGTGACTGCATGAACTTTTCTGTAACCCACTAACTTTTTATTATTAAGGGAGTTTTTGAGAAGCTTTGCTCATAGTATCAGGGCAAGGAGGTGAAAACTGAACCCCAAAGAAATTCTCTTAGGGCAAGATCATGTTATAATAGAAAATTAAATCTGAGGCAGAAACTGCCACCCCCTTCGAAATATCTAGTCCTCCAGCAAGTAGCATCCTTTTGTAATCTATGACATGGTTTGTGGGTGCTGGGCCCTCAGGGCCAGGGGGATAAACTCTGCCCCTTTGGGTTTCTTGGGGGGAGGGAGGATTAGGGGAGGTACTTGCTGTTAAATTTTGACACTAGAAAGTCACCTTTAAAAAAAAAAGGCTGTTTTTCTAGGTGGGTGGAAAGTGAAACTGCCATGTCCTTGTTGGTTTAATCCGAGATCACTCACAGCAACACTAGATGTCTGGGTTTTGTTTGTCTTTTTATTATAAAAAAAAACAATGTTAAGGGGGCAAATGTGGATGAACAGAAGGGCTCCTAGCCTTGTTTCCTTAGGTTTGTTTAGTGTTTTATCAGACCTCTGTTGTAGTTGTAGATGGAAAAGCTTGTGAGAAAAACAAACATCACATGGAGCCTGTAAATGTTTTTGCACAACCTGTAAAGCATTCTTGGAAGTGGCCAGTAAAAAAGGGTTTTACCATTTTTTAAAAATGTAACTGTGTCATTGTTTACATCTGTAACTTTTTCCTCCCCTGTTCTCATTACAACATTCTGGCGAATATGTAGGCACAGTAGCTTCCAGTTTTAGAATAAATAACCATTTGGATTGAATTCACTCTCTCCTGTGGCTGCACTGATGGGTGGAGTGTGTCATCTGAGGGATTGATGTACTTTTGATGCTGCTTCCAGTTCACTGGGTCCAACCAAGGATGGCTTTCCTGTGGGATGGCTGTTACTCCTCCCTACTTCGCCACCCGTGGCTTCCCGTGGTGCCAGCCATGCCTCCACTCGGGGTGGCGAGCCTACTCAGTGCTTGCTGATGCCAAGAGCTGGAGCCATTGGAATAGAAGAAAATAAGTTATGTCAGATCTCTGTATTTGGCCTAGACTAAAACCAGGTGGATGCCTGAAGTTAAATCTCAGGTTCCATTTATGGCCAAGTAAGTTTATTCGTGAGTAACTGCCACTTACGAGTAAAAGCCTAGTCCTTCAGCAGAGGTGTTTGGTGGGAATTCTGTGAACTTGGGGAACGAGAAGGTAACTGATTCACAAGCACGACTGCAGCCGGCGCTGCACGGCCCGTCCTTCCCAACCGGGGCTCACCGGGCTGGGTGCGCCGGCGCGGGAGCCCGTGTGTGCGGAGCCGGGACAGGTCCGGGCCCCCCGAGGCTCCCCCGATCGCAGGGCCCGCCCAGCCATCACCTCAACGCGCTTATTCACAGCTCGTGCCTCGTCCCTGAGCCCCTTCATCGCCCCCTCGGGCTGCAGCGTTCGCCCCCGTATCCGAGCATGAACATGCGGAGCAGCAGGTGAGCAAGGGCCTGTGAAAGTCCCGGTGCCGGCTGTGGAGCACTCGCTCCGGCTTCACCCGTCTGCGCCATGCGGGCGTTTCACTCCCGGCCTGGAGCTCGCCAAGCGCGGAGCAGCCCGAAGAGGACGGTCCTGGGCGTCGGCGGCCGCGGGTCCTCCCGGCTCCACCGGCTCCGACAGGAAAGGGCTCGGCCTCCCCTCGGGGCAGCGGCTTCCTCTGCGCCCCCCCCCCGCCCCCCGCTTCCTGTGACAGCGGAGCTGGGTGATGGCTACCGTGAGGCAGGTCCCCCCCATTGCTAGAGGCCTCCCCTTGACCCCCCGTCCCCCCAAAGAGTGTCCCGGCACAAAACTGGCTTAAGCTTCCCCGAAGGATGTGCCCCTGGTGGGGGGCCTTGACCATCTGGGGGGCCGGCCGCCGGGTGACCTCAGCCCTGGCCCCTCCGTGAGGCCCTGAAGGGAAGGGCCTCGAGGGCGGCGGGCGGGGGTGGCGACGAGGGGGCGGCGGAGCAGCGCCCGTCCCTTCGGGAGCCGCCATTCCGCGAGGGAGAGCCCGACTGCCGCCCCGGGCCGCGGCCTCCGTAGCCGTTACCCGGTCGGGGCGCCGGCTGCCAGGCCCCGGGGCGGGTGCGAGGTAAGACCCAGCCGGCGAGGGCGGGGCAGCCATTTTGAGACCAGACGAGCTCGAAGGGACCATGTTGAGAACGCCATCCGCTGGGCCGCCATTTTAGGGCCGGGCGGGCGGGCGCGGAGACGCGGTGACGCGGGCGCGGGCGGCGCCGAATCCCTGGCGGCGGCCATCTTGGAAGCGCCTGTGGGCGCGGCCATCTTAGCGGCGCGGCCGGCCTCTCCCTCCCTCCCTGAACCACTCGGTTCGTCTGTTTTCAGTTTCTCTTGCCTCGTCGTCCACGGCCCCCGTGCGCGTGCGCATGAGTGTGTGAGAGTGTGAATCCCCCGTGGAATCCACTGGAGGTGCCCCCCCCACCCCCCACCCCAGACGGTGCGGGACCCGCGGGGACGGTCGTTCCCGGGCCTCGCCGGCCCCCCGGCCGCACGCACCCTCGTGACGGACGGTCCGCCCCCCAAAGACCGCGGCACCGGAGCTGCACCCGAGGCTCTGGTGACTTTATTCAGATGCCCCCCTCCCGCGGCCCCAGGTGAGGCGGGAGCCGGCCCGGCCCGCCCCTCGCCGTGGTCGGCGGGTCACAGGGGAGGGTGGGGCGGGGCGCCGGTGGGCGTGGAAACCGGGCGGGGCGGGCCGGGCGCTGCGGCACCTCCCGGTGGCCGAGCGGGGGGCGGAGGCGGAGGGCGCGGGGCGGCGGGCGGGCTCAGAGGAGGGCGCAGAAGAACTTCTTCTCCCGGAAGGGGTTCTCCGAGGTGGGCACGGGGGTGATGAGCGGGTCCTCGCAGGCGTGGGCGTCGCAGTAGGACATGAGGTCAGCGGCCGCCTTGGACACCTGGGCGCCGGGAGGGATGTGAGCCCGGCCCGGCGCTGTCCCCGCCGCCCCCCGCCGCCTCCCCGGCCTCCCCCCCCTCCGAGACGGGAGCATCCCTGACCCGCATCCCGCCCACCTTGATCCGGCAGAGGCTGGCCTCGATCTTGAGCTGCTCCACCATCTTGCGGGCTTGCCCGATGCTCATGGTGCTGTTCACCGGGGTCTCCCCTTTCATCCTGGCGGGGAGCGGCGGGCCCCTCCCTGCTCGCTCACCACCCTCCGAGGGCGGGGTCATGCGCCCCAATATTTCGTTCTCCCCCATCCCCACCCCTGCGCCCTCCGCTGCCATGGAGAGGGAGGCGAGATGCTCCCGTTTCCCACTGGCCCGGGCCACGTCGACCCTTCCACACACACGACCTCAGCCGGTGCAGCCATGTGCTCCCGCTCGGGAGCCTCGGCCAGGAGCCCCGCCCTGAGCCCCCCGGGGAAAGCAAGATGCTCCCGACTCACCTGAGGCCACGGGCAGCGGCGGCCGGGAGCAGGGTCGGCGGGGGGCGCCGGAGCCTGGTGCCGGGGTGCGCGCCCCACCTGCAGGGAGTTGCCTCCGAAAGCGTTAGCGCCGAGGCTGCTAATACAGGGCCCCGGGGGTGGGCAGGTCAGTGCGCCTCGGCGGGCTGGTCCCGGTTCCTCGGTTCCTGCGGCTCAGGCGCGGCCCGCCAGCTGGCACCTTCGGGACAAGGATGCGGGAAGGAGCTGGGTGCGGGAGGGAGCGGGTCGGGCCTGGAGCGTACCAAGTGCCGGGCCGCGGGGGCGCCTGGCTGTGCCCGCAGCCCCTGCGCACCCCCTCCTCCCCACACTCCCCCCTCCCGTCTCAGTACCTGCCCCTCCCGCCGGGTAGGATCCTGAGTCTGGCCTCGAGCCGCCCGCAGGAGCCGCAGCCCGGGCGGCTCCCCCTCCAGCGGGTGGTCCCGGCCTGTGACAGCCCCTGCAGTGCACCCGGGACTGGCTGCGGGGGACCCTGCTCATTTGAAAATCTGACATCAGCTGGGCAGTCGCCCCTATCCTCCGCTCCTCCCTCTCCTCTGACCCAGCATTTATCACGTGCATCTTCGTTTCTCTCCCAGGAACCCGCCATTCCCCACATCCAGGAAAATGTGATGCGCTACAGGTATTAGCTTCTAGGTCGCCACTTCATGTTCCAGCCACAAGTGACTGGAGCGGAGACTCTAGGAGCAGCGAGGAACCTCAGGAAAATGTCTAAAGAAATGGCAGACCGAAGGGAAGCATCTGGGGGGAAAGAGGCGTGCAGAGAGCGGCTCAGAGAATCGGACAAAGTGGAGGTAGGGGCCTTGGGGAGCCCTGGTGCCGCTGGCATAGATGGGGCTTTGGGGTGCGGTGGGGTTATTGGTGTGCTTGGTGCTGGGGGCGATGCAAAGATCCCCACACTGACCTGGCCCTCCGAGAGCTCCTATTCGGGGCGGACAGACATACAGAACAGAAGGCGCCGCCTTCCGAGGCCCAGTCTGGCTGGCGCGCTGTGGGGACTCAGGGAGAGTGAGTCAGGGTCAGAGCGGGTCCATCACGCGTCCTGGACGCAGGAGGCAAAGCACCGGACCGAACTGCGACCGCTCTGGATCGCGGCAGCCAGAGCGCGGGGCGCGCAGGTCCCTGCAGACTGCCATGTTCTCTGGCGAGTGCTCTCTGCTCGGGCACCTACCGGCCCGAGAGCTGAGGACGGGCGACCAACGTCAACGCCGGCTGGGCGCCGCCTCCCTCCCGTTTGGGGGGTTAAATGGCCCGGGTGAAGGTGTGGGCGCAGGCCCGTGATTGCGGCCTGGAGGGCGGGCCCAGGGGATGCTGCTGACTCACAACATGCCCGGGGGCTGTCGTGGGACGGGAGGGAGGTGCCTGTCCCCTTTAGCCCGGTAACCGGAGGATGCGGACTGCGGGGAGGAAGGGCGCGGAGCGCGCGTCGGTGGGAGCCCCGCAGTCCGGACAGCTGGGTCCCCGCGCCTGCCCCGCCCCTCCCTGGCGAGGCCCCGCCCCCGGACAGCATTGGCCGTCGGCGGGAGGGGGCGGGGCGTGCCCGGGAGGCGGAAGTCCCTCTCGCCGTTGCCCAGGCAGCGCGCGATGCTGGTGAGTCCGCTGAGCTGTGGCGTCCGGCGAGTTGCTGTTTTCAACCGTGGCGGGGTGCAGTGGGGGCTCCGGGCGCCGTGCCCCGCGGCGAGCGGGAGGGGGCTGGCGGGGAGCGGCCACAGTCTGCGGGACGCCCTGCCCGGCGTGGGGCGGGGGCCGGTCAGGAGAGGAGAAACCCGGGAGGCAATTGTGACTGCGCTTCAGCTGCTTCTTGAGTCTGGCTTTGCGACTTTAGGCGCGTCTCACCTTCTCTCGGGGCAGCCACCCCGCAGTGCGGATTCAGTGTCATCGTGTGTAAAAGCGCCTTAATAATTTTAAGGTGCGCACCCTCTGTGTGTTATGTATTGCTGTGAATGAGTCTCAAGGCGGCCTGTCCGGAATCGGGAGGCGGGAGGACCAGTTTAACTGAGCAGCCCTGGCACTGGGTGTGAACAGTGCAGTGGAGGAAAGGGAAGGGACATTGGCTGGAAAACAGTCATTTGGAGAAAGGCCATGTGAAACAAAGACTCTGCTATGTCCTGCTGTATCTGGTTCTTCAAAGCCAGCCCAGTAACCTTGTCCTTTTGTCCCCACCTCCCTCCAAAAAGAAGCTATTTTTTTCCTCCTCTCTTGTCTTTTTCCAGGAACCACCAGCTGCTTCATCCCATGGCCAGGGGTGGCGTCCAGGTGGCAGAACAGCTAGGAACTCAAAGCCTGAACCCGGGGCCAGACTCACTGCACCCCTTACCATGGTCAATGACCCACCAGTACCTGCCTTGCTATGGGCCCAGGAAGTGGGCCATGTCTTGGCAGGCCGTGCCCGCAAGCTGCTGTTGCAGTTTGGGGTGCTCTTCTGTACCATCCTTCTCCTGCTCTGGGTGTCTGTCTTCCTCTATGGCTCCTTCTACTATTCCTACATGCCGACCGTCAGCCACCTCAGCCCCGTGCATTTCCACTACAGGTGAGAGGGGTCTTGTGTCAGAGAGGAATCCTGTGGGAGAACTGCTGCGAGACCCTTAGGGCTTATTCAGTTCCGTCCCCAGTGGCTCATATGACTTCTTACCTATCGCAGCCCAGAGCTAAACAGCAGATCAGGTCTGATGGGGGGTCTGGGTTCCTAGTTGTACCTCTGGTTTAAAAGGTTTTAAAAAAAACCCAAAAAACCCTTCTAGACTGTCTCTCTGAGTGTCATGAGTCGGTTGGATCCGACCTCTCTCAGGGCCACAGTAGACTTCTGGAACTAGCCAACCCCTTGGTTCCGCTCAAAGCTAACCTGGTCTTTACTAAAGGAAGTATTAGGAAAGCAGCCATTTGCCCTTTGCATCACTTCCACTTCCAGTAGTCTACTGCACAGTAGAGATTATGGAAACACAGGTGGCTGGATATGTAAACTCCCAGAGTCATGCTCTTCCCATTTACAGACCCTGCCAGATTCTCTCCCCTTAACAATGGCTAATCAAGAGAAACTGATAAGGACATTATTGTCAATGGTCCAGAATCTTTTTTTTCCCTGTCTGTGCCCCTGATTATAAGCTATAATTTCTAAGGAGCTATTGATTTCAGAGAGAGAGGGAGAGGAAGAGAAATAGAAACATCAATGATGAGAGAGAATCATTGATTGGATGCCTCCTGCACACCCCACACTGGGGATGGAGCCTGCAACCCAGGCATGTGCCCCGAACAGGAATCGAGCTGTGACCTCCTGGTTCATAGGTCGATGCTCAACCACTGAGCCACACTGGCGTTATGGCTCTTCTTGCCATAAAAACGTATCAACATGCCCACCCATATGCTGCACACGCATGCCCATGTGCAATTTTGCCTACAACTTAGGGGGCGGGGGGGTCATGACCCTCTTAAAAAGGGGTTTTCTCAAACTGGGCCCCAGACCAGAACTACTGAATCAGAATCTGGGGGCGGGAATCAAGCTCTCCATGTGAGAAACACTCAAGTCTGAAACTTTTTTTAAAAATTTTATTTTTATTGATTTCAGAGAGGAAAGGAGAGGGAGAGAGAGATGGAAATATCAATGATGAGAGAGTATCACTGATCGGCTGCCTCCTGCCTGCCCCCTACTGGGGATTGAACCCACAACATGGGCATGTGCCCTTGACCAGAATCAAACCCGGGACCCTTCAGTCCACAGGCTGACGCTCTATCCACTGAGCCAAACCAGCCAGGGCAAGTCTGAAACTTTTCCATGAAGTGTCCGTAGAGTCCCACTTAAGAATGTCTGCTCTCTGAGGGGAAATTAGCTGAAGCAGCAGAAAGAGAATGAAAGACTCACTTGAATCTGTGGGCTGCATCTCTCCTCCATCTGTAGCAGAGAAGGGTGTTCTGGGAGAAGGGGTGGGGGACAGGAGGGAGCACTAGGGGGCCAACAAGGGGTGCAGGCAGGTCAGGCAGACTCCATAACTTAGCAGTGTCATCCTCATTCTCATTTAGGACCGACTGTGACTCCTCTACCTCCTTACTCTGCTCCTTCCCTGTTGCCAATGTGTCCCTCGCTAAGGGTGGCCGTGATCGGGTGAGTATGGAAGCTGAAGAGAGGTTCCATTAGAGCTTTGATGACTTGAAATCAGAAGGAAGACTTGAGAAAGATCTGGAGAACAGGGGTTAAGTGAAAGGGACTAAGAAAGGAAGGCTCTCGAGGAAAGGGATGATAATAACCAGTGTCACCTAAATAAATTCAATTAAAAAAAAAGGAAAGGGAGGTTAAAGAAAAGTTACTCTAAATAAATTTTATGGCTTGTTCTTTCCTGCAGATGTTAGCAATGTTCTCCTTCTTAGATTGTTTCAGCCAGTCCATATCTATACACGAGGTGTGTTTTAAATCTAAATGAACCTAAATTATCAAACCAGCCATTTCACTGGACTAGGATGGAAGCCACCCAAGAGTTTTGAAAGCGTGTATGTAAAATTATGAAACTGTTGACGAGTATGTGCAACCTGCCATTACAAAGGGTACTGTGCCATAGGACTGGCCAGCGGCCATGGTGATTTCAGCTAACCTGGAAGCCCCGAGAAATGCAGAATGGGAACATCCTCCTTTATTTTTATTTATTTGTTTATTTATTTATTAAAAAATATATTTTACGGAGAGGAAGGGAGAGGGATAGAGCATTAGAAACATCAATGAGAGAAACATTCATCAGCTGCCTCCTGCACACCCCCGAACGGGGATGTGCCCGCAACCAAGGTGCATGCCCTTGACTGGAATCGAACCTGGGACCCTTCAGTCCCTAGGCCGACGCTCTATCCACTGAGTCAAACCGGTCAGGGCTATTTTTATTTTTTAAAATATTTTTATTTAGCCGAAACCGGTTTGGCTCAGTGGATAGAGCGTCGGCCTGCGGACTGAAAGGTCCCAGGTTCGATTCCAGTCAAGGGCATGTACCTGGGTTGCGGGCACATCCCCGGTGGGGGATGTGCAGGAGGCAGCTGATCGATGTTTCTCTCTCATCGATGTTTCTGACTCTCTATCTCTCTCCCTTCCTCTCTGTAAAAAATCAATGAAAAAAAAAAATATATATATATATATATAAAGACTTCCCTATAAAAAAATATATATTTTTATTTATTTCAGAGAAGAAGGGAGAGGCATGAGAGAATCACTGATGGGCTGCCTCCTGCATGCCCCCCACTGGGGACTGAGTCCGTAACCCCGGGCATGTGCCCTGACCCGGAATACTAATAACTGGAATATACAGAGCAGATTATAAAGAAAGCCTCAGGCCCTGGCCAGTTTGGCTCAGTGGACAGAGCATCGAGCCTGTGGACTGAAGAGTCCCAGGTTCTGTGCCTCATTTAAATAAACAAGGCATGCGGCCTGCCAGCCGCGAGTTTGACATTTACAGCAAACAAACAGTTTTGAATGAATGACTGTATTGGGTGGATGAAATAATGTGTCTGCTCTATGCTTAACACCTTCTAAAAGTAGAAGATGTGGTCCTGCTTTCAGAGAACCCAGAGGACTGATAGGGTTTTACACATTGTGTTAAATAGCTAGTGTACGATGCAGGTTCTGCATTTCAGAAGAATTTGTGAAGACGTGGAGAGATCAGTGTGAGACATGGAGACAGGCTCACAGTGGACCTTTTAAAGAAGGGTGGACACTGTGGGGACAGGAGAGAAGGGGAGACTCTGCCTACCAGACACACATGAACAAAGGCATGGAGTCGGTCACAGGTTCTGGTATTAGATACCATGGATCTCCTCAGAGAGAACGTTTATTTAGACGGTACATATACACATGCATTCACACACAAACAGCCTGATTGCTATAAAGTTCACATGATAAATAATGCACTCATTTAAAATGCACAGCTCAGTCATTTGTAGTATATTCACAGAGTTGGGCAACCATCACCACAGTCAGTTTTAGAACATCTTCATCACCCCAAAAAGAAACCCATTAGCTAGCAGTCACTCTCCATTTCCTTCCAACCCACCCAGAGAACTGTTTTAATATTTCAAAGAATTCT
The DNA here is from genome assembly GCF_963259705.1 of Myotis daubentonii. Classification (NCBI taxonomy): domain Eukaryota; kingdom Metazoa; phylum Chordata; class Mammalia; order Chiroptera; family Vespertilionidae; genus Myotis; species Myotis daubentonii. The sequence continues at coordinate 82,977,903 of NC_081848.1, forward strand.
CTGAAGCCTCTGGTTTAGACTCATCTGACCTCTACAGGGGGTTAGGAATCTCACAGAATCCGTTTTTTCCAAAAGAGACTTCAGGCTGAAAGTAAGAACCTGTATAGACTGGGATCAGCGGCTTCTGCCTTTACCCTGTGGTGAAATGCCGAGTCCCCTCAGCATGCCCAGCCTTGCAGCGGATTCACTACGGCCAGCACAGTGCTTTTCAACATAAAAAATATCCATTCCCTCTTTGATGAGAAACAAGCTTTCCTTCACCCCTGTGGAGGTCACGCTATAGGGAAATAGTTGATATAGGCTTAGAGGGGTACAGGAATGGTCAGGAAACACCAGGGTATGTTTGGTGGCAAGTCTTGAACATTTTGAGGTTAATCCCAGAGAAGAAGCCTTCCCACTCATAGTGTTCTCAGGGTTCTCCCGACCAAGATAAGGGGCCCAGAATGACAAAAGGATGGTCTGGTGTGACAGTGACCATGCAGAGTTGGCTGAGAGCTGGCTGGGGAGATGCGCACTCTGGCACTTGGTTAATTAATCATGTAAGTAAGGCAGGATGGTCCTGGGGGCGGGCAGTAGCCTCCGGGGACAGGCCTGAGTCACAGATGGCCCAGTTGGCAACACGCTGGTTCACTTTTGGAAAAGAAACATGACAGCCTTTTCCAGAACCGCAGGGAGAGAGAAGTGAGAAGGGTTCAGCCACCAGCAGGGGGCAGCACGACCTCGCAACGAGATTGAGAAGTGGTGACTGCCAACCAGGGCGCTTGTGGCTTAATATTAGGAGGCGAATATTTGAAGGCGTGGGGGGAGGTGGAAAATATGTGTTTTTGAAAAGAGATGGGGCTCCCTTGGGCAGGTGCTGATGTATGGACAGCCGTACCGCGTTACCTTAGAGCTTGAGCTGCCAGAGTCCCCCGTGAATCAAGATTTGGGCATGTTCTTGGTCACCATTTCATGCTACACCCGAGGCGGACGAATCATCTCCACCTCTTCACGCTCCGTAAGTGTTCGTGGCCTGGTGGGAGGGTGTGGAGAAGGATCACCGTGGTAGAGTATCTGGGTAGGCCTTCAGGAGCAAACGCCTCGCCCCGAGGTCACAGGCACATCAGGGTGGGGAAGGGGAGCAGGCATTGCCCGGTGTCATTGTCCAGCTTTGGGGTAAAATCTGAAAAGAACGGCTCTGAATATGGGCCTCCTTGGAGCCAAACAGACCCAAGCTCAAATCCTCACTCAGAAACATATACCAGCTGAGGGCACCGTAACCCCGTGAGTATAAAGTATTATACACCATATTAGGGTAACTCCTCACAGCAAGACCATGAGGGTTCAATGAGGAAATGTAAAGTGCTTGTTAGCACATAGTAGGTGTTCAATAAATGTTCGAATGATGAAAATCATTGATTGGCTGCCTCCTGCACGCCTCCTACTGGGGATGTGCCTGCAACCCCGAGCATGTGCCCTTGACTGGAATCAAACCCAGGACCCTTCAGTCCGCAGGCCCACACTCTATCCACTGAGCCAAACCAGCTAGGGCATGGCTCCATTCTTTTGTTTTATTTTGTTAATATGGTTTTATTGATTTTTATTTATTTTTTTTAAATAGATTTTGATTTTTACAGAGAAGAAGGGAGAGGGAATAGAGAGTTAGAAACATCGACGAGAGAGAAACACCGATTAGCTGCCTCCTGCACACCCCCTACTGGGGATGTGCCCGCAACCAAGGTACATGCCCTTGACCGAAATCGAACCTGGGACCTTCAGTCTGCAGGCTGATGCTCTACCCACTGAGCCAAACTGGTTAGGGCAGTTTTTATTGATTTTTAGAGAGAGAGGGAGAGAGATAGAAACATTGATGAGAGAGAAACATCATCAATTGGCTGCCTCCTGCATGCACCCCTACTGGGGATGGAGCCCGCAAACCGGGCATGTGTTCTGACCGGGAATCGAACTGGTGACCTTTTCGTTCCTGGGTCGACACTCAACTGCTGAGCCACACCAGCTGGGCATCGACTCCATTCTTAACTATCAACAGAACCACGCCAGGAAACAAATCCCTAAATGTCTACCTGGGGAAGAAAGTTTCAGGTGGCGCCCTGGCAGTCAGCCTGCTTGGATGCCAGCGCTATCTGGGGGGAGGTGGATTGGAGACCGTGGGGGCTGGACCTAGGGAGGTTGCCTAGCAGAGGCCTTCGTGGTGCTGGAAGAGACATGCGGTTGGCAGGGCAGGGCTGCCACGCAAGCATTTGAACAGTTGGGTCAAGACGTGGGCGGGCACGGTAGAAGGAGAAGGTGGGAGCAGGGGACCTGGGGAAGAAGCAGTCTTCATAGCCGCTCAGGGGGACGGGAGTGGGGGGCCCAGGGGAAGCTGGGCTGCCTGACTCCTGCTCGCCTCCTGGCCCTGCAGGTGATGCTGCACTACCGCTCAGACCTGCTCCAGATGCTGGACACGCTGGTCTTCTCCAGCCTGCTGCTCTTCGGCTTCGCTGAGCAGAAGCAGCTCCTGGAGGTGGAGCTGTACCCGGAATACAGAGAAAACTCGGTGAGCGGGTGCAGGAGGGCGGGAGACGGCCTCCCCAGAAGCCTAGAATTCTCCCCTCGAGGAGCCGGGCTGGGTCAGGGGGGACAGCCACCAGGAGGCTGGAAGTGGGGGGCCTCGGATTGACAGCAGCCGGATCTGGCCTGATGGGGCCACCCCCTCCACCCCGACCCCGCAGTACGTGCCGACCACTGGAGCGATTATCGAGATCCACAGCAAGCGCATCCAGCTGTACAGGGCCTCGCTCTGCATCCACGCCCACTTCTCGGGGCTCAGGTAGGAACCGGGGCTCAGTGCGGAGGTGGAGGGTTTAGCGGGGTCACAGGTCGCCGCCCGGCTTCACAGATCAGCTCCCTGGGGAGCCTTTCCTTCTCTTGGTGCGTGTGGTTTTTTGAGGTCATGTTGGTGCCTAACATTTCAAGTGCACAACATCATAATTCAACAGCCATACACTGCAGCATGCTCACCACCAGAGCCCATCTCCACCACCACCACACAGCAGGCCCTTACCCATCCCTCCCCCTCCGCCCCTGCCCGATCTCCGGTGATGAGCAGCATGTTGTCTGCCTCTATGAGTTTGCTTTTGTTGTGCTTTGTTTGTTCCCTGGGGAACTTTTTAAAATGCCGATGCCTGGGCCACCCCACCCGGCCACCTGAACCCAAGTGGGTGGGGCTCACGCTGGCCCCCAGCTGTGTGAAGGCACCTGGGGAAGGCGACGTGCAGCCAGAGCTGAGACCTGCTCTCAGGAGGAGGCTGGTGCCCTAACGGCTCCCTCGCTGTCCCTGCTCCTGCCTCAGGTACCTGCTGTACAACTTCCCCGTCACCTGCGCCTTCATAGGCGTCTCCAGCAACTTCACGTTCCTCAGCGTCATCGTGCTCTTCAGCTACATGCAGTGGGTGTGGGGGGGCATCTGGCCCCAGCACCGCTTCGCTCTGCAGGTGGCAACGGGCCCCTTCCTGCCCCTTCTCTGCCTGGGGAGTGGGCCAGGGCGTGCCGGGGGCCCTGGTCGCTGGGGGGGACGTCAGTCCCTGCTGCTGAGTAGCTTCTCCTCCTCAGGTAAACATCCGAAAGAGGAACGGTTCCCAGAAGGAGGTCCAGGGGAGGACGGCTGCCCGCCGGCCAGGTAAAGTGGAGGCTGGGGCTGGGTGAGGGGGCCTGCTCCATCCAGGAGGAGGCTGACGGCTCTCACACATGAGCATGCGGGCCAGGCATAGCCACCTGACCCTGTGCTGCCCTCTATCCCAAGGCCAGGAGGAGTCAGCACCCCTGCCGGACATTACAGAGGACGGCGAGAGCCCTGACCCCTCAGGGACAGGTATGGTGCCGCAGCCACCGCCTCCCTCCCTCCTGCCTCCTCCCTGCCTCCCCAGCAGCTCTTCCAGGCTCCCCTCTGCTTTCTCCCTGTGGCTGCAGAGGGCCAGCTGTCCGAGGAGGAAAAGCCAGACCCGCAGCCCCTTAATGGAGAGGAAGAGCTAGAGCGGGAAGCCAGCGATGGTGAGGGACCCCATGGGGACCTGGGGTGGGGGTGGCATTCGGGTAGGGGCCCTGGTTATCTGATTTCCTGTTTGGGGTTTTGCTTTTCCCTCTCCTGGCCCAGGCTCCGGCTCCTGGGAAGATGCAGCTTTGCTGACAGAGGCCAACCTGCCTGCGCCTGCGCCTGGCCCTGCCCTGGCCCCCGAGACCCTGGGCAGCTCTGAACCCTCCGTGGGCTCTCACCGGCAGCAGCTCACCTGCTCGAGCTCCTGAGAGCAGGCAGAGCCCCTCCCGAGTCCCACACACACTCCAGCCCTCCCCCGCCCTGACCTTTTCCTGCGGCCTCCCCAATAAACAATATTCTTGCCAGCTGCCTCCCTGACTCTTCTTTTTTAGCTGTTTTTATTTATTAGAGGAAGAGGAAGGGGGAAGAGAGAGAGAAACTTCAATTTGTTATTCCACTTAACCATGCATTCTACTGGTCGATTCCTGCATGTGCCCTGACCAGGGGTTGAACCGCAAACCTTGGCGTATCAGGACGATGCACTAACCCAGATGAGAAAGGCCTCCACATCGTGGGCTGTTTTAGTCCCAGCTGTTCTGTGGTTGGTTTTGTGTTTATCCTCACCCACGGATATGCTTAGAGAGAGGAAGGGAGGGCGGCGGGTATGGGGACATCATGTGAGAGCAACATCAACTGGCTGCCTTCCTACATGGCCCGATGGGACCGAACCCACAACCCAGGTATGTGCCCTGACCCGGGAACTGAACGGGCAGTCTTCCGGCGCACAGGATGAAGCTCAGCCACTGACCCACCCTGGCTGTGCTCGGCACAGCTGTTTTCATTCATGAGCCTAGGAAGTGCAAGGAGGGAAAACCTATCTGGCCTTCTCCACATCACTCTCATCTCCCTGTGGGGAGTGGGGAGTGCAGGGCGGGTCTGGAGAGCTGGCCTACATCATCCAGGCCTCTGCACCCCTCCCTTTCTGTCCATTGGGAGGCAGAAGACAGGAAATGACAGCCATGGATGTGGTATGATTTTTACTGAAACAGCATTTGGTAGCCTAGGCCACATGCTGTCCACATCTGTTTTCCTCTCAGATACCAGCCAGGTGGCCCCCTCCCGTGTCCCTCATCCCTGGCATGACTTCAGCCTTTGGCTTCTCAGCTGCTGGCTGCTTTCCACATTCCAGTCCCTTTCAGAACCCAGGCAGCCTAGCCTCCAGCTGAAGGCACGGCCTGTGGCTCCCCCCACCCTGGCCCCATGACTCAGGCCCTCTTAGCACTCACCAGGAAAGGAGGGCAGGGGAAGGGGGGCTCCGTGGTGACCTCACAGTCGAAGGGTATAAAAACAGCATCGAAACTGAAGACACGAAACCTGACTGCGCAGCCTGTGTTCCCGGAGACCCCCGGCCCGACGTCCGATCGCTGAGATCTGGTCACAGAATCCCGCTGCATCAAGGCCTGCGCACGGGTGAGGCGCCGGGTCAGGTCGGTCGGGTGGGTGGGAGCAGGCAGGGGTCAGGCCTGAGTGACAGGTGGGGCTGAGTCTCCTTCCCCTTCTGCTCCGTCTCTCTTGCTCTCAGCTCGGTGCTTGCTTGTGTCCTTGACGGATGCTTGTTTTACTTAAACCTCTTCTCTGGGCAGCAGGCTGGGGCTTCGGCCCCCTTTCCTTCCCCGGCTGAGTGAGTACTTCCTCCTGACTCCCGGCTTGCCCCCAGCACTTGGTTTATTCATTAACTGTTTCTAGTACTTCCTACCTTGCTGGACACCCAGCTGCCTCCTGTCCGACCACATTTTAGTTTTTGCCCAAAATCAAGCACGTAGGCTGTTCAGAAATTGGTTGACAAATTAGTGTGTCCGTCTCCTTCCCTCCCCTTTTGTACTCTCGGTAGCCAGGGGTTTATTGAGGGGAGCCTGGATGGCATGGGGGCCCAGCAGCCTTTCCTGACCCACCCCCTTCCCTTCCAGGCTCCATGCCGGGCCCTCCCTGCCTCCTGTGGCTGCTCCTGGCTGTCGCCTTCTCCGGGGTTCCCAGGGCGCAGCCCTTGGCCCTCCAAGACTTTGGAGAGGAGGAGGAAGAGGAGGCCCCGCGGCCACCTGGGCCGGCCGTCCTCTGTGACTACGACCGCTGCCGCCACCTGCAGGTCCCGTGCAAAGAGCTGCAGAGCGCGGGCCCCACCGCCTGCCTGTGCCCCGGGCTCTCCAGCCCCGCGCAGCCGCCCGCGCCGCCGCGCCTGGGGGACGTGCACGTGGTGGCCGAGGACGGCAGCGCCGAGGTGCGCTGGTGCGCCCCCGCCTCCCCGGTCCACCGCTACTGGCTGCTGCTGTGGGAGGGCGGCGGGCCCCCCCAGAAGAGCGGCCCCTTCAACGCCACCGTCCGCCGAGCGGAACTGAAGGGGCTGAAGCCCGGGGGCACTTATGTCGTGTGCGTGGTGGCGGCTAACGCGGCGGGAGAGAGCAGCGCGCCCGGGCCCGGGGCGTGCGGCCAGGCCTCCGAGGGCTCCGCGGGCTCCGCGGGCGCGGGCGGCCCTGCCTTGGGGCCGTGCGGCCCGGTGGTCGTGCCCCCGCGGCCCCAGAGCCTGGTCCACGCGGCCGTGGGCGTGGGCGCGGCGCTGGCCCTGCTGAGCTGCGGCGCCCTGGTCTGGCACTTCTGCCTGCGCCAGCGCTGCGGCTGCCCCCGCCGCCCCCGCGCCGCCCAGGCGGGCATCGGGCCCCCGCGGAGCCCCCGCCGGGCCAGCTGAGCCCGCGCTCCCCGAAGAGGTGCGGGCCGCTGCTGCCTGCGCAGCCCGGGCCCCGGAGCCCGCGCCCCCAGAGCTCCTGCGGGCCCCAGACTGTCTCTTCTGGCTGAAGCTGGGGAAGGAGTAGAAGAGAGGGTCCTTTCTTAAAGGATCAGATGGTAAAGAACTTTGGTTTTGCGGTTCCGGAGGATAAAAGAGAAGATATTATGTAGGTCCTCATATCACCATGCAACCATTTATAAACATGTACAAACCATTCTTAGCTCATGGGCCTTACACATCAGGCCGGGGCACATCTGGCCTCGTTGGCGTTGCTTAGCAACCCCTGCCATGCACCCTGGAAGGGCTCGGAGAATAAGCTGCTGCGGGGTGGAAGTTTGGGGCCGCAGACCACGTCTCCTTCTGCCTTCTGTTTAGCTATTGAGCTTGCGCACACCTGACTTAATCCACTGTGTCTCAGGCGGGGGAGGGGGTGGGGGGATGGGGACAGCCCATGCTGCTGTCTGGGCCGAGCTTGCCAGTTAAAAATAGTGACAAGTAATAATATAATACCAAGGGCTTTCCTCTCTCCCCAACTTGTTTCTCGTGTACCCCCTGTAACAACATTAAAGGAAAACATTTCATTTTCATAATCCTTTTCAACTCCCTATCCACACACCTGTTCTTCAGAGTAGTATGCATAATTTTGAATTTATTTCTAAGTGAATTAGATGTAGAAAAGTCTTATGTTGCTAAAAAGTATAATCCTCACTTACTAGTATATTGATCTTACTTTTTTTCCCCCAGAAGCCAGAAGTGGGATTTGAAGGTCTTAGAACATTTTTTAAAAATTATGAAAGTAACACATACAAATCTTACGTAATACTAGAGAGTATAAAGTGAAAGTTCCCCTCCTCCTTAAAACACTATTGCTTGTAGCAGAGGTCTTTACGTAATACAATTATTTCCTCTTTTTTAATTTTTATAAAGCTACTTATTTTTAAAAAAATATATTTTATTGATTTTTTACAGAGAGGAAGGGAGAGGGATAGAGAGTTAGAAACATCGATGAGAGAGAAACATCGATCAGCTGCCTCCTGCACACCCCCTACTGGGGATGTGCCCGCAACCAAGGCACATGCCCTTGACCGGAATCGAACCCGGGACCCTTAAGTCCACAGGCCGATGCTCTATCCACTGAGCCAAACTGGTTAGGGCGCTACTTATTTTTTAATTGATTTGAGAGAGAGAGAGAGAGGAGAGGGAGAGAGAGAGAGAGTGAAACATTGATGAGAGAGAAACATTGGTCCACTGGAGCCCGCAACCCAGGCATGTGCCTTGACCGGGATTCTAACTGGTGACCTCTTAGTGCATTGAACACTCAGTCAACTCAGCCACACCTGACAGGACTTTTTAAAAATTGATTTGAGGAAGAGAGAGGGAGAGAGAGAGAGAGAAACATCAGTGATGAGAGAGAGTTACTGATCAGCTGCCTCCTGCAGGCCTCCAGCAACCTGGGCATGTGCTCTTGAGTGGAATCAAACCTAGGACCCTTCAGTCTGCAGGCTGACACTCTATCCACTAAGCCAGACTAGTGGCCACTTATCACTCTTCAGTGCCTTTTTTGCTTATTGCATCCTCAATACTTATCTATACTATATCTGCCTGCCTATCTATCTATCTATCTATCTATCTATCTATCTATCTATCTATAGGCTAATATGCAAAGTGTCCCCTTGGCAGTTCCACTGAGAGACCGGTTGTTCGATTGCTCGCTGTGACATGCACTGACCACCAGGGGGGGCGCGTTACGAGGGAAGGCCCAGGCCTGCAGCTGGAAGGCCCCAATCAGCCCTGATCACTGGCCAGGCCTAGGGACCTTACCTGTGCACAAAGTTTGTGCACTGGGCCTCTAGTTTACAAATAATAAGGGCCAACTATTTAATTACCAAAGACATGTTTACACAATACAGTATACAGATGCTGTGTTGTGGAATTGCACAGCTGAAACCTGTATACTTTTGTGTCACCCCAATAAATTCAATAAAAAGTGGGGGGAAGACATGCTTTGCATGCATTCTCAATCTTTGCAGTCATTACAAGAGATGGTATCACCTTTTTACAGATGAGAAAGTTGAGGTTCTAAATGGTTTGAAGCTACATGTAGTGAGTTGAGTTAGGATTTGGGCTCAAGTTTCCTGACTCCAAACCTGATGCACTTCACTCCACCATGGAGAGGGAACATAGCATAGCAGTTCAGTGAATGCACACTATGTTCACTAAATTCACTAGGGTTTGAATCCTAGCTCTGCTACATACCAGCTTTGTGACCTTAGATACATTATCTCATCTTTCTGTGTCTGTTTCCTGTGACTAACGGTACCTATGTCCTACGGATTGTTGTGATGATTAAATATGCATTAATCACCTAAAAGTCTCTAGTGCATATATTACCAATGCAACTTATTGTTACTCTGCCTCCAAAAATAGCCTAGGGCTAAGTAATCCACAAGGACTACCCAGCAGGGGTATAAATGCGTAATGGGGTAATTATTGGAGCTGGGAGGTGGAGTTGGGATGGACCAAGCAGGCTTCCCTTAGAAAGCAAACCCAGGGAGCGTTTGAAATTTTGCATCATGTCATCAGTTTGGCTCAAATAAACTCACAAAAACTCAAGTAAATAAATGGTAAAAGCAAACCCAGAGTCCAGTCCAAAGAACCGACTGGGAGTTGAGCAAGCCCACAAAAGAGGCAGGACCTTCCAGGCAGAGGGACTGTAGTGCAAAGACCCAGGGGAGAGAGGGTTTGTTTTGCAGTAAGCACAAGTACCCTCAGCCAGTGGGAAACCCAACTGCGAACTACTCACATTTACACAATACAGGCTGGTCGTGCACCTAAGATAGGGCTATTGTTAGCCCCACCTTACAGATGGGACTTGAACAAAAATGGGCTGGCAGGAGGGAGCCAGACTACATTTCCTCTTAAGCCAGCGATCCCCAACCATTTTCATCTCATGACACACATAAACTAATTACTAGAATTCTGCAGCACACCAAAAAGTATGTTTTGCAGATCTGACCCCCCCCCCTCCCAAATATAATTTTGATTCATTCACACTGGACGCTCTTGTTGTGTTGGCTGTTGTCATTTTTTAATTTGACAACCTAAGGGAAAGCGGTCAGTGCCCCGGACTGGTCAGATTGTGTACGCTTTAAAAATTCCTGGGGCACACCGGTGTGATGAAGATCGCTGTCCTAAGGGACTGGCAAGTCGTGGAGTTTTAGGCAGATGGGCGATGACAGGGTAAGATACTGTGTTTTGCAAAGATCCCTGTGGCAGTCGGGCGGAGGCCGGCTCCATTGCCAGGAGAGACGAGGACAGACGAGCGGGTCAGAGTGTGCCGGTGGCCAGGGCCCCCCGGGAAGAGCGCCAACCACCTCCCAACCGGCTGCCAAGGGACCACATCGCCAGCCCCTGCAGGTCCGCCCACGGTGTCGGGGCCGCACCCCCTTCCCCACCCGGGTCATGCGCCGGGGTTTGTTCAGAAGCCTCGTCGCTCTCTGGAACTCTCGCGAGATGTCCACTCCACCGACCCACCGCCCCGGCGGAAGCGTCAGGCTTGTGCTTTCTGACTCTCGGCGGCCCCCGTCCACGTCCGCCGCCACGTGACCAAACAGATCCGGGCACTTCCACTTCTCCTCCGCTTTCTTCTCGGCAGTGTCCGCGGCGGGTCCAGAGTCGGGTGAGCGAGCGAACGCCTGGCCGGGGCCGTCCGTGGGGGGCGGGCTGGCCCGCGGGCCGGGAGCGCCCCTCACGGACCCCCGTCCCCCCTCTTTCGTCCCCCCAGGTCCCCGCGGAGGCGGCGTTGGCGGCGTCATGGCGGAGCTGACGGCTCTGGAGAGTCTCATCGAGATGGGCTTCCCCAGGGGACGCGCGTAAGGGAGCCCCTCTAGCCCCGGCCCGCGGGGTCGCGGGCGTGTCCGCCTCCCCCCCGCCCGGCCTCAGGCTCCGCGCCCCGGCCTGACCGTCGCCATGGCCCGCGGGCGCTATCACGGTGTTTCTGCCCCCAGGGAGAAGGCTCTGGCCCTCACAGGGAACCAGGGCATCGAGGCCGCGATGGACTGGTGAGCGCCCACCCCGGGGCGGGGACGGGGGCGGGGCGGGCAGCCTCGGGTCGACCTCCCTGCCGACTCTCTCCGCCAGGCTCATGGAGCACGAAGACGACCCCGATGTGGACGAGCCGCTGCCGACCCCCCTCGGACATGTCCTGGGACGGGAGCCCACCTCCTCGGAGCAGGGTGGCCCCGAAGGTCCTGACCGAGGGGCGCGGTGTGGCTGTGGAGGGGCCCGAGGAGATGCCGGGGGTGACGCCGATGGCTTGTTTGCAGGGCCCGGGTCCCCCGCGGAAGAAGGGAAACTCGCTCTGAGCGAAGAGGAAAGGCAGGAGCAGACGAAGAGGCACGTAGGCGGCACGGCCCTGCGCGGTGGAGGGTCACCTTGTGCCTCTCTCCGGGCGCAGTCTGATCAGTGTCTCCAACGGGCCACATCCCCTGTCCTCTCGGCGCTTCCCTGTTGTGCTGGGACACATGTCCCCTGGCTTGTGTTTTCCGAGTCCCTTGTTATCAGCCCACCTCTCCACTCCACGGTCGTTTCGCCTGAGCGTTGCTGTTTGCATACAGGATGCTGGAGCTGGTGGCCCAGAAACAACGGGAGCGCGAAGAGAGAGAGGAGCGGGAGGCGCTGGAACGGGAGCGGCAGCGCCGGAGACAAGGGCAGGAGTTGTCCGCGGCCAGGCAGCGGCTGCAGGAAGACGAGATGCGCCGGGCGGCGGAGGAGCGCAGGAAGGAGAAGGCCGAGGAGTTAGCAGCCAGGTGGGACGCTGGTCAGAGCTGAGGAAGGAATCAATATTTGCTTTGTCAGGGCCTGACCTGCTTTCTTCCTGTCTGCGTTCCAGGCAGAGAGTCCGAGAAAAGATTGAAAGAGACAAAGCAGAGAGAGCCAAGAAGGTAGGCGGTTGGGAAGACGCAGGGATTAAGTGGATGAGCCTAATGAGCCCCATTTTCTGCTTCGGAGGGCAAGGCTGGGCGCCTGATGGCGCCTTGCTTTTCCTGCAGTATGGAGGCAGTGTGAGTTCTCAGCCGGCCGCACCCACCGAGCCAGGGTCTGTCCCCTCCTCTCCCAGCCAGGAGCCTCCCAGCAAGCGGGAGTATGACCAGTGCCGCATCCAGGTACTGATTCTCATTCTTCTTGCTCCGGGACCCTGTGTTGGCCTGTCAAGCCCCTAGCCCAGAGCTTTGTTAATCCTCACCCAGGATTTTCCCATTGATTTTTAGAGAGTGGAGGGCAAGAGACGCACAGAGAGAAACATCAGCGTGAGAGAGACATCAATTGGTTGCCTCTTGCAGGAGCCCCGACCAGGGCCAGGGATCGAGCCTGCAACCGAGGTGCGTGCCCTTGACCAGAATCGAACCCGGGCCCCCTCAGTCGGAGGGTTGGAGCTCTATCCATTGAGCCAAATAAGCTAGGGCCCAGAGCTTTTTTCAGTTATGTTTCCTTTGCCAAACTTCTCCCTTCTTTGTAAATGACTTTTGAAATCCTACCTTCTCTCCTCTTAGGAATAGTATCAAATTTCACTTGCCCAGTCTTCTTTAAATCCATACCTCCCTCTTACTCAGCAGTTACTTTTTAACTTGTTCATGCTTCCATTGGCTGTATTACACAGCTGTTTGCAAAGCTAACATTTATTCATTTATCTATCATGGTGTTTTTCCAGGTAGTTTTGTGGACTCTTAAGTTGTGAGGGAGCAAGGAGTCTGTCTCTCTTCATTGTTTAGTCAAGCAGAACCGAAGTGATTGTTCATTAGGTGCTTGTAGTAGTAATGATGCTGGTTCGATCTGAGAGGAAGGAGGAGCCAGCTTTGCTCTTCTTTTCCTTGCGGGGTCCCTCCATTTTGACACTCACCGTGTTGTGGCTTTCACCTGCCCTCCAGGTCCGGCTGCCAGATGGGACCTCGCTGACCCAGACGTTCCGGGCCCGGGAACAGCTGGCAGCTGTCCGGCTCTACGTGGAGCTCCACCGTGGGGAGGAGCCGGGCGGGGACCAGGACCCTGTGCAGCTGCTCAGTGGCTTCCCCCGGCGGGCCTTCTCGGAGGCTGACATGGAGCGGCCTCTGCAGGAGCTGGGTATGACGTGTGGGACCTGGAGCAGGACGTGGGTTGATAGGGACATGGCTGAGAGGGAAGGGCTGCAAAGAAGGACTTGGTGGAGAAGGTGTGAGGCCAGGAATTTGGGAGGCAGAAGGTAGGTATGTGTGGCTTAAATCTGCTTTCTGCCTTCATCTTCAGGACTCGTGCCTTCTGCTGTCCTCATTGTGGCCAAGAAATGTCCCAGCTGAGAGGCCTTATCCCACCTCCTGTCTGACCTCTTCAACTTTGATAAAGCACTGACATCTCTTTCCTAATAAATAGTCCCTGAGTTCTCTTATGTGCCCGACTCCTTCCTGAGTGACTGGGAGGGACTAAACCAGGGGTCCTCAAACTACGGCCCGCGGGCCACATGCAAATACAAATATTGTATTTGTTCCCGTTTTGTTTTTTTACTTCAAAATAAGATATGTGCAGTGTGCATAGGAATTTGTTCATAGTTTTTTTTTAAACTATAGTCCGGCCCTCCAACAGCCTGAGGGACAGTGAACTGGCCCCCTGGACTAAACAGACAGAGGAAGACTAAAGGGAATGAATGCTTTCAGAACAGATGCCATTCATCTTACATTTCCAACAGACTTGTTTCTGATCTCGGTCTGATTAGTTGCTGGGGAAGTTGAAGAGAGAGACAGGCTTGGGGGTGGAGAGTACAGTGGATATAGCACCTTTTGCTCCTATGGGTAAGATGGTGCGTAAGCTTGGATTCCTTATTGGCTATGTGCCTCGGTTTACTTCTTTAGTGAAATAGGGATGATAGTACATGTCAGTTGGAGTTGTTGTGGGGGTTACATAATGTCAATAAAAGGTGCTTTAGCACAGTATCTGGCACCAAATAAGTCCCAGTAATTGCTAGCTACTAAAAGGGTAATTTTTTATGCGGCCATTCCTAAACATTGAGGAACATTAATGACCTTAAAAGCATTTTACAAGTATTAACTGAGATATGAAGGTACTGTTACCACCTAGGAGTACGTACAATTAGCTCATTTGAGAGACTCGGACACTAAAGCACGTAACTTGGCCAACCTGACACAGGCAGCTGGTTACGGATCCTGGACACACACCCGGGAGCCCAACTCTAGGTGCCAAGCACCTTTATGGGAACCTGCCTCACAGCCACTCATCACCTGACCCTAGTGTTCCCTAACAGCGGCTGCCTTCCCCTCAATCCCAGGCTGGGAAAGGGCCACCATTAACCTAAAGGTCATAGGTGACATATTCAGCTTATGACTTCACCACCCAGCAGTTGAAAACAGCACCAATGCTCCTATCTGGGTTTATACCTCCGCGTATTAGTGTCCTGGCTAAACTTACGTAATGAAAGCAGCCTTTTTTCTCGTGGACAAAAGGGGAGCCAAGCAATGGACTTGGCGGTGGGGCTGCAGCCTCACTGACAGCTGCACCTCATCCCTTCAGCGGCGCTTCCAGTGGGTCCTACGACTGGACTCACAGGCTGAAAACTACAGTGAAACCTTGAGGGAAACCCCACTATTTACTGAGAGGCTGCTCTGCCAGGCCCTACACTTTACTTTTCTACATTATTCTTATGGCAGCCCTTAAGATGATTAGCACCTTCACAGAGCAGTACGGAGGCTCAGTGGAAACGTGTAACGTGCTGGAGTTGAATCAACCTCTGACTCAAAACACGCTTTCACTGCTCCCAGCAAACGGGCTCCCAAGGCCAGTGGCCGCCGAAGCCGCCGGCCCGTGTTCAGTGCTAAGAGCTCAGCTCCAGCCTCACGGCAGGAATCCCAAGCGTCCCCTGGCAGCTACCGCTGCACGGTTTTCCAGGGCAGTTCGACTTCAAGAATGCCGCCTGGTTACCCCCAAAGGAACACTCACACGGGCTCGTGCTTTCAAAGCGCGATCGCTGTGCCTATTGGGCTTCGGCCGCCCATGGGAAGCGGGGCGCTGGGTGCTGCGGCCATCCCAGCCCACAGAACCGACCCACAACGGAGACATTTACAGGCGTCACAGCTCAGGGCTCACTTTCCGGACGGAGGAACTGATTTACTGGTTCCTTCAGTTCCCCACATCGATGGCGCCGGCCCGCGAGGACATGAACGCGCAGTCAGTGCAGGGTTTGGGGGGGGGGGGGAGGAGTGCTCACCCGGCGGCAGCTCCCCGAGCCCGGGCTCCCCGCCAGGTCCCTGCAAGGCCGCCTCCTACGCCTGTGCCGGAGCGGAGCTCCCAGCGCCCTCGGGTGCAGGTCCCGGCTCACGCTGACTTCCCGCCGCCGCCGCCGCTCACCCAGTTCTTCCTCCAGGTCACGTTCTCCTGCGTGACAGCTGCCTCCTGCAGAGCGGCCATCACTAACTGCTTGGTCCTGGCCGCCTCTTCCCGGCTCCGTAAGTCCTGCCCCGGCATCTCCTGCGGGAGAGAGGTTCGCAGTTCCGGCCCCAAGCGCGGGGGTGACTCCGCCTGCCCGCCCACCCCACCTCGGACTTCCCACGGCTCCCACCTTCAGCATCGCCTGAACCCGCTCCTCTCCCGGGGTCACGAGGACAAAGAGCGCGGAGCCCACGCCAGCCCACGCCCCCAGCACCGCGACTGAGATGAGCGCTTTGCGCAAGAAGCCCATCGCCCACCGCACGCGCAGCGAGGCGCCTGCGCGGTCTCCCGCAGCCTAGAGAGGCCGGCACCGCGTCTCACCGGCTCCTGCGCGGGCTAGAGCGCCCCACAGCGGACACCAGAGAAAAGGGCCGGCTAGAGAGGACCCGATCGCGAAAGGTGTCGCGTCTGGGGCGCCCGAGTCTAAAGCCTGGATGTGGCCGGGAAGCGGGAGCGCATCGGGAAGGCTGAGCGTGTCCGGAAGGCGCTGACCCCGCAGGCGGAGCGCGGGAGTTGGGAGTGAGATGAAGTAAAGGTTGCTCCGTGTTTGCGTCCTGATGGAGATGGAACCCGCCACCTGGGCTATCGGAGGACGCCCGAACCCACCGAGCCACCGGCCACAGTGCGTCTCCATGGTTGCGGCGTTTACAACTAACAACGCAGTTCCTGAGTTTCCTGATCAAGAGAAGGCTAGAGCAGGAGAGAGGCTCTAGGCTTTAAAGGTTTTTAAAGCACACTTGTTAAATTTTTCATCATGCTATATACTCTTGGGACGTATTTATTAAATCATGAAAACTCTAGATTTCGTGTAGCATACCCAAATTCCAATTTGGAGAAGAAAACACCTCTTAGTTGTGTCTGGACAAAATCACTTAAGTTCTTTGTGCCCTAGTGTCTGTATCGGAAAAGGGGCTAATAACTATGCCATAGTTTCAGGAGAATTAAATCCGTTTACACATAAAGGGTTTATAACAGTTCCTGGAAAACAGTCAACACCACATGAATATCCACTTAAAAGATACAAGGAAATATGTCAACTTGGGCAACCCAGTTGGCCAAGGAATCAGGAAGTTCCAAGTTCATCAAGGTTCTGCACTCACAGGGCTGTACTCCAGATTCCCTTGGTGCTGTCCCCCCTGCCTTTCCCAGCGTCACCAGGGAAAGGGAGTGAGTGGAAATAAAGCTCTTGTCCCAGTCTGGGGATGTCTTCCTCCCCTGGAAGGCCCATCCTGCGCTCCTCAGATGTAATTAAGGAGTCAGGCTCCAAAGAAGATCAAGGAGCAGCCTGTGGGGTGTACTGGGCAGGGTTCAGAACTCTGCTGAGCTCAACCACCCCGCACTCTAAAAACCAGCAGCCATGGCCTGTGCCAGGGAGCAGCGAGGATGGGCCTTGGCCTACAGATAGCCCAGGCTCCTTCCAGCACCCAGAAAATCCGCGGCTGACCAACCCTCTCTGGAAGGAAAGAGAAGAAACTGACAGCGTTGAAGGTCATCAGGATGTGCAGGTTAGTACCTCTCCACCGTGTCCTGCTGCTGGCTCATCCTCTAAGTGAGCCCAAGACCCCTGCTGTCCCCATGCAGGTGGTCTCTCAAAAGACCCAGCTGCCCTCCATTGTGGTAGAAGCTGCTGAGGTAAGTGGAGAGCCGGGAGCTCCGGTGGCCACATGAGGGGCTGCTGTTGCTCACGGATGATGAGGAAGGGGCCCAGGTCTTCTTCCAGGAGCGAAGTGAAGAGCCAGGTGAGGGAGGTGGCAGGTGCAATGGAGCCCTTGTGACCTGGCGTTCTGGACAGGACTCAGTTGTGTCCCTTGCATTCAGCAGTGCCAGGCACACAGATGTTCAGTAAATGTAGTGAAGAAAAATGTTGACGTGGGAGGAAAAGGTCAAGGTGGTTGCTGTACCTGATGAACTTTAGAGAGCAGTTCTGATGTCCGCTGGGTCATGCCTTTTAATGTGTGTTTTTTAATATATTTTATTGATTTTTTACAGAGAGGAAGGGAGAGAGATAGTTAGAAACATCGATGAGAGAGAAACATCTATCAGCTGCCTCCTGCACACCTCCTACTGGGGATGTGCCCACAACCAAGGTACATGCCCTTGACTGGAATCAAACCCGGGACCCTTCAGTCCACAGGCCAACGCTCTATCCACAGAGCCAAATCGGTTACGGCAATGTTTTTTTTTAAATATATTTTTATTGATTTCAGAGGGGAAGGGAGAGGAAGAGAGACAGAAACATCAATGAGGGAGAATCACTGATTGGCTGCCTCCTGCACACCCCACACAGGGAATCAAGCCCGCAACCTGGGCATGTGCCCTGACTGGGAATTGAACCGTGACCTCCTGGTTCATAGGTTGATGCTCAACCACTGAACCACACTGGGCTTAATATGTACTTTTTAAACTATATTTTTATTGATTTCAAAGAGGGAGATAGAAACATCAATGATGAGAATCACTGATTGGCTATCTCCTGCATGCCCCACACTGGGGATCAAGCTCGCAACCCTGGCATGTGCCCTTGGCTGGAATCGAACCCGGGACCCCAGTCTGAAGGCAGAGGCTCCATCCACTGAACCAAACTGGCTAAGGCTTAATATGTACTTAAAAAAAAATATTTACAGTTTGCTGGGGGGTGGGGGGGGGGAGAAAAGATAATAAAATTTCCCCAAATCTGACTCCCCAGTGAGACGTAACATTTGGTAAGTCTTCTCTTGCAGATTTCTCCCATCTGTATACTGTTACAGGAACTTTTTTGGGGGAGCGTTTACTATATGCTAGGCACTGTGCCAAACACTTGTATGTCATGATTTTTCAGAACCCAAGGAGGGAGATCCTTACCCCTCATGAGGAAACTAAGGCTGTGAAATGAGGCTCTTCATTTTTCATAAGCAAAAATCACACACTCAAGTGTTTTTTAGTAAAAAGCAAAACATTTATTTGACCTGAAGTGAAAAAAGATCACAAGTTCATTTGTTTTTAAGGTCAACATATCAGGAACATTTCTCACTGCTAATGGGCTCTTAGCTCCCCTCCCCCAACCCAGACTGGACATTTAGCCCCTGGCCCCAGATCTCTCATGACAACCTTTAATCCAGAACTCAGCTCAGGGCAGGAACAGAGAGAGCAAGATGCCTGCTGGGTTCCGGAGGACAGTGTACCAGGAAGCTCCCAATCCCAGTCCTCTCTGGGATCCAACAGGCTTCGAGTCTGCAGAAGCCACCATCTCCGGCCGCCCAGGGTACTGTTTGTTCTCAACATTTCACTTGGTTTGTCTATGGAGCCCTTCTGCCCGTCCTTTCACAATCTTTCCCTTCTACAGGTGAGAAAAATGAGCTTAGAGCAGTGGGCGGCAAACTCATTAGCCCACAGAGCCAAATATCAACAGTACAACGACTGAAATGTCTTTTGAGAGCCACATTTTTTAAACTTAAACTATATAGGTCGGCACATTGTTATTAACTTAATTAGGGTCCTCCTAAGGCTTAGGAAGAGCCACACTCAAGGGGCCAAAGAGCCGCATGTGGCTCGCAAGCTTGCCGACCACCGGCTTAGAGGTTAGGCCACCAGGTCACACATCAGTCTATGCTGGGATTTGGATAGAATTCTTATCTGCTGCTTTTAGAAGTTCCTGTTAGTTGGGGGTGGGGAATAATCCACTTATATCTTCTCTATGGGCCTTGCTAAATGTTTCAGCTATCAATGTATGCAATACCCACAAATCCAGGTATTATTCCTACCTTGCTGGTGAGTAAACAGGCAGTCAATGCTGTGGGCACCTAGTTAGTAACCATGGAAGCCAGGACTAACACCCTCATTCTCCAGCCATCTTGCAAAGGCAAAGCTCTCTCCATCTCTCCTCACCCAGCAAAAACGCTAGGGTCAAGTCTGTCTTTAATGAGAAGAGCCTTGAACCAGGTAAGCGAAGTAGGTGGTGCCCCTGAAAGGGCCCATCTCCTGCACAGTCACACGCCACCCTGGGGATCCCTGCTCCAGGCAGGGAAGCCGCACATCAGGGTCCTCATCTGAGAACTGAATCAGGGTCCCCTGGGGGCTGAGGACCCTCAGGCATTCGGACAGCAGCTGGTCAGCCCCAGCCAGACCACCTCGGGCAACAGCATCCCAGGTGCCCTTGTCCAGCACGAGCTGGAAGGAGCCGGAAGCCAGTGGCTCCAGGTTCTGGGCATCAGCCTGCATGAAGCGGAGGCGGGAGGCAGGGTGCCCAGGGCGCAGGGGTGTCTGGCCTTGGCCACCTCCCAGGATGTTGTTCATGTGGGCCACGGCCACGGAAGAGAAGTCCACCCCCAGCACGTCCACTGGGTGCGGGCACTTGGCATAGAGGCCCACACTCAGGCTGGAGGTCCCACAGCCCACGTCTAGCACCCGCAGTGGGCGGGCAGCCTGGGCTCCCTGCAGCAGCGGCAGGAGGAGGCCCTGGGCTTCCTCATAACCAAAGAACCAGTCGAAGGTGGGGACTCTGCCCGGCCGCGGCTGGGCGTGGAGCTTGTCCCAGAGGCGGCGGTCCGCCAGGCAGCTACCGGCCAGGGAGCCTGTGGACACGAGCGGAAGGCATGTGTCACCGAGTACCGTCAAACCACCGCCAAAACGACGCGATGTGACCTGGCCCTTCAACAGCCAGACTGGACTCCGGGTCAGGAAGAAACCGCCCTGCCTCCCACCGCCCATCTTTCCTACCCGCCAAGGCGCGGCGTGTCCCCGCAGCCCGGCTGGCCACCTGGAGGGTTCGTCGCAGCGCCGCCATCCAGAAATGCTGCAGTGTCGCCCGAACGCCCCGCAGAAGCCTGAGATTCAAGAGGAGATTTGCAAAATCCGCTTCGTGCAATAACGTGTGCAACCTAACTCCGCAGCCGCGGAAAAAAGCACTCGGACACACACCTAAAACGGTACCAACGGCCTTGGCCTTTATTGGTTGCAACGGGAAGTGGAAAGGGAGGGGCTACGACAGCTCCGGATCCTGTGGCGGCTTCAGACCTGAAACAAGAGGAGGCGGCATGAGCACCCCGGGGGGGAGCCCGCGGAACTTCGGTTCCGCCCAGCTTCTCGGAGACCCGTGTCCCGGCGCTTGAGGATAGAACCGGCGGACTGGCAACCGTCGGCACCGAAGACATGACGCCGAGGGGGCCGGAGCCCTCTCCCTCTGCCTCCGTACATTACGGGGACCGGGACCGCACGCCCGAACCCCGCCAAGAAAAGGAGGGTCCGCAAGCCCAGCCCAGAACCCCCGCGCGCCCCAGAAACCCCCCGAAAAGAGGCAGCACTCACTCCGTAGCCGACCCGGAAAGGCGGGGGAGCCCCCTGAGCTCCCTTATATAGCCCCAGGCCCCGCCCCCGAGCTGCGATTGGCTCTCGGAGGGCTGAGGGGCGGGGCCCGTACGGACCCTGCGTCCGGCGGAAACGCGGACCGGAAGCCGACACAGCGGCTCAGCCATGGGTGCTCCGGGCGGCAAGATCAACCGGCCGCGAACGGTGACTATATGGCGGCGCCGAGCCCTCTGTCCCCCCGGGATGGGCCCGACGCGCCCGCGGCGCCGGGTGCGGGGAGACCGGGCGCGGGGCGCGGCCGCCGCCTGAGTAGCGTCTTCCTCCCCCGCAGGAGCTGAAGAAGAAACTGTTCAAGCGACGGCGGGTGTCGAACCGGGAGCGGCGCCGGCAGCACCGGGTGGTCGGGGCCGTGATCGACGAAGGGCTGACCACGCGGCACCACCTCAAGAAGCGGGCGTGAGTGCCGGGCCGCTGCCGCTGCCGCGGGTCCTCCCCGGGTCCCGCCCCCGTGGCCGAGCTCCCGAGCCGCGGGCACTGTCCGCACCCGCGCTTCGCGAGGGACGCGTCCCCTGCGTTTGCGCCTTCATTTATAAGCGAAGCCTGAGGCGCACACGGGCGCGAGCCTGCCGCGGGCTGAGTTTCCCGGGCACCTGGGCTTTTGCCTGGAAGTCTCAGGACGGCCTCGTCGGGGAGAAAAGTTCCCACGCCATTCTTTCACTGAGTTCTTCATTATCAGTCTTGGCAGAGTTTATAATAAGAAACGTATTTCTCTGGCCTTTGCCCCTGGTTCCTGGCACAGAGCCCCTCAAGCCTTCCGAGCGATCGGAGCGCGTTTTATTTCGTTAGGAGCCCCTTCTGAGCACGCCGAAGTTTAAGCTCATGAGTGACCCGGTGGGTCTGGTCACCAGACAACCACAGAGGTTAGAGGACTGGGACATGAAACCTCCCCGTCCCCCACCTTGGGAAGTAGGGTGGCGGCGGGTGGGGTGCTGGTGATTGAACTCTGAGAAGGCTTGAGCAGCGGAGGTTTGATGAGCTTCCTGGTTGGTGAACTGATGGAGGGGCTAGAAGGTAGCTCACCTGGAAAGGGCCTGGAGACGCCTGGCCTCTCCCCCATACCTTACCCTATGCAGCTCTTCCATCTGGCTGTTCTGAATTGTATCCTTTTATGATAAATCGGTAAATGTTCCCCTGAGTTCTGTGAGCTCTTCTTACAAATTATGGAGTCTGAAAAAGGGGTCAGGAGCGCCCTGCTTCATAGCGGGCGGGTCAGAAGTACAGGTAGATAATGTCATTGAATTAAATTTATAGGACTTAACCCCCCCTCCCCCAATCTGATGTTAGAAGTATCTAGAATAGAGGAGAAAAATAGTTTCCCCTTACAAATTTCTACAATAAATTAAAGTTTAACACTTAATGTTAAGTACTTGATGTGTTGAAATTAAACTTACTACCTCAGAGCCCAGATTTTTAAATAGTTCCTTTGATGTGGATCCAAAGACCTTTTTTAAAAATATTTTTTTATTGATTTCAGAGAGGGAGAGAGAGATAGACACATCAATGATGAGAGAGAATCATTGATTGGCTGCCTCCTGCACACCCCATTCTGGGGCTCGAGCCCGCAATCTAGGCATGTGCCCTGACTGGGAATCAAACCGTGACCTCCTAGTTCATAGGTCGATGCCCAACCACTGAGCCATGCCAGCCGAGCCAAAGACCCTTTTTTTAAATAGCTAGAACCGCCTGTGTGGTTGTGTTGTTCAGGTTAACCCAGATCTTTGTCCTGCCAACCCTTCAGGTCCAGTGCACGTGCCAACATTACTCTGTCTGGGAAGAAGCGCAGAAAACTCCTGCAGCAGATCCGGCTTGCCCAGAAAGAGAAAGCTGCCATGGAAGGTGAGGCTGGGCGCAGAGGCGGGGTCGGGGGCAGCCTGACTCCACTTGGTCCTTTAATGCAGCTTCTTTCTCTGTTCAGTGGAAGCCCCTGCAAAGCCAGCCAGGACTAGCGGCCCACAGCCTAAATCAAAAAAGACGCCGAAGCCCCCCCAGGACGTAGACATGGAGGACCTTGAAGCTGGGAGCTAAGTCACCCCTTTCATCACAAGGTTCTCACCGGGAGCCAGGCGGACTCGGGGCTTGTTCCAGAAGACTTTGGCGAAGACATTGCACCTTTTCACTCTCCCCAGACTCCTCTTCCATAACGGCCTAGTGGCCTGCCTGGAGGGACGTGTTGAGAGGAAGAGCGGAAAAGGAGGACTGGAGAGGCGGCGCCTTAGCAGGCACCTCCATTTGCAATAAAGCCCATATTCTCGCTGAGATGTGTGTGACTGCGTGCAGGGCTGGGGGTGGGCCGTGAGAAGGGCTCTGTGAGGGGAAAGGCAGCGGTGACACAGGACCCACGGGGTGTGCTTGAGCAAAGACATCAAGGAGCCGGCCTCCGTGACCGCCTGGTCTCGAGTGAGTGACACTCCGTTTACTTCTGAACAAAATACAGCTTGCTGTGAGATGGCCGAGGAGGTGAGGGTCCTGAAACCAGCCCTGCCACTGCTCTGTTACCGGGTGGGCAAATCGCTTCGTCATGTTTGTCGCTGCTTCCTTTGCTGGATTATATTTTTAATAAAGTGAAGACCAGACATTATTCTCCCTATTTATTAATTTATGAGAGGAAAGGAGAGAGTGAGAGAAACAGTGATCAGTTGTCTCCTGTACGCACCTGGACACCGAATCGAAGCCAACTCCTTTCACCACAAGATTCTCTTGCTGTGATTCCCTTGTGCACAGGACACCACACTGAGTCACGCCGGCCAGGCATCATTTTCCCCTTCTAACTGTCAAAAACGCTGCTAGAAGCCAGGGCTGGGGTGTTTAATGAACATGAAAAGCTGCCCAGCCCTGACCGGTTTGGCTCAGTGGATGGAGCTTCGGCCTGCGGACTGAAGGGTCCCGGGTTTGGTTCTGGTTCAGGGCATGTACCTTAGTTGCGGGCGCGTCCCTGGTGGGGGGTGTGCGGGAGCCAGCTGATTGGCGTTTCTCTCTCATCGATGTTTCAAACTCTGTCCCTCTCCCTTCTTCTCTGTAAAAAATCAAAAAAATACATTAAAAAAAAATCTGCCTGTGTGGAGAAGTATATTTAATCAGTGCAGGCTTCCTGGAAGAGGGAGACTTTGTGGCCAGTGTTGCACCTCTTCCCCTACTTTATATTTTTAACAATATCAAACTTTCACTGAAGCTAAAAGATTAGTACAATGAACCCTTATATATGGACTCTGTCTGGATTTACGAATTTTTTAACATTTTGCTCTACTTGTTAAATCTACACATTTGCAAATATGTATGTATATGGGTCTCTGTTCTTTGCTGACGCATTTGAAAATCAATTGCAAATGACATTCCATCCCTAATTTTGCTATATATATAAAAACTTTGTTGATCTTTAGAGAAAGGAAAGGAGAGGGAGAAACATCGATGTGAGAAACTTACATTGGCTGCCTCCTGCACACCCCACACTAGGGATAGAGCCCACAACCTGGGCATGTGCCCTGATTGGGAATCCAACCAGAAGCCTTTTCGTATACCAGACTACACCCAGCCAAACAAGCCACTCCATCCTATATAGTAAAAATACTATTATCACACCTAAGACTTTTAACATGAGTGAAATGGCTAATATTCAATTTTTCATATTCAAATTTCCCCAGTTGTTCCAATGTCCTTTACATAAGTGATCTCAAATGATCTTTGCAAAATGTCTGAGATATGAGACATCATGCCCATTTTACAGATCAAAAAATGAGCTCCAACAGCTGGGTCACTTGCTCAGGGTTACATGGCTAATAAGTAGCAGACATGAATCCAGACCTGTCCAACTCCCAAACACGCTCGCCACTGTGAAACCACTAGGGCAGTGTTCTCAACTTTCCTAACGCCGCGGCCCTTTCATACAGCTCCTCATGTTGTGACCCCAACCATACAATTATTTTCGTTGCTACTTCATAACTGTAATTTTGCTACTGTTATGAATCGTAATGGAAGTATCTGATATGCAGGATGTATTTTCATTGTTACAAATTGAACATAAAGCATAGTGATTAATCACAAAAACAGTATGTAATTATATGTTTTCCAATGGTCTTAGGCAACCCCTGTGAAAGGGTCGTTCGACACCCAAAGGGGTCGCGACCCACAGGTTGAGAACCACTGCATTAGGGGAAGAACCACATAAGACTGGTGCTGCTACAAACATTCAGGTACAAGTTTTTGTTTGAGCACCTGCTCTCAGCTGAGAGCGACATCATGAAGAGACAGCCCAGCCCTAACTAGTTTGGCTCAGTGGACTGAAGGGTCCAAGGTTCGATTCCAGTCAAGGGCATGTACCTTGATTGTGGGCACGTCCCCAGTAGGAGATGTGCAGGAGGCAGCTGATCTATGTTTCTTTCCCTCGATGTTTCTAACTCTCTCTCTCCCTTCCTCTCTGTAAAAAATCAATAAAATATATTAAAAAAAAAAAAAGACAAATTGGACAAGCTGGTGACCCCCGGTTAACCAGCTGGACATCCGAGTGGACTGGGACGACCGCTGGGTCAAACACATGGAGGACAGCTACGGGCAGCAGTGGACCTATGAGGAGGAAGATCGTGGAGTTCGCCTGCCACACGGCCTTCTTTGTCAGCATCGTGGTGGTGCAGTGGGCCGGCGTGGTCATCTGCAAGACCCAGAGGAACTCCGTCTTCCAGCAGAGGATGAAGAACAAAATCTTTTTTTTAAAATATATTTTTATTGATTTCAGATAGGAGGGGAGAGGTAGAGACAGAAACATCAATGATGAGAGAGAATCATTGATCAGCTGCCTTCTGCACGCCCCCTACTGGGGATCAAGCCTGCAACCTGGGCATGTGCCCTTGGCTGGAATCGAATCTGGGACCCTTCAGTCCACAGGGCAACCCTCTATCCACTGAGCCAAACCGGCTAGGGCTGAAGAACAAGATCTTAATATTTGACCTCCTTGAGGAGATGGCCCTCACTGCTTTCCTTTCCTACTGCCCTGGAATGGGAGTCGCCCTGAGGATGAACCCCCTCAAACCTACCTGGAGGTTCTGTGCCTTCCCAAACTCTCTTCTCCTCTTCGTGTATGACAAACCTGAAAACTCATCATCAGGCGAAGCCCTGGAGACTGGGTGGAGAAGGAGACCTACTAGAGCCCGCCCTGCACGCCTGAGCATCGTGCCACACTCTGCACCCTCCCCCACCCCTTTGTGTACTTCAGCCTTAGGACTCAGAACTCCACCCTGGTAGGAAGCACCGAAGCATGTGGGGGAAGCGAGCCGTCCCAGAATGAAGCATGTAGCTATATGTGGGGAGTGGGGGGGCGGGGGGCGGGGAGGCTGCCTGGCAAACATCCATCTGTGGGAATGACAGTGGGGAAGGTGTTTATGTGACTTTTTGTTTTTGTAAAAAGGAAATCATAAAAAGACTGAAAGAATACATTTGATATGTGAATTTGTACAAATAAAGATGGCTATTATAATGGGGAAAAAGAACCTACTAAGTGCCAGGCAGACACTGTTGCAGGTGATGAAGATAATAGCCTTTTATATATATACTAGAGGCCTGGTGCATGACATTCGTGCACTGGGGTCGGGGGTCCTTCAGCCCAGCCTGTGTCCTCTCACAGTCCAGGACCCCTCGTGGGATGTCCGCCTGCTGGCTTAGGCCCGCTCCCCATTAAGCTGGCAGCCGGACAACCCCCAAGGGTTCCTTAGTGCCGCTGCCACCACCACTGCCACCCCCCGCTGTGCTCCCCAGCCATGAGCCTGGCTTCTGGCTGAGTGGCGCTCCCCCTGTAGGAGCCCACTGACCACCAGGGGGCAGCTCCTGTTTTTTTTAAAATATATTTTATTGATTTTTTTACAGAGAGGGAGAGGGATAAGAGAGTTAGAAACATTGATTAGCTGCCTCCTGCACACCTCCCACTGGATGTGCCCACAACCAAGGTACACGCCCCTGACCGAATCTAATTTGGGATCTATCAGTCTGCAGGCCGATGCTCTATCCACTGAGCCAAACAGGTTAGGGCAGGGGACAGTCCTGTCTTGAGCGTCTGCCCCCTGGTGGTCAGTGCACATCATAACAACTGGTCATTCCACCGTTTGGTCTATGTGCATATTAGCCTTTTATTTTATATATATATAAAGTTCCTGTTTTCAAAGAGCTTATTTTCTGGAGTTTGTGCAATAAATACAATAAAAATAGCTAATGCTTATTAAGTGCTTGCTTACCATATTTCCTGGTTTCAATTTTCACAATTCTGTGAGATGTTACCACCCTCATCTGCATAAGAGGGAGCAGTCATGGAAAAGTTAAATAAAGTACCCAGCCAGTAAGTGGAAGAGCTGGGGTTTAGGTAAGCGGCTGGAGCGGGGCCCTGGCCGAGGCGTGCTGGCTGCACGCAGTGACCAGGCTACCTCTCTGCAGGTGTGGGGAAGTGCGGACAGGAGACAGCGCAGCCTGAGCAATGGACACTGATAGGGTCGGAGGGCCAAGCTGGGCTGGGAAGACGCCCAGTTTACTTCGGGCTGCTTCTCCCTCTCTTTACTTTTCTTCTCTTACCAATTTTCTCTTCTTTCTTTCCGTCTCTTTTCCGCTTTCCCTCTTCCCTTCTCTCCTTTAACTACTTTTGACATGGTCACTGTTTCTTAAATAAAATGTTTCCCAGTGCTTCGTTTTTTAGAAACGTCGTGAAGTGGAACATTTTGTAGTTTGGGCTTTAGGAAGAACAATCGAATCGTCTGTGTATTCATGGCCCTTTGAAAAAAGAAGAAAAAGGCGGCAGTGACGGCGAGCTGGGCGGCTCTCCTGCGGGGCCCGCGGCGCGGCGCGGAACCAACGTGCGCGGCCCGCGGGAGTCGCCGGATGGGTTTTCTTGAGAGGCCTCGTCGCCGCTCGTTCCTTTCGGGGGTTCGCGCCAGCGCGCATGCGCCGCTGCGCCCCGCCGCTCCCGCCTCCGGCTCGGGCTCCGGGATGTCCGCGTTGTGCGACCCTCCCGGGGCCCCAGGGCCTCCGGGGCCGGCCCCGGCCACCCACGGTCCCGCGCCGCTCAGGTAGTCAGCGCCCCTGGTATCTTCCCCCACCGCGCGGCCCCGCGCCGATCCCCCAGCCTCCTCGGCAGAAACCCGGATCCTACCCCGACAGCCTGCGCCAGGGTCTCCGAGAGTCCTGCTTGGGTCCCCCCAGAACTCGGGGGCTGCCTCCCCCACACTCCGGGCTCCCCTGCCCGAGCTCCCCCGGCCTCGGGACTGCCTCCCGCGAAACCCAGCGTCTGGGTACTCCGGACCTGGCCTTGCTCTCCCAAGAGTTAGGGCATCAGAACCCTTGGGACCCCAGCTGTCCTGCCCCCTTTAGCCCGGAGGAGAGAAACCCAGGGTCCCCTGACTTCATGGGCTCCCCGAGAGCCCAGGCCCAGGAATTCACAGAATGCTTTGTGAATTTCCAGCCTTTTCCCTTCCAACGGAAACACTCCTGCCAGGGTGGGAATTTTTTTTTTTTTTAATTTTTTTTGGAGGATCCAGAGAGGAATGGCACAGTCAGAACCCTAGGGGATGCTGTCTTCTTTGGCAAAAAGGGCAGAGAGAGGAAGGGGATTTTGCCTCTTCTCATAACACGGAACCTCAGAGACTGAACCCATATGTTTTGGGAGGGGAAGGGAAGGGTTGAAAGGTGTTGCCTTGTCTGCGCCCTGGAACACCTTGATTCCTGGGCACCTGGAGGGTGCTGGGCAGGTGGTGGCTGTGTGTGTGGAATCCAAGTGGTGAGTGGTTCGGATGCTTGCAGAATATGGGAAGAAACAGGTATCGGGAGGGAGATTTTCTTCCCGTGAAGAGCAAGGTCCAGGGTGCTTGTGTTGTGGTGGAGCATGCAGTAACATTGGAAAAGTGTTTTTAAATATACTCGATTCAACAAAAATGTATTGAGTGCTTCCTATATACCAGGCACCTCCACAGACGGAGACTTAGTATTGAAGAGCACAGAAATGGTTACTACCCTCTCGGAGCTGATAATCTGATTACTTAACCTTGGTTTCCTTCTCTGTAAAATGGGATCATAACAATACCTACCTTATTGGGCTGTTATCTGGATTGAAATAATACAGGTAAAGTACTTTAAAAAGTACCTAACATTCCCAGAGTTATCTAATAATGATATTATTGGAAGAAAAATAGCTAATATTTATTGGGTGATGAGTGTGAAATAGATATGGTGCTTGAGTGCTTTATGAACATTATTTCATGAGGGAGTTATAGTTATCCCTATTTTACATAACAAGAAGCAAGCTCACGGAGGGAATGTACCTCGCCCATCATCTCCAACACACTAAGTCTGTCTCTTGTTTCCTTGCAGTGCTCAGGAGCTGTCCCAGGAAATCAAGGCTTTTCTGACGGGTGTCGACCCCATTCTGGGCCACCAGCTCTCGGCCCGGGAACACGCTCGCTGTGGTCTCCTCCTCCTCCGCTCTTTGCCACCTGCTCGGGCTGCCGTGCTCGACCACTTGCGAGGCGTCTTTGATGAAAGTGTCCGGGCCCACCTGGCTGCCCTGGACGAAAGCCCTATGGCTGGCCCGCCTCATCTCCGCCCGCCTGCACCCTCCCACGTCCCCGCTGGGGGACCCGGTCTGGAGGATGTGGTACAGGAGGTACAGCAGGTGCTGTCCGAGTTCATCCGGGCCAACCCGAAGGCCTGGGCACCTGTGATTAGCGCGTGGTCCATTGACCTCATGGGGCAGCTGAGCAGCACATACTCGGGCCAACACCAGTGTGTGCCCCATGCCACTGGCTCTCTCAACGAATTGCTGCAGCTGTGGATGGGCTGTCGGGCCACGCGCACGTTAATGGACATCTATGTTCAGTGCCTCTCGGCTCTTATCGGTAGTTGCCCAGATGCCTGCGTGGACGCCTTGCTGGATACCTCCGTCCAACATTCCCCACACTTTGACTGGGTTGTGGCCCATATTGGCTCCTCTTTTCCTGGCACCATCATCTCCCGAGTTCTTTCCTGTGGCCTTAAGGACTTCTGTGTTCATGGCGGGGCTGGAGGTGGAGCTGGTGGCACTGGTGGAAGCTCTTCTCAAATCCCCTCTACAGACCCCTTCCCTGGATCTCCTGCTATCCCTGGGGAGAAGCGGGTACCCAAGATTGCCTCAGTTGTGGGCATCCTAGGGCACCTGGCCTCCCGTCATGGAGACAGCATCCGACGGGAGCTCCTGCGAATGTTCCATGATAGCCTGGCGGGGGGCATTGGGGGCCGGAGTGGGGACCCCTCCCTTCAGGCCACAGTTCCCTTCCTTCTGCAATTGGCAGTCATGTCACCAGCTTTGCTGGGCACAGTCTCTGGAGAGCTGGTGGATTGCCTTAAGCCCCCAGCTGTGCTGAGTCAGCTTCAGCAACACCTGCAGGGATTCCCCCGAGAGGAGCTGGACAACATGCTCAACCTGGCTGTGCACCTGGTGAGCCAGGCCTCCGGGGCAGGTGCCTACCGCCTGCTGCAGTTCCTGGTGGACACAGCCATGCCTGCCTCGGTCATCACTACCCAGGGCCTGGCTGTGCCAGATACTGTGCGCGAGGCTTGTGACCGGCTGATTCAGCTGCTGCTGCTACATCTGCAAAAACTGGTTCATCACCGGGGAGGGCCTCCCGGGGAAGGGGTGCTGGGCCCGCCCCCACCCCCCCGCCCCGTGCCCTTTCTAGATGCGCTAAGAAACCATGTTGGAGAGCTGTGTGGAGAGACATTACGACTGGAACGGAAGCGCTTCCTCTGGCAACACCAGCTCCTGGGCCTGCTCTCGGTCTACACCCGGCCTAGCTGTGGACCTGAGGCCTTGGGCCATCTCCTGAGCCGGGCCCGAAGCCCTGAAGAACTGAGTTTGGCCACCCAGCTATACGCAGGGCTGGTGGTCAGTCTCTCGGGCCTCCTGCCGCTGGCCTTCCGAAGTTGCTTGGCTCGGGTGCACGCAGGGACTTTGCAGCCTCCCTTCACAGCGCGGTTCCTGCGCAACTTGGCCCTGCTTGTGGGGTGGGAACAGCAGGGTGGCGAGGGCCCTGCAGCCCTAGGAGCCCGGTTTGGCGAGTCTGCCTCAGCCCATCTGTCTGACCTGGCTCCTCTCCTGCTACATCCTGAGGAGGAAGTAGCGGAAGCTGCTGCCTCCCTCCTGGCCATTTGTCCCTTTCCTCCGGGAGCCCTGTCCCCCTCCCAACTCCTGGGACTGGTGAGAGCCGGGGTGCACCGTTTCTTTGCCTCTCTGAGGCTGCATGGCCCCCCAGGTGTGGCTTCAGCCTCCCGACTTCTGACCCGCCTCTCGCAGACCTCCCCTGCAGGGCTCAAGGCTGTCTTGCAGCTGCTAGTGGAAGGAGCCTTACATCGGGGCCACACGGAACTGTTTGGCGGGGAAGTGGATGAGGACAGCGAGACTGTTTCCGTTGTCTCCGCTTCTTTGGCTTCTGCCTCCCTGTTGGACACAAACCGGCGGCACACGGCAGCTGTGCCAGGTCCGGGAGGGATTTGGTCTGTTTTCCATGCTGGAGTCATCGGTCGTGGCCTAAAGCCACCGAAGTTTGCCCAGTCACGAAATCATCAGGAAGTGATCTATAACACCCAGAGCCTTCTTAGCCTCCTGGTGCACTGTTGCAGTGCCCCTGGGGGCAGTGAATGTGGGGGCGGCTGGGGGGCTCCCACCCTGAGCCCGGAGGCTGCCAAAGCTGTGGCAGTGACCTTGGTGGAGAGTGTGTGTCCTGATGCAGCTGGTGCCGAGCTAGCCTGGCCTCCCGAGGAGCACGCCCGGGCCACCGTGGAGCGGGATCTCCGCATTGGCCGGCGCTTCAGGGAACAGCCCCTACTCTTTGAGCTATTGAAGCTGGTAGCAGCTGCTCCTCCAGCCCTGTGTTACTGCTCCGTGCTCCTGCGGGGGCTGCTGGCCGCCCTCCTGGGCCACTGGGAAGCCTCTCGCCACCCTGATACAGCCCACTCCCCCTGGCACCTGGAGGCATCCTGCACCCTGGTGGCTGTCATGGCCGAGGGGAGCCTCTTGCCACCTGCCCTGGGTAATATGCATGAGGTATTTAGCCAGCTGGCCCCTTTCGAAGTGCGTCTGCTACTGCTCAGTGTCTGGGGCTTCCTCCGGGAGCATGGGCCCTTGCCCCAGAAGTTTATCTTTCAGTCAGAGCGGGGACGCTTCATCCGGGACTTCTCCAGGGAGGGTGGGGGTGAGGGTGGACCCCATCTGGCTGTGCTGCATAGTGTCCTCCACCGCAACATTGACCGCCTGGGCCTTTTCTCTGGCCGTTTCCAGGCAGCTTCACCGTCCACTCTGCTCCGGCAGGGGACATAGCCTTTTCCTCCCTCTAGTCTAGACGCTGAGGATGTTTGAGCAGTGAGACGGGGCTAAGGTGCTGCAGAAAGATGGAGGTTTCTCTCCTGAGACCTTAGCGTAAAGAGCGCTGTCACTTTTTCCCTCTACCTTTTTTTCTAAATAAAATTTGCCGATTTGAGAAAAGTAGTCCAGTGCCTCCGTGATGCTTAGAGCTTACAGCCGGCAACATAGGACAGCGCCTGGCTCTGGACACTCCCGCCTCCGGCCGTAAGCCCCGCCCCCGGCCGTAAGCCACGCCCCTGGTCCGCCCACCCCCGTGAGCATTTAGAGTGCGAGGTCCGCCAATGGGGCAGCCGCCCGGAGCCGGGCCAATCCGAAAGCCGGAAGGGGCGGGCGCTAAGCTACGTGGCTCAACGTGCGCAGGGGGAGGGGAGGCTCGGGGTCAAGGAGCAAACCCGGCACAAGATGGCGGCGGTAGCGGCAGTGGCTGCGCGTAGGAGGCGGTGAGGAGTCCGGAACCCGGGGCGCGCTCGGGACGCCCCAGACCCCCCCAAGCCCCATAATCTCTTCTTCTTGAGTGCCTTCCCGAGGCTCCGCCCCCCCCGGCGTCGCGAGGACTTTGTCTCTCTGGAGGCTGCTTCAAGCACCCCCCGCTTCCTCACGGTGGACTCGCGCGGCGTTGGGAGCCCATACTTTTGGTCCTTGCTCTGGCGGCTCTAAAAGGCCGCAGCCGTGCGTCCTGGTTGGCTGTGGCCATTCCCAGCCGCCTCCCTTCCCGGGCGGCTCGCTGCGATGAGCGCTGCCGCCTCCTTCCTGCCGTGCTCGGCGCCATGGGGGGGGGGGGGGGGCGGGGGCCGAGACGTGGCCGGGCCTCCGGGACCGCAGCGTCCCGCCGGCAGTCGGCCTGCACTGCCCTTCGTGCGCTCCCCACCGCCAGAGCCCAGCCCTGCCGTGCCCTCCACGTGGGCACCAGCCCTGGCGTGTCCGCTGTTCACGCTCACTGGGCACAGCTGGGGCAGGATCCAGAGTTCACAGTCGGCCTGGATGATGTTGCTCAAACACAACATGCAATCGAAGGGTTTGGTCTGCGCTCTCGGGTTTATATTACCAGAAAAAAACAAACAAAAAAAAACCGGTTCGGAAGAACCACCGGCTCCACAAAGCGCTTGCCAGGACCTGAGGGACGTGCTGGGTGGGAGAGGCGCGGACTGTGCCTCATGAAGGAAGCGTGGGTCGTAACACACCTCCTGGAAGTCCGGCCTCAAACAGTCGGCGGTGCCGCTTGCCCTGTTGCTCATTCCCAACTTGGCTTTTGGGCCGCCTCTGGCTCCGGGGCACTCGGGGCACCCCAACAGGTCACGACTGAGCCATCCCTTAGAAATCCTATCCCCCGGCACCTGGCAAACCCATTTCACAGAGCGTGCCAGTGGGACTGCAGAGGGTCTTGCACTCCCTGTGCCGCTGGCTCCTGCTGCGTTAGCAGGTGGACGTGGGCGCAGTGGGCAGGGTGGCCGGCCGCGCTCAGCACCCGGGCCGCATGCCTTGCTGTTGCGCCTCCGATAGCATTGCTTCTGCGTGTTGGCGACGGCTTATTCCTCTGGGCTATTCAGCCACAGGCCTGGGGTTTGCCGCCGCTTCCTGTCTGGCGCGGCCAGCTTTGTACATCCCTCTGGCACTGGCCGGCCTGCTGTGCTCTGTGACCTCCTTTCTGCTGGTTTTCTGCCCCTTGAGCTTCCAGGCAGGTGCCGCGGCCAGTGCTGGGTGCCGTGTGCAGAGCGGGCCCTGCCCTGTGGCTTCCCCATGAGCAGGTTGCAGAGTTTGAATGCTTAGAAGAAGCCTGTGGTTTTTGTGTGTTTCTCCCCATCTGGACTTCCCGCCTCGGTGTCTGGGTGAGCATGTGCAAGCCGCAGATTCCCGGCCCGAGCGTCTTTCTTCCCTAAGCTCGCCAGGGGATTCTTCGCAGACACGAAGGTTTGAGGACTCCTGTGCAGGATACGCTCAGAACGCGTGACTGTGTCCTGCAAAGGAACGCGGTTCAGTAAGCCGTTAAATCCCTCGCCCGTCAGTTGACATTACAGCGGGGAGGTGGTGGTTGGTGGGAGCCCTGGGGTGATGGTCCTCAGCGGGCCGCCCTGCCAGTGGTTAGTGTGCTGTATTGTGCGGCAGGAGGTCCGGGGGGCTAGAGGCAGGCGGAGGCAAGTGCAGTCCCATTTTCACCCCTGACTTGGATGGATTATTGAGCCTTTTATGCCTCAGTTTTCCCATCTGGGAAAAACCTCAACCTACAGTCACCAAGAAAACAAAGGAAGGGAAAGGAGGTGGTGTAGCTAAAGAAGCGATTCTGAACCCTAACCCCACTAGAGTTGTTTAGGGAGATTTAAAGCATTCTGATGCCCAGGCCCCTCTTCAAACCAGTTAGTTCAGAATCACTGTGCGTGAGACCCAGGCACTGACTTGATTTATTTATTTACAATTGATTTTAGAGAGGAGGGGGCGGTGGGGGAGGGAACGGGTTTGTTGGTCCACTTACGCATTCATTGGTTGATTCTTTTTTTTAATTATTATTAAAGTATTACATAGGTCTCCTTTTTTCCCAATTGACACCCCCATCCTGAGGGCAAGCCCCCACCGCCCCAGTGTCTGTGTCCGTTGGTTATGCTAATACATTTGGTTGGTTCTAGGATGTGCCCCATGGGGGTGTTAAACCCGAACCTTGGCTTATTGGGACCACACTCTAATCTATTGTGCCACCCTCAGGGAAGAAATACTTGACATTTTTAAAAGCTGCAGGTGGAGTTGCAAACCAGGGAGAGAAAGCCAGGTCCCTATGGTACAGTAGGATTCAATACAAGTTAGCTGTTATTATTCTTTTCAGACTTGGGTGGTGAGAGTGGTGACTTACTTTGAAGATAAAGGAGTGGAGATGGGAGGAGCTGGATACCTAGGGTGCTGGGATGTTGGGGCCCTAGCAGCTGTGATGAGCAGGCAGGCTGAGGTGCATCTTTAACCTT
The DNA here is from genome assembly GCF_963259705.1 of Myotis daubentonii. NCBI lineage: Eukaryota > Metazoa > Chordata > Mammalia > Chiroptera > Vespertilionidae > Myotis > Myotis daubentonii. The sequence goes on from NC_081848.1 coordinate 83,012,816, forward strand.
TTCACTGTCGCCCCACCCAGTGCCTTCCCCTGGAAAGGATGGCTGCTTTGTTTCCCGCTTCCACACACGGGCCCGCCGCCTCCCCTGGGGCCGGCTGCTCCAGCTCCTGCTCTGAGGCTGATGTAACCAGAGTCAGTACCACGGCCTCTGACGGCCGGAGATCCTTGGTCCCCTTTCTTTGCCTTTTTTGTTTGTTACTAAAAACCATTGAATTGTACATTTTTTGCATTTAAAAATATATTTTTTACTGATTTCAGAGAGGAAGGGAGAGGGAGAGAGAGAAACATCAATGATGGGAATCATTGATTGGCTGCCTCTTGCACGATCGGGGATTGAGCCTGCAACCTGGACATGTGCCCTGACCGGTAATTGAACTGTGACCTCCTGGTTCATAGGTCGACGCTCAGCCACCACGGCCAGGCTCTTTGCCTTTTTGTTTTTATTTATTTATTTAGCTCGTTGCCTTTTTAAAGGAAAGTGTGAATGAGCTAACTCCTCAGCCTGACAACCTCATGCGCACCTGCCTTCTGTTCTCTTTAATGGGAATCCATCTTCTTCCTCTTTTCTGAGCTGTCTTTCAGGACTTGGCTTTTACCTCTGAGAGTGCGGCCCTTTCTCACCCCATACTGATGGTTCCCTCTTTTGTCCTTTTTCTCCTTAGGCCTTGGACAGGTTTGGTGCTGGCTTGTCTAGGGGCCTGCCTGGGACTTACCCTTGCCGTGGATAGAAGCAACTTTAAGACCTGTGAAGAGAGTTCCTTCTGCAAGTATGAGACTTCTAGGAGCGTGGGATGGGATGTAGGGTAAAAAGGTGGTCTCTGTGGCCGATGGGGCAGCCTGGGGACATGGCAGGTGATGGGGAACCTAGAGACATTGGGGCACCCTCCCATCTTCTAAACCATTTGCTTGGCAGGCGGCAGCGAAACATACAGCCAGGCCTCTCTCCATACCGAGCCTTGTTGGATTCCCTGCAGCTTGGTCCTGATGCCCTCACCGTCCATCTGATCAATGAGGTCACCAAGGTCAGGGGAGAAAAGGGAATCTGGTGGGGGTGGGGGTGAGGAAGTGGCCAGAGGGGATTCGGGAAGGGGAACCTACAGCCAGCATCCTGTCCAGCCATCTGGGGACTTTCACTTTGTGAGGAATTCAGACCTCAGGTCCCGTAGGCAAGGGTCTAGGAGCGGGAGACCCCTCAGGAGGGAGTGGGTTCAGAGGTCATTCCATGGTATATCCTCCACTTTATCCAGACCCAAACCTCTGCCCCCAGGTGTTGCTGGTGCTGGAGCTCCAGGGCCTTCAGAAGAACATGACTCGGATCAGGATCGATGAACTGGAGCCCCGGCGGCCTCGATACCGGGTGCCAGATGTGTTGGTGGCTGATCCCCCCACAGCTCGGTAAACCTTTCCAGAAAACCTGTCCATCTTCATGGCCCTTTCTCCTTCCTGATAAATTTTTACTTGGCATTTGACCTTTCTTAACATTGGGACAATAGCTGACAAACACCTTGCCACACTCCTCACCCTCCCCTATCTTCTTTCTCTGTTTCACTTATTTTCTCTTCCACTTAAAAAAAACATATATATATATATATATATATATATATATATATATATATATGTAGAGAGAGAGAGAGAGATAGATATAGATATAGATATAGATATCTATATATATCTTACTGATTTCAGAGAGGAAGGGAAAAGGAGAGAGAGACCATCAATGATGAGAGAGAATCATCGGTCAGCTGCCTCCTTCTCGGCCCCCACTGGGGATCGAGCCCGAAACCTAGGCATGTGCTCTGACCGGGAATCAAACCATGACCTCCTGGTTCATAGGTCAGCGCTCAACCACTGAGCCACACTTGCCAGGCTTAAGTGTTTGATTTAGATTCTCAACCTCCCTAATGCTGCAAACCTTTAATACAATTCCTCATGTTGTGGTGACCGCCAACCATAAAATTATTTTCGTTGCTACTTCATAACTGTAATTTTGCTACTGTTATGAATTGTAATGTAAATACCTGATATGCAGGATGTATTTAGGCGACCCCTGTGAAAGGGTCGTTCGACCCCCCAAGGGGTCGCGACCCACAGGTTGAGAACCGCTGATTTAGAAGCTAACATGAATCCTTCGCCCCGCCCATCCACGTGCTTCCCTCTGTCCTGTGCCCCTAGCTCCCCCAGTTACAGTTGTTATTCTGAAGTTTATCAGTCCCTTGGCTTTTTGTTCTTACAGTTGTGTCATGTATGTAAACACATACATATACTGGTGTGTTTGTGTCTAAGCCATAAGTTACGTGGTTTTGTTCATTTTTGAGGTTTATAGGGACATTCATCTCAATGAATGTCTTCTGGGATTTCTTCTCACATAACTTTATTTAACTCTGTTGCACATTGTTCATTTTTTCACTGCTGATAATGTTTTATGATTATATCCCAACTTATTTATCGTTTCTATGTTGATGAACATTTTAGTCATTTCCAGTGTTTTGCTATTCGAAGTGTTGGCATGAACATCATTGTCGGGGTCTCCTGTCCCTGTGCCAGTGTCTCTTCAGTGTAGAGCTAGGAGGGGACTGCAGGGCTGTAGAATGTGGAGATGATCTACTTCCTAAGGGAACGCCCGAATGGCTTACCGTGTGCACTCCCCCCAGCAGCATGGGATCCACTGACCCAGATTGTACTGTTGGCTTCGTCTTTGTCAGTGGAATGGGTGGTCTTGGCTTGGTGGTTTTCCTAGTTTATTAATGAGACTGAACATCTGTGTATCTGTCATTCTGGCTTACTAGTCTGTGAAATGGTAGTTGCCAACCATGCTTATTTTCCATTTATATTGTTTGTCCTTGTTGATTTGTAGAAATTCATGTCTTGACACTATGACACTAATTCTCTACCATTTATATTGCAGCTATCTTACCCAGATTGTAGCTTATCTTTCTACTTTCCTAAAAGTGCCTTGGAAAAAAATTTTTAAATTTTAGAATAGTTTTAGATATTTAGGAAAGTTGCAAGAATTTTATGAAAATTTCTTATACCCTCCACTCCCGTTTCCCCCTGTTGTTAACATTACTGTGGTAAAAAAAAAAAAAAAACAAAAAAAAACATTACTGTGGTAGAGTTGTCCTATCTAATGAGTTGATGCCATTATTAACTATCTAAAGTCCATATTTTATTCAAATTTCCTTAGCTTTCACATAATGCCTTTTTCTTTTCTGTTTTTGGTTAATCCTCATCTGAGGGTATTTTTCCTATAGATTTTTAGAGAGCGTAGAAGGGGAGTAGAGGGTGGGGAGAGATGAGAGACACATTGATTGGTTGCCTCCCACACACACCCCGACCGGGGCCAGGGATTGAACCTGCAGCCGAGGTACCCTTGATGGGAATCGAGCCCTTCACCCTTCGGTGCATGGGCCAGTGCTCTAACCTGTTACCCACACTGACGTGGCTACCTCATGCCTTGTTCTATCCCATGTAGGGCAGCATGTTACGATTTAGTTGTCATGTCTCCTTGGGCTCCTCTAGTCTAGTACAGTGTCTCTGACTTTTCTTATTTTTGTTGATCCTAAAGGTGTTTTTTGATAAGTAGACGTTCTGAATTTTAGTGTTTAAAATGTTTTAGTTTTTGTTTTTTAAACTCACCCAGCCTGGCCGGTGTGGTGAGTGGTTGAGCGTCGACCCAGGAACCAGGAGGTCACTAGTTCTGTTCCTGGTCAGGGCCATGCCCGCATTGCAGCTTGATCCCCAGTAAGTGGTGTGCAGGGGGCAGTCCATCGATGATGTTTTTCTCTCATCGATGCTTCTATCTCTCTATCCATCTCCCTTCCTTTCTCTCTACAAATCAGTAAAAACATGTTTTTTAAAAAAATCCTCACTCGAGGACATGCTTAGAGAGAAGAAGGGAAAGGAAAGAGAGAGAAACATCAGCGTGACAGAGAAACATGGACTGGTTGCCTTCCGCATGTGCCTTGACGAAGAATCGAATTGGCAGCCTTTCAGTCCGTGGGACCACACTCCAACCAGCCGAGCCACTCTGGCTGGGCTCAGATGTATCGGTCTTTTACAACTTCTGGTGTTAGTGTTTTCTAAGTTGTGTTTAAATACTTTTCTACCTCAAGGGGGAAAAAAATTCTTTTTATTTTTTTCTAAAGATTTTACTTTTAAATTTTAAGTCATAATCTGTCTGGAGTTGATATTTGTATTTGGCATGATGTAGGACTTTCTTTCCTATCCAGAAGTTTGTTTTTCATCTTCATTATTAAATAATTCTCCTGTCCTAGCTGGTTTGGCTCAGTGGATAGAGTGTCAGCCTGCGGACTGAAGGGTCCTGGGTTTCATTGCGGTCAGGGGCACATGCCTGGGTTGCGGGCTTGATCCTCAGTAAGGGGCGTGCAGGAGGCAGCCAATCAATGATTCTCTCTCATCCTTGATGTTTCTATCTCTCCCCTCTTCCTTCCTCTCTCTGAAGTCAATAAAAACATATTTAAAAAAATAAGTAAGTAAGTAAATAAATAAATAAACAGTTCTCCTTAGTCCTCTTGATCTCACTGGGCTGCCTGCCACCTCTGTTACGTTTAAAAGTTCTAAGTATCCTTGGGTCTGTTTCCAGGCTCTTCATTGGTCCCTTTGGTCCGTTTGTCTGTCCCTACACTGTTATCACACTGCCTGTAGCTCCTGGCAGGACCCCCACCCCTTCTGAAGTGTCTCCGTTATAGGCTTGGTCCTTTGTCCTTGTTTATATCCCTTTCGACCTTCTTTCCAGGCTTTCTGTCTCTGGCCGTGACGACAACAGCGTGGAGCTCACCGTGGCTGAGGGACCCTATAAAATCATCCTGACAGCACGGCCGTTCCGCCTGGACCTGCTGGAGGACCGCAGCCTTCTGCTCAGCGTCAATGCCCGAGGACTCCTGGGTTTTGAGCACCAGAGGGCCCCCAGGGTCTCGTGAGTACCGGGGTCGGGACTGCAGGCAACCTAGTTGAAAGAGCCTAAGGGTGTTGTGGGTCTGGCCCTGGGCCCCTGGGGAAGACGGGGGTAGGACAGCCAGGTAGGGGCTGAGGGCTGGTAGGAAGCAGGCCAGGTCACAGTTTTCTTCGTTTCCTCTAAAAACCAGGAGGCGGTCACTTTTGTCCCTGGGCTGTACCTCGGGCGCCTCCTCTGAGAGGCCTGCCGGGTCTGCCTCTCCCTCTCCCCTTCTCACGCCATCACATGCCCCACATTTATTTTCTTCCTCTCCCCCCACCCCCATGTCTGGAAGTTTGTCGACTGAAACTCACTTTTATGTTTCTGTTTTTGTGTTGGTTTTGTGCCTCCTTCTCCCTTCCCCACCCATCTCCTCCTGCCCTAGTTTCTCGGATAAAGTTAGTCTCACGCTCGGTAGCATTTGGGATAAGATCAAGAACATTTTCTCTAGGTAAATCATGGCCATTGGTACTGTATGTGTTCCTCTGCCTTTACCCACCCTGCACTCTGACCCCCAGGGGAAGGTGCCCCACACCCTTCCATGCCCTGCCCTTCACTCACCTCTTTTTCTCCAGCTATGTGGTCCCTGGTCCCTGTTCTCCTGACTGGGAGAAAGAAGATGAAATATGGGAAGTCCCTAAGGAATGTAGGGAGCTTCTTGCTTTGCCAAGGGCTGGAGAGATGCTGCCTGTTGCTGGGGTTCCTGGCTCTCAGCGGGGGCGCACTAGGCTCTGAGCAGAGCTGCTTGCCAGCAGCCCTTGAAAGCAGGCTTGGGCACCCCTCTTATGCGAGTCCCTGCATTTATCCGTAGCGGCTTGATCATGGTGTGACCCACCGGCCTTTGCAAAACCCGGTGTCAGGCCAGCAGGCTGAGGCCCAGCGAGGGCACTTGGGGCCAGGGTCTCCCCGGAGGCAGCAGAGCCAGGACTGGCATTCCGAACCCAGGCCATTGGGCCTCCGTGTGGAAACACCTCCTGGTGGCATTTACTTCTCATTTCTCTCCATGTCCTTTGGACACTTACATATTCACTGGGGGTCCCTCTCTAGGCTTAACCATTCAGTCCCTTCCTCCATTGCCTTCGTTCCTTTGGACCCTTGGCTCTCTGTTCCCTCACCCCTCCTTCCACTAGCCCCTCGTCCCTGCCCCCTCTGGATTGGAGCAGACAGCTCTCCTACCTTCCAGGCAAGAATCAAAAGACCCAGCTGAGGGCGATGGCGCCCAGCCCGAGGAAGCACCTGGGGATGGTGACAAGGCAAGTGTGGGGGTGCGTGGTTGGAGCTCAGGGTTGGCTGGGAGGTTGGAGCGGAAAGGCCCACAAGAAACCGGAGCTCCGTTTCCTGTCAGGGAGGGGACTGCGAAAACAGGCGGGAAGGAGGGAGCTGCGTGTGATGGGCAGGGTCTGCTTTCCGCCTCATAGCCAGAAGAGACGCCGGGGAAGACAGAGAGAGAGGAGCCAGGAGCCTGGGAGGAGACGTTCAAAACCCACTCTGACAGCAAGCCGTATGGTGAGGGACGGAGCGCCCGGGGAAGGGGCGCAGGGAGCCCTCGCCAGGCAGCAGCTCGAGCGCACCCTTCGCTTTTCCTCCAGGCCCCACGTCTGTGGGCTTGGACTTCTCTCTGCCGGGCATGGAGCATGTGTATGGGATCCCTGAGCATGCAGACAACCTGAGGCTGAAGGTCACTGAGTGAGTCCCAGGCTGCCCTCAGGATATGAGGGACAGAGGAGTCGGGAAGGTGGGAGATGTGCATGCAGATTGGATACGCCAATCAGGCATGGATCACTTCCTGTGCCCGGATCACCTTTATCACTGGAAGATTCTTCGTTGATAAAGGGCAGGGGCCGTTTCTTATATCCCTCACCTGTGTCTGCGGGAGGGGTGGGGGTTGTGTGTGCCAGGGCCTGGGGCCAGTCTGTCTGTCTGCCTGCAGGGGTGGGGAGCCATATCGCCTCTACAATTTGGATGTGTTCCAGTACGAGCTGTACAACCCCATGGCCCTATACGGGTCTGTGCCTGTGCTCCTGGCACACAGTTCTCATCGGGACCTGGGCATCTTCTGGCTCAACGCTGCAGAGACGTGGGTGGACATCTCCTCCAACACTGCCGGGAAGGTGAGCGCACAGGCAGGGGAGCAGGAAGGAGGGCGTTGTCGGGTCTCGAGACAGGTGGGGTGCTGGCATGAGCTTTGAAGAGGTTGGTGGGGGGTAGCCCATTTGGGGTTGGGTGAGAGAGAGGTCCCTGGGCCTCGGGAGCCGCCTGCGAGTTCCCTGCCACTTGCAGAAGACACACACTCATGCATTTCTTGTCAGTACATTATGGGCTGGATACTCTAGGTGCTGGGACAGCGCTGCTTATTGAGGTAGGAAAAGGCCTCCCGCTCAGGGAGGGAGCGCTGTTAGACAGCAAAGACAGCGAGACGAGCTCAGTGGTAAGTGCTGAGGAAGACATGGGGCAGTCACGAGGTGGGCGTGGGGCAGCGGTGCCTCGGATGATGGCACCCAGGAAAGCCTCACTGGGAGGCGACATTTAGTCTCAGCTCAGATTGACGCCTTAGGAGCCAGCGTTAGGAGGGTTTTGAGGGAAACGTTGCTGCTTTGTCTTTGGGTTGGGAACGAGAGTGGGTGTCGGACCGCTCTCTGGTCCCCTCTCCAGACCCTGTTTGGGAAGATGCTAGACTACCTGCAGGGCTCGGGGGAAACCCCGCAGACAGATGTCCGCTGGATGTCGGAGAGCGGCATCATCGATGTCTTCCTGCTGCTTGGGCCCTCGGTCTCCGACGTCTTCCGGCAGTACGCCAGCCTCACAGGTACGCGGCCCCCGCTGCCCGGGAAGCTGCGGCCTTGGCTTCGTGAGGGAGTGACTTTCGGAAGTCCCGTGCCCTTTAGTCTCCCTTTGGTCTACAAGCCTCCCTCAATGTCTGGGTGTCCCCAGAAGCCCCAGGTTGGCCTGATTCCATGGTGACCCCCGTCCCTCGCTGAACCTGCAGGGACCCAGGCATTGCCCCCGCTCTTCTCCCTCGGCTACCACCAGAGCCGCTGGAACTACCGGGACGAGGCCGATGTGCTGGCCGTCAACCAGGGCTTCGATGACTACAACCTGCCCTGCGATGTCATCTGGCTGGACATTGAACACGCCGATGGCAAGCGGTACTTCACCTGGGACCCCAGCCGCTTCCCCCAGCCCCTCACCATGCTGGAGAAGTTGGCATCCAAGAAGCGGAAGGTAAGAGGACTACAGCCATGGTTGGGCTTCTGACATAGCCCTGGAGAGCTCTGACCACCGTGTTCCTTGCTCCCAGCTGGTCGCCATTGTGGATCCCCACATCAAGGTGGACTCTGGTTACCGCGTACATGAGGAGTTGCAGAGCCAGGGTCTCTATGTTAAAACGCGGGACGGCTCTGACTACGAGGGCTGGTGCTGGCCAGGTAGGGGATGCAGCCCCAGAACTGAGGGAGCGGCTGTCAGAAGACCAGGGAGGTAGAATGGTGACCGTTATGCCCCTTGGGGTTGACAGCCACCCTTAACTTCTAGGCGCCGCTGGTTACCCCGACTTCACCAATCCCAGGATGAGGGCCTGGTGGGCTAACATGTTCAACTTTGACGACTATAAGGTATGGCAGGCCTCTGTCTCGACTGCGTCTGTCTTTCCTACCCCACCTCCTTGGTCGTGCTCTGCTTGGTAACCTGCTGTGGTCGGGTGCCGATAGTATCAGGGCCGTGATGACGCTGAGAAATGCATCTTTCCGGATTCCGAGGAGCTCTTTGCTCTGACACTGTTTGTCTTCTTTCTCCCTCTGTCCTTCTGTCCCCGTTTTCTTCCTTGTGCTCTTAGGGCTCAGCTCCCAACCTCTATGTCTGGAATGACATGAATGAACCGTCTGTGTTCAATGGCCCTGAGGTCACCATGCTCAAGGATGCCCAGCATTACGGGGGCTGGGAGCACCGCGATGTGCACAACATCTACGGCTTCTACGTGGTAAGAGGCTGGAGAGGGACTGAGGGCTGGGAACTTGCAACAGACGACAGCTGGCTTTTGCTCCTCACTGCCCCTCCCCTCTCCTGTCTCCACTCAGCACATGGCGACTGCTGATGGGCTGGTGCAGCGCTCTGGGGGTGTGGAACGCCCCTTTGTCCTGAGCAGGGCGTTCTTCGCTGGCTCCCAGCGCTACGGTAAGATGTGGAGGGTAGAGCTGAGGGAGAGGGTGGGAGGCCAGATGGGAGAAGCCGTGGACCTCGGCCTGGTTCTCAGGGAAATCCGTCCACGCAGCCGTCCTCGGAGCGCTCCCCTCTGCACCCTTCCAGCTCTGCACTTTCAGGGCACCAGGGAGGGGTGTCCATTCATGTGCTCTTGTGACCTCTGCCCTCTTCAGTAGGATGCTGGGGGCCCAGAGCCGATGTGGCAAGTCAGAGAGGTCAGCTGAAAAGGCTGAGCCCTTTTTTTTTCTTTTTTTAAATATATTTTATTGATTTTTTACAGAGAGGAAGGTAGAGGGATAGAGAGTTAGAAACATCGATGAGAGAGAAACATCGATCAGCTGCCTCCTGCACATCTCCTACTGGGGATGTGCCCGCAACCCAGGTACATGCCCTTGACCGGAATCGAACCCGGGACCCTTCAGTCCGCAGGCCGACGCTCTATCCACTGAGCCAAACTGGTTTCGGCTGAGCCCTTTCTCTCTTTGCAAGCTCCCCCCCTCTTGTCTTCCTCAGGAGCCGTGTGGACAGGGGACAACACTGCTGACTGGGACCACTTGAAGATCTCTATCCCTATGTGTCTCAGCTTGGGGCTGGTGGGACTTTCCTTCTGTGGGGGTGAGAGGGGATTTGTGGTCCTCGGTTTGGTGGGAGGGGGCCAAGGTAGCGGGCACAGGACCTGGGCATGGATGGAGAGCTGAGAGTCCAGCGTGGGGCCTCGGGGCGCGCCTAGGCAGCTGCCCTCCTTCACCCTCTTTTCCACCCTCCTTCTCCCCTCCCCTCTCCCAGCTGACGTGGGCGGCTTTTTCAAGAATCCGGAGCCAGAGCTGCTTGTGCGCTGGTACCAGATGGGTGCCTACCAGCCATTCTTCCGGGCACATGCCCACTTGGACACTGGGCGGCGGGAGCCGTGGCTGTTACCGTCTCAGTACCATGACATGATCCGAGATGCCTTGGGCCAGCGATACGCCCTGTTGCCCTTCTGGTACACCCTCTTCTACCAGGCCCATCGCGAAGGCTTTCCTGTCATGAGGTGAGGCGTTCTTTGGGTCTGTGCGTCAGCTGAGGTGGCTGGGTGGGGCTGGGCTCCATCTCTGCACCTCTTCCTTCACTCACCAGGGCTTTGTAAAGGAGGGTCAAGAATAAGCAGAGACGCCCTAACCGGTTTGGCTCAAACCGGTTTGGCTCAGTGGATAGAGCGTCAGCCTGTGGGCTGAGGGGTCCGGGGTTCGATTCCGGTCAGGGGCACATGCCCGGGTTGTGGGCTCGATCCCCAGTGTGGGATATGCAGGAGGCAGCCGAACAGTGATCAATATCATTGATGTTTCTATCTCTCTCTCCCTCTCTCTTCCTCTCTGAAATCAATAAAAAATAAAAAAATAAAAATAAGCAGAGACCAATAGGAATGAATAGAAGGGGACATTATTGAGTACTTACAACAGGTTAGTCATTATTCATCTCTGTGCCCAGCGCCAGAATCAAGGCAGACAAGTGTCCTATGCTGTGGAACGTTTATTCTTGGGAGGAAACAAAGATATAAATAAGAAAATTGGCAGCAGTGACCAGCTCTTTGAAAAATAGAAGAGCATAATGGAATTAGGTTCCACCCAGGGCCTTTTTGAGAGGAAGGCCATGTGAGATGAGGCCTGAGTGATGACTAAGATGGATTCTGTGATCTAGAGGAAGAGTGTTCCAAACAGATGAGACTCCAAGTGAAAAATTCTAACGTGGAAATGAGAGCGTTGTGTTCCAGGAGTAGGAAAACCAGTGTGTGTCGGGTAAGGAACCAGAGGAGAGGTAGGAGATGAGATGGAGGAGAAACGTAGGACCTGGTCCTGGAGGGCCTTGCTGGCCAGGATAACCAAGTGGCCACTGGACGGCTGCGTGCAGAACAGTTGGAGGGGCGGCAGGAGGAGGCAGGGAGCTGGGTGAGGAAGTTAGTGCCTAGGCAGAGCTGAGGTTGCAGAGCTGAGGCCCTCCCCCCCACACTGGCTGGAAGCTCCTGGCTCCTGCCCCTGTGCTGTTCTAGCAGCTCCCGGGGTGGCATCGTGGACATCTGCCAAAACAGCAGGTGTGTTCCTTTCTTGTCTTCCTTCCTAGGCCCCTGTGGGTACACTATCCGCAGGATGTGAGCACCTTCAGTATAGATGACCAGTTCCTGCTCGGTGAGAAGTGGGAGGACAGTTGGTGGTGGGTGGGCTGAGAAGTAAGCACGTGCGGGAGGTGGTCTGTGAACACACGGGGAGGGAGGAGGGGAGGCTGGTGGTGCATGGCAGGCGCTGTGGTGCTTCCTGGCTGGGAACTGATCTCGAGTTCTGCGTTGATTCTGATGTTTAGGGGATGCGTTGCTGGTTCACCCTGTATCAGACGCTGGGGCTCATGGCGTGCAGGTCTATCTGCCTGGCCAAGGGGAGGTGAGTTAAGGAAGGGTGTGGCGGGAAATAACGGATGGTGGAGGCCGAATGGGGTACCTGCGATAGTGGCCTGTGTGGTGAGTGACCAAGTCTATCTTGTCGCCCCCAGGTGTGGTATGACGTTCAGAGCTACCAGAAACATCATGGTCCTCAGACCCTGTACCTGCCTGTGACTCTAAGCAGTGTGAGTATGCCTGACCCGCCCCCCAGCTCCGGCTGCCTGTAGGCTTCCAGACGGGAGACAGTGTGTGCTTTGGGGCCCAGTACCCACGTGCGAACGGACGGGCAACAGCAAAGGAGACTGCAAGGCCACGTTGGACAACAGGCAGCTTCACCCCAGCGCTGCTCTTGCCCTAGATCCCCGTGTTCCAGCGCGGAGGGACCATTGTGCCTCGGTGGATGCGAGTGCGGCGCGCTTCCGACTGCATGAAGGATGACCCCATCACGCTCTTTGTTGCACTCAGCCCACAGGTGAGAGCACGGCAGTCCCCTGGGGATGGATGGGCCTCACTCCCTCCTGGGCTCAGCTCTCCCCTGTCCCGCTTCCTCCTCAGGGTACAGCCCAAGGAGAGCTCTTTCTAGATGATGGGCACACGTTCAACTACCAGACCCGGCATGAGTTCCTGTTGCGTCGATTCTCATTCTCTGGCAATGCCCTTGTCTCCAGGTAATGAGGTGCCCGTCTGCCTTGGCAGCTGCTGGGGCGGCTGGGCCTCAGGGATGCTCACAGCTCACTGGGCCCTTTTCTTGTTCTGGGCCGCCTCCTTCCTTCTACTCTGACATCTACTCCCATCCTGCTCCCTCCAGCTCAGCAGACCCCAAAGGCCACTTTGAGACGCCAATCTGGATCGAGCGGGTGGTGATAATGGGGGCAGGAAAGCCAGCAGCCGTGGTGCTCCAGACGAAAGGTGAGGAGAGGGGAGGCCGGGGCAGGCTGGGGACCCCGCCTGCAGGAAAGCAGTTGGTGTGTGGGAGTTTATTGCTGTGACTACGGCGCTTCCTTCCTCCACCAGGATCTCCCGAAAGCCGCCTGTCCTTCCAGCACGACCCTGAGACCTCTGTGTTGATCCTGCGCAAGCCTGGCGTCAACGTGGCATCTGACTGGAGTATTCACCTGCGATAACCCAAGGGATGTTGGGGGGGAGGGGTGCCGTTGTGATGTGAGTTACTGTTCCTTCTGCCTTGGACTTTGACCTTCCCCAGACGTCACTGTTCTTATCCCCAGACCCGGATTCTGCCAGCACCTGGGCAGGAGGAGGGCTGTCTCTGGGCTGTGAGTTCCTCTTGTGATCTCCTGTCCCCCCCCCAACCCCCCCCCCCCCCCCCCCCCGAGCCTCCCTTCACTCTGTTGCTCTGTCTGGAGCACATTCACCTGTGAAGACCTGGGGACCACAGGGCCCTTGCTTTCCCTTCTCTCCTTCCTTCTGGGCGTCTGAACCCGCCAGACCCTCCCCACTCACAACTCTCGGGGTGTGGGTGCCATTCCCTGGCAGACGTTGAGGGCAGTGAGCTTTAGAGCTCCTTTTCTCTGACCCCGTCCCTCCCGACCAGGCTGCTTCCCTCTGTGTTTCTTCCTCCTGCCTCTCCTCTGTCAGCCCTCCCCTTTGTGTCCCACCGACACACTGGGACCACCCCTTACCTGAGAAGGGGCGAATGGATCAAACGAGTGAGGTTGCTGGAGAACTTCCTCTTCCCTCTCTTCCCTCTGCTTCCAGCCTTTCCTCTTTCCCATTCCTTCTAGAGCTGCTGCAGCTCTGACAGGGGCAGTTCTGCCCCCCGCCCTAAGGGGAAAGAAGTTCCCACTTCTTAAGTGGGAGTGGGCATTACACTTATTTTGTCCCCCTTTTGTCCCCTTGAGGGGCATTCAAGATGGAGAAATCAGTTGTGGTTTCATTGAATCACAGTCACCTGTATTTATTGCTGGGAGAAGGCTGAGGCGGGCGGGAGATGATCATGTGTGCCCGGGGTGGGGGTGGGGGGTGAGGGAGGACTAACTGGGGATGAGGGGACATATTTGTGACAATTTTTTTTACTTCCTCTTGGCCCCCGGCTGTGACAGGTTTTGATAAAAGGAGAAACAATAAAGAGATAAACGATAAATAGTGGTTGGTGTCTGGATTCTAGTTCTGGCCTGAACTATAGACCCATTAGAATCCTGCAGGCCTGACATTGTATGTAGCCTCAGCATAAGCCTTTGTCCATTCAGGAAAATGAAAAGTGCAAGACTGTCTCAGTTTGCTAGATGCCAATATTTTCATAGAGGAGCCCCTGGAGATCATCAGATTGTGAATGAAAAAGTGGTGATGCAATAAACCTGATGCACTCGGAAGGCACCTGGCAGACGTGACCAGCTCAGTGGCCAAAAGTTACCACACAGGTCCAGCCAGCGTGGCTCAGTGGTGGAGCATAGACCTAGGAACCAGGAGGTCATAGTTCAATTCTCAAGCAGGGCACATGCCCTGGTTGTTGCAGGCTCTATCCACAGTGGGGGTTGTGCAGGAGGCAGCTGATCAATGATTCTCTCTCATCATTGATGTTATATCTATCCCTCTCCCTCTCTGAAGTCAATTTTTAAAATATACATATATACGTGTGTTTGTGTGTGTGTGTGTGTGTGTGTGTGTGTGTGTGTGTGTGTGTAAAGGTGCCACACAGGATGGTCTGATCACAAATTCCAAACTGGGAAGGTCATAGCTGGTAGTCACATCTTAGGCCTATATCTTCCTTAGCAAAGGTCAATCTAAACGTGAGCTTTGTCTTTTTATTATTTTAATTTTTACCAGAGGACATGTTTCCATCAACTTCTAGAGAAAAGAAGGGAGAGACAGAAATCTTTTTTTTTTTTTAAATATATTTTATTGATTTTTTACAGAGAGGAAGGGAGAGAGATAGAGAGTCAGAAACATCGATGAGAGAGAAACATCGACCAGCCGCCTCCTGCACATCCCCCACCGGGGATGTGCCCGCAACCCAGGCACACGCCCCCGACCGGAATCGAACCCGGGACCCCTCAGTCCGCAGGCCGACGCTCTATCCACTGAGCCAAACCGGTTTCGGCAGAGACAAATCTTGATTGCTCACACACACACCTGCATCCCATTTGGGGACTGAACCCCCACCCTAGGTACATGTCCTGACCTGGAATTGAACCTGCAGCATTTGGTGTATGGGATGATGCTCCAACCAACTGACCCACCCAGCCAGGGCTCTGTCTATTTAAGATAACATACCTTTGTGGGTTTTTTTTTTAATTTAATTGATTTTTAGAGACAGGAAGGGAGAGGGAGAAAAACATCCCATCAATGGGCTGCCTCCCACACACCCCTTACCAGGGATTGAGTCAGCAACCAGAGCATGTGCCCTGACCGGGAATCGAACAGTGCATGGGAGGTTGCCCACTAACAGCCACACTGGCCAGGGCGGGTAACATACCTTTGAAATGTCAGAGTAATTTTCTTTTCCTACCCCTGGGAGGTGCAGTCAGTCCCCAGACACAGGACCAGAGCATGAAACGCGTTCCTTGCATACTGTGTCTAGGTGCTATAAATCTTAGTAGCTGTCCTGTGCCCACCCATGTAAACAAGTGTGTGTCTCCCCATTTTGCCTTTTACCCAATACTAGATATTTCCCTGCTATGCTTGCTCCTTAGTCGACCACCCGTGGGTTTCATGCACCTTCTTTACGTCTTTGATTTTAACGTATAAAATAAGCTGCAAAACTGCCATTCTCCAGAACATTTGAGGACTTGCTTCCTGGTGTATGTCCTCAGTTTGGCTCAAATAAACTAAAGTTCTTTACAGGTTTGGATATTTTTGGTGACAAGGTTTTGGTAGGCCTATTTAATAGTGACCCGAGCTGATGGGGTCCCTCTTGAAGAGAAATAGCTATATGACCAGATGTTCACACTGAAGGCTGCTTCTCTTTAGCAGCATTTTAAAAATGTTCCCACTGTTTTAGTGACAGGAAATAATTTTCCATTTTGTAGACTGACCACAAGTCTTAGAGATGATTTTACAAGAAAACTAGCTTGTGTTTTTTTTTTTAGGGAAAAAAAAAATGACTGCTTCAGCGGTTCTCAACCTGTGGGTCGTGACCCTTTCACAGAGGTCGCCTAAGACCATCGGAAAACACATATATAATTACATACTGTTTTTGTGATGAATCACTATGCTTTAATTATGTTCAATTTGTAACAATGAAATTGGGGGTCACCACAACATGAGGAACTGTATTAAAGGGTCGTGGCATTAGGAAGGTTGAGAACCACTGGCAGATGATTTGTACCTAATGAGTGTGGGGAGGGAAAATAGCTTTTACACTTCTAATTTGTGACTTGTTTAGTAAATTGAATGAGAATATGGGACCTGAGGATAAATCAGGCAGTTAAGGTCCACATGCCAACCACAAGCCCAGAGCAGAGGGAGGCAGGAGTCTGGGACTTCAAATGGAAAGTAGGCGATTCACAGGTAGATGAGAAAGAGCAAACATTTGGTAAACAAATCCTTGCCTGGCCACCCAGAAACAATGGGAGGCAGAGGGGAGTCTAACAGACTTGCCATTCTTGGCTCTTAGGACCCTAAGGCAGTGATGGCGAACCTTTTGAGCTCGGCGTGTCAGCGTTCTGAAAAACCCTAACTTAACTCTGGTGCCGTGTCACATATAGAAATTTTTTTGATATTTGCAACCATAGTAAAACCAAGACTTATATTTTTGATATTTATTTTATATATTTAAATGTCATTTAACAAAGAAAAATCAACCAAAAAAATGAGTTCGAGTGTCATAGGTTCTCCATCACTGCCCTAAGGTGATAGTTCCCTTTCTGTAAGCAGGTTTTTCTGTCTCTGAATTCCTTTAGGCAGGTCAGGGGGAGGAAAAAGACTCTTCTGGAGTCATTTTAAAAAAATATTTTTCTGCCGAAACCGGTTTGGCTCAGTGGATAGAGCATCAGCCTGCGGACTGAAAGGTCCCAGGTTTGATTCCCGTCAAGGGCATGTACCTGGGTTGCGGGCACATCCCCAGTAGGAGGTGTGCAGGAGGCAGCTGATCGATGTTTCTCTTTCATCGATGTTTCTAACTCTCTATCTCCCTTCCTCTTTGTAAAAAGTCAATAAAATATATTTTAAAAAATACATATATTTTTTTCTATTGATTTCAGAGAGGAAGGGAGATGGGGGGTGGGGAGGGGAGAGAAACATCAATGATGCGAGAATCACTGATCAGCTGCCTTCTGCACCATGCCCCACACTAGGGATCGAGCCCGCAACCCGGCATGTGCCCTGATCCGGAATCATATCCTGATCTCCTGGTTCACAGGTTGACGCTCAACCACAGCCATGCCGGCTGGGCTTGAGTCATTTCTTAAAAATAATCAGCTTAAAATCATATCCCCAAAAGGCATATTTTGGGTGGCAAAACTTTGCTTCATTTCAGGAGTTAGAGGATGGGTTTATTAAATTCCTCAACTCAGGAAATATTTCAGTCAGTTCCCTAGGAGACAGCTCACTGCCTTGCCCCCCACCCCTGCCCTCATTAAGCCCCAACCATCACCTGAGAAATGTGGGTCAGAGGATACCTGGAATCATGTATCTAGAAAGGATGTAGAAAATTGCACAATGGCAATGACATATATGGACAGAAAGAGGCCACATAGTAAACCTGATGCGCTCAGGGAAGGCCTGTGTGGTGGTCTCACAAACTCAGAGACCCGACGTAATCACAAAGGATGGTCTGAAAGTAAAACTTCTTAACTAAACGCAGTTTATTATGATGGGTAGCCATGTTCCTGACAAAGTTCCATTTTCACCTTCATTAAGCCTTGTCTGTTGCCTTTTGCATCTAGATAACACACATTTGGAAGGTCAAAGTAATTTTCTTTTCCCTCCAACCCTCAAAGCACAGGTATGGAATCAGAGTGGAAACCACAAATCCCCTCGTACTGAGTTAATTGTGTTTTTTTAAAAAAATATATTTTATTGATTTTTTACAGAGAGGAGGGGAGAGGGATAGATAGAAACATCGAAGAGAGAGAAACATCGATCAGCTACCTCCTGCACACCCCCTACTGGGGATGTGCCTGCAACCAAGGTACCTGCCCTTGACGGGAATCAAACCTGGGACCCTTGAGTCAGTCCGCAGGCCGACGCCCTATCCACTGAGCCAAACCGGCCAGGGCCTGAATTAATTGTTGACTATTAACTATCCTGTACCCCCTACGCAAAACAAGTGTGTGTCTATCATTTTACTTTTTATTCAATCCCAAAGGTTTCCTCATTTTGCTTTCTCCTGCCTCCCTAACCTATCACCAATAGATTTCAGGTAACCCACCTATGTCTTCTCTTCTGTCATGTGTAAAATAAGATGCAGAACTGCCATTCTCTGGAGTATGTTCTCAATTCATAGAAATTTTGCTTCCGGCAATTGTCTGACAGTTTCAACTCACAAAACTTCTCTGCAGGCCTGAATGTTTCTTACGTTGACACATAACTTTTGTTGATCTTAGTTGCGTATCTATAAATTAGGCAATACCATCTATCGCCTAGGATTATGGCGAGGACTGTGTGAGACGAACCTAGAACACAGGACAGGCCCGGGATTTCCGTCACTCCGGTAACAAGTACTTACTGAGCTACTGTGACTGGGGCTGTGACTGACGGGTGGGGGGATGAATAGAAGGAGAAAACCTGGGCACAAGGGCGGGACTTCAAGGGGAAGGCCTCCCAGCCCCGCCCACGTGCTCCCACCGGCTCCCTGAAAGCCGCCCAGGGCGCTCGACACGCCGGATATGACGTCACCTCCCGAGGTTCCCAGAACGAGGCGGTGGGACCGGAAGTGAACCCGGGGGGCTGGGGGTGTTCCAGACTGACCGGATGTGGGCCCGGGCCGGCTCCCCAGCCCCAGTTCCCGGGAGCTGGTCGAGGGGAGCGCGAGGAAGGCGGGCCGCGGGGCGGGGCCGCTGCAGGGGCGGGGCCTGCAGGCTGTCCGGCGGGGGCGGGACCCCTCGTCCCTGCGGGACCCCTCGTCCCGGCGGGACCCCGCCTGCCCGGTCGCCGGCGGCGGCTCGGCCATGAAGCTGAAGCTGAAGAACGTGTTTCTCGTCTACTTCTTAGTGTCGATCGCCGGCCTCCTCTACGCGCTGGTGCAGCTCGGTGAGCGGGGCGGGGCGGGATGCTCCCGGCCCTGGGGATGAGCGGGGTGCGGACCCCATTCACCCGGCGCGGCCCTGCGACACCCCCTCCGCGGCCGCCGGGCGCGGGCCCCTCGCTGGAGCGCAGCCCGGCTCCCCCGCACCTCGGAGGCAATCCGAGCTCCTTCCTGCGTTCAGGGCCCCGCACGGTCCCGCCGTCGTCACCCCGTTTCCCAACCCTCTCGCTCGCTCTGCTCCGGTCACTCTGGCTCCGTGACAGTCACGGAACCCGCAGGCTCTCGGAGCCCCGCACGCTCATTGCTCTCCAAGCTCTTCACCCGTTCCCTCCGCCTGCGGAGCTTCCCCGGCCTTCCCAGCCCGCAGGTCTCGCCCCAGGGTCACCGCCGCCGAGGCCTTCCCTGCCGCATCTAGACGAGCGCTGCCTTTTCTGGGTTCTCTCTCGGGCTCTAACCTGTCTGCTCCCTCCTTGGCCCTGATCACAATTTGCCGTGTAGTTCTTTGCTTAGTGCCCGCCTCCAGGGAGCGCGTCTGCCTTGCTCCCTGCTGCCTCCCCAGCCTTAAGGCAGCGCCTCCCGGAGGAGCACTCAGTAAATGCTTATCCAGCACTGGAACTGATCAGCTTAATGAGTCCTCGGTCACACAGACAGGGCCACTGCTGCCCCTCCGGTATTTGAGACCGCCCAGGCTTCTTTATGGCTCCAGGAGGCAAAATTAGAACCAGCGGGGAGGAAGGATGGAGGCAGAGCATCAGCTCAGTATCGGAATGAAAATGGGAACAGATGGGACTTATTGGAGCTGGAGAGGGGATGCTGATGGAGGCGGTGTAGAGAGCTGTCTGAGAGGTTGTAAGGCGATTCCTGCACTAGATCGGATGACATGATGGGCCTTTGGGACACTGAACGTGCTGTGTTTCGGTTCTCTGCCCCCACCCCTGCTTCCTGGGACCAGGCCAGCCATGTGACTGCCTCCCCCAGCTGCGGGCAGCAGCAGAGCAGCTTCGGCAGAAGGATCTGAGGATTTCCCAGCTGCAAGCTGACCTCCATCGTCCAGCCCCTGCCCCTGCCCAGCCCCCTGAGCCTGAGGCCCTGCCTACTATCTATGTTGTTACCCCCACCTATGCCAGGTATGGGCTCTGGTGCACCCAAGAGGCTTGCATGGACCAAGAGGTTGGGGTTGATGGAGAGGATTTGGGGGAGGCATTGGGCCAGGGAATGTTCCTCAAACTAGGGCATGCCAAATGACAGGGGAAATGAACCACATCTTTACTCAAAAACTTGTGGGAAAATGGTTATTTTCTACTAAAAGAGATAGGGGTGTGCTATGAAGTGGGATACAAAATCCCTGAGAAATTTTAAGATAGAACAATATCGTTTCAAAGAAATTTGGAGCTTGCCACGGAATTCACTCTCTCTCCTTAGGGATCCTTTGGTGAGAAAGTTTGAGAACCCTATCTAGCTTGGAGTAGACAAGGGCTTGGTCCTGCCTGGCTGGTGTGGCTCAGTTGGAGTGTCATCCCATGCACTGAAGGGTCTCAGTTTCGATTCCCAGTGGGCACATATCCCCCAATGGGGGCGATATTTCTTTCTCACACCTACGTCCCTCTCTTTCCCTCTCCCTCTCTCTATAAAATCAATAAAGATTTAACCTAGGAGAGGATTAAAAAAAATTTTAAGCTATTTAAAAAAGGGAGAAGGACTTAGTCTGGTAGTTTTTACCAGGGTCTAGAAATAGTTACATTAGATATTATTTACAATGTGTTTACTCTTACCAGGCACTATGCTAAGGGCTGCACTATTTTTTTTAAAATATATTTTATTGATTTTTTACAGAGAGGAAGGGAGATAGTTAGAAACATCGATGAGAGAGAAACATCGATCAGCTGCCTCCTGCACACTCCCCACTGGGGATGTGCCCGCAACCCAGGTACATGCCCTTGACCGGAATCGAACCTGGGACCTTTCAGTCCGCAAGCCGACGCTCTATCCACTGAGCCAAACCGGTTTCGGCCTATTTTAAAAATATATTTTTAATTGACTTTTAGAGAGAGAGAGAGAGAGAGAGAGAGAGAGAGAGAGGAGAAACATCAATGGGAAAGCAAAACATTGATGGGCTGCCTCCTGCATGCCCTCTACTGGGGATCGAGCCTGCAACCTGGACATGTGCCCTGACCAGGAATTGCATCGAACCCACAAGTTCCAGGGCTAAATGCTGTGCTTTTTTTGTTTTTAATTAAAATGTAGCCTTTATTACTCACACAAATCAAGTGGGAAACTGTGGTTTTGGATCTGCAGCCAAAGGGCCTGCTAATTGCTCCCTGGAATCAGATGGTTGAGCCATCTAGGCACTGGCTGCTCTAGAACCCCCGCCCCCCCCCCAATACACACCACACACACACACACACACACACACACACACGCCACCAAGCCTGTGGCCGGCAGGCCGATCTGAGGGAGAACAAAGCCTAGAAGAGACTGGCCCCACTTCCCAGTTCTTTGTCCAAACGCGGATAAGCCATCCTCCCCTGACGAGGAGTGAGTGAGTCAAGGGACTCCCCTAGAGCCCTCTCCCTGGAAACCCAAGCACAGAAGGAAAAGGACCTGGTCCCACCGGTGTTTTAGAAAAACATTATCTTATCTAATCTCTAAAACCACCTTGTAGAGTCCTGTCCTTCCCATGTTACAGCCAAGGAAACAGACTTGGGGAGAGTGAGCCATTTCCCCAGAGGTCGCCCCTAATTACAAACCTGGCATTCAAACCAGATGTGATTCCTTCCCCGAGTGCCTCCCAGGGCTGAGGTGGGTGACACATGAGTGGGAGGACAGGGCAGGTGAGTGTCCCTGTGAAGTTGACGGCAAGACAAGGAGTTGGGGAAAGGCCCTGGGGATGCCAGAAGGGGGTCGGGAGAAGCTGTGTCTGCTAGCTGGCTGGAGCGGCAGCTGGTGGCTGCCCCCTTCCCTGCTGCTGCCTCTCCCCCTCCAGGCTGGTGCAGAAGGCCGAGCTGGTGCGACTGTCCCAGACCCTGAGTCTGGTGCCCCGGCTGCACTGGCTGCTGGTGGAGGACGCCGAGGGCCCCACCCCGTTGGTCTCCAGGCTGCTGGCTGCCTCTGGCCTCCTCTTCACACACTTGGCGGTCCTCACTCCCAAGGCCCAGAGGCTCCGGGAGGGCGAGCCAGGCTGGGTTCGTCCCCGCGGCGTAGAGCAACGGAACAGGGCTCTGGACTGGCTCCGGAGCGGAGGGGGCGCTGTCGGGGGAGAGAAGGACCCTCCGCCCCCGGGGACTCGGGGAGTTGTGTACTTTGCTGATGATGACAACACCTACAGCCGGGAACTCTTTGAGGAGGTGAGCACGGGGAGGGGCCGGGAAAGGGGCCGTGGGCCAGCTTCCTCTGTTGCCTTGGTTATCACTGTTGCTCTAGGCCAGTGATGGCGAACCTATGACACGCGTGTCAGAGGTGACACGCAAACTCATTTTTTTGGTTGATTTTCCTGTTAAATGGCATTTAAATATATAAAATAAAGATCAAAAATATAAATCTTGGTTTTACTATGGTTGCAAAAATCAAAAAATTTCTCTATGTGACACGGCACCAGAGTTAAGTTAGGGTTTTTCAAAATGCTGACAGGCCGAGCTCAAAAGTTCGCCATCACTGCCCTAGGCTGTTGGGTGAGGAGGGGGGACATGGAGCAGAGGACCCAGGTGGTCCTTCCTGCTGCTCCCTGTCCGCTGGGCCACTCCCTGTCTGTTTCTTGTCTCCCCACCTCTGTTAGATGCGCTGGACCCGCGGTGTCTCCGTGTGGCCTGTGGGGCTGGTGGGCGGCCTGCGGTTCGAGGGCCCGCGGGTACAGGACGGCCGGGTTGTGGGCTTCCACACGGCGTGGGAGCCCAACCGGCCGTTCCCAGTGGATATGGCGGGATTTGCAGTGGCCCTGCCCTTGCTGTTGGCTAAGCCCAATGCCCAGTTTGACGCAACCGCTCCCCGGGGCCACCTGGAGAGCAGTCTCCTGAGCCACCTGGTGGACCCCAAGGACCTGGAGCCACGGGCTGCCAACTGCACCCGGGTAAGAGGAGGGAGGTGGGCGAGCAGCTCTGGGTGGACAGGGGATGGGGGAAGTGGGGTGAGGCCCTGGGAGGAGGATCCCGGGGCAGGTGTTTGAGCAGGAGGGACCCTCACCCTCGGAACTCAGCTGCAGCCTTGCTTACTCTCCTGAAGGGCAGCGGGAGCCAGAGGAGGACAGTGGGGCCCTGCCACTCTGTCTCCCAGCGTCCTGGGCACCTGCATGGCCCACAGAGGTTAAGGGGTTAAGGCCCCATTTTCGAGGCACCGCGGCTCCCACGCTGTGTAGAGGGGGTTGGAGAATCCGGTTACACCGAGAGCCCAGAGGCCTGGCTCGGGCGGGGCCCGGCTCTGACGGAGTCCTCCCGGGGCAGGTCCTGGTGTGGCACACGCGGACGGAGAAGCCCAAGATGAAGCAGGAGGAGCAGCTACAGCGGCAGGGCCGCGGCTCAGACCCCGCCGTGGAGGTGTGATGGACGCCCCACCGACTGCCGTTCCGCCAGGCACAGACCTGTGGGGCCGGGCCCCTGGCTGCCAGGGTGCAGCTCTCCACGTCCTGACCCCTCAGAGCCAGGGCGGCCCCTCTGCCGTTTCAGCCCAGCTGCTCCCCCGCCCCCAGCCTGCCATGTGGCACTGCCCACAGCTGGGGACAAGCAGCCCTTGTATTGAGCCGGGTCAGCCCTGTCTGGGGCGGAGCAGGACAGACAAACTCAGGAGGGAGGGCAGCTGAGTAACTGGGTAACTTATTGGGGCTGGGCATGCACGGGGGGCGGGGGGGCTGGAGGAGCTGGGCTGGACCCTCCCCACCTGAGCATGCTGACCCCTCCTACCTCCAGAATAAAAAAAATCTCAACCTGGAGGGGCCTCTCATTCTTTTCGTTTTATTAGTCTGTTTCTTGCGTTCTGATTCTCACCGGGGTCAAAACCTTGGCCTCCTGGCTTCTCTCTCAGACAGAAAGCCCTTCTCTCAGGGACCCAGGCCCTGAGGAGGGGACCAGCGGCTTCAGGCCGGAAGCTTCCTTGAGTCTGCAGGGAAGCTCTCAGCCTCCCATGCCGCTTGCCCACCTCCTGGGATTTCTGTTTCTGGGCTGTTCTGGCCACAGGGGCTAGGCCCTCAGACCCCTCGTTTTTTCTCCTACCCCGTCCAGCTTGCTAGTTATTCTTAACCGCTCTAATCCCAGGTTCTTCCCCCACAACTTCCCCCCCAGGGGCCTTGGCAAAAGAGTTGTGAGGTTTCCTGCTTCTCCACCCCTTCTCCCTCTGCCCGACCCGGCCCCCGCTCCAGGCCACTAGGCCTCAGGCGGATCCTCCCCAGGCGGTGCCTCTTCTGCAGGGGCCTCCCCGGGTGCTGGCCTGTGGGCAGCCCCTCCCTGCAGCCAGGCAGTTCTCAGCCTGTGCCTCAGCCCCCCGGGCAGGAGATAGCCCTGGGTCTCCCCTGCCCCGTCGATGACTCCTCCAAGCCCCTCCAATGCCGTCTGCAGGTACCGCAGGCCCAGGAGCACCGGAGTCTGGGGAGAGCAAGGGGAAGAGGTCGGTGCGGGTCAGCGGGTCCAGGGCCCCAGGGTTGGAGGCAGTGAGGAGTCCCGGTGGAGGGAGGCCTCAGACACTTTGCTGACTCACCTGCAGCAGGAAGGTGACAGCCAGCAGGCTGCCCAGTGTGCTCGCCAGCCCCTGCAGGTGCCCCAGCAGCGCCCCGTGGCATCCTTGAGCCCAGAGGTTTAGGTTGGGCTGACGGGGATCGAAGAGGGGGTGGGCGTGGGGGTCTGAGAGCCGGTCTTGCAGGCAAGGCCTGGGTGAGTGGGGGTTGCAGCAGGAAAAAGGGACTCCGTCAGTCAGATACAGGCCTTCCACATTGCTCTGGATGCGGCTGCGAAGGGAGGGGCAGGGTTAGGGTGTCTGGAGCCAGCGGCCTGGGGGAGAGGCTGCAGGCACAGGGTTGAGACGGGACAATGAGAGGAGACATTTCTAGCTGCTTTCCTGTGTGCCAGGCAGGCACATTCATCTGTCTCCACAGCAGTTCTGTGAGACATGCTGTCATCACCTCCATGCTACCGATGAGGACACGGGCCCAGAGGCGTTCGGCAGCTGCCCTGGGCCACACAGTAATAGATGGCGGAGCTGTCACCCGTCCCCTCAGTCACTAAGCTCTATGTGTTGCCCGGCTGGGTGAGGTGGGGTTTTATAGGATGGAGGAGGAGGGGGAGGAGGAGAGAAGCAGGTCACTCACTCAACCACATCCTGGTCATTGGGGTCCAGGTACCGGCTGCTGACCCACTGGACCCCAAACCAATCCTTGAACCCATGGCGCCCGCAGCAGTGGTGCCTCAGCTGCAGCTCATCCAACAGCCGCTTGGCGTGGCAGTGCCCAGGCACCTCCGTGTCCTTGTAGTGAGCCATGGCAGCGCCCAGGCCCTCCTCCAGCCCCGTGTCCAGACTTCCAGGGAGAGCTAAGGCTAGCGCCAGGGCTAGGACCAGCAGCCCGCCACCCCCAGCCGTGCCAGCCACCAGCAGGGGGCCCAGGACCCTTCGCCAGGGCGGGTATTGAGCTGCGTCCAAACTGGCCCTGCTGGCTCCCGCGCCCGCCAGTCCGGTGCACAGAGCCACGGCTCCCGCAGCCAGGGCCACCTGCGGCAGGGCCGTGAACGGGCAGGAGGGAGCCAAGAAGGTGCGAAGGTGCAACAGCTGGACCAGGAGGTGCCCGCTGCACAGGAGGGTGAGGCCACCGGCCAGCGCCAGCACCCAGGACAGGAGCCAGAGCCCCTGCGCCAGCCGGATGCGGGGCTGGAGCGGCAGCGCCAGGGGCAGCACGGGCGCCATCTCCCATCTCCGCCCCGGGAAGCGCAGGGTTGGCAGGGACGGGCTGTCGGGGCCAGGCGCTGAGTCAGCCCAGCCCGGCTTGAGCTGCGCTAATGCCACCCTGACCCCAATACCCTGGGCGCCCGCCCCGCCAGCCGTAATCGCCCGGCGCCCGCCCCGGCCCGCGCCAACTCGGGATGCCTCGGCCTGGCCCCTGGGGAAAGCCCCGCCCCGGCCCCTCCCGGAAGGGGGAGGGGCTGGTCGGCTGGGCCCCGGGGGGCTGGGGGCGGCGGGCCGGGGGCGGAGACCTCGAGGTCCACGCGCCCTCCGCGTCCCCAGGGAGTCCGGGGGCGGACATCCCGGAAGGGCCCCGAGGGCGGAGGCCGGGGGCCGGGGGGTCAGCGGGTTGGCCCCGCCCCTTGCTGAGCCGCGGGGCCCGGACAGGGAGGGGTTACCGGGCGGCCCGGCCCCCCCCTCGGCCCGCCCCCCCTCCCGCGCTTCCTGGCGGCTCCGCGTCCGGCGCCTGTTTGTGCAGCGGCGCTGGGGCCCGCGACGGCCCCGCCACTCCACCCCCGGGAGCCCAGAGCGGCCCCGGGAGAGCCCGAGGCCCCGGCGGGCCCGAGCCCGCGCCCCCGCCCCCTCCAGCCCCTTTCCCCGAGCCCGACAGCGCCCCCAGGGGGTGGCCCGGCGCCCCGCGCGCCCCAGGGTGCTTCCCCTTCCCCTCTCCCGGGCCATGGCCCCCGCGGCTTAGACGCCTCCTCCGCTGCCGCCGCTCGGAGCCAGCCCGGGGGCCGGATGGATGGGGCCGGGGGGCCCGGTGAGTACGGGGCGGGCGGGCGGCGAGCCCCTTCCCGGAGCGCGCGGCCGGCCGGTCCGGCGCTGCTGGTGCCCGACGGCCGTCCAGGGGCGCCCGCGTGCTCCGCGGCCCCAGGGCTGGAGCATCCTCCACGGCCCTCGGGTCGCCCTCCCGGTCCTTGGGCCTCTGCTGCTGTCCTTTCGGACGTACCCGCGTCATCCTCCCACCCCACCCCCACCCCCCGTTGCTCCGCACCTGGATGGCCCCCGGCCCCCGGGCACCTGGGCCTCTCCTGCTATTTCGTGTCTTTTTGCTTCTGACCCCCAGCGGTTCCCCGGGACCTGCCCCGTGGCTCTGTCTGCACCGGTGCCCTCTCCTGTCACTGCATTTCTCCTCCTGGTCCTCACCCCGTGGCCCCGCTCTGTCCCGGGGCTGCCCGCTCGGGCTCCCGCCTTCCCCGGAGACCGAGCTGCTCCGGGTGGCCCGTGGCCCTCACCCGTCCTGCGGCTCCCGCTGTGGTTCCCACGCCCCCGGGCAGTACTCAGCGCGCCCCCCGCGCTCCCGGTCCGCCCTGCCCGGCGGAGGCCTGGACGGCGGCAGGAAAGGGCTCTGCCAGCTTCCTCGCCTGCCCGCCAGGAGGAGGCCCTGGGCCCTCCGCGCCGTCTCCTCCCCTCGGGCCGCAGTCCTCCTGCACCCATGCAAAGCTGCGGGGAGAAAAGCCTCCAGCTTCCCCAGGTGCGGGGCCTCTGAGCGCGCCTTCCCCTTTCCCAGGCGAGGGCCCTGCTCAGCAGGCCCTGCAGGCCCTGAGCCAGCGGCTCCAGGTGCAGGAGAAGGAGATGGAGCTGGTGAAGGCCGCCCTGGCCGAAGCCCTGCGTCTGCTTCGGCTGCAGGCGCCCCCCACCTCCCTGCAGGACCCGGGCCCGGCAGCTCCCACCAGGGCCAGGTATGCCTGTCGTCACCCCCTCTTCCTCCTTCCCGGGGCTCAGCGGGCATCGGACTGATTCCCTGTCTCCTCAGCAGCCCTGCAGCGCCCCCAGGACTGCCACCCCCGTGCAGCCCCTCCTTGGTGAGCCGAGGCACCCAGACGGATTCGGAGGTGGGGATGGAGGCATCCCCGGGAACCCCTGGCCTGAGCAATGGGCCCGCGGCCCCTCAGGGGGGCAGTGAAGAGCCTAGTGGAACCCAGTCTGAAGGAGGGGGCAGCAGCAGCAGTGGCACTGGCTCCCCTGGGGGCGCTGGCTCCCCGGGGGGCGCGGGCTCTCCGGGCATCCTCAGGCTTGTACAGCCCCCCCAGTGCACTGACACGTGAGTGTCCTGTGGCCGAGGCGGGCGGTGGGGGGGGTTGGCAGGGAGAGGACTGGGGAGCATGGTTAGAGGGGATGACCTTCACCCACTCACTGCTCCTCTCAGGGCGCGGAGAAATTCCTCTTCATCGCCCTTAGAGCGGCCTCGACAGAAGCTCTCCCGGAAGGCAGCGTCCTCGGCCAACCTGTTATTGCGGTCAGGGAGCACAGAGAGGTGGGCGAGGCTCCCCAACCTGCCCCACCCCAGGCCCAGGCTCTTGACTTTCCTCGTCCCTCACTCGCTTCCCTGGGTGGGGTGGGGGGGCCTCGTTGCCCAACAGGAAGAAGGGAACCAGCACGCGTGGGGGCCGGCTGTGTTCCGGGCACTGTGCTAAGTCCTCGACCTCCTCCATCTCATTCAGTCCCACGGCATCCTTGGGGGGTAGGTGGTCTCATGCTGTTCACTGCCCAGGTGAGGAGGCGGGCTCAGAGAGGGTAAGTCATCTGTCTGGGGTCACACAGCTAGAGGCAGGGCTCGAGCGCAACTCTCCCTGACTCTAGTCCCTTGCCCTTTCCTCCTCATCACTGTACACCTCTTGAGGTGCCAAGAGGCTTTTCCAGAAGCTTCCATGATTTTCATGGGTGGCTCTTCTCAGAGTTTCAGCCCCTCCCCTTCCTCCAATTTACCAGACTTGACTGTCGAGCAAAGGCGAGTCCCCGAGGTTGAGCTAGCTGTCTCAGAGCGTGGACAGGCCTCGGGGCAGGGAGTGGTCATTCTAGCCCTGCCCTTGGCCTCCTTCCTTCTCTGCAGAGGCATCACCACCTTTTATCACCTGTGGCGGGGATGTCAGGAATTCTGTTACTTTCCTCTTGCTTACCTCCCAGAGCCCTGAAGGTACATTCTGGATTCATTTTTGTCCCATTTCTTGGATGGGGACGTGAAAAGCTCCATAGCCAGAGGCCTGATGGTCTGGAGCAAAATACCGACTTCTGCGCATGGGCCACGAAGTTTCAGTCGCACTGTACGTGCGCGCCCTCCCGCACGTGGTATTTTGTGGAAGAGCCACACTCAAGGGGCCAAAGAGCCGCATGTGGCTCGCGAGCCGCAGTTTGCCGATCACGGGTCTGGAGGAAAGGGCTCCTCCCTGTCACTCCGCATTGCCTCTTGCAAGCTTTATGGCCTGGTGCCATGCGCTCAGCCCCCAGCCTCACGGGCTCGTGTCTGAGATGGAGCCGGAAGTGCCGCCTACTCTAGGGCCTGGGTGCCCGGGACGCAGACCTGACTGCAGACGTGACTGTGGCCTCGAGTAGCCTCCCTTCTGTGCTCGGCCCCTTTGCCCGTGTGTCTCGGGACCTGACCCCCAACCCTATGCTTTTCTGTCCTCCCAACAGCCGAGGCGGGAAAGACCCCCTCTCCAGCCCTGGGGGCCCGGGATCTCGGAGGAACAACTACAATTTGGGTAAGTGCCGAAGCATCTGGAAGAATCTGGATGAAAGAGTTAGGGTTTGGGCTAGAGCCCCAAGAGCTACTTTGGGGCGACCTGTGAGGTCTGGCGGGTAGAGTTCTGCTCTGGCTTTCCTGGGGGGGCTGCAGGGTGGTGGTTGACACCCCCCTTCTCTCTGTAGAAGGCATCTCAGTGAAGATGTTCCTTCGCGGCCGCCCAATTACCATGTACATCCCATCTGGCATCCGCAGCCTTGAGGAGCTGCCCAGCGGCCCGCCCCCGGAGACCCTCAGCCTTGACTGGGTGTATCCTGCCCCCTCCAGGCCCATGGGAACCACCTTTCCCATCCTGGGACCCCCACCCCCCCCGTTTATGGTTTCCTCCTGGCTCTGCAGGGACGGGAACCCCCTGAATCCTCTCTTACCATCCTCTGCCGGTAGCACTGCCAGCCAGAAGCTCTGTTCTCCTCTCTTCCTCATCCTGCCCTTGGTCTGACCCTTTCCTTGACCGCGATGCCCACTCCAGTTACGGGTACAGGGGTCGTGACTCCCGCTCTAATCTGTTTGTGCTGCGTTCTGGGGAGGTGGTCTACTTTATCGCCTGTGTGGTGGTGCTGTACCGGCCTGGGGGAGGCCCAGGGGGTCCTGGAGGTGGCGGCCAGAGACATTACCGGGGCCACACGGACTGCGTTCGATGGTGAGGGGCCCGGGGCCCGGGAGAGGGCAGCTCTAGGCATGGGGATGCTGGGCGTGGCAGACAGGGGGCCTGGGCGGGTGTGGAGGAGCAGGAGAGAGGCGTTGCCTTGCTGCTCAGCAAGCCTAGAGAGGCGGCCTGGGTGGCCTTGAGAGACCCACCCCCTTCCTTAGAGCATCTGCTCCCCCACGTAGCCTGGCCGTCCACCCTGATGGTGTTCGCGTCGCCTCAGGACAGACAGCTGGAGTGGATAAGGATGGGAAGGTAAGGCCAAACTCAAACCCAGGCGGGCAGGAGGAACCTCTCGCCCAGCTCTCCTCCCCCCCGCCTGACCCCGTCTCCCGCTCCAGCCCCTGCAGCCTGTGGTTCACGTGTGGGACTCGGAGACGCTGCTGAAGCTGCAGGAGATAGGACTGGGGGCCTTCGAGCGGGGCGTGGGGGCCCTGGCCTTTTCAGTGGTGGTGAGCTGGCCCGAAGCCTCCAGACCCCCATCTTTCTTCTCCGGGAACCCCCTTCTCGCACTTCACCAGGAAGTCTCAGACATCCTGGCCTGCCCGACCCTTGCCCAGCCGGTTCTCCTGAGAAAGGGACGTGTGTCCGCCTCTCCTCCCCTCCCCACGTGTGATGGTGTGAGCTGCCTGATGACCGTGCACTCCCAGACCTCTGGTCCTCACTCAGCCCCTCCCGCCTGTCCCACCCTCAGGACCAGGGTGCTTTCCTCTGCGTGGTGGACGACTCCAATGAGCACATGCTGTCCGTGTGGGACTGCGGCCGCGGCACGAAGCTGGCCGAGATCAAGGTGCGGGGCCGGGCGGCCTGCAGGCACCGCCGGTTGGGGTTGGGAGGTGGGAGTGGTGGGCCCCAAGAGTCCAGACTTACCCACCTGTTACTTCCTTTCTGGCTGTCGCCTGGGCCGCCTCCCAGCCTCTGAGAGGCTGAGCAGTGGGGACTGCAGAAGGTCTGGCCTCACAGATCATGCCAGGCAGGCGGGTGACTAATCAGGAGAAGTTGCTCTTCGGGGCCCAGGGTGTGGACGGAAGGGTGCCCCGGGGCTTCTGGATCCCTGCAGAACCACAGTCAGGATGCAGAGGAAGAGTCAATGGGATGAGGGTGCTGAGGGCTTGGGGTGGCTGAATCCAGTGTCTTCTCTTCAGAGCACAAATGACTCGGTCCTGGCTGTTGGCTTCAGCCCTCGTGATAGCAGCTGCATTGTCACCAGCGGGAAATCGCACGTGCACTTCTGGAACTGGAGTGGTGCAGCGGGGGTCCCTGGGAATGGGACCCTCACGCGGAAACAGGGTGTCTTTGGGGTGAGGTGTGGATGGGTGCAGGGCGGGGGGAGGGCAGATGGAGATGGAAGCAGTGGTCGGAGGACTGGAGACCCCGGTGCTACCCACCTCCCGGCTGCCCCGTGACCTCTGGTCTTTGCCCTCCCCTGTGGCCTCACCTCTCCCCTAGAAATACAAGAAACCCAAGTTTATCCCTTGCTTTGTGTTCCTCCCGGATGGAGACATCCTCACTGGGGACTCAGAGGGGAACATTCTCACCTGGGGGCGGAGCCTCTCAGATTCCAAGACTCCAGGCAGGGGCGGAGCCAAAGGTATGTGGCTGGGGTGGCATCTGGGAAGTCTAGCCCCCTAGAGGGTTTGTGGGAACAGGGAAGAGGGTTGCCCCTCCCATTTTTTTTTTAAATTTTTTTTTACCGTGAGAATTGATAGTTGTCTGGGGGACCGTGGAGAAAGGTAGGGGCAGCATGGCAGAGAGTACAGGGCTGGGGCTTTGGGGCCTGCCAGGTCCTGGGTTCAGATCCCAGTGTTGCCACTAATGGTCTGGCCTTTAAGAAGTGACTTCAATTCTTTGAGTCTCAGTTGTCCAGTCTGTAAACTGGGAAGAACAAGAGCCCGGGTCAGAGACAGTAACCAGCAGGCCTCAGGCAGCTGGGGTTACTGCTCTGTTGTGACTGCCTAGACTGTCCCTTCCCCACTTCCCTGCACCCCGAGAGCCTGACCTGCCCAGGACTGTGCCAACAGAGACCTATGGGATTGTGGCTCAGGCCCATGCTCATGAAGGTTCCATCTTCGCCCTGTGTCTCCGGCGGGACGGGACCGTGCTGAGTGGCGGCGGGCGGGACCGGCGGCTGGTACAGTGGGGGCCTGGTTTGGTGGCCCTCCAGGAAGCTGAGGTGAGGGCTGGGCTGGGTGGAGGGCGGGAGGGGGGAGAGGAATGGCCGGTGCCCCCTGACTTCCTGCCACCACTGCAGATTCCTGAACACTTCGGGGCTGTGCGGGCCATCGCGGAGCGGCTGGGCTCTGAGCTGCTGGTGGGAACCACCAAGAATGCGTTGCTGCGAGGAGATCTGGCCCAGGGCTTCTCCCCTGTGATCCAGGTTGGGGGGCCGAGGGCTCGGGGGGGGGGGAGGAGGGAAGAGCTGCCGGGAGGGCAGAGGTGATGGCGCATGCTCTGCTGCAGGGCCACACGGACGAGCTCTGGGGGCTGTGCACACACCCCTTCCAGAACCGCTTCCTCACCTGCGGCCATGACAGGCAGCTCTGCCTGTGGGATGGGGAGGGCCACGCACTGGCCTGGAGCATCGACCTCAAGGTAGAGCCCGGGTCCCCGGGTCCCCAGTGCCACCCCTGCCGTGACTCCTGTGGCCCCCACGCCTTCCTCAGTATCCCCTTTCCTTCTGCTCCCCGGAGGCAGCTGGTTTGTACTGGTGTGGCTACTAAATGTTCCTTCTGTGCTGATGCCTCCAGTACCCGCTCCCCCCCCCCCCCCCAGCAACTGACGGTTACTCTCCCACCCAGCTCTCAGTTCTGGTGGCTCAGCATTTTCAATATCACCTCGTTTAGGCTCTGCCCGCACACACCCGCCTGCACTCCAGGCCCACCGCCCCTGTCCTTCCTGCGCCTCCTTGGAATGACAAGGCGTCTGTTGGATCCCTCACTAGAAAGGCGTCTTGAATTGACCTTTTTCTCCCTCCCAGGAGACGGGCCTCT
Source organism: Myotis daubentonii (assembly GCF_963259705.1). NCBI lineage: Eukaryota > Metazoa > Chordata > Mammalia > Chiroptera > Vespertilionidae > Myotis > Myotis daubentonii. Next base: position 83,045,591 of record NC_081848.1, read on the forward strand.
GTGCTGACTTCCACCCCAGTGGGGCGGTGGTGGCTGTGGGACTGAACACGGGGAGGTGAGAGGGACCGGGGGAGCAGGGGGTGTAGGGAGGGTTCCTGGTGATGGCGTGTGTGTGTGTGTGTGTGTGTGTGTGTGTGTGAAGCAGCGTGACCACTGGCTGCTCCAAGCCCCAACTGCACCTTCCTGTTCCTCGGTGCTTCTCCCTGCAGCCTGGGCCTCCCGTCTCGTCTCCGGTGGCAACTGCCATCGCGCCCTCCCCCAACCACCTTCCCCTCCAGCCAGGATGGAGGAGGTGGCAGCTCAGCAGAGGGAAGCTGCGGAGATGGGAGGGCCTACAGATTCCCCAAGGCCCTTGCAGTCCAGCCCTTTTCCTTTCTCCCACGGCATCAGAAGCCCCTCAGCTCTTATCTGCCCGTGGCCCTTTCCCATTTCCCAGTGTAAGAATGCAGTGGGACCCTGGTGCGGCTCAGTGGTTAGAGCATCGCCTGTGCACCTAAGGGTCGTGGGTTCGATTCCTAGTCAAGGGCATGTACTTGGGCTGCAGGTTCAATCGCCGGCCCCGTCCTGTTTCGGTGCATTCAGGAGGCAACCGATCAATGTGTCTCTCACATTGATGTTCCCCTCCCCCTTCCCTTCCACTCTCTGAAAACCAATGGGAAAATATCCTCTGGTGAGGATTAAAAAGAAAAAAAAAAGGGAAAAAAAGAACGCAGTGGGGCCTTTCTGCCTGCCTCACAGCTTTCCTCTGGGCGTCTCGGAGTCTCTCCGACGTGTCAGCGTGCTGCCCAGGATGGGTATCCTCACACCTGCTTCCCCACCCCTCCCTTCCAGGTGGCTGGTTTTGGATACGGAGACCAGAGAGATTGTGTCTGACGTCACCGATGGCAACGAGCAGCTCTCAGTGGTTCGGTACAGCCCAGGTGGGAGCCACCCCCGCCCCGGACCCAGACCCGTCCCTGGCCCTTCCCTGTCTGAGTGACTGTCTTTGTAGATGGGTTACACCTGGCCATTGGTTCCCATGACAACATGATCTACATCTATAGTGTTTCCAGTGATGGTGCCAAGTCCAGCCGCTTTGGCCGCTGTGTGGTGAGGAGGCTGGGGTGGCGGGTGGGGCATCGCCATAGCAGGGAAACTCCTCACAGGGCCCAAGGCACTTCGGGGGGCTAGAGGACGGAACGGGGGCTCCATTTTTAGTCTCTTGACCCTTGCTCCCAGGGTCACTCCAGCTTTATTACTCACCTTGACTGGTCCAAGGACGGGAACTTCATCATGTCCAATTCTGGGGACTATGAGATCCTTTACTGTGAGTGGCAATAGGGTGGGCATGGGGAGAGAGTCCTTGGGGTGGGCTCTGTGTGTGTGTGAAGGCTCCTGGTTGTGGGGGGTGGGGGGCTCCAGGAAGAGGGGCTGTCAGATGGGGACGTGGAGATGGGGTTGGAGTCAGGATTATACACATAGGAGTAACTAATTTGGAAAAAAAACGGTTTTTAAAAAAATATATTTTATTGACTTTTTACAGAGAGGAAGGGAGAGGGATAGAGAGTTAGAAACATCGATGAGAGAGAAACATCGATCAGCTGCCTCCTGCACACCCCACACTGGGGATGTGTCCGCAACCAAGGTACATGCCCTTGACCGAAATCGAACCTGGGACCCTTGAGTCCGCAGGCTGACGCTCTATCCACTAAGCCAAACCGGTCAGGGCAAACACGCAGTTTTATACCATCTTTACCCCACAAGGATTTGAGGGAGTTGAAAAATATCCTAAGACAAGGTTGTTTGGACCAGTTCCTCAGGGCAGGTGTGGCGGGACTGCGGTGCCCCGGGAGGAGGAACTGGGAGAGGCCTTGGCGCGCGCAGGCAGCACGGGGCTGGGTTTGCCCGGGGCCGAGGGCTGCTGCGGTGACCAGATCACATGCCCGGGCCTCCGTGTCAGCCTTTCCAACCTGGCTTCCCAGCCGCTTCCCCTCTGCGGGCCGGGTGAGGGCTGAGCCGGGTGGGCGCCCTCTCCCCAGGGAACGTGGGCGAAGGCTGCAAGCTGCTGAGGAATCGCTATGAGAGCCGGGACCGGGAGTGGGCCACCTACACCTGCGTGCTGGGCTTCCACGTCTACGGTGAGCAGGGGCGCAGGGTGGGGAGCGCGCCCCGGGCTGGGAATGCTGGGCGGTGTCCAGGGAGGCCGGGGGGGGGGGGTGTCCAGGGGGTGTGTATGTGGGGGGGTGTCCAGCACCCAGCAGACCCAGCCCGGAGGCCCCTGCGCTCCTCGGCGCTCCCTGGGAAGGACTGCCTGGAACGTGGCCGGTGGGCGGAGGCGGCGCCGGGAGCACCGGCGCGGGGCAGCTCGGGGCTGTGGGCGGAGGCAGGAGGAGGCCGAGCTGAGCGGCCGCTGTGCTGCCAGGCGTGTGGCCAGACGGCTCGGATGGCACGGACATCAACTCGCTGTGCCGCTCCCACAACGAGCGCGTGGTGGCCGTGGCCGACGACTTCTGCAAAGTGCACCTCTTCCAGTACCCGTGCGCGCGCGCCAAGGTGAGGCGGGGCCCGGGGCGGGGGGCCGGCCCCGCGCGGCCTCGCAGCCCCCGCAACTCCACCTCCCGCCCCCCCCCCCCCGCCCGCAGGCGCCCAGCCTCGTGTACGGCGGCCACGGCAGCCACGTGACCAGCGTCCGGTTCACCCACGATGACTCGCACCTCATCTCGCTGGGCGGCAAGGACGCCAGCATCTTCCAGTGGCGAGTGCTGGGCGCCGGGGGCTCGGGGCCGGCGCCCGCCACGCCCTCGCGAACCCCCTCTCTGTCCCCGGCCTCCTCCCTTGACGTCTGACCGCCGCGGATCGGGACCCACGGGCCCTGCCGCTCGGCTCCGCCCCGGGACTAGGGGCCGACCTCTTCCTCGACTCGGAGACATTCCCAATTGCGCATTCCCCTGGAGGGGGCGGCCAGCACCCCAGCACACACTGTACAGACCCGCTGGCCTAGCCGGGCCGCCCCAGCCTGGGCCCCGACTCCCGCTGCCTGCTGAGGGGCAATAAACCAAAAGCAAAGTCGCCTCCCAGTCCTTTTGTGGGGCTCGGCGGGGTGCCGCCGGGCCAGGAGGGGGTGGGGGTGCGGAGCCAGAGGAGCGCGGAGAGGGCGGCGAGCGAGCGCCACTCACGCAAACCACAGGGAAAGCCGCTCGCAAATAACCCCGCGAAGCCCCAGGCGGCGGGCGGGGCGGCGGGCGGGGCGGCGGGCGTGGCCAGGAGAGGGTTAAGCCCGCTCCTCGCCCGCCCCCGGAGGCGGGACGGAGCCGCCACGGAAATACCCGAGCGCGGGCCTCGGCGGGCCGGAGGTAGCCGAGCGGCTTCCGGAAGTGGCCGAGCGCTGCTGTCTCGCTCTCCGACCCCAGCCGAGCGCCCGCCTTGTTCTCCCGTCCGCCGAAGGCGCTCGGGGAGGAGGCGAAGCCGAGGCCGCGGGCCCAACGTCTGCAGCGGCTCCGCGAGGGCAGGGGCCGAGCCGGCTCCGAGCCGCCGCAGCCGAGCTCGTTCCGGAAGAAGCCGAGCGACGGCCCGGGCCTCGGCGTCCGGGGTGAGCGGCGGTGGCGGCGGCGCGGCGCGGCGCTGCGGGCGGAGATGAGCTGCGACGGCTGAGGCGGCGGCGGTACCGGCTGCGCGTGCCCGACCGAGACTTCCGCGCGGCGCCAGCCCCGCGCCCGGCCTTCGCCTCGGGCCGAGCGTACCCCCCAGCCTCCCGGGCCCATTGTGCGGCCGGAGGCGGCGGCGGGAACGGCCATGGCGGCCAACATGTACCGGGTGGGGGGTGAGTACCGGGCAGGGGCTGCGGGGCCCCGGGTGGGAGCCGGGTGCCGAGAGGCTCGGCCCCGGCGGCGTGGTCCCGAGCGCGGACCGGAACCGGAACGGGGAGCGGGGTGCGGGGTCGGCCAGGCGGCCGGACCCGAGGCTCCCGGAGGCTCCCCGAGGCTGGGGCAGCAGCAGCCCGGCCGCGTCGGGGCCCCCCCGTCGGGGAGCGGGCTCGGGAAAGGGGTCCCGCGGGAGGTAACCAGCCGGCAGGGGCGCGGGCGGCCGGGGCGATCGCTGTGCCACTTGGGGGCCCTACGCTGGAGACGGGGGTGCAGCCCCATCGCTGAGTTGGGACTCTAGGCCAGCCCCCTGCTTCTTGCTAACTTAGGGCTCACTTTCGAAAGGTCGGATTCTGGAGCTAGGTGGTCGGGGTGGGGGGCGCCCCTCATTTTCTCTTAGTCTCCCCACTTCCACTTTCCAGGGTCCTGTCTGCCAGGACCCTTACCTCCCGCTGCCCCTCCCCCCCGCCTGTCTCTGCCCCCCCCCCCCGCTCCTCCTCTGATCTCCCCCGCTCCCCCCCCCCCCCCCCCCCCCGGCAGATTACGTCTATTTTGAGAACTCCTCCAGCAATCCCTACCTGGTGAGACGGATTGAGGAGCTCAACAAGGTGAGTGGAGCGGTGCCCCCTCCCCCCTCCCCCCTCCCCCCTCCCCCCGGAGGTCTCTAACTTCAGTGGGAGAGAGAGCGAGCGAGAGGCCCGGTCCCCAGGACCCATCCATATTCATTCATTCATTCGTGCGTCAGGAAGGGCGGTTGAGCTCCGTGGGAAAAGTACTTGACTGTGTCCCGGGGGCGGAGGAAAGGGGCTGGGAAGTCTGTCCTTAGACGTGCGCCCTCATTTATCATTTCTGGGGTTTGGTGCATCCCTGAGAAACTGACTGTTGCTAGTCGTGCCTTTCCGCTTTTCACCGACCGGCTCCCCCCGCCCTCCCCCCGCCTAGACTGCAAATGGGAACGTGGAGGCCAAGGTGGTGTGCCTCTTCCGGCGCAGGGACATCTCCAGCAGCCTCAACAGCCTGGCGGACAGCAATGCGCGTGAGCATCTCCCCGCCCCCCGCCCCCCGCCCCCCTCTGCCCCCCGGCCCCCCCCCCCCCCCCCCCCCGTCTGAGGCCCGGGCATGTCCTCGCAGGTGCCTCCCCTGGTAGCATGCCCAAGGCAGGGTGTGAGTTTGGGGGTGGGAAGGGCCTGGTCTGTGGAGGGAGGCCTGTCCTTACACGTTGGGGTTGGAAGCCGGGTAAGGAGAGCCCGACCGTGGCCCGTGTGGGAGTGTGTGTGTGTGAATGGAGTGTGTTAGAGGGAGGGTCTGTGTACTTACTTATTTGTTTTGAGATGGTCGGATGCACATGGGGGTGAGGAGGAGGTCTGGAGGGGCAGGACTCTTCGGGGCATTTGGCTGTGTTGGGACAATGGCTGGTGACCAAGGTCAAGGTGAGGAGGAGGAGATGGTACTGAGAAGCCTGCTGGTAGGGGAGCAGGCTGATTCCTGATCAGGAGGTGGCGAGATACACTGAAGGGACAGGATAGGGAGCACAGGGAGTTTTCCTGCACTTTTCCTCTTTCTCGTCTCCTGTTTTCCCCTTCACTCCATTTTACACCCTTTCCTCTTCCTCTGTATTCCTTCTCCTTATGCTCTCGTCTTCTTTCAAAAAAAAAATACTCTCTTTCAATTTTCTTTATTTCTTTTTTCTTTCCTGCTTTGGCTTTCTTTCTCCTACTTGTTCCTCCTTCCCAAATGATTTTCCTTATTTCAGGCTGGTTTGGGCATGAAGGGGTTACAGAGGAGCTGGGCCTAACAAGGTCTCTGGCCTTCTGGGGTTTCCAGCTCCATCTGGCAGGGGCTGACCTTGGCCTTGTCCAATCAGAAGGGGTGTGGGGGGGTGTGGTCCCCTTTCCCTTAGCACAGGGTTTCCGGAGCTCACAGGCGAGGGGTGGAGCCTGTGGCACCCCCCACCTTCTCCCTGTGGTTCGGAACAATGCACCACTGCATCTGGGCCTGTGGCTCCTCTGCCCCCTCCCACTCTGGTTGGCACCCCGCCAGGTTAACCCTTTCCACCAAGGTTTCGGGGCAAGTTGCAGCTCCTTGGGGAGGAAGGTGTTGGCACTGGTTGAGATACTGCTCTTGAAAGCCCCACAAACAAACTTAGCCAAGTAGAAAGCGAGGGGCGGTTAGGGTTGCGTGTGATGTTTAAGAGCAGAGTCTCCTGAAATCTGAAAAGAGGAAGTGTGAGACTTCGCCTTAGGTGATGCTTTTTCATCCTGCTCAGTTTCTGGCCCTCAGGCTGGGGTAGGAAGGAGGAGACAAGGTGACATTCTTGCCGCCTGGTGGGGCCGATTCGGGCCTTCTGGTTGGTGTCTGAGCACGGCACCCGGGTGGGATGTGTTTCTGTGCCACGGTTTGTCCTCAGCAGCCCTTTCCCAAGAGCATTAGCGATGGAGAGGCGGGGAGAGCTGGTCTGGGGGGTCTGAGGAAACCCCCCGAGACGCATTGTGTTCACGGTGGCCGCTTGCCGGATTAGTTCTGACTTGGTTTCTTCCTCCTTCATCCCCCAGGGGAGTTTGAAGAGGAGTCAAAGCAGCCAGGGGTGTCGGAGCAGCAGCGACATCAGCTGAAGCACCGGGAACTTTTTCTTTCTCGGCAGTTTGAGTCCTTGCCAGCCACCCACATCCGGTACGGGACGGTCAGGCCCCTGGCCAGCACGCTCTTTGGGAGATGGAGAGGAGGGTGGTGAGCGGGACGCTTTGGGGTGAGGTGCTCACCCAGCCTCTTCTGACCCCTCTCCTGTAGTGGAAAATGCAGCGTGACCCTCTTGAACGAGACAGATATCTTGAGCCAGTATCTGGAAAAGGAGGTGAGAAAGTGTTGGGAGAAGGGGGGGGTATTTCCCCAAGAGGCAAGAGGAAAGGAGGACTGTGAGGAGGCGCAGGCTGCCAGGCTGCGTGTGTTTCGGGGACTCTGGGACTTGGCCCTGCCCTGAGGACTGCTGCCCGCTCACCCCCCCCCCCGCCCGCCAGGACTGCTTCTTCTACTCCCTGGTGTTTGACCCCGTGCAGAAGACGCTGCTCGCCGACCAGGGGGAGATCCGAGTTGGTTGCAAATTCCAAGCTGAGATCCCAGATCGCCTGGCCGAGGGTAAGCAGCAGGACAGACTGGCTGCTGGCTTAGCTGACATCGGAGTCTCTGAGTCGTGTGCCTTGCGCTTGTGCAGGGCCGCCCTGCACGCTCGGTGCTGTCACCCTGACAGAATGCAGCCTCCGGAGCTGGAAGGGACAGTGGGCACAGTGGGCAGATAAGTGGGAGTCCGGGTGCCTGATGGAACCCATGGCACCTTAGCCTTCATCTCCTGCTGGGATCTGTCCGCCACCTCCCTTCTCTCTCCCTGATGATGCCGTTGCCCTTTCCTCAGGGGAGTCTGATAACCGGAACCAGCAGAAGATGGAGATGAAGGTCTGGGACCCAGACAACCCTCTCACAGACCGGCAGATCGACCAGTTTCTCGTGGTGGCCCGGTGAGGGTGGGTGGATGGGGAAGAAGGACGGGGGAGGTGTGAACGCAGTTCTGCGCCCCCTTGTTACGGGTGGGCACCCTCGCTTTGGCCTGGGTGTGGTCCTTTTTCCTCATCGGGCTCAGTTCCCCAGCCTGCTTGCGCTTTCTTTCCCTCCTGACGCCTCGGTTTCCCTCGCAGAGCGGTGGGGACCTTCGCCAGAGCCCTAGATTGCAGCAGCTCCATCCGGCAGCCAAGCCTACACATGAGTGCAGCCGCTGCCTCTCGAGATATCACCCTGGTGAGCAGGCGCTGGTGGGTGGCGGGCAGGCTGGGCTTTGTGGACTGCGGAGCCTGGGACAGGAGAGGGGCGGCTCTGAGCGAATGGGAGTGTTTAAAGGGCAGCAGGAGAGCATGCTGAGGGGCTCGGGTCATCAACATTGTTTCTTACCTGCCCATAGTTCCATGCGATGGACACACTGCAGAGGAACGGCTATGACCTGGCCAAGGCCATGTCGACGCTGGTGCCTCAGGGGGGCCCAGTGCTGTGCCGGGACGAGATGGAGGAATGGTCCGCCTCCGAGGCCATGCTGTTTGAGGAGGCCCTGGAGAAGTACGGGAAGGATTTCAATGATATTCGCCAGGACTTTGTAAGTGGGTGGGGCTCAGGGAGGCGGAAGAGACGGCCGGTGAGGGACCAGGACCTGGGCCCAGCTGCGAGCTCACCCTTGTTCCCTCTGCCCTCCTTAGCTGCCCTGGAAGTCGCTGGCCAGCATAGTCCAGTTTTATTACATGTGGAAAACCACAGACCGCTACATCCAGCAGGTACGGCCAGGGCCAGGGGGCTGGGCCAGAGGCCTCCTGCTGAGATGCGCTCTGACCCTTCTCTGTCCTTCTTCCTGCAGAAGAGATTGAAAGCAGCGGAAGCAGACAGCAAACTGAAACAGGTCTACATCCCCACCTAGTGAGTGACGGCAGGGCCCGCGGCTTCCTCTCCTTCCCCCAAGCTGTGCTGTCCTTGCGATTTGGGCTGGGCAGGAGGCAGGGCGCGCTATTACAGAGACAAGGTGGAAACGGATTGTTTTCCTTGAATTCTTTTCTTTTCTCCCCACTCCTGCCCCTATTAGCACCAAACCAAACCCTAACCAGATCATCTCTGTGGGCTCAAAACCTGGCATGAACGGGGCAGGATTCCAGAAGGGCCTGACTTGCGAGAGCTGCCACAGTGAGTTCCAGGGAGGGCCAGGGATGCAGGGGTGGGGAGAGGTCTGCTCTGACCCAAGAACCTGAGGGGCTCAAATGGCGGCCCTCCCCACCTCCCCCCTGCCGACCTCCACCTCCTCTCTGCTCTTTCAGCCACACAGTCTGCTCAGTGGTACGCCTGGGGCCCACCCAACATGCAGTGCCGCCTCTGTGCTTCCTGCTGGATCTACTGGAAGAAGTACGGGGGACTGAAGACGCCCACCCAGCTTGAGGGGGCTGCTCGGGGCACAACAGTAAGGACTGAGGGGGGCAGGAAGGGGAGAACAGTAGCATATTGGTGTGAACTTAGGTGAAGGCCAGAATACTCGGCTCCATATGTGGGGATGGCTTGATGTGTTGGGGAGGGAGGAGCAAGGTGGTATAGGAGCCAGGAGGTCAGGACGGTGGTAGAGATCAGTCAGGACTAAATAGCTCTCTTGGGAGAATGGCAGAAAGGGAGCCTCAGTAGCCGTCTGTGTTTTCCTTTTTTCCTATGTCCTTCCAGGAGCCACACTCAAGGGGTCATTTGTCCAGACCCGAAGCCCAAAGTCTCTCCCCCTATACGACCAGCGCCAACCGGGCCAAGCTGCTGGCTAAGAACAGGCAAACATTCCTGCTCCAGACCACGAAGCTGACCCGTCTTGCCAGACGCATGTGCAGGGACCTGTTACAGCCGAGGAGGGCTGCTCGGCGACCCTATGCCCCTATCAATGCCAATGCCATCAAGGCAGAGTGTAAGCAGGAGTGCTGAGCTGGTGGCGGTTAGGGCTGCCTGGCCAGAGGCCAGTGTGTCTCTGCTCTGGGTGTTCAGTGACAGTGGGGATAGTAGGCTCAGGGGTTTGTGAAGATGTAGACATGGCTCCTGCCCCAGAAAAGGCCTGGATAGATAAGCCCCTTCACCTTTTTCTCCAGGCTCCATTCGACTCCCTAAGGCCGCCAAGACTCCATTGAAGATTCACCCTCTGGTGCGGCTGCCCCTAGCAACTATCGTCAAAGATCTGGGTATGTGATGGGGAACCAGACTGGGTACAGGGTGGGTACAGGATGGGGAACCAGTTAGGCTGGTGTTAGGCTCTCAGTCCTTTTACTGTCGAAACCTCCTCTCCCATTCAGGCCTTAGAGATTTAGTCTTAACAAACTGTCCTCTTGTAGGTTAATAATATTTTCTCATGAGCTATCCATATGACCATACTGATTTGACAAGATCATACTCCTGTGTGACTTTTGAAATACTGGTTAAGTTTTGGGGGAGTCAAAAGCTATATGGGTGCCCTAGCCGGTGGACTGAAGGGTCCCGGGTTCAGTTTCGGTCAGGGGCACATGCCTAGGTTGCAGGCTCGAACCCCAGTGGGGAGTGTGCAGGAGGCAGCCGATCAATGAGTCACTCTCATTGAAGTTTCTATCTCTTTCTCCCTCTCCCTTCCTCTCTGAAATCAATAAAAATATACTTTAAGGAAAAGCTATCTGGGGATTTTTTTTACTGTGTGGGGGGTCAGTGCCCCTAACCCCACATTAAGGGTCAACTGTACTGGTAATTGCTTGTCAAACTCCTCCCCACCACGACGCTTAGGGATGCCCAGGGAAACTGCATAGAGAAAAGGAAGTGTGAATGTTATTTTTTTGTTTGTTTGTTTGTTTTTTTACCTTGAAGTGGCCCAGGCACCTCTGAAACCAAAAACACCTCGGGGTACCAAGACACCCATCAACAGAAACCAGCTGACCCAGAGCCGGGGCCTGGGGGGCATCATGGTGAAACGGGCCTATGAGGCTGTGAGTGACAGGCTGGCGTGGGCCACGCCGAGGGGGCGGGCTTTGGTTTATGACGGGGCTGAGAGAGAGGCCCCTCACTGTGCTGCCCACCCTTTTCCAGATGGCAGGGGTTCCCTTCTCTGCCAATGGAAGGCCCCTGGCTTCAGGGATTCGCTCAAGCTCCCAGCCAGCAGCCAAGCGTCAGAAACTAAACCCGGCGGATGCCCCCAATCCTGTGGTGTTTGTGGCCACAAAAGATACCAGGTAGGGAGCCCACCATGGGAGGGGGCTGAGATGTTGGCAACCCAGGTTGGTGGCATGGGAAATAGGAGTGTCTGAGCCTGGCCAGCAACAGGGAGCGTGGGTGCAGGCTCGGGGTGCCAGGCAGGAATGGCTGGAGGAATTGCCGTGTGGAGTGGGGTTGCAGCGCTGGGGTCGTAGGCTTCTGGATTCCCTCTCCTCTTCCTGGCCAGGGCCCTTCGGAAAGCTCTGACTCACCTGGAGATGCGGAGAGCTGCCCGCAGGCCCAACTTGCCCCTGAAGGTGAAGCCACCGCTGATGGCAGTGAGGCCCCCCGTCTCTCTGCCTGCACCCTCACATCCTGCCAGCACCAATGAGCCTATTGTCCTGGAGGACTGAACTTCTGGGGAAGGGAGGGGGGCTGGAAGAGGGTGGGTGCCCAGTTCACCCAAGTTCCCTTTTCTCGAGTGTCATAGGGAGGGAGGGGGGAAGGAGGGAGCAAGTGGAGGGATCGGGCGCCCTCTGGTGTTACCGCTTCAAGGCTTGCCTCCTTCCCTTGCTCCTCCGTGCCCGTGATGGAGGCGGACTGCAGGAATTGACCCGTGGTGGGAACCCGGCCTCTTTTGGGGGATAGGACCCACAGCTGTCTTGGACAGTTTTAGGGGGAGGGTTTTTTAATTTTTTAAAAATTTTGCCTCCCTTTGTGAAAGGGGACAGGGGAAGGGAAGAGTAAACGGACACCTGGTTGGGGGAGGGGGGCGTGCACTGCCATGTCTGTTCTTTTTTTTCTTTTTCCTAATTGGGGGTTTCTCTTCCTGTCCGGTGTCCGGACTTTGCTAAACAGTTTGAGGCTCCTAAGCTGGCATCAAACCCAGCCCATGCGCACTCTTTCCTCCCCTCCCCTTGTCCCCTCCGCCTTTTGTACGCCAATTCTCAGAAATAAAGATCTTTTGTCCATTTTTTAAATGTCGATTCTGTAATTGGTTCTTACAGTAACAAATAAAAAGCTGTTTTCTTCAGCTCCTCCTGGCTCAGCTGTTCTCTGCCATGAGTGTGTGTGGGTGTGTGTGTCTTCAGTTGGAAAATAAAGGACGACAAGAAAGTACAGATGGGGCTTGCCCTGGGAGCAGCTCTATGAGGTGCAGCCTGGGCAGGTGGCCTTCTTGCGGGGCCCAAACTGCTCCCCAGTTCCCTGTGGTGACCCAGGTTTATTCAAAGCAGTTGGGATGAGCTAGTTCTCTGGATGGGACGTCTCCACAGGACGGGTATGTGTGTGCGAAGATGCTTCTTTATTTCCTAATTCTTAACTCTCCTTTTCCTTTTCCTATGGAATTCTGGGAGTTGTTGGAGGCCAGAGCGAGACAGGTAGCCAACTCAGGGGCGGTACTGTAAGATCTTACCACCTCACTCCGATCTATTTGCATAGTGCTGCTTCCTGGGTCCCCAAGGCGGCCTCAGCAGCTGCCTTCATGTCAGGGCCCACTCTAGTGCTCCTGCCCTTTAGGGTTGAGAGACCGAGGTCGCTAGGCCAGTAGACGAAGCGCCTGTCAACTGATGGGTGGTGCCAATCTCCAAACTCGGCTGTGAGGTGACCCTGGGGCCAGGCCTCTCCAGCTAGGTAGCTCTGTGCTCTGGGCAGCCTTCAGAGTGACCTGTCCTCATGCAAACGAGGACTCCAAGTCCTTTCCGTGGGAAAGGTCCAAAGGCGCTGTCATTGGTGAGGAGCTCCTTTCCAGGGGCTGGTTCAGGTGGCAGGACCGTGTAGTTCTGTGCAGGTCATGGGGGAGGCTCCTGCTAGGCTCTGTTTTTTAAATTTTTTTTTTTTACTTTTTAAAAAATATCTTTATTGATTTCAGAGAGGAAGGGAGAGAGAGATAGAAACATCAATGATGAGAGAGAATCATTGATCGGCTGCCTCCTGTGCCCTTGACCAGAATCGAACCTGGGATCCTTCAGTCCGCAGGCTGACGCTCTATCCACTGAGCCAAACGGACTGGTGGGGCCCAGTGGTTGAGCATCAACCTATGAATCAGTAGGTCCCGGTTGGATTCCCAGTCAAGGCACATATCCGGGTTGCGGGTTCGATCCTCAGTGTGGAGTGTACAGGAGGCAGTTGATAAATGATTCTCATTGATGTTTCTATCTCCCCCCTCTCCCTCTCTGAAATAAAAAAAGAAAAGAAAAGAAATATAAAATTTGAGCCCTAGCTGGTTTGGCTCAGTGGATAGAGCATCAACCTGTGCACTGACGGGTCACAGGTTAAAAAAAATAAAATTTGAGTCCAGCCCTGACCCATGTGCTCAGAGATTAGAGCACCAGGGTCATGGGTTTGATTCCCGGTCAAGGGCACAGTTGGTGGGGGCACGTGGGGAAGGCAGATGTCTCCCTCCCTCCCTCCCTCCCTCCCACTCTCTCGGAAAAAAAATGGAAAAAATAACCTCAGGTGAGCAAAAACAAATTTGAATCCAGTTAGCCACCAGGAGCCCTTAGTAGGTGTCTTCTTTCTCATGGTCTCCGCACCTTCAGGGAGAGATCAGACGTCTATCCTGTGCTCCTTGCACATTTTCTTTAGAGGTGGGCACAGCCTCAGCAGTTGTCACTTGCTCAAGGTTGCAGACCTTGAGGCTCTTTCCAGAGGCCACAGCTACGAGCTGACAACCACAGCAAGGGCGGCTTCGCCCATCGACAGTGCTCTAGCTCATGCTCCCTGGGCCTGGGGCCTCCCCAGCTCCCTCCCGCTCCTGTCCTGAGCTTCCACTTGTAGGTCAGGATGCACTGACCACTCACTAGCCTAGCCTGGGGGAAAGCGGCGCCTCCCCCTCCGAGGCCTTTTACTCAGCTGCCACCAGAGGAGGTTCGGTCCATGCCTTGAGGTGGCTGTGGTTCGGGCCCCACGTGAGTGCAGCCCACCTCTGCGGAAGCAAAGCCTTGCTCATCCATCTGGCTGTGGCCCTTCGGAGTCCGGAAGGTGACGGGGCGGGCAGAGCTCCCCAACCAGGGCTGGGAAGCGGGCGCAGAACACCGTTTTTGGGGCGGAACTGGGGCAGAGAGAGAAACAACAGTCCTGAGGTTGGGAGTCCAGGGACAGCGGTTGGTTTCGTGGAGCTGCTCACCCTCCGCGTTTGTTCTCCAGGGAAACCCAGGGCGGAGGATACAGCCGCGCGGGTCTCTACTGCCCCTCGCAGCAGAGCACAGCCTGCCCACCGCCCCCAGCTGGGAAACAGCGGCTGTCACCCGCGCCCGCCTTTGTGTCTGTCGTTATGAATATTCACGATTCTTTGGGCCAATCAGCACCGGAACAGCTCAGAGCACACCAATCGGCTTACGGCATGCAGATAAGGATCGTGGATGGGGCGGCTTTTCCAAAGCCTTAACACCCGCGGGAAACGGAACCCTGAGTCGAAGGGACCTGGTTTCCGGAGGTGTGCGCCTACACGGCTTCCCGCCTTACGTCACTTCCGATCGGGCTGGCGGAAGTTGCTTTCCAGCGCATTGCGATTTGGAAGCGCGAGCTCCGCTGGTGGCGGAAGTGGTTGCAGTCGGTCGGTACCGGGTAGCCGCGATGGCGGCGGTGGGTTCGGATGTCGAGTCGCTGCCGCGTGGGGCTTTCCGCTGCCGCCTCTGCCACGTCACCACAGCCAACCGTAAGCGGTGGCTAGTGAGGAGGGGTGGTTGTGGGCTCTCGTCTTTGGGTCCTGGCGAAAGTTAGGGTAACAGGTCATCGTTCTTGCCAAGCGTCGATAGGTAGAGTCGCCCACCTCCGTCTTCCCTCCGTCCGGCCCAAGGACTTAGAGTGGGGGAAGCCCCACCACCTTACAGCCTCCTTCCCGCCATCCGAAACCTCCCATTGTACCCCCTCTTTGACCGCCACTTGTTGGACAGCCGCTGTGCGCCTGGGGTTCCCGCTGGGCTCTGCGGGGGGGGGGGGGAGGAGGGGGGAGAAAGGTGATGCGGAGCACGCCACCTAGAGGTGGAGACCACTCCGTGCTCTGCAGCTGTGTGGGGAGCGGCGGGGCCAGGAAAGGTAGTAATGGAGCCAGGGAAGCCCTGCAGAGGCAAGGAAGGGCGAGTAGCATGGCCGGCAGGTGGGATTCTAAAAGTTGGCAAGGTCCTTGTATGACAGCACAGGCGCTCCATGAAACCTCGGGTTTGACCTTTGAAGTCAGAATCACGATATTCCCTAACAGGACCTCCCAGTCTTTTTTTTTTTTTTCTTTTTCTTTCTTTGTGAATGGCACCGCTGCTACGTCCCACTAGGGCCGGCCGGAAACCCAGTCTTCCCTGGCCCCATCCATACAGTGATGACATCGAGCAGCTGACTCAAAATGTAATAAACATAATGGCAGCTAAACTTTTCCTTCGTGCGCCGCGTGCCAGGCTCTCTGCCAAGTGCCATGTGAACAGTTCCTGTCGGTTATGTGCTGTTGTTACCTCGGTTTTATATCTGAGGAAGTTGATGCACGAAGAGAGTTAGTTGCCCAAGATATCGGCTTGATTGAGCTGGGATTTGAACTTGGACAGGGTGGCTTCCTATCTTGCATTTGTAATCTTTATACCATACTCAGAGATGACCCATGGGAAATAGTCTAGGGCAGCGGTTCTCAACCTTCCTCACGCCGCGACCCTTTCATACAGTTCCTCATGTTGTGGTGACCCCCAACCATAAAATTATTTTCGTTGCTACTTCATAACTGAATTTTGCTACTGTTAGGAATCGTACTGTAAATATCTGATATGCTATATGTGTTTTCCGATGGTCGCGACCCACAGGTTGAGAACCGCTGGTTTAGGGTCTTGATATATTTCGTTCTTTTATGTATTATTTGCACACGTTAGCTGTGTTTTTTTTTCTCTTACAATTTGCAGGTGTTGCTCTTCCTAGCACTTACAGATGGTTTCAGACAGCGGTCGCCAACCTTTCGGACCTCACCGACCACCAGTGGTCCGTGGACCACCCGTTGGCGACCGCTGGTTTAAGGAATACCTGTAGTGTAGTCAGTTCTGGGAACCGCTTGAAATGCACTATATGTAAAGACGGACAAAAGAGGAAGGCAGAGGGAGCCAGGAGTTCGTTTATTCAAAGTTCGCACTTTCTATGGCTTGGAAGGGTCAGTAGGATTTAGGGGGGCGGGTAACAGGCACCCTGAGGAGCGAGTTTGGAAGTTTTTGTTTCGTGTTTGTCTTTGCAGGACCCAGCCTGGACGCCCACTTGGGAGGCCGGAAGCACCGGCATCTGGTAGAACTACGCGCTGCCCGAAAGGCCCAGGGACTTCGCAGTGTGTTTGTCAGTGGCTTCCCCCGGGATGTGGATTCTACTCAGCTTTCTGAGTACTTCCAGGCGTTTGGGCCTGTGGCCAGTGTCGTCATGGATAAGGACAAGGTAGAATGAATGCGTCTGGGGGTAGATGAGGAGTCAGGTGTTCCACGCAGCAAAAGAGACGAGAGGAACCAGGCGTCCGTTCTGGCCAGTTCCTAACGCGGCTTGTCCGTGGACTGGTGCAGCTTTGTGACTACCACCCAGCTTGAACTTGCTCAGTTCACCGGAGTTAGTCGCTGGGTACTTGCTGGTTGTTTACTTATTCAGCCAATCTTTTATTTGCCAATTACCATTAACTGCTAACTTTGTACTAGGCACTGCTTAGAGCTGAATTTTAAAAAAATGGTTCATTTTGACACATGTCCCCAGTTTCCCCACCCCCTTGCCCAATGAACATCATTGAACTCAACCACACGATAGCGACACGACTATCGTATTGCCCTTATGCTTAGATGGTAAGTTAGAGGCAGGGCCTATGATTTTATCTAGCACAGTGTTCATTGCGTGGATTCTTCATCTACGTTAAATGACTCTAATGACAGCAGGAAGGTGAGGGGGCGGGTCCAATATAACCAGTGAAATCACGTCATTGGGAAGAGTGGGGCAATGGGATAGGTAACGTGAGACTTTCAGAGGCCAACTGAGGTGAGTAACGTGTGCGGGATCCAAGTAAAGGAGAGCCTTGCTTGTCCAAATGTTTCCCGTTGCTCCAGAAACAGCGAACAGATATTCCCAGTTCACAGGGTGCTCCCCGTTTAACCTTCCGTGCCCGCTCTCAGACCACGCGTTTGGGTTCTTGGTTGCGGACCCGTCATCCCTGCCCCCGTTGTGATTTCCCAGGGAGTGTTTGCCATCGTGGAGATGGGGGACGTGGGCTCCCGGGAGGCTGTTCTGTCCCAGCCCCAGCACAGCCTGGGGGGACAGCGCCTGCGCGTCCGGCCACGGGAACAGAAAGAATTCCAGAAGCCGGCCTCCAAATCTCCCAAAGGAGCGGCCCCCGACAGTCACCAGCTGGCCACAGCCCTCGCCGAGGCCCCGGACGTGGGGGCGCAGATGGCGAAGCTCGTGGGGCTGCGGGAGTTGTCCCAGGCCGAGCGGCAGCTTCGGAGCCTCGTGGTGGCGCTGATCCAAGAGGTCTTCACAGAGTTCTTCCCCGGTGAGCGCCTCCCGCCCGAGCCCGTGCTGTCCTCCCGCCTGCTTCCCCGGTGCTCCCTCAGCTGGCCGTGTGTGCTCGGTGGCTCTTTCTTCTTCGTGCCCGTTATGTGCTTCCACGCTTAGCCCCCCCATGTCTCCTGACCTTATTCTCTGCTCCGCACCCAGGCTGTGTGGTCCATCCTTTTGGCTCTTCCATAAACAGCTTTGACGTCCATGACTGCGATCTTGACCTCTTCCTGGATCTGGGTGACTTGGAAGAGCCCCCGGTGAGTAACCAGGGTGGTGGTCAGTGGGAATGGCTACGTGACGGGGCAAGCAGGTCACCTCTCAGGCCTTAGTTCCTCATCTGTTAAGTGGGGATCATAGGACCTGCCTGAAAGATATTGTAATTCGAAAAATGTGAATGTGGATTGATATGCAAATGAACTGACATGAGATAGATGGCATTTGTAACAGGAAAAAACCCAGATTTCAAAATGGCATGTATGATATTTTATTTTTTTGGGAAAAAAAAAATATATATAATAGGACATACAATGTGGTCATTTTTGGGTTATGTTTTTTACTTCTCTGTGTTTTTTACCATCTGAGGTACAGATTCTGCTTTTGGAATAGGAAAGGGTTATTACATTTTTCAGAGTTTTATGTTCACAGCAAAATTAAGCAGAAAGTATAAAGTTCCCATCTACCTCCAGCCCCTCAAAAAGGGTTACTTTTAAAAGAAAATTTCCTTTATCATCGTCTCTACACACATACACTGTATTTTCCGAATCATTTGAGAGCAGGTTGCACACCACGCCTTTACCCCTTCCTGTTCCAGTGTGCACCACCTCAGAACCGAGGGGCTCTAGCGTGTGCAGAACACAGTGCCGTTAGCACGTTGAGGGAATGTCACACTGAACAAGTGTAAAGCTCGGCAAGACTTTAATGGGCAGCACATACTCCCGTCTGGTCAGCCACCCTCACAATGGGCAGCACATACTCCCGTCTGGTCAGCCACCCTCACAATGGGCAGCACATACTCCCGTCTGGTCAGCCACCCTCACAACGGGCGGTTGCGTTGTCGCTTTAGTCTTCTTTCCCCGGAACAGTTTCTCTGCCTTTTTTGACAATGACATTTCTGTAGGCTAGAGACCATTGTTTTATGTCATTGAAAGGTTATTTTTAATGAAAAGTATTGTGAAGATTAAATGAGTTATAGGTATAAAGTCCTTGGAATAGGGCCTGGCACATAGTAAGCAGTAAGTCATAGTTTGTTTTGGGGACGGAATGGTCCTTGGTTAGGGGACAGCAGGAGAGGAATTCACTCGGCTCATTCCCATCCACAGCCGGTCCCAAAGGCTCCGGAGTCTCCGTCCTTGGACTCGGCCCTCGCATCCCCGCTGGATCCTCAAGCCCTGGCCTGCACCCCAGCATCCTCTTCAGACTCGCAGCCCCCAGCTTCTCCCCAAGACTCGGAAGCCCTGGACTTTGAAATCCCTTCCTCCTCCGTGGCACCTCAGACTCCGGACTCAGCTTTGGCCTCCGAGACCCTGGCCTCTCCCCAGTCCCTGCCTCCAGCCTCACCGCTGCAGGAGGACCGGGGAGAGGGGGAGCTGGGGAAGGCTCTGGAGCTGGCAGAGGCCCCGAAGGGGGAGAAGACGGAGCAGGGAGCCATGCTGGAGCTGGTGGGGTCCATTCTTCGGGGCTGTGTTCCTGGAGTGTACCGAGTCCAAACTGTGCCCTCTGCCCGGCGCCCCGTGGTCAAGTTCTGTCATCGGCCTTCAGGTCTCCACGGGGACGTCTCCCTCAGTAACCGGTACCTGTTTCGGGGTGATTGGGGAGGGGCGGCTGAGGAGGGAGCCTGGTGTGGGGCGCTCCTGCACCTGCTGAGCCTCGAGGTTTTCCTGTTGGGTCCCGTCCTTCCTGCCACGCACCTCCTGTGGCTGCCATTTCCATGTTCATGAGAGGGGGTTTGGAAATGCTATTTTGAAGGGATTTAGAAAGTTTCATGGTTGAATCGATTTGGGAAATGCTAAGTTAAACACAAATAGGTTTCTCCCTTCCCTCCCTTTCCCCACTTCCTCTTTCTCTCTTCCTCCTTCCCTTTTCTTCCTTTCCTCCTTCCCTCCTGTCTTCGTTGCTCTGCACACGAAGGCTCTGAGCAGCCTTACAGTGATCTGCTCCGTGGATGTCTGACAGGCATATCGGACGGGTAGCATGCGGCCTGCTCTGCACAGCCTCTCAGAAGGCCTGTGTGTCAGCAGACACTGTGGGAACCCTCTCCTGGCCTATTCCCGGCTCCCCTTACCAAGTCTGGAATAAGATCTGGGGGAGATGCCTTCAGAGGGCTCCTGCACCCTAACATCCTTGTCTCCTCTTTGTCGCAGGCTGGCCCTGCATAACTCCCGCTTCCTGAGTCTCTGCTCCGAGCTGGATGAGCGGGTGCGGCCCCTGGTGTACACCCTCCGCTGCTGGGCTCAGGGTCGAGGGCTGACAGGTGAGAGTTGGACGGCCCTGGGCCTGAGTTGGTGTTGGGGCAGAGGAGGGAGGCAGATACAGAAACCAGGGTTGAGAAAACCCGCCTGGGAGGGCGCCGGAAGCACCTCTAATCTCATGAATCATCATTTCCCCAGGGAGTGGCCCCCTTCTCAATAACTACGCCCTGACCTTGCTCGTGATCTATTTCCTTCAGACCAGGGACCCTCCTGTGTTGCCCACTGTGTCTCAGCTCACCCAGAAAGCAGGTACGCAGCCCGGCCTCCACCCTCTCTCGTTAGCATCATCTCACCTGCTCTTTATCTCACATAGACACCCTGAGCTCCAAGGGGACTGAGAGCTCTGTTATCACCCCTCTCTCCAATGCGCCCCCCCTCCCCGTCTTCCAGCTTCCAGGCTGATCCCCCCTTTTCTCCTCTCCCAGGTGAGGGTGAGCAGGTGGTGGTGGACGGCTGGGACTGTAGTTTCCCCAGAGATGCCTCGAGACTGGAGCCCAGCGCCAACAAGGAGCCCCTGAGTGAGTGTGGGGACCAGGAGGAGACGTTAATGGCGGCAGGTGGCATCCACCCACAGTTCCTGGGGCCGCATGGCCCTCACAGCGCCCTGGGTCAGCTAGTGTTACTGCCGCTCACAGCTGAAGAAGCCGGGTCCGGGAGTAATGGGGGCTGCACTGCTGCCAGGGGCATCTGGGGAGGGGAGGACGCTGCTAGGGGCACAGCGCGCGAGCTTGGCCTCTTGCTTGCAGGGCTCAGAGAGGCCTGGCTGCTGGCACTGGTGAGCTCCTTGAAGGGAGAAAGCAAGTCCTGCTAAGTGAATGGCTCTGGTTCAGGGCCTGTCTCGGTTCTGGCCTCTGAGTCACCCCCCTTCCCTGGTCTTCCTCCTCCTCCAGGTTCCCTGCTGGCCCAGTTCTTCTCCTGCGTGTCTTGCTGGGATCTTCGTGGCTCACTGCTGTCCCTTCGGGAGGGTCAGGCACTGCCGGTGGCGGGGGGCCTGCCCTCCAACCGCTGGGAAGGCCTGCGTCTCGGCCCCATGAATCTCCAGGACCCCTTTGACCTGAGTCACAATGTGGCAGCCAATGTAACCAGCAGGGTGGCCGGGCGGCTACAGAACTGCTGCCGCGCGG
Source organism: Myotis daubentonii (assembly GCF_963259705.1). Lineage (NCBI taxonomy): Eukaryota > Metazoa > Chordata > Mammalia > Chiroptera > Vespertilionidae > Myotis > Myotis daubentonii. Next base: position 83,066,219 of record NC_081848.1, read on the forward strand.
CAGCCAGTTACTGCCGAAGCCTCCAGTACCAGCACCGTTCTTCCCGGGGTCGGGACTGGGGGCTGCTCCCCCTTCTGCAGCCCAGCTCCCCTAGCGCCCTGCTGTCTGCAACCCCCATCCCCTTCCCTCCTGCTCCCTTCACCCAGCTCACTGCTGCCCTGGCCCAGGTGTTAAGGGAAGCATTGGGGTGCCAGCTGGAACAGGGAACCAAGAGACTGCGGCCAGAGGGAGGTGGGACTGGGGATCCTCCCCGGGAAGGGTCACGCAAGAGACTGAAAATAGACAGACAGAAAAACAGCCCCGAGGACGGGGAGCAGGAGCCGCAGGGGTGTGCGGGGGCCCCGAGCGGAGAAGGGTTGGAAGAAATGGTTACAGAGGTTGGAGAAGCAACACAAGACTGGGCCCTGCAGAGCCCTGGGCAGCCAGCGGCGCCTCCCCTGCCAACTGCAAAGCTGCTGGCCCCTGGAGAAGAGCAGCCAGGCCATGCAGGACCTCAGGCGGCCGAAGAAGGGGCCCAGGTTGAGACAAAGAAGGGGGCGTCGCTCTCTCCAGTGAGCTGGCGCTGCGCCTTGTGGCACCGAGTGTGGCAGGGGCGGCGGCGGGCCCGGAGATGCCTGCAGCAGCAGGCCACGGCAGGCACCGCGGGCGGGGCGGGCACGGGGGTGGCGTGGCTGGCGACGGAGGCTCGCGTGACCCAGGAGCTGAGAGCACTGGGCAGTGCCGAGCAGAGGCCGGAGGCTGAGCCGCTCCTGACCTTCGTGGTGTCTGCCTCCCAGGCCGACCAGGCGCTCACTGTGACCCCGCTCCAGGATTCCCAGGGCCTGTTCCCTGATCTCCATCATTTCTTACAGGTTTTCCTCCCTCAAGCCCTTCGCAGTCTCCTTAAGTAAAGCCTGGCACCCGAAGGGCAATAAAGCTGCTGGTTTAATACCTGCTGCAGTTTCTGGAATTCCCACCTGGTGACGGCCCTCCTCCCGCGCCCCAGCCTACAGCCTTCTGAGGCCTGGCCGCTCTGCCAGCCTCTATCACACTTGGAGGGAGTGGCTGGGACCCTCTGGTGCCTGCAGCCCCTCAGCAGAGCTGTGGGGGCTGGGGGGCGGGTGCGGGGACTGCACAGTGCCTGTGAGAACACCCGACTGCCTGACCTTCAGGCCTGGACATGGGTAAAGGGCAGCCCATCAGTTTCTCTTAAACTGCCCGCTCCTGGGTGACAGGAGGTGGGCGGGAAAGGGCTGCTCTCCCTTGGCCCCTCCCCTGCTTCTGCAGAAACAGCATCCTGAGCTGCAAGGCAGTCGAATGGGAGAAAACCAATTTAAGTTTCAGACGGTTATCCACTAGACAGTGGTTCTCAACCTGTGGGTCGCGACCCCTTTGGGGTCGCCTAAGACCATCGGAAAACATGTAAAATTACATACTGTTTTTGTGATTAGTCACTATGCTTTCATTATGTTTGATTTGTAACAATGAAAATCCATCCTGCATATTAGATATTTACATTACAATTCATAACAGTAGCAAAATTACAGTTATGAAGTAGCAACGAAAATTATGGTTGGGGGTCACCACAACATGAGGAAGTGTACTAAAGGGTCGGCATTAGGGAGGTTGAGAACCGCTGCTCGAGTCAAGCAACAAGCCCCGCCGCCAGGTGTGGCCGGTGGGTGAGCTTCCTCGGCCGCAGTGGATCCGGTCGGGGCACATGCCGGGTTGCGGGCTGGAGCCCCAGTGGGGAGCGAGCAGCAGGCAGCCGATGGATGGTTCGCCCTCAGCAATGATGTGTCCCTCTCTCCCTCTCCCTTCCTCTCTGAAATGGAAATTTATTTTGAAACAACACAGCAGAGCGGTTATGGAATCTGGCCCACCGCCACTTGCAGGCGGAGTTTCCGCTTCTGTCACACCAACACGTGGGGGGCTTGGCAGAGCCTCCCATCAGGGCACTCTCACCCCCCGGCGGAGGGGCGCCCGCGGCACCGGGGCGGGGAGCGGTGCCACGCAGCCGCCCGGGCACCCGCCGCCGGCTGGCGCCTTCTCCCTCCACGTCGGGACTCCCATTGGCCAGGCCTGAGGGGCGGGCCCGTCAAGCAACTCACTGCGCAGGCGCGAGCTCCTCCGCGCAGGCCCCACCCCTTTTTCCAATTTCGCGGCCGCGGTAGACACAACTGTCGTGCGTGTGCCTTCTATGCCGTCCTCGCTTTCCGGCCGCTGTTTCCCCGCGGCTCTCCGACCCCCCCCTCCCCCCGACGGCTTACTTTGCGGCAGCACTGAGAGCCCCACCCCCTTTCTCTGCGGAATCACCATGGCGGCCGGGGTAAGTTTGCCGGCTCTGGCCGACCGGGTCACCCTATCCGGCGCCATCCTCTGCCCGGTTGCGACCCGCTGGCGTCAGAGGAGTTCTGGAGCCGAGCGGGGGGCGGATCGGGGGCCCGGAGGCCGTGCTGTTGGGGAGCAGGGCCTCCAGGCCCCGGGCAGAAACTGATGCTGAGGCTGTGGGAGGCCGAGGAGTTGGAATGGCCTGGGTTCGAGGCGGAAGGAGATGCCGGGTCCGGGCCGCCTGGGGCCGGAGAAAGGGGCTCAGGTTCACTCCTTGAGGCGTGGGATCCGGGCAGGTGGACGGAACTTTTGCGACCGTTTGGTGGGGCGATAGCAGGGACAGGGTGAAGGGGGGCGTCTTTGTGGGCATGTACTTGGCCACGGTCAGGGCTCGCCCACCAGGGAGGTTCGGGAGCGGAGAGACCCCGACGTGGGTCGATCAGTCGGACCTCGCCGGCCAGGTTACTGGACGGAGAGGGGCCACACCAGGCAGCTCATGCGGACGGCACCGGAGCGACGGCCCGCGGGTCGCATGCGCGCCAGGGGGAGGGAGGCCCCTTACAGGGAGGCCGGGTTGATCGGGGAAGAGAAGACCCACTCGGGATCCGCGTGGCGGCTCGGGTGGGACTCGGTGCCCTCGGCGTGTGCCCTCGGCAGGGGCGATGCTTTTGAAGTGAGCGGCCCCGCAGTCGCGCCGGCCGGCCTGGTAGCATCAATGAATGAAACGGGCGGGCGGGGTGTGTTCGTCCGCAGGCGGAGGCCGCGGCAGCTTCAGGCTGTGGGTTCCGTGCTGCTGCGGGTGTCCTCAGGGAAGGTCAGCGCTGTCAGCTGCTTTATTTAGCCGTCGGTGTGTCTGTCCTCTGCTCTGATTACACAAGGCCCCGAGCTGCAGAACTCGGGTTACCGGCCGAGGGAAAGCGGGAGTGAGTGGGGCAGACGGCGACGATTCGGGGGAGTCGTCCCGGGAGGTGACGGGTAGGACCGGGACCCCTGGCCTCGCGCTGACGCCCGGTCCCCTCTTCCTTGCACAGACCCTGTACACATACCCCGAAAACTGGAGGGCCTTCAAGGCCCTCATCGCCGCGCAGTACAGCGGGGCTCAGGTCCGCGTACTCTCCGCACCGCCCCACTTCCACTTCGGCCAAACCAACCGCACCCCCGAATTTCTCCGCAAGTTTCCGGCAGGCAAGGTGAGTAGGGACGCGGGGAAGGGTCTTTGGTCCTGAGAACCCACGTGGCTGTAAGATTCTATTACTTTGCAGGTAGCCTCCATCTTTAAAGAGATTTCAGACCCCCCCCCCCCCTGTATTTTAGTGATTTTTTAAAAACTTTTATTTTGAGCTCCGCTGGTGTGGCTCAGTGGGTGAGTGCGGGCCTGTGAACCAGGAGGTCACGGTTAGATTCAATCAGGCCCAAGTTGTGGGCTCCATCCCCTGTAGCGGATGTGCAGTGATTCTCACCCGTGTTTCTCCCTCTCCCTCTCTGAAATCAATGAAAAATGTATTTTTAAAAAATCCTTTTATTTTGAGATAATTTCAGATTCCTGTGTAGTTAAAAATAATAGTCAATTGTAATTGAAAATTTTTTAAATGATTAATAAAGAGCTGTTCAGTGACATTTAATAGTTTGCAGGCTTACTTTGGAAGAGAGAATGACTTTGGACTGTTTTCAGTGCAAACTGTCAAGTATCTCCTGTGAGCGGGACTCTTCCCCTGCTGGGGGGCTGGGGAGCGGCTGAGGAGCCATCCTCAGTGGGGGGCCGTGTGCAGTGGGGGGAGCACCTGGTGCTCTCACTGTTACAGAGATGTAAGACGTGGCTTCTTACCTTTCCCTCATCTGATTGAGGGATTTTCTCCAAATAGCTGATAATACCTAAGTATTTTGGGTTTTCTTATGTGAGCTCAGACTGTAAGGGATACCAAGTTATTCAAATACTTTTGGTTCTTGAGTTTTAGATAATATCAGGAGTTTGGTTAGCAAGGGTTGTCAGCCTTATATAAACACGTTCACCCAGAACAGTTTAGTTCCTGGGATTGGCTAGTAAGAAATGACTGTTTCACTTACCTTTTTTTTTTCCCCTTAATCCTCATCTGAAGATATTTTTTCCATTGATTTCCAGAGAGAGTGGAAGTGAGGGAGGAAGGGGAAAGAGAGAGAGGGAGAAAAACATCAGTGTGAGCAATGCACGTGGATAGGTTGCTTCTCATACACGTCCCCACCGGGGCTGGGGGTCCTGCATCTGAGGTACGAGGTTCGTACCCTTGATTGGGAACTGAACCCGAGACCCTTCGTTTGGGGGGCCGACGCTCTAACCACTGAGCACCCGGCCAGTGTTTCACTTATCTTTTGACTGCTGTCTGCAGGTTCCAGCATTTGAAGGTGATGATGGATTCTGTGTGTTCGAGAGCAATGCCATTGCCTACTACGGTAACTTGCAGTTGGATGGTGGATGGGAGGGTCAAGCGAGGGGTGTAGGAGAGGGTGCGGGGGAGCTGGAGTGGAGAGGACTGTTCGGGCACTGGCCTGGTGTTGGCGGACCCCGGGTTCTGACTCTGTGCCCCGCCTCTGCAGTGAGCAATGAGGACCTGCGGGGAAGTAGTCCAGAAGCAGCAGCCCAGGTGGTGCAGTGGGTGAGCTTTGCCGATAGCGACATAGTGCCCCCGGCCAGTACCTGGGTGTTCCCCACCTTGGGCATCATGCACTACAACAAGCAGGTAAGGCCTGGAACTTGGAAGAAGCCAAAGGCGGGATGGCGTCAGCTCCAGAGGGCCAGGCAGTGAGAAATAAAGTGGGTTGAGAAAAGGGGGGGATGCCAAGAGCGTGTAACAGGCCCTAATCTTCGGGCTGTGAGTTCGGAGCCCTGGGCTGTTGGTGGGTGGTGTCTGAGCTCTTTGTCAGGCCCGTGGAGGTGGTCAGAGAAGGGGTTTCTTCTGAAGGAAGGTTAAACCCAATGACGGGAGTGGTTAGACCAGATGACCGCGAAGGTTCCTTCTAACGTGCAAAGACGTGACACAGCTGTGACCAGGACAGTGGGAAACGCAGCCGAAAGGAAAGAGGGAAAGGACATGAGCCAGCCTGGGCCGTGAACAAATGTAACATGCGCTTCGCATGGGACATGTTTGGGCCACAATGGGTTCTTAAACTGGACCGGAGGCCGGAACAAAAGCATGGATGGAGTGTTTGTGTGAACTCATATAAATTCAAAGTAAACATCATTACATAAAAGGGTATGGTCTTTTTTTCTTTTTAGTTTTATTCATTTCCAATCCGGCCCGCGGGCCGTAGTTTGCCCACGGCTGTCCTAGACTCTGACCCATTGAGAGGGTGGGATGAGTAAGTGAAACGGCCGTCGTAGTTCAGTTATTGGGGGAGGGATTGATAGTCACTGATGAGTTTACTCACTGGATCAACAGGCCACAGAGACTGCAAAGGAGGACATGAGGCGAATTCTGGGGCTGCTGGATGCTCACTTGAAGACGAGGACCTTTCTGGTGGGCGAGCGTGTGACACTGGCTGACATCACAGTTGTCTGCACCCTGTTGTGGCTCTATAAGCAGGTTAGTTTACAGCGAATCAGCTGGGCAGAGGGTGGGTGGGGTTAGAACCAAGTGACAAGTCTCGGGCCGCTCTATCCTGATTGGAGGACTTGGGTGTGAGGGACGCTGAGGGAGCCGCGGGAGTCCCGGTGGGTGCCGGGCCGCCTGCCTTCCGGGAAGCGCAGTGGTCCGTTGCCCTTAGCGTCTGTGTGGCGCTGAGACGGGTCTGATGAAGCCAGTTGTGCTTGGTGGTGAAGGCGGGTGGGGGTGGCAGACTCAGCATGGAGATCTGGAAGCGGAGCTGCGTTCAGTGCTGGCCGCATTCTGACTAGTTGTAGTAGAGGGTGGGGGTGGGGGCACCCTTTGGTCCTTTTTCTTCCTCAGTAAACATAAACCCAGGGACTAATCCCACAGTTGAGGTTATTGGGGCAAAGATGACATGTTGCTGGTCCTAAACAGCAGCTCTCGGACTGATGGGGGTCAGTAGTAATGTGCTGAGAGCAAGGGAAAAGCACCTACTTCGCGCCAGACCCCATGCCAAGGCCTTACAGCAGCAGTTCTCAACCTGTGGGTCGCGACCCCTTTGGGGGTCGGATGACCCTTTCACAGGGGTCACCTAAGACCATCGGAAAACATATATAATTACATATTGTTTTTGTGATTAATCACTGCTTTAATTATGTTCAATTTATAACAATGAAATTGGGGGTCACCACAACATGAGGAGCTGTATTGAAGGGTCGCGGCATTAGGAAGGTTGAGAACCACTGGCTTACAGGGATCGGCTTAGTGTGGCCCGTTGTGGGGGTCATGGAGTAGAATCTGAATCCGAGTCTGTAGAACCAGCATGACAGCTGACGCTGCGCCTGTCTCCTCCACGGATCCTGGCAAACTAAAAAGAATGGCACATGAGCCTGCCAGTGTGGCTCGGGCTGAGCATTGCCCTATGCACCAGGAGGTCACTGTTCGATTCCCAGTCAGGGCACATGCCCGGTTGTGGGCTGGATCCCCAGTGGGGGGTGTGCAGGAGGCAGCCGATCAGTGATTCTCATCGTTGATGTTTCTCTCCCTCTCCCTTTCTCTCTGAAATACAAAAAACAACAACATTTTTTTTTAAAAAAATGGTTAATGAGTTTTTCATGAAGCTGTTTAATTAAAAGGTCTGTCCATTATTCTGAAACAAACTTTTTGCTGTTGCATATTTTCTACTTATTTATTTGACAAAATGAGTAATTGATAGCCCTCTGTTGATCCCAACTTTTAAAAAAACTCTATGTCAACACGTGAAATTTAAAAGATTGGAGACGAGGTGTGAAATGGCTTGGCAAAAGGAGCGGGGCACCGTACGAATGCTGTTCCTGCTAAATAGATTCTTAGTGAAGGGGGAACCCCGTACGAATGCTGTTCCTGCTAAATAGATTCTTAGTGAAGGGGGAACCAAGCGTCCATTAAGTTGGACTGGATCACCTTAAAGAGATGAGGACGGTGGTGGGGGGTCGCCCTCCGGGGTAAGCGGGTGTCCAGGCAGCCGCTGTTGGTGAGGGGACGGAGGAGCTGGGGTGTAGGAAGCAGCAAGTCTTGGTCTCTGGCTGGAACCTTCTGGAGGGTCCCCCCTCTGACTGTTCCCACCCTCCCGTCCTGGCAGGTCCTGGAGCCGTCTTTCCGCCAGGCCTTCCCCAACACCAACCGCTGGTTCCTCACCTGCATTAACCAGCCCCAGTTCCGCGCTGTCCTGGGGGAGGTGAAGCTCTGTGAGAAGATGGCCCAGTTTGATGGTGAGTCTGAGGAGGTGGGGGGTGAGCCGCCAGGCCGGGCTGGTTTGCTCAGTCTCAGCCCCTGCGCTTCCTGTCTAGCCTGTGGGTGACGTGGGCCCCGAGTGTAGGGCATCACCTGTGTAGCTGATGTTTTGTGAATCTTGTCTTCTACCTGCACTCACTGGTCTGTGTTGACAAAGCTGCACGGGCACTTGTCACTGAGGGCCGTGCGCGGGGACGCGGCGCCCGGCGGCCCTGTGGCCGAGCCTGGCTCCCGCGCTGCCGCTTTCCTCCACTGCCCCGCGTGCTGCAGCGGAAAGAGGCCGGGTATTGACTTTTCTCCTTCCTCTGCGCCAGCTAAAAAGTTTGCAGAGAGCCAGCCGAAAAAGGACACCCCTCGGAAGGAGAAGGGACCTCGGGAGGAGAAGCCGAAGCCCCAGGCCGAGCGGAAGGAGGAGAAGAAGCCCGCTGCCGAGGAGGAGATGGACGAGTGTGAGCAGGCGCTGGCGGCGGAGCCCAAGGCCAAGGACCCCTTTGCTCACCTGCCCAAGAGGTGAGGACACGGGGACGTGGGGGGAGCGCTGCATGGATGGGACCCAAGAAGGCCCCTTCTCACCTGAGTGTGTCCTCACAGCTCGGGCCCAGAGTTTGAGGTCATTCATACAAAATTAAAGGTGTGTTTTAGTTGGCAGATCGGGTGACTTTCTGAATTTAAGAATTGGGTGAGCTTTGAAAGGAGCAAGTGCATTCTAAATGCATCCAGCAGTGGGGAGGTTCAGAATCCCCTTTCTCGCAAGCAAGCAGGCATCAGGCCGGAGTTCGGGGGGTCATTGGTCTTGGGGGTGCTCGTCGGTCTCTGACCCTCAGCTCAGTGAGGAGCGTGCTGCTTGGGTGAATCGGCCTGTGACTGGTGCTCATGCGGCCTCTGCTCATTGTTCCCAAACGGGGGAGTGCAGCCCCTCGGGAAGAAGGAAGGAGATGGGTGCTTGTCTGTTTCCTCTTTTCAGTCAGTGTGGGGGTTCCTGGAGGAAAGAATAAGGTAAAAGGGAGATTGTTGGTGTAAAAAAGTGGGCACCCAGTGCACTCCCAGTTCTCCGGGTCAGTGAAGCTTCCCAGGGCGAGAGGCGTTGGAAGAGGCAACAGCTCCATCTTCACATCAGGTTTGTTAAGGGAGTGTCCCCGCCAGGTGCGCACTCTTCCCGCAGGGGCCGTGCAGGACGGCAGGATGGAGAGGGCACAGGGTCACCTGCCCAGATGCGAGGAGATGCGTTGCATGCTTGCTGCGGGCTGGGAGCAGCAGGCCTCGGGGCATAGGGGTGGGGTCTGCTGGCCCGAATCCAGCTGGTTCTGCCTGGAGGGTCCAGTGTGGTCCCGCCATTGAAGTCTCTCCTCACTGTCATCGCATCTTCGCTCACTGCCCCCAGTCACTGCTGGACTTGCAAGCGATAGGAGAAAGGTCTTACTCGCCCGCTGCCGCCCTTTCATCGTTGGTCTGGTTCAGCGCGGTGGACTTCCCGTCTCGTGGGGTAGATAGAGCGAATGGAGGGGCGCGCCCGTGCTGGCACAGCAGCTGTGCTGGTGGGAGGTCAGCAGCTCTGCTCTCCCACGAGGGACCAGCTTGGAGGTGGCTGAGGTTTTCCTCGGGACCGGAGGCCCCACGCTCAGCTGCTCTTCACAGTGTCTCTTTGAGCTGATTTCCTGTGAGCCTGGCACAGGGGCAGGACTCTTCCCCGTTCGCCTGCCACCTTTCCTCCCAGTAGATCGTAGTGGCTGTGCTTAGGGGATAGAGTAACATCGCCGTGATCTGAAGGGGGAGGATTTGTTTGTGTCCTCCTTCTATATGAAATGGCTAAACAGGAAAAGAAAAAGAAAAGCCAGCAGGATTTTGGTGTGTGTAAATGAGCTGTGATAACTAACCCAATTACATAGGCTGTTGTAATGTCGACGCTGTTAATTATTAGCTAGAGATCGTCTCATATGTTACTCTGGGCAGAAAATAAATCAGGCCGAGAGCTTGAGGTCTTCAATCAATCGCGTTTCTTAACGGCTTGAGAGTGTGTGTAAGGCCTGTTTAATAAGTAGGCCCTGTTAGTTGGCTGCCAGGACGATTCCCCCAGGGTTATTTTTAACTTATTGTTATTGATTTCAGAGAGGAAGGGAGAGAGAGAAACATCAATGTTGAGAGAGAATCATTGATTGGGTGCCCCCTGCACACCCCACACTGGGCATTGCCCTAACTGGGAATCGAACTGTGACCTCCTGGTTCATAGGTTGATGCTCAACCACTGAGCCATGCTGGTCCGGGCTCCCCCAGGACTCTTAATGTCACAGAGGTAATGCCTTTGAAGACCAAGACCATCATTGTCCATTTCCTTCTGGTCTGGTTAGGGCTTCCAGCCAGCTTGTTTCAGGAGCTGCTGAGGGCTGGGCTGGGGTGGGGAGGATTATGGTCATGAATAATAAACATGGTCAGGAGGGTGTGAAACATCCGTCCCATCTGGTGGTGGACGTGGACAAGCTCAGGTGAGGGCTCTGGTGTCAGGAAGGAACCTGGCTCCAGTGTAGCCGGGCAGGGCACACACTTAACCTGGTCTGTGAAGGGAGGGGGGCGTCTAACTCTAGGGCAGTGATGGGGAACCTTTTGAGCTCCGCGTGTCAGCGTTTTGAAAAACCCTAATTTAACTCTGATGCTGTGTCACATAGAGAAATTTTTTGATATTTGCAACCATAGTAAAACCAAGATTTATATTTTTGGCATTTATTTTACATATTTAAATGCCATTTAACAAAGAAAAATCAACCAAAAAATGAGTTCGCGTGTCACCTCTGACACCCGTGTCATAGGTTCGCCATCACTGCTCTAGGTCTTGATGTAAGGAGTGAAATAGGTAGCAGCTTGTGGCATTATTAAAACTAATGAATAATTGAACCAACCTAGACATTCAGTAAGGGGGCTTAATAAGTTCATGGCACAGTCATGCCGTGGGAGGTTATGTAGCCATTAAAACATTTGCAAAGAATTCTCAGTGGCGTGTCATAGTGTTCAAGGAACAATTTGTAAAGGCACAAAGCTAGCTATATCATCTTTGAAAAATCACCAGTGGAATTTTTCACAAAACACATAAAAAGTACTAGTTGTCTTGTTTGCTGGTTTTGTGGGTGGTGTTCAGGCGCATGTGTTTTTGCAATTGGAAAAGAAAGAACAGCGCTGAGAGGGGCGGGGGGGGGGGGGCTGGAATTCCTGGCTGTGTGCCAGAGGCTCACAGATAACCCGCACCTGAGGGTTCAGCAGCAGCTGAGCTGGTTTCCGGGCAGCAGGACTACAGGACGGAGTGGAGGCTGGGCGGAGGCCCTTGGAGAACACTCCCTGCTTAACCTCGCTGTCATGAGAGTGTGTCACCCAAGCCGCCTGTGTGATGGGGGAAGACACTGAGTCACTGGCTGAATGTGACTCATGGAAAAGAGCCCTGGGAGGGGCGGCGGGAAGAATGTCCTCCCTGTGCCTCCACTAGGGGGCAGCAGTTCGCCGTGCTTTCCTGGGGCGCGGCTCCCTGGGGTCCCACCCCGTGCTAAGCATACTTGGGCTGGGGGTGGGGAGCACGAGGAAATGCCCTTGGCCTCTTGGCAGGGCCGCTGCCTCAGGAGGCCTGCTCCACACTGACCGGCTGTTTCCCTCCGCTCAGTACCTTCGTGTTGGACGAATTCAAGCGCAAGTACTCCAACGAGGACACGCTGGCGGTGGCGCTGCCGTACTTCTGGGAGCACTTCGATAAGGACGGCTGGTCCCTGTGGTACGCCGAGTACCGCTTCCCCGAGGAGCTCACCCAGACCTTCATGAGCTGCAACCTCATCACTGGTGAGGAGAGCGTGGGTCTGGGAAGGGGAAGGAGGGCCAGGTAATGCGATCTGAGGCCAAGTGTTCTCCCTGCTCCTTCAGGAATGTTCCAGCGGTTGGACAAGCTGAGGAAGAACGCCTTTGCCAGTGTCATCCTCTTTGGAACCAACAACAGCAGCTCCATTTCTGGAGTCTGGGTCTTCCGGGGCCAGGAGCTCGCCTTTCCGGTGAGGAGGGGCAGGGGCGGAGGGCGTCTAGCCGGGAGGCTGCGGCTCGCACACCTCGATGCTGGCTGATAGGCGTGAGGGGCCTCCCGGAGCGGGACCGGCGGAGCTGGCATGTCCCCAGCGGCCTTGGGACCTGACGACATGAGTCTGAGCTGGGAGTGGCAGGTGTGAGACCGTGTCCAGTAACCTGACCACATGCTTCTTACCTGGCTTTTCTCCGCAGCTGAGTCCGGACTGGCAGGTGGACTACGAGTCATACACGTGGCGGAAGCTGGATCCCGGCAGCGCGGAGACCCAGACGCTGGTGCGAGAGTACTTTTGCTGGGAGGGGGCCTTCCAGCACGTGGGCAAAGCCTTCAATCAGGGCAAGATCTTCAAGTGAACATCGCTTGCCCTCGCCGAGCTGCCTGCACCTGCCCTCCCGGGCGCTGGGGGTCATTAAAGGAAACTGAACATCAAGCCCTGTGTGGTCTGCCTGCTCTGTGAGGGCGCTGCTCCGGGCGGCGGGGGAGCAGGCGGAGCCTCAGAGCGGCAGAGTCCTGTCCTCGGCGTCGGTGTCGTCGCCCGCCTCCTCCTGTGCCGGCTGTCCTCCGGCTGGTGCGCTGGGCGGGCGGGACGTGGGCTTGGTGACCGCCTGACTCTGAGGGACCAGGTTCCCCCAAGGTGGGGCGTGTCCACGCGTGGAGGGAGCCCATGGTGCGCAGTGTGTGCCGTTCCCCGCCGCCGCCCTGTGAGCGAGGCACTGGGTGCAAGGGGCCAACAGGAACAGGTGTCTGACCACTGACCGCCCGCGCGGCGGCCCTGACCGGGCTGCAGGTCACCAGACGGCCCTGCTTGCTAGGGAGGGTTCAGAGGTTTAATGACCTTATTTTTTAAATATATTTTTATTGATTTCAGAGAGGAAGGGCGAGGGAGAGAGATACAAACATCCATGATGAGAGAGAATCACCGATTGGCTGCCGCCTGCACCCCACACGTGGGACTGAGCCTGCAACCTGGGCAAGTGCCCTGACCAGGAATCAAACTGTGACCTCCTGGTTCATAGGTCGACACTCAACCACTGAGCCACGCGGGCCGGGCTGTGGTGACATTTCTTAACTGGTAGAGGCAGGATTTTAAACCCCTTTGGTGTCACTAAAGCCTGGAAACACCCTCTTGCGACATAATTGTCATCCATTAATCCTGCTCAAATGAGTGGTTACTGTTTTTTCTCTTTTGAGCTTAATTTTTTTAAAAAAATTATTATTTATCTGTTTGTTTTTCAACGTTTTTAAAAAATCCTCACCCAAGCCAAAACCGGTTTGGCTCAGTGGATAGAGCGTCGGCCTGTGGACTGAAAGGTCCCAGGTTCGATTTTGGTCAAGGGCATGTACCTGGGTTGCAGGCACATCCCCAGTAGGGGGTGTGCAGGAGGCAGCTGATCAATGTTTCTCTCTCATCGATGTTTCTAACTCTCTATCTCTCTCCCTTCCTCTCTGTAAAAAATCAGTAAAAAAATATATTCAAAATAAAATCCTTACCTGAGGGTATTTTTCCATTGATTTTTTTTTTAAGAGAGGGAAAGACAGAGAAATATCGATGTGAGGGAAACATTGATTGGTTGCCTCCTGCATTCGCCCTGGAGCCTGCAACCAGGTACAAGCCCGTGACCGGAATTGAACCCAGGATCCTTCAGTTTGCAGGCTGACACTATCCACTGAGCAACACTGGCTGGGGTAAGCTTAATTTTTCTACTCTGCAGGGATTCTTGCCCTGCTCTGATGGTCTTCTGAAGAGCGTTGACCTCCCTATGAAGTTAACAGCTCAGGTGAACGTGCAAACATTAGAGTCCGTTTTGAAGCACATGCAGAAACAGTCGTGGCTGTCTTTGGTATTGGGTTGTGGTTTTCCGGGTGTTTTCTCCCTCCCTCCCGTGTAGTCTAAGCCGGGGGCGGGGGGCGGGGGCGGGGGGTCCCCTCCTGGCTTAGGAGGGAGAGCGGGACCTTTCCAGGTACTGAGCGGACTGGTGGTTTCAGGGTAGAGCTCCAGCCAGCTGGGAACCGCGACTGCAGTGGGGGTTAGGAATCCAGCTGGGCGAGGATGGGCTGGTTCTTGCTCAGTGTGCTTCCTGGCATCTCATCTTGCACTCGGTCCAGACTTGCTACCTGTCTTGCATCTGAGCCTCTGGGCTCCTCTTGGATAGGATCCGAAAGCACTGAGTGCTGACCGGGTGCGCCCTGAGCTGGTGGCTGGGGCCTCACTGAACCTGTCAGACTCCCGTTCCCACCACACCCTGCTCCGCTTGTGTAACCTTCCCCGCCTCCCTGGTCCCCTTCATCTTCCCAGGAGCTGACGGTTTGGGCAGGAGAGACCAAGCCTGGCGCTGGGTTTGAGGGGGCAGGCCTGAGAGGCCCAGGAAGAGTCCAACTGGAAAGGGGCTGTGTCTGCCTGGTGAGCCGGACCCTGGGCAGCAGCAGGCCTGGCAGTCCCTGTGGATTGGCTGGCTCTGGCCTGGGGGGCTGGGACCGCGCCTCCTAGCCTGCCCGCCGCCCCCCCCCCCCCCCCCCCCCAGTCTGCAGGAAGAGTGACTCATCCACACCTCCTGCCTCCTGTGCCTCTAGCTCTGGCGGTTTGGTGTTGAGGAGGGTGGCTGGGTTGGTGGTTGGGGCCAGGCCTGTGTTTGGGGGAGGGCCAGTTACCCACAAGCAGAGGTGGGCTGGGAGGCCCGAGGGGAGGGGCTGTGGCCTCTGGAAGGCTCGCAGTTGGCCTCCAAAAGGGTGAGATGGAAGGACCTCTTCCTGCTCAGATGGGCAGGCGAGAAGGTTAACGGGGGAGTTTCTAGCGGCAGATGTGGGGCTGGAAAGAGGGGAAGTACATCTGGAGCTGATCCGGCCCCGCCCTGCCCCGGGAGGCCTGCGTCACTGCACCGCTGCAGGCTCTGGACTTGCACCTCCCGCCCCATCGAGCCCATCCTGATGCCCGGCTCCCCGCCCCCCCCCATTCCTTTCAGCCATGGGCAGCCAGTGAGAACCTGCGCCTGGGACACTGCTCCCCACGTGCCACCCGTGCGCCATCAGGAGCTGGGGTCTCAGGCAGAGGGAGGGGTGCAGTGAGGGGGCCGAGAGCAGGGTGTGGTTTTGGAAAACGGTGAGGCTGAGGGAAGGGGAGGCTATTTTATCCTCTTACTGGGCAAACCCTCAGCCTCAAAAACGGAGGCTGAGAAACGATGGGCGCCGGGTGCAGTGGGAGTGGGCTCGCGAGCGCTGCCGCCGCGGTGGATGACCGGGCGGTGGGTGCTGGTTAGAGCGGCCGTTCGTTTCAGCGTTGTTGGCGCTTCTGGCTTCCGTCACGGAAAGTCAGAAGCCTTTCAAGTTCTTCCGAGAGAGACCCGCAGCTTCGAGCGGGAGCGGGACAGCTGCTGCTCTGCTCGCGGTCCGACCCGCCGCCGACGTGCCCCAAATGTGCCACTTCCCCTTTCGGGAGGTGGGGGAAGGGTCTAGAATGTCGAAGGGAGAGGAATGAGTGCTTTGGAGGCCCCACCCAGTCGTTTCTGAAAGCAATACTGTGTTTTCATGGCAACCGGCACTGTCCTCGGAACCCAGCCCCGTCCCCCCAGCGCCGGGTGGGTTTTGCTGGGTGGCAGTGGCTTCCCCGGCTCACCCCGCTGGTGCGCCCACAGGGCACCGCATCGTCCCCAGCGTGCTGGGTCCTGCATGTGTGAATGTAATCCTGGGGTACCCCCTTCCCTAGCCCCCTACTGCTGAGGCGCTAGCGCATTGCCTCCTGAAAGGTTAGAGACCACGCCACCTGCTCGCGTCTGTTTGCTCTAATCAGGCTGGCGTGGCTCCCGGAGGAGGCTGGCGTTTTACTGCAGTGGAATTACGGGGTGTCCTGGTGCCTCGGCCCCGGGGGCTGGGTGGGGTGCGGGATATGGCAGTTGATGGCCAGCAGCACTCCGATTCCTTGTAAGAGAATCCCTTGCGCAGGTGGGACTAGGTCAGTGGCAAGGATGTCTCTGATGACCTGAGATGTTCGGCTGCTTTTCACGCCTGTCACCCCCCCCCCCCCCCCCCGCCCTCCTGCAGCCCCGCCCACCTCTGCTTCCCGATTTCCCGGGATTCCCGCGGGAGCTCCGGCCTCGACCCTATTTACACACAGGGCGGGCCCAGGGCGGGGGCTGCTGGCCAGTCAGCGGTCGGGGCTGTTTCTGTTCCGATCTCCCTGGAATGTGCCTCCTCTGGTCCCGCTGCCCCCTCCCCGCCGCTGCGGAGCCGCTGGCCCGTGCGGGCCTCCCGCTGGCTCAGCCCTTTTGCAATCATCTGGCTGGCTCTCCGGGACCAGCACAGGGGTGGACAGTGAGGGTGGCCGACCCGAAGGGTGGCCCAGGGGACGTGGCAGGGCCGGGGAGCCGGTGGAGGAGGGAGGGCAGAGGGGAGGGGGCAGCCCTGCAGGCTGGGATGTGGGTGTGAGGAGCTTGGGGAAGTAGCTGCACTGGGCTCGCCGCTTTCTTTTTTAATATTTTTATAGATTTCAGAGAGGAAGGGAGAGGGAGAGAGAGCAACATCAATGATGAGGGAGAATCACTGATCACCTGCCTCCTGCACCGCCCCCCCGGCCCCCCGCCCCCCGCCACTGGGGATAAAGCCCAAAACCCGGGCATGTGCTCTGACCGGAATCGAACGGTGACCTCCTGGTTCATGGGTCGATGCTCAACCACTGAGCCATGCAGGCCAGGCTGGGCTTGCCGCTTTGTTAGGTGTGAGGGAAAGTTGGCCATAGTGGACCCTGGCCAGCCGTGCCTTGGGGAGATGCCTGTGTCCCCTGACTCACCGGTGGCCACCAGGTGCTGCTGCCAGTGGGCCTCTATATGGGGCCTGAGTCACTGGCTGCAGGGTGTTGGCTGCCCTGCCCCTGCGGTGGCAGCGCCCGTGTCCTCCACCCCTCCCGCTGCCAGCGCGGGGTCAGCAGACACACCCCTTCTACCCACTCTCTCCTCGAGGGACTCTCCATCTCTTTGACTCAGACACAGAGAATGTGCCTCGTGCAGCCAGTGCCGGGGAGACCATCCCTGCAGGCCCTCACTCACCCAGGAGGAAGCGAGCCCAGAGGGGAAGTGACTTATCAGGGCGCATGCTGGTCTCTGCAGTCCCTGCGGCCACTCACTGAGTCACTTTTGCTCCTAAGAACAGCGGAGGATGCTTTCCTCGGAGGCAGGGGCAGCATAGTGGACGGAGCTCCCTGGGTTTGGGCAGCAGGGCAGCAGGGCGAGGGTGGCATTGAAGGCAGCTGGACCGGTAGGAAGTGTGGGAGGAGTGAGTCCTGGGGCAGGGCAGGGGCAGGGCAGCCCTCGGACCCAAGTCCTGGGGCCTGGCGGGCAGAGGGCACAGGGTGTAGAGGCGGCCAGGCTTCCAGTAACAGGAACCTCAACTATGTGGTGACTCAGGCCCCGGGCAGCCGAGGCCCTTCCTCCCGCTCGGCCTGATTTCCTTCAACCAGACTTGGAAGTGTCAGCAGAGGACGCGGAAGCCGGGCTGCTCGCCCTCTCCCCCGGGAACTGGGGAAAAGGCAGGGGACGATGGGAAGGATGGGAGAGACAGATTCCGAAAAAGGGGAGAGGAGGCTGGTGCTCCCCTCTCTGGGCCCCTCCTGCCCCGGCCCTGCGCCCCGGCCCTGCTGGGGAGGGAGCGGCAGGCGTTGGCTGCTCCGATCATTCCAGCTCCCTCCCTCGGCTGCTGTTTACAAGTCGGTCGGCCCAGTCCCAGCCCAGCTCTCAGCTCTTCTTTTCTCCCGTCCTCCCTCCCTCCCTCCCTCCTCACACAGCCCCATTCAATCATGTCTGGCCACTTCTGCACCTTAATCCCTGACCGCATTTCCTATTATCTTCTCGCTCCCCCACATCCTCACACCCACAACTCACCAGCCTTTGTGGCCTTCTCTTGCTGATGCTTGTAATCCAACCATCCGGGGTGGCCTGCCCCCCCGCGCCCCCAGCCCTCTCTGCTCCCTGCTCTTGCCCTGACCATCTTTCGTTGCCTCCTTTCCTCCCAGAACCTACCAGAGCCTGTGCCCTGCCCCTGCTCTCCCCTCGCTGTGGCTGTGAGCGGGTCTGCTGGCCCTGGAGGTTTCAGGGAGGCCTGGGCGGTGGAAAGGGGAGTTGCCGCCTCCGCTGTCTGGTCTGAACTGCAGGGACTCCTTTTTGAAGCCTCAGCCTGAACCCCAGGATGGACTGGGCCAGGCTGGAGCCGGAGGCTCTGACCTGGCTGCGGGGTCTGAATGGGGTGAGGGGAGTAAGTGCTGAGAATGCTTGGATCCGGGAGCACCCAATGGGCTCCAGGGCGGCTGGGGACGGGACAGAGAGGAGGCCCTGGAAGGGAGTGGAGAGGGCCTGGTGCTGGGCCGGGCTGGGGGAGGGGGGTCCAGTGATCGTGATGGTCCCACATGGCCCCGAGAGGGCTGGCCCTCATGCCTCTGCTTGGAGGGTCCACGGGACAAAGCGCCCGGCGGGAAGCCTGTTCCCGGCTCACTTCCCTTCCCTTCTGGGGTGGGCGTTCGGAAGCCATGATGCCTCTGAGCCGCCTGCATCTGTTCCTCTCGGTAACACTGATGTCAGCGAAGGGGACTGTGGTGAGGAGGGAGGGGAAGGGGAATCCCCTGGCCTGGGGCCTGCCCACAGAGCGCCCCTTGGTGGTTGCTATGGAAACACACATAAGCATAATAGGAACAAAACAGGCGCGTTGCTGGGCAACAGGAGTCCAAGTTCCACAGACACTACAGTACAGCTGAGGGAACCCCGAGGGAGCGGCCCTCGTGAGGAAGCTGGGGTATCCCGGTGACGACAAGTCCTGGAACTCACCTGGCGTTGCCAGGGCGTCTGCAGAGCCGCGTGGTGTGGGACTTTGCCTCTGAAGCCCGAGAGGGCGTGCCAGCCGCCGTCTGTCCTCCCTGATTCCTGGATAGCCCTGATTTTGACCGTGGAATCTGAAACCTGACAGAGCTTATCTTTGCGATGTTGGGACCAAGAGGACAAATTATAACTAAAAACATGTGTGTGTGTGTGTGTGTGTGTGTGTGTGTGTGTGTGTGTGTGTGTAGGGGGGTGAGGTGACCTGGCAGAACAGATAACATCCAATTTCTCCAAAGCATCGGACCTGCAAGGAACTCAGAGTCCAAGGTAAGGGGACATCAGAGTCCATGTCCTTCTGGACTGAGGGCCTGTGGGCAGAGCTCCCATCCTGTCCAGTTCTCCACCACCTGCACCACCACCAGCACCAGAGGCAGGGGCCTGTGCTGGACACAGTCAATGTTTGTGCAGCTGCATACAGGCCTACCAGTGGGGGGCGGGGGATTGCTGGAGGGGAAGCTGAGAGCAGGGGAATCTGAGGGGCAGGATGCTGTTGTGTAAAGAACAGGGGCAGGGCCAGATGCACCTGTAGTTCGTTCATTCATTCATTCATTCATTCATTCATTCACAACATGCTCTTGACTAAGTGCCAGCCACTGCTCTAGGCACCGGCTAGTAAGATACCTGCAGCAGCAGAGTAAGATACCTGCCCTCATGGAGCTTCGGGCCGTGGGAGCGTTGACTCCTGCTGCTGAGGGCTGTGTGACTTCAGGTAAATCACAAACCCTCTCTGAATCCCTTTTCTTCCAGAATGTGTGAGGATTAACTGAGCCAACATATGGAAGGGCCTGTGCCATGTCAGACACAGTCACCGGCAGGTAGCTTGGGGGGTGAGGAGTGTGTGTGTGTGTGTGTGTGTGTGTGTGTGTGTAGGGGGAGCGGGTTATGCAGTGGGCAGAATAGGGTTGGCAGAAATTACTGAGTGTCTTCAGCGACATCATTGAAAAACGGTTGAATAAAAAACCAAACCCACAACTGTTGGAAAGATTCCCTCCCCCTGGGCTATTTAATAGGCTCACCTAGAACACCCTCCCTGCCCCTGTTCACAGCAGGCAGGGTCATGGTTTCTGAGGGGGCAAGGTCTTGTTACCCCTCTCTACCTAGTAGCCTGGAAGGGGGTAAGAGCCAGTCACAGGGACCCCACCCACTCCGCAGTCGTACCCCTGAATGAATGAAGTGTCTGCACAGTGATCACTGCTCTGCCCCAGCTGCTCCCCAAACCAGCCGGTCCTGCCTTTTCCCTGTTGATCAAGAGGGCGGCCCAAGCAAACGGTGGAGCAGGAGGCTGGCGCCGGGCCAGGACACCAGCCCAGGCTGTCCACACCTGGGGGCCCAAGCTGAGGTGAGGGGTGAGGGCGCAGCCTCCACACCCTCCCTCTCTTCCTTTCCTGCTCCAGCCCCTCCCTGCCAGCTCCCCTAACCCTGCTTCAGCAAACACCCTACGTCTGTGTGGCATAGGTCGCAGCACAACATCTTTCCGAAAACCGAGGTGTAAGCATTTCCGGGGGGTTTGATGTGACCTGGGAAAACTTGCACTTTCAAGGCAGCAAATGATTCATTTCATAAAGTTAGAAATCCCTTGGGGAACAGCTCTCAGTGGTCACCGCTGGGCAGAGGGGAGGAGGGTGGGGGGGGAGGAGGGAGGCTGACTGCATTGTCCACTGCTGTGCATGGTTTACAATCTTCACCCTAAGAAGCTATTGATTTTATTTAAAATACGTCAATAAGGATCGGCTCACTTGTAGGATCACAGGCCACGTTATCTGTATCCTCAGCCCATATTTAAAATGCTGAATAAACGTGAAAAGAAAGAAAAACATCGAATAGGCCATCGGGAAAGGAAACAATTAGCTTTCGGTTTCTAGTTTTTAAAAGCATCCCAAAGTTGAAAGGTTTAGATTTTTTTTCTTCTTTAAATGAGGTAGGTGCTGGGAAGGGGGTGCAGGACAAAATGAAGGCGATTCCTCAGAAAGTCCGGCTGTGACTGAGGTGTGTGGTGGGGCTGCCTCTGCTGGGGATTTGAGTCACTATTTGGGTATGTGTGTGTCAGAGAGAGAGAGAGAGAGAGACAGAGAGAGACAGAGACAGAGAGACACAGACACAGAGACAGGGAAACAGAATGCTGGTGCCCACGGTTCTGCCTTCTCTGTGCCTTTGCATGTCCATGCCTGTCGGAATGTCTGCACATGTGTCTCCACCTTCCTGTGCCCATTATCTGAGAGTGTCTACATGTCCGTGTCTCCTCTCGCTGTCTCTCCCCTCCCCCACGGCCTGTACCCTGTGTGGGTAACTGGACCTGGGACACAGCCCCCAGGGCTGGCAGAGAGTTGGCTGCCGGGTATTTTTAGCCCGTAAACATGTTTGCCATTTCAGAGGACAGGGCCTGTGCTCTCGGCCCCAGCCCACTCAGATCTTGCAGCGCGGAGGGCGCTCCTGCCCCAGCCGGGCCTGCTCGGTGCCGGCCTGGGGTCTCCCTTCCGCCCGCTGCCTCTGGGAAGGAAGGAAAGCTGGCTGGGTGTGGGCGGTGGGTGGCCATCCCGGAGGGAGCATAGAGGATTCAGGGGGAGAAGCGCATGGGGGTGTGCAAGGGGGGTGTGTAGCCAGAAGGACCCCGCACCCCATCATTACGCGTTTAATAAAATCTCCATGCGCTTGGAAGCGGCTGTGGGAAGTGGCTGTAAATTTGGAAACAAAGCGTCCCGCCGGCGGGAGTGGGGGAGGGGCCGAGGTCCGAGGGCGACGGGGCAGGTAGGGGACGTGCGGGAGCTCGGCTGCCCTCGGGGGTCCGGGCAAGGTGGGCGGCGTCTCCAAGGCCTGCAGGCCTGTCCCCCGTGTCGCTGCAGCAGCGGGGAGCGCTGGTGACCCCGGTTCCAGGAGGCGCGCAGCGTCTCCAGGCCGGTTCGGGGGGGAGGGGCTGGGGGGCCCCCAGAAAGAGGGAAGGTGAGAAACGGGTGCGCGTGCACGGAGCTGGGGAGCCCAGTGCGGGGCCTGGGCTTTGAAGGGCAGCTGCCAGTGTCCGGCTGGCAGTCCCGAGCCCCCCGCCGCTTGCGGAACCCCTGGGTCCTCGCGGAAAGCGTTCTGACTCCCAGTTCCCCGGGTGGGCAGCCCGGAGCTGCCGCGGGTTCCTGCGGGCGAAGCGGCGCTTTGCACACGTTGGCGGGAGGTCCAGGCCCGGGGGCCGGGGGCGCGGAGGGCAGCACCTCGGACACGCGCGCCCCTGGCCCCCGGTCCCTCCCCCGCCAGCAGCCCCTCCGGTCCCTCCCGAGTCGGCCCCGCTCGCTCGTCCCAACCCCACTCGGGCCCCGCCCGGCCCCGCCCTCCCCACAGCCCGGGGCAGACCCGCCCGCTCGGCCGGAGTTACAAGAGCCGCCTCCTCGCACGGGGGCCCGGCCACTCGGAGCAGCTCCGCCGCGGGGACTGCACCTCCCGCCTGCCGGACCCGCCCCGACCGGGGCTCGACGCCGCCGCCGCCGCACCGAGACCGCGGGCCGCGCGCCCTCGGCTGGGCTCCGGTGCTGAGCGCGCAGGTAGGGCGGGCCCGTCCCGGGCGGCGGGGGGCGGCGGGGCCGGGCTGGGGCGAGGCGCGTGGGGGCGCCGCGGCGGGGATTCGCCCAGTTTGGGGCGAGCGAGGCAGCCCCGGGGCGGCGCGGGGAGGCGACGCGTCGCGCGCGGGGAGCCGGACTCCGGCCCCGGAGTTGGGGTGCAAGTTGGGCAAAGTTGGAAAGTCGCTCCCAAGCTTCGCTGCGGTCCGCGTGGCTCTGGAGGCCGGACGGGCGGCCCTCCTGCGCGGCCCCGCGCCGCGTCCCGGCCTGGCGCCCGGTCTCACTCCCGCCCTCTCCCGGGGCGGTGGCTCGGCGCGCCGCTGCGCTCCGGTCCCGTTCCGCGTGGACCGGACACGTTCCCGCGGTGGGCATCGCGGCCCCGGCCCCTCCGTGCGCCCCCGCGATCCCCCGCGGTCCCTCCCCTGTCCCCGCACCTCCCCGAGAACTTCGCGTCCCGAGTCCTGCCCCACCCAGTCGTGTGCTCCCGCCTCTCGGCCTCCCGCTCCTGGCGGCCCCAAGCCCCCTCCCGCTGCCCCGCCCTGGTCTCGCCCGGCCGGGCTCCCTTCTCCCGAAAACTCCTGCTCCCCCTCGGGCCGCGGAGCCTGGGAGTTTGCAGCGCGCCGCCCAGGGGACGGTGGGGGTGGGGGTGGGGGCATAATTAGGGAGATTCCTGCGCTGGGTGGGCGGGAGGGGACCGCGCTGCGGCTCGGCCCGTGGGACCGCCCCTTCCCCTCCGGAGGCGGCGCTCTCTCCCCCTGCCCACTCCCGAACCCGTCCGGGCGGACGGCCCCCGCCCAGCGCCTGGCAGGGCGCCAGCAGCCTGAGGAATGCGGTGGTTGGAGCCGGTTACTAATTCAAACCAGAGCTCGGGAGGAGTGGTGAGGGGCGCGGGGGGAGCGGGGCGGGGGCCGGGCTCGGCGCAGGGGGGCGCGCTGCGCTCTCTGCAGCCCTGCGCGCAGCGGCGCGCTCCGGGAGGGGCCCGGGCCGGGGCCGGGGGCCGGGCCAGGCCGCCGTGGAGCTGGGGTGGAGGGAGCCGAGGGTGTGTGCGAGCTGGTTATGTAAGGCTTCCCATGCGGGGAGAGGCCCGCCCTCAGGGTGGGCGCCCCTGCGGTTGCAGGGCAGGGGGACGGGGGGCGCAGCCCCAGGCGGCCCTGGCTGGGAGGGACGCGTGGGTCTGAGCGGGGCTGGCAGTGCCCGTGCG
Source organism: Myotis daubentonii (assembly GCF_963259705.1). Taxonomy (NCBI): domain Eukaryota; kingdom Metazoa; phylum Chordata; class Mammalia; order Chiroptera; family Vespertilionidae; genus Myotis; species Myotis daubentonii. The sequence continues at coordinate 83,089,504 of NC_081848.1, forward strand.
TGGGAGGGCAGCGCAGTGGGCAGACAGGGCACCTCACAGCTCTAACTGGGCCGGAACCCCAGGTGGGCGAGGGCTCTGGCGCCTCCGCTGGCTGTGACCACAGAAAGTTGTGAGTCGTGTGTGCTCGGGCCTTGGGTGTGGCCGCCGAGGTGGTGGTGAGGAGCCGGGGGAGCCAGCAGCCGGGGCTGCGTGCCCTGCTCTGTGGCGTGGGGCTGTGGGCAGGCAGGGCGGGTCTCCCCGTGCAGGGGGGCCCTTAGAGAATGACCTGGAGTTTCTGGGGAATAGGTATTTGCCGATGTCCCCAGCACCGCCTGGGGCACCCATAATTGATTTGGAAAGTTTCCTGAATTAGAACCCAGCTCCAGTTGCAGGGATCACATGCCCCCTGACAGCCCAGCCGGCCCGGGCAGCACCGATTTTGCAGGATGCAGTGCTGCCTTTGGGGTCTGCGGGGATCGGTGAAGGCGAGGGAGTGGGGTGCGGGGAGCAAGAGGGGGAGCTTGAAGGTGCCCCGGAAGACATTTGAGGGCCTCCGGACGATGCTGGGTCCAGGGTGGGGGAGTAGATTTGCTTCCATGCCCCTCTCTGCCCGCCGTCGGGGAAACCCTGGGCAGGGTGTGGCCCGCACTTCCTTTCGAAGCTGAATGGGGAAGCTTCCCTCTCCCCACAGGGATGAGGCGCGCGTGCAGGGTGGGGAGTAGAGGGAGCCCAGGCTAGGGGCTACCTCCTTGCTGGGAGCCGGGCGCTGTGGGATGAGGGGGGCGGGAGAGGACGCAGGGTCAGGCTGCTGGAGGTGGAGGTCGGAGCCCTGACCTAGAGGTTATGCCCAGGGAGGTTGGTCAGAGAGCCAGCGGCCAGGCAGCCAGGTTAGTCACCGGAGCGAGTGCTGCCTGTGCAGACCCCCCGCTGTGGTTCGAGGGTCCCGCTCCGGGCAGCCCCTTGAAGAGCTGCCCCCACAGAGCTGAGGGTTGGGGTCGCCTGGACTCGTTTCGGGTGTGAGGTTCAGAGCCCGGTGGGAGGCCTGTGAGGGAGGAGGCCAGCCCGGCAAGGGCAGGGCATGAGCTGGGGGTCCCCGGGTCACCTGGGTCTCAGGGAGGCCCTGGGTGGATGCCCGGGCCCCGGCAGGCTGGATTCCCTGGCTCAGCGTGGCATTGGCAGCCTGGCCCTGGCAGAGCGTGCCAGCGGAGCCTGAGGAGCTGGTTTGAGGGGTTGAGGCAAAGCTGTGGGGGTGGAGGAGTGTGTGGGGCTTAGGGTGTGGTCACCACCTTCCTCAGAACTTGGGAACCGCCTGGGGACAGACAAAGGGTCTGGCTGGGAGAGCTGGCTCGCCCCCCCACTCCCTGCCACCCCCAAGTTTCTGTCCCAGGAGCTGGCTGACCACGTGGAAGGGAGGTGGCCACTGGAGAGGGACAGAAAGTTGCAGCGGCCAGTGTCCAGGGCCTGTGCTCTCTTTGTCCCCACGGCTTCCCGCAGCAGCTGCCGTTCCCCTGGGCTCCGACCGCCTGCACCTCCATGTCAGCGTGCAGGGGTGTGGGGCCGAGGGGGGCCCCCCGCTGGGCTCAGCAGGAATGTGTGCTTTGGTGGAGCCCCTCTTCCTTCCTGCCTGCCTTCGTCCCCATCAGGGGCCTGGGGGCTGTGCAGGTCCTGGGCCCAGGGCCCCACGCTTCACTGTGGCCTTGGTCCGGGTGTCTGCGCTGTCACAGCCGTGAGGTGTGTGCTGTTACCTGTGAGAGGTGTCCCTCTGTCGGGGGTCCTTGCGTTGCCAGGGGCCTGGGTGTGTCATCAATGGGTGTGTCTGTGGCTGGTGGGGCAGGGACGGGGTGACTGTCCTGGCGCCTGCAGGGGCTGTAGGTAGCGACGGAAGTGACCGGAAGTGACTTTCTCCGTCCGGGACGGGTTCCAGACCCTGGAGTGAGTGTCCGGAGCCCGCCGGAGGGCGAGGACAGACCTGGGAGTGAGGCTGAGCGAGCGCTGCGCTGGGTCAGGGAGGGGCATCCTGCCGGGTCCCCCGGGGCCGGAGCGGAGGTTCCAGGGGAAGGGGAAGTGCCTGGAGCTGAGCTGGGCTGGGGGCGGCTCTCTGGCAGCCAAGCGCCCTGCAGTGGCTTGGCCCGACCGCTGGGTGGCGAGCTGGGCATCGGTGGGGGGCTATGGTCCGGGTGCCGGTGGGGCCAGGGGGCAGCTCCCAAGCTGTCACTGAGGCCCACCCTTCGCTGGCTCCGGGCCAGGTGTGGGGACTTGCTGGAGCGGGCAGTGCTGTCACGGGGCAGGGGGCTGGGGGGACAGGGGGAGTCTCTCCTGGTCAGGGGAGAGAGAGGGAAGCTCCCTCCACTGGAAGTGAGAACTGGGAACTCACTGGGGAAGTGGCCGGGGATGGGGTGGGGGAAGGCCGGAGGGCAGAGCGGAGGCTGCAGTGGGCTGGGGCAGGAGGGAACACCCTGGCAGTCGGGTGCGGAAAACCAGAGTCGGGTGGGAGCTGGAGAGGCCGGAGGGATGAGGCTGGCACTGCTGCCTCCTGCTGGGTTGTGGCCCAGGCACAAGGGAGAAGAGAGGCCGGTGTGCTCGGGGGAGTGACCAGGTGGAGGTGCCCTCCCTGCTGGGCAGGGCCTGGGCCTGCTCTGGGCAGTTCAGAATGCGGAATGGGGCCCCGGCTGGTGCGGCTCAGTTGGTTGAACGGCGTCCCATGGACTGTGAAGTCACTGGTTGGATTCCAGGTCAGGGCACATGCCAGGCTCCATCCTCAGTGGGAGGTGCAGGAATCGGCTGATTGATGTTGCTCTCTCTCTCTCCCTCTCCCTTCCTCTCGGAAATAAATAAAAACATATTTTAAAAAACACCCCAGCCGTAACCGGTTTGGCTCAGTCGGCCTGCGGACCGAAAGGTCCCAGGTACGATTCCGGTCAGGGGCATGTACCTTGGTTGCAGGCACATCCCCGGTAGGAGGCGTGCAGGAGGCGGCTGATCCATGTTTCTCTCTCATCGATGTTTCTAGCTCTCTATCTCTCTCCCTTCCTCTCTGTAAGGAATCAATACAATATATTTTTAAAAAACACCCAAAAAACATATTTTAAAAAATAAATAAAATAAAATGGAGTTATTAAAAAAAGAGAGCAGGGAATGGGGCTGAGAGCATGTCCGTGCGCTGGGGTGTGCATGTGTACATGTGTCTTTCTCTGAATGTGTCCCTGGTGAATGTCTAATTCTCCCTGGTGATTCCATCCCCCCAACACACACCTCATTCAAGCTGAAAGTGCCCCTGGGGGTACCGCCCAGAAACAGCTGGGTTCCTTCCTGTCCCCCTGGATGCGGGTCTGCCTGCCAGGGCTGTTCCCATTTCTGGGGGTGGGGGCGCGGGTGGGAACATTTGCTGCGCCCTCCGATGCCTGCCTCTGGGGTCCTGTGCCGGCCAAGCCCCAGAGGGGGAAGGTGCTCTTGGCCCTGACCTGCTGGGGCCCAAGAGAGTCTACAGGTGAGTGGGGTTTTGGGCATAAAAGACCCCTCAGATCCCGGCTTGCTCGGGGATGCCGGGACGCGGCCCGCTCGGGGTTTGCTGTCCCCACGCTGGACCAGGACGAGGCCCACCTTCCTGTGGGTGTGTCCCCTGGTTCTCACTCCACCCACCTCCGTGCAGGCTCCTCTTCTGTGTCTCTATCTCGCCCCGCATCGTGCTCTGTGGCTGCTCATCCTGTGTGTGTGTGTATTTTGCCTTCGTCCCCCGAGCTGGGCAAAGACCGCTGGCCTCGGTGTCAGAGGCGGCAAGGCGTGCGTGTCCACCCCGTCTCGTCCCTGGGCAAGTCACCTCCCTCCGGGGCCTGTCGCTGCGTCTCTGAAATAAGGATATGAATTTTTAATCACGTAGAGTTATTTGGGGATGGAATGGGACCCCAGGCGTGGAACGCGCAGAGCTGCCCCGCCCGCCTGCCGGGTGCCCTTCAGTTGGGGAGCTCTCGCTTCCTCTGTGATGTCTGGTGAGCGGTGAGAGGAGGTGGCCCCTCGGGGTGTGCCTCTCTTTGAAAGGCCGACCCTTGGTCCTGTGATTGCTGCCGGGGCTTCCCCTCTGGTGGCGCCTCTCCCTCTGGCGCTGAGTCATTTTGTTCTGGGCGCGGGCCCTGCCCCTCCCTGGCCTGTGTGTGTGGTGGTCGCCTCCCCGCGGGAGCTGCATTGCTGTTACGTCCCCTTCGTGGCGGGCGGGCGTGCTCTCTCCCTCGGGCGTCACCTCTAGTCCAGCCGGCGCCGGGTGATGAGCGGACCTTGCCTCCCTGGTCTGTATGTGGTCTTCAGGTTTGGGGTGCGGAGGCCTGGAGGCTCAGGGCCTGCCCCTCGGGGGTGTGTATCTGTTCCTGTCATCTGGACACGGATGCCGGCCCCAGCCCTGTTTCTGGCTTCCCATCGGCTTGGGAAGAAGGGGCTCTGTTCCCGGGGGGGACAGGGGAGAGGATGCGCCCCTGGAGCTCACACCTGGTGGAAACCAGGAGTCTTCTTCCTGGACCCGCCCAGGTGTGGCCCCAGCTCCAGGTGCGCGCAGGCCTGCTCTGCGCACCCTCTCGGAGGTTTTGAATGGACAGGACGCCTCGTTCTCGCTGCCTCTGGCTGGAATTACTCTCTGTCCCGAAGTCTCAGACGCGTGTCCTCTCAGCCTTAGCGGAGTGGCCTCACCCTCTCCCTCTTTCCCTGCCCTGCAAGCAGCCCTCTGCCTTCCAGGGTCCCACTCCAGCCCTGCTGCCCTTCACTAGGACACCGTGAGCCGGTGTCAGGTGGGGGTGGGGTGGGCAAGCGGGCAGCCGGCAGGCCATGGGCGAGGGCCCAGTGCTCCCCATGCTCACCTCTGGACCTCGCTTCCTCGTGTGTAAGTAGCAGGCACGCTGGGACCTTTTTGCAGGTGGGAATGCTCTCTGTGCCCATTGTGGCTGTTAAGCTCTTGAAATGTGGCTAATGCAACCAGTGAACTAAATTAAAAAATATATTTTTATTGCCCAGCTGGCGTGGCTCCATGGTTGAGGGTCAACCTATGAACCAGGAGGCCACGGTTTGATTCCTGGCCCAGGTACATGCCCAGGTTGTGGGCTCCATCCCCAGTGGGGGACGTGCAGGAGGCAGCCAATCAGTGATGCTCTTTTTCCCTTCCTCTCTGAAATCAATGATGAGAGAGAATCGTTGATCGGCTGCCTCCTGTGCACTCCCCCTACTGGGGATCCAGCCTGCAGCCCGGGCAGGTGCCCTGAATAGGAATCAAACCGTGACCTCCACCTTGTGGTTCATAAGTCGATGCTCAACCACTGAGACACATTGACCCAGCAATTTTTTTTTTTAACTTTTAAAATCCTTACCCGAGGATATGCTTGTGTGTGTGTGTGTGTTTTAATCCTCTCCTGAGGATATTTTTTCATTGATTTGTAGAGAGAGTGGAAGGGAGGAGGAGAAACAGAGAGAGAGAAACAATGATGTGAAAGAGGCAGATCAATTGGTTGCCTCCTGCACATGCTCCCACCAGGCCGGGGATCAAACCTGCAAGTGAGGTACATGCCCTTCAGTCCGCAGGCCCACGATCTACCCACTGAGCCAAGCTGGCTAGGGCCCAAGAATATGTTTTTATTGAATTTTTAGAGACAGGAAGCGAGGTAGAGAGAGAGAAATGTCGATCGGTTGCTTCCCCTACGCACCTCACCAGGGGATCGAACCCACAGCCTCGTAAGTGCCCTGAACGGGAATTGGACCCGAAACCCTTTGGTGCACCGGACAGAGCTCCAACCCACTGAGCCCCCGGCCAGGGCCAGTGAACTAAATTTTAAATTGAATTCCAGCTCATTTACATGTAAAGGACCCCATGTGGCTACCGCTGGCCACACAGCTCCAAGGGCTGTGACACTTGGCTGAATGTACAGAATGGCTCTGGCGCCACAGGCCTGCGTGGGGTGCCCGGCTCCCCCTGACCTGTGTGGGAGGAGGAAGGACCAGCTCGCTTGGGACAGGCTCCAGGGGTGGGGGAGACGGGGGCTGGGGCCAAATGCAGAGAACAGGCCCTGGTCCCGGGGCCTCCAGCCCCCTGCCAGCACCCCCATGCCCAGCCGGCGGCCTGGCCCGCATCAGGTGGCCGGGAGTCCTTCCCGCTGTGCCAGGAGGCGGTCGGGCCAGAGCGGCAGGGTGGTTGGCAGCTCCACCTGGCTGGCAGGCCCGTGGGGGCTCTGCCAAGGCCAACCGGAGGCCTCCATTCTCACGGCCGGGGGACCCTTCTCTGTCCGTCTGGCCTTCCCCCTCCTCGGCGGCAGCCGGGCCCAGGCGTGGCGCAGTCCCTCGCGAGCCTCCCGGCTGTGCTGCCAGGGTCCGGCTTGGGGCTCCGTCTGAGGGGCTGGCAGGGAAGCCCACTGCCCGTGTCCTGTCCGTTGGAGCCCCAGCCCCTCTGGCTGCGGGGTCTGGCCCCGGAAGCACTTTGTCGATTGGCGTTTAGGTGTGACCCTTAGCATGTTTGGAGCTGTTGTGGCTGCAGTGACTCATCGGGGAAGCAGGGAGGGTGGGGCCGAGATGTGGGCGAGGGTGAGCTGGCTCTCCCCCCTCACCTGCTGCTGGCTCAGCACCAGGATGCGAGGCTGAGAGACGGGGCCCGCTCAAGGAGGAAGCTGGGGTGCCAGGCGGTCGGTGCTGCAGGGATCGCAGGCCTGGCAGGCGGTCAGCTCTCCATCCTGCCTGGTGCTCGTCCGTCCAGGGCTGGCTTCTCAGGTGGGGGCGGGGGGCACAGTTTAGGCTCCGGCTCTGCTGTTTCACGATGGGAAGGGTCAATGTGACTTCCCCGTTCCGCTGCCCTCAGGGAGGGGGTGTTGCCCCCACTCACACCCGTGCCAACAGGCCGCCCTCCTGCACGGCTCTGCTCCTAGCCACAAACCGCAGGTGTGAGTTCAGGCGGTGGGGGCACTTGGGGTCCATGAAGTTGCCCGCCCCCCCCCCCCCCCAGGTTGTGATCTGCCCGACATTGGAACTGCTGAGTGCTCGTGAATGCCCACGGATAATCCCGTTTCTCAGAGGCAAACTCTACACCTTCAAGAGCTCACTTATGTTTCATCCCCCCGCCCCCCCCAATTCTCCCAAGCCTTCTGGAACATTCCGAGGCTAAACTGGTCATACCGAGATTACCTGGCTCATAATTTATATCCGGGACAGGAACTGAGTCTTCTAAATCTCCATATCTGGCACATGGAGTGCATTCAGTAACTGTTAGAGCAGTGGTTCTCAACCTTCCTAATGCCGTGACCCTTTAATACGGTTCCTCATGTTGTGGGGACCCCCAATTTCATTGTTACAAATTGAACATCATTAAAGCATAGTGATTCATCACAAAAACAGTATGTAATTATATATGTGTTTTCCGATGGTCTTAGGCGACCCCTGTGAAAGGATCATTCAACCCCCAAAGGGTCGCCACCCACAGGTTGAGAACCGCTGTGTTAGAGGCTCAAGAGTGGAGTGGGGTGACGATCACTGTGGGGCGTACAGGAGGCGATCAGCATGTGCGCCTGGATCTTTTATTTCTGTTAACCCTCACCCGAGGATGTTTTTTCCAGGGATTTTTAGAGAGAGTGGAAGGGAGGGAGGGAGAGAGAAACATCGATGTGAGAGAGACACATCTATTGGTTGCCTCCCACACGGGCCCTGACCGGGGCCGGGGATTGAGCCTGCAACCTGGGCATGTGCCCTTGACTGAAATCGAACCCGGGACCCTTCAGTCTGCTGGGACGCGCTATGCACTGCGCCTGTGGGCTCGGGCAGCAGGCTCACCTTTATCGATCGGCTGACTCATTCCTGCGTGTGCACAGCTGTGGGCGGGCGGAGTGCTGGGCCAGGTGCTCCGTGACTTACAGTGCGACCCCCCCGCCCCCCCCCCCCAGTTTCACGGACCTGCTGCCGGTGACACGGGCGCCACCATTTCGTGTGGGTGGCTGTAGGCTGTGGCCGTGTCCAGGGCACATCTCAGGGCACCTCTGCTGCTGCCAGCTCCTCCTGGGGCCACAGGGCGTCTGTGCTCCTGGTGCCAGCACCTGGGGCCTGGCTCCGCCCGGCATGGGCAGCAGATGGGCCCTGACTCACCAGGTCCCTGAGGCCGCTCAGCTGGACTCCAGCCGCTGGGGCAGGGGCAGTGCCTGGGGGCTGGGCTTCCTTTGTCCAGCTGCTGCCTGTGGCAGGGCTCGGCTCCCAGCCGGCGAGGGTCTCTGGTCCTGAGGACTGAGTTGGACAGGGCGACCCAGAGTCACTGTCCCCCCTACCCTGCTCCCAGGCCTGCCGGTGCCACCGGTGCTGAGACTGCAGGAGTATCTGCTCTGAGGAGTCTCACCGGTTAGAGCTGCAGCCCTGGTAGGACAGGGTGCCGGTAGGACAGGGTGCCGGTAGGACAGGGTGCCCAGTAGGAGAGGGTGCCGGGGAAGGAGGCACAGCTTTGGGTCTGAGCCCAGCAGACTTGCCTCCTCACTGTGGACCTGGGGCAATCGGCCTGTGCCTGTCGGTCTTCCCATCTGTCCGTTGGGGCCGGCGGCGTCTCCCTCCTGAAGCTGGCGTCGTCCTGAGGCTCCTGCGCGCTGAGCTCTGCACGCCCCCTCTCCTTCCTCCTCACCGACGCCTTTATCTCCATCTCACAGATCAGGAAATGGAGCGTCAGAGCAGCGCAGGGGCTTGGCCAGGGCCGCCAGCTGGGAGGGTGCAGAGCCGGGATCTGACTGAGTCTGGCCTCCTGAGCCCCTCTCCGGGGTTCCAGGCTGAGTCACGCCTGCAGGGAACCGATGGCAGCAGCGAGGGTCCGGCCTGGGGAACAGAGCACCCGCCATCGCGGGCGTGGCCGCGGGTCGGGGTTCCACCAGCGGGTGGAGTGCAGCCTCACTGTGGACTTCTCCCCAGGCTGTGTGACCGGGACTCCGCGAGAGACTGAGGACAGGACCGAGGAGAGGACCGGAAGGAGGGGCGGGCTCCTGGCAAGGCATTCGCTCCTGGACGAGTCCTGCAAAAGGTCAGCAGGGGGGAGGGTGGTGAGAGAGGTGGAGGTGCGGGGTGGGAGGGGGAGACCCCCGGGGTGGCATCGGGAGGCGGGGCTCGGTGGGCGCGGCGGGGCTGGGCCCTCCCGGCCGGTGGCATCCACTGCCCGTCCGCTCTGCTGCTCCTTGAGCATCTCTGCCGGGGCAGATGGCGCTTCACTCCCCGGGAGCTCACCCACCCAAGACCCCCGCCTTCTCACCCCTCATCGCTTGAGCTCATTCCCTTCCCTCGTCCCAGATGGAGAAGGAGGAGGAGACAACGCGGGAGCTGCTGCTGCCCAACTGGCAGGGCAGCGGCTCCCACGGGCTGACCATTGCCCAGAGGGACGATGGCGTCTTCGTGCAGGAGGTCGTGCAGAACTCCCCTGCGGCCCGCACGGGGGTGGTCAAGGAGGGTGAGTCCCCTCGGGGTGTGGGCTGGGTGCTGGGTTGGGGTGGGTGGGGTGGTGGAGGGAAGGGCAGGGGGCACGCAGAAGTGGGCACGTGGCTCTGGAGGGCCTGGTCCCAGTGCCAGCAGGATGGTCAGTGCACAAGCCCCACCTTCTCGTGCCCACCCTGTGTCCGTCACCCATCCCCAGTCCTTGGGGGAGGAGGTCGTGTGAGGAGGGGCGGGGACACCGTCCTCAGTTCCAACTCCACCACTCACGAGCTCTGGCCACTTTGTGCAAATCAGATGACCTGTCTAAGCCTCAGTTTTCTCATCTGTACAGTGGGCACTACCACAGCTGCCTTGCATGACATGCATTCGATGTGTGTGTGTGTGTGTGTGTGTGTTGCTTTCCTGAGACCTGCTTCTTTTCCTCCCGGCTCAGGGGACCAGATTGTGGGTGCCACCATCTACTTTGACAACCTGCAGTCGGGCGAGGTGACGCAGCTGCTGAGCACCATGGGGCACCACACGGTGGGACTGAAGCTGCACCGGAAGGGGGACCGCTCCCCTGAGCCGGGCCAGACCTGGACGCACGAAGTCTTCAGCTCCCGCTCCTCTGAGGTGGTTCTGGTGAGTGCCTGGCCGGCCCGTCCGCGCCCTGAGCTCCCGGCCGCTTCAACCACCGCCCGCCCGTGCCCCTTCCCCAGGCTCCTCCCTGCCTGCGGGCCTCTCTTGCCGTTCCTTCTCCTGCGCACACCCTCTGCACTCTGTTGAGTCAGCCTGGTTGTTCCTGGTTGTGCCACGTGTGCCGCGTGGCTGCTGCTGCCCTAAGTCAGCCTCTTCAGAGCGCCGCAGCCGGGAGCCACTCATGCTGCTGGGCCCCGGGTGCTTTGCCGGAATCTTGGGAATGATTTCACAGGCGCCCAGTTCTGCCTCACAGAACATTTTTCTTTTTAAAATATGTGTTTTATTGATTTTAGAGAGAGAGGAAGGGAGATGGAGGGAGAGAGAAACATCAGTCGGCTGCCTCCTGCACGCCTCCTACTGGGGATTGAGCTGCAACCCAGGCAGCCTGACAGGAATCCAACTGGCGACCTCTCGGTGCACGGGATGATGCTCCGAGCCGCACTGGCCAGCGCTCACAGAGCATTTCCTACTTCCAGCCGCCTGGACTCACCTGTGAGTCGGAAGCTGGGCTGCAAAGCGCCTGTGGGACGATTCCCTGCTCCTTCTGACGACTTGTTTATGCAACAAAGAATGGGTGCTCACAGGGGGACTTCGCCCAAGCACAGCCACTCTCCACCCAGCTTTCGGGGATCCTTGGGAGGGTCCCCCTCCTGCTTAAACAAACACACCAGGGAGTTGAGAGTTGAGAGCCTTAGGGTCAAGTCAGTGCAGAGCTGGTCACCCAGAGGCGCCCTGGGTACTTGACTGGCCGACTTGAGTCTAGAATTGATTGCAAATCCTTCTCCCAGACCGTGCAGTCCAGCTGTCTACACCCTCGTCGCCCCATGGCTTTTGCTTTCCGGAGTTGCCCCACGTAATTTGCGTTCCTCCTGTGATGTGGTGGTCAGCCCCTTTCGTCAGCCCTCTGTGCTCTGCCCCAGGAGGCTCCGTGGACCCCTGTTTTGGTCCCGGCTTCTTTGGGAAAAGGCTGGGCTGCGGCCGGGCGTTGCTAACTCAGGCAGACTCTGTTGCAACCTCTGCCGGGCTGTCTCTCTGCAGAGCGGGGATGACGAGGAGTACCAGCGCATCTATGCCACGAAGATCAAGCCCCGGCTGAAGTCGGAGGACGGAGTGGAAGGGGAGCCTGGGGAGACCCAGAGCCGCACCATCACGGTGACCAGAAGGGTCACGGCCTACACTGTGGACGTGACGGGCCGGGAAGGAGCCAAGGACATCGACATCAGCAGCCCTGAGTTCAAGATCAAGATTCCACGGCACGAGCTGACCGAAATCTCCACTGTGGATGTGGAGACCCAGTCTGGGAAGACCGTGATCAGGCTGCCCTCGGGCTCGGGGGCGGCGTCTCCGGCCACAGGCTCTGCCGTGGACATTCGAGCAGGCTCCATTGCCACCTCGGGACCAGAGCTCCACGGTGCTGGCCACTCGAAGCTGCAGGTCACCGTGCCTGGGATCAAGGTGGGAAGCCCAGACATCAGTGTCGGTGCAAAGGGCTTGGACTTGGGCGGCAAAGGGGGGATCCACGCTCCAGGAGTGGGCATTTCGTCTTCTCTTGGCGGTGGGGCAATAGAGGTTCAGGGCCCATCTCTTGAGAGTGACAATAATGGGAAAATTAAAATTCCCACCATGAAGATGCCAAAATTTGGTGTCTCAACAGGGCCCCAGCACCAGGCCCCAGAGGCAGGGTTGAGTGTTTCTGCACCTGAATTCTCTGTGGGGCACAAGGGAGGCCAGCCAGGCATGACCATCGGTGGGAACATCCAGGCCCCTCAGGTGGAAGTCAGTGCTCCCTGTGCCACGGTTCAGGGGCTTAAGGGGAAACTGAAGGGCCCCCAAGTTACCGGGCCATCATTTGAGGGAGACCTAGGCCTGAAAGGTGCCAAGCCACAGGGGAGCATAGGGGTGGACATCTCTGCTCCCCAAATCAAGGGCACCATCACCGGCCCCCATGTGGAAGGTCAAGGCCCTGATGTTGATATTCATGGGCCTGGAGGCAAACTAAATATGCCCAAGATGAAAGCTCCCAAATTCTCTGTGTCAGGATCTAAGGGAGAGGGAACTGGAATTGACGTGACACTACCCACAGGTGACATGACTCTTCCTGGGGTCTCTGGGGGCGTCAGCCTGCCCGAGGTTGCTACCGGGGGGCTGGAAGGGAAGCTGAAGGGTACTAAAGTCAAGACTCCTGAAATGATTATTCAGAAACCTAAAATCTCCATGCAGGATGTGGATCTGAGCCTTGGGTCCTCCAAGCTGAGAGGAGATATTAAGGTTTCCGCTCCGGGAATGCAAGGTGATGTCAAAGGCCCTCAAGTGGCAGTTAAAGGCTCCAGAGTGGACATAGAGACACCCAGCCTAGAGGGGACTCTGGTAGGACCGAAGCTGAGTGGTCCTTCTGGAAAAATGGGAACCTGCAGTATCTCCATGGCAGACGTAGACTTAAATGTGGCTGCACCTAAAGTGAAAGGGGGTGTAGATGTCACCCTCCCCAAAGTAGAAGGGAAAGTCAAAGTCCCCGAGATGGATGTCAAAGGCCCCAAAGTGGATGTCAGCGCCCCAGATGTGGAACTTCATGGCCCGGAATGGAACCTGAAAATGCCCAAGATGAAAATGCCCAAGTTCAGCACTTCAGGAGTCAAAGGAGAAGGCTCAGACATAGATGTAAATCTACCCAAAGGAGATGTCCGGATTACGGGGCCCAACGTCAACATGGAAGCTCCAGATGTCAACATAGGAGGCCTGGGGGGCAAACTTAAAGGTCCTGATATGAAGTTGCCTGAAGTGAGTGTCAAGACACCAAAGATCTCCATGCCTGACGTAGATCTGCATGTTAAAGGCCCCAAGGTGAAAGGAGAGTACGATGTGACGGTACCAAAACTTGAAGGGGAACTGAAAGGCCCCCAGATGGACGTTAATGCCCCAGATGTGGATGTTCACGGCCCAGAATGGCATCTGAAGATGCCCAAGATGAAAATGCCCAAGTTCAGTGTGCCAGGGCTCAAAGCAGAGGGCCCAGATGTGGATGTGAACCTCCCCAAGCCTGATGTGGACATTTCCGGGCCCAAGGTAGATGTGACGGCTCCAGATGTGAGAATTGAGGGACCAGAAGGAAAATTGAAAGGACCCAAATTTAAGATGCCCGAGATGAATATCAAGGCCCCGAAGATCTCCATGCCAGATGTGGACTTACATTTGAAAGGCCCTAGTGTAAAAGGAGAATACGATGTTACGGCGCCAAAGGCTGAAGGTGAGATTAAAGTTCCTGATGTTGAACTTAAAAGTGCCAAGTTGGACATTGATGTTCCGGATGTGGACGTTCAAGGCCCAGACTGGAACCTGAAGATGCCCAAAATGAAGATGCCCAAGTTCAGCGTGCCGGGCTTCAAAGCAGAGGGCCCAGATGTGGATGTGACCCTGCCTAAAGCGGACATTGGCATCTCAGGACCCAAGGTGGATGTTGACGTTCCAGATGTGAATATTGAAGGACCTGAAGGGAAGCTGACGGGTCCCAAGTTTAAGGTGCCTGAGATGAACATCAAGGCCCCCAAGATCTCCATGCCTGAGGTGGACTTGCACATGAAAGGTCCGAAGGTAAAGGGAGAATATGACGTTACAGTGCCAAAGCTGGAAGGTGACCTGAAAGGGCCAAAAGTAGATGTCAGTGCCCCAGATGTTGAACTTCATGGTCCTGATTGGAACCTCAAGATGCCAAAGATGAAAATGCCCAAATTTACCATGCCCAGCCTCAAAGGAGAGGGTCCAGAATTGGATGTGAACCTGCCCAAGGCTGATGTAGACCTTTCTGCACCCAAGATCGATGTTAGTGCTCCAGATCTGAGCCTTGAGGGACCTGAAGGGAAGTTGAAAGGCCCCAAGTTTAAGATGCCTGAGATGCACTTCAAAGCTCCTAAGATGACTCTGCCAGATGTTGACCTCAATCTTAAAGGACCCAAAATGAAAGGAAACCTAGAGATGTCTGCACCAAAACTAGAAGGTGAGATGACAGTTCCAGATGTGGACCTCAAAGGGCCCAGTGTAGACATTAAAGCACCAGATGTGGAAGGACAAGGTGGAGACTGGAGCCTGAAGATGCCCAAGATGAAAATGCCCAAGTTCAGCGTGCCTGGCTTCAAAGCAGAGGGCCCAGAAGTGGATGTGACCCTGCCCAAGGCTGACATCGACATCTCTGGACCCAAGGTGGACATTGAAGCTCCAGACGTGAGCCTTGAGGGACCAGAAGGGAAGCTGAAGGGCCCCAAGTTCAAGATGCCTGACATGCACTTCAAGGCCCCCAAGATCTCCATGCCTGATGTGGACTTCAACTTGAAAGGCCCCAAAGTCAAAGGGGATGTGGATGTGTCAGTGCCCAAGATAGAAGGTGAAATGAAAGTGCCAGATGTGGACATCAAAGGACCCAAAGTGGACGTTGATGTCCCAGATGTGGATGTGCATGGACCAGACTGGCACCTGAAGATGCCCAAGATGAAAATGCCCAAGTTCGGCATGCCAGGCTTCAAAGGAGAGGGCCCAGAAGTGGACGTGAACCTGCCCAAAGCTGACATTGACATCTCCGGACCCAAGGTGGACATTGAAGCTCCAGACGTGAGCCTTGAGGGACCAGAAGGGAAGCTGAAGGGCCCCAAGTTCAAGATGCCTGACATGCACTTCAAGGCTCCCAAGATCTCCATGCCTGATGTGAATTTGAATCTTAAGGGACCAAAACTAAAAGGAGATGCGGATGTGTCTTTGCCTGATGTAGAAGGTGAAATAAAAGTGCCAGATGTCAACCTTAAAGGGCCCAAAGCTGACATCAGTGCTCCAGATGTGGATATTCACGGCCCAGACTGGCACCTGAAGATGCCCAAGGTGAAGATGCCCAAGTTCAGCATGCCGGGCTTCAAAGGCGAGGGCCCAGAAGTGGATGTGACCCTGCCCAAGGCTGACCTTGATGTCTCAGGACCCAAGGTGGACGTTGAAGGTCCAGATGTGAACATCGAAGGCCCAGATGCGAAACTAAAAGGTCCTAAATTTAAGATGCCAGAGATGAACATAAAGCCTCAGAAGATACCAATACCAGATGTTGGTTTGCATTTGAAAGGTCCTAAAATGAAAGTAGATTATGACGTGACTGCCCCAAAAGTAGAAGGAGAGATACAGACTCCTGATGTCAACATTAAAGGACCCAAAGTAGACATTAATGCACCAGACATGGGAGTTCATGGCCCAGACTGGCACCTGAAGATGCCCAAGGTGAAAATGCCCAAGTTCAGCATGCCGGGCTTCAAAGGAGAGGGCCCAGATGTGGATGTGAACCTGCCCAAAGCCGACATTAATGTCTCTGGACCCAAGATGGACATTAATGCTCCAGATGTGACTCTTGAAGGTCCGGAGGGGAAACTGAAGGGCCCCAAGTTCAAGATGCCAAGCATGAATATACAGACACACAAAATTTCTATGCCTGATGTTGGACTTAACCTGAAAGCTCCTAAACTGAAAACCGATGTCGATGTTTCCCTTCCTAAAGTGGAAGGAGACTTGAAAGTTCCTGAAATAGATGTGAAAGCCCCTAAGGTGGATGTGGATGTTGGAGATATTGATATTGAATGTCCTGAAGGAAAGATAAAAGGCCCTAAGTTTAAGATGCCAGACATGCACTTCAAGGCCCCCAAGATCTCCATGCCTGATGTGGACTTACACTTGAAAGGCCCCAAGGTCAAAGGGGATGTGGATGTCTCTGTGCCCAAGATAGAAGGTGAAATGAAAGTGCCAGATGTGGACCTCAAAGGGCCCAAAGTGGACGTCGATGTCCCAGATGTGGATGTGCATGGACCAGACTGGCACCTGAAGATGCCCAAAGTGAAGATGCCCAAGTTCAGCATGCCAGGCTTCAAAGCAGAGGGCCCAGAAGTGGATGTGCACCTGCCCAAGGCTGACATCGATGTCTCCGGACCCAAGGTTGACATTGAAGCCCCAGACGTGAGCCTTGAGGTACCAGAAGGGAAGCTGAAGGGCCCCAAGTTCAAGATGCCTGACATGCATTTCCATGCCCCCAAGATCTCCATGCCTGATGTGGACTTACACTTGAAAGGCCCCAAAGTCAAAGGCGATGTCGATGTGTCTGTGCCGAAACTGGAGGGAGATTTGAAGGGCCCCAGGGTGGATGTGGAGGTGCCTGACGTTGATCTCGAATGTCCTGATGCAAAGTTGAAAGGGCACAAGTTTAAGATGCCAGACATGCACTTCAAGGCCCCCAAGATCTCCATGCCTGATGTGGACTTCCACTTGAAAGGCCCCAAAGTCAAAGGGGATGTGGATGTGTCAGTGCCCAAGATAGAAGGTGAAATGAAAGTGCCAGATGTGGACATAAAAGGGCCCAAAGTGGACGTTGATGTCCCAGATGTGGATGTGCATGGACCAGACTGGCACCTGAAGATGCCCAAGATGAAAATGCCCAAGTTCGGCATGCCAGGCTTCAAAGCAGAGGGCCCAGAAGTGGACGTGAATCTTCCCAAGGCTGGCATTGACATCTCCGGACCCAAGGTTGACATTGAAGCCCCAGACGTGAGCCTTGAGGTACCAGAAGGAAAGCTGAAGGGTCCCAAGTTCAAGATGCCTGACATGCATTTCCATGCCCCCAAGATCTCCATGCCTGATGTGGACTTACACTTGAAAGGCCCCAAAGTCAAAGGCGATGTCGATGTGTCTGTGCCGAAACTGGAGGGAGATTTGAAGGGCCCCAGCGTGGATGTGAAGGTGCCTGACGTTGATCTCGAATGTCCTGATGCAAAGTTGAAAGGGCACAAGTTCAAGATGCCTGACATGCACTTCCATGCCCCCAAGATCTCCATGCCTGATGTGGACTTCAACTTAAAGGGGCCTAAAATTAAAGGAGACTTTGATGTTTCAGCCCCAAAGATGGAAGGAGAGCTAAAGGGTCCAGAATTGGATGTTAAGGGCCCCAAATTGGATGTTGACATGCCAGATGTAGCTGTGGAAGGCCCAGATGGCAAATGGAAAAGTCCTAAATTCAAGATGCCAGACATGCATTTTAAAGCTCCTAAAATCTCCATGCCAGACGTTAATCTACACTTAAAAAGCCCCAAGGTCAAGGGAGAGGTGGATGTCGATGTTCCCAAATTGGAAGGTGACATCAGTGGGCCAGATATCGACATTGAAGGACCTGAGGGCAAATTGAAAGGCCCCAAGTTCAAGATGCCTGACATGCATTTCAAAGCCCCAAATATATCTATGCCTGATGTGGACCTAAATCTGAAAGGACCGAAAATCAAGGGGGATGTCGATGTGTCTGTGCCTGAAGTAGAAGGTAAAATTAAAGTACCAGATGTGAATGTCAAGGGCCCCAAAGTAGACATAAGTGCTCCTGAAGTTCATGGCCCAGACTGGCACCTGAAGATGCCCAAGATGAAAATGCCCAAGTTCAGCATGCCAGGCTTCAAAGCAGAGGGCCCAGAAGTGGACCTGAATCTTCCCAAGGCTGGCATTGATGTCTCAGGACCCAAAGTTGACATTGAAGCCCCAGATGTGAGCATTGAGGGTCCAGAGGGAAAAATCAAGGGGCCTAAATTTAAGATGCCAGAGATGAACATCAAAGCCCCAAAGATCTCCATGCCTGATGTAGATTTACATTTGAAAGGTCCTAAGGTCAAAGGAGACATAGACCTTTCCCTGCCGAAGGTGGAAGGTGACCTCAAGGGCCCCAAAGTGGACATTGATGCCCCAGATGTGGATGTTCAAGGCCCAGACTGGCACCTGAAGATGCCCAAGATGAAAATGCCCAAGTTCAGCATGCCAGGCTTCAAAGGAGAGGGCCCAGAAGTGGACGTGAACCTGCCCAAGGCTGATATTGACATCTCCGGACCCAAGGTTGACATCGAAGCCCCAGACGTGAACATTGAGGGCCCAGAAGGAAAACTGAAGGGCCCTAAGTTCAAGATGCCTGACATGCACTTCCATGCCCCCAAGATCTCCATGCCTGATTTGCATCTGAAAGGTCCCAAAGTCAAGGGTGATATGGACGTTTCTCTGCCTAAAGTGGAAGGCCCTGAAGTTGACATCAAGGGCCCCAAAGTGGACATTGCTGCACCAGATGTGGATGTGCAAGGGCCAGACTGGCACCTGAAGATGCCCAAAGTGAAAATGCCCAAGTTCAGCATGCCAGGCTTCAAGGGAGAGGGCCCTGAAGTGGATGTGACCCTGCCCAAAGCTGATATCGATGTCTCAGCACCCAAAGTGGACCTTGAATGTCCTGATGTGAATATTGAAGGGCCTGAAGGAAAGTGGAAAAGTCCAAAATTTAAGATGCCTGATATGCATTTTAAGACACCAAAGATCTCCATGCCAGATATTGATCTTAACCTAACAGGACCCAAAATAAAAGGCGATATGGATGTCACAGGTCCCAAGATCGAGGGAGATCTGAAAGGTCCTGAAGTTGACCTCAAAGGCCCCAAAGTGGACATTGATGCCCCAGATGTGGATGTTCACGGCCCAGACTGGCACCTGAAGATGCCCAAGATGAAAATGCCCAAGTTCAGCATGCCAGGCTTCAAAGCAGAAGGCCCAGAAGTGGATGTGAACCTCCCCAAGGCTGACATTGATGTAACTGGACCCAAGGTGGACATTGAGGGCCCTGATGTTAACATTGAAGGGCCAGAAGGAAAGTTGAAAGGTCCTAAGTTCAAGATGCCTGAGATGAACATCAAGGCCCCCAAGATCTCCATGCCTGACTTTGACATGCATCTGAAAGGTCCCAAAGTAAAGGGTGATGTTGACGTTTCTCTGCCTAAAGTTGAAGGCCCTGAAGTTGACATCAAGGGCCCCAAAGTGGACATCGATGTCCCAGACGTGGATGTTCACGGCCCAGACTGGCACCTGAAGATGCCCAAGGTGAAAATGCCCAAGTTCAGCATGCCAGGCTTCAAAGGAGAGGGCCCGGAAGTGGATGTGAACCTGCCCAAGGCTGACATCAGTGTCTCAGGACCCAAGGTGGACATCGAAGGTCCTGACGTGAATATCGAAGGCCCAGATGCGAAACTGAAGGGCCCCAAGTTCAAGATGCCTGAGATGAACATCAAAGCTCCGAAGATCTCCATGCCTGACATTGATCTGAATCTGAAAGGCCCCAAAGTGAAAGGTGATGTGGACGTGTCTTTACCAAAAGTGGAAGGTGAGATTAAAGTTCCTGAAGTGGATATTAAAGGCCCTAAAGTGGACATTGATGCCCCAGATGTGGATGTTCATGGCCCAGACTGGCATCTGAAGATGCCCAAGGTGAAAATGCCCAAGTTCAGCATGCCGGGCTTCAAAGGAGAGGGCCCAGAAGTGGATGTGAACCTGCCCAAAGCTGACCTTGATGTCTCAGGACCCAAGGTGGACATTGAAGGTCCAGATGTGAATATCGAAGGCCCAGATGCGAAACTGAAGGGCCCCAAGTTCAAGATGCCTGAGATGAACATCAAAGCTCCGAAGATCTCCATGCCAGATTTGGACCTTAATCTTAAAGGCCCTAAAATGAAAGGAGAGGTGGATGTTTCACTTCCAAATGTAGAAGGTGATTTGAAAGGGCCTACTCTTGATATCAAGGGCCCGAAGGTAGATCTAGACGCTCCGGCTGTTGACATTCATGGTCCAGAAGGCAAACTAAAAGGCCCCAAAGTGAAGATGCCTGACATGCATGTAAACATGCCCAAGATCTCCATGCCAGAAATTGACCTGAATTTGAAAGGTTCAAAGCTTAAGGGAGAGGTTGATGTTTCTGGGCCCAAATTAGAAGGTGACATTAAAGCTCCCAAGTTGGATGTAAAGGGCCCAGAAGTGGACATTTCTGGTCCTAAGCTCAATATTGAAGGCAAGTCAAAGAAATCTCGTTTTAAGCTTCCCAAATTTAATTTTTCGGGCTCCAAAGTCCAGACACCTGAGGTGGATGTCAAAGTTAAAAAGCCAGATATTGATGTAACAGGCCCGAAAGTTGACATCCACGCTCCTGATGTCGAAGTCCAAGGAAAAGTAAAAGGCTCCAAGTTCAAAATGCCTTTCCTGAGTATTTCATCCCCTAAAGTTTCTATGCCTGATGTAGAGTTAAACCTGAAAAGTCCTAAAGTTAAAGGAGACCTGAATGTGGCAGGCCCTGATGTAGAAGGTGACTTTAAAGGACCCCAAGTGGATATTAAGGCACCAGAAGTCCATCTTGATGCACCTGATGTGGATGTGCACGGTCCAGACTGGAATTTGAAAATGCCCAAGATGAAAATGCCCAAGTTTGGCGTGCCTGGCTTCAAAGCAGAAGGGCCAGATATGTCTGTGGATCTGCCGAAAGGAGATATCAACATAGAGGCTCCCAAAATGGACATTGAGGGCCCAGAAATCAATGTGGAAGGTCTAGAAGGAGGCTTAAAAGGTCCCAGACTCAAGATGCCTGACATGAATATTAAAGCTCCCAAGATCTCCATGCCTGACATTGATTTAAATCTGAAGGGTCCCAAGGTAAAAGGTGATGTGGATGTTTCTCTTCCCAAAGTGGAAGGAGAGCTGAAAGGTCCAGGGATTGACATCAAAGGGCCCAAAGTGGACATCGATGCCCCTGATGTAGACGTTCATGGCCCAGACTGGCACCTGAAGATGCCCAAGGTGAAGATGCCCAAGTTCAGCATGCCGGGCTTCAAAGCAGAGGGCCCAGATGTGGACGTAAACCTTCCCAAGGCCGACATTGATGTTCCTGATGTGAGTCTCGAAGGCCCAGATGCGAAACTGAAGGGCCCCAAATTCAAGATGCCTGAGATGAACATCAAAGCCCCCCAAATCTCCATGCCTGACCTTGATCTGAAGCTGAAGGGCCCAAAAATGAAGGGCGATGTGGACGTGTCTTTGCCAAAAGTGGAAGGTGACCTAAAGGGCCCTGAGGTGGACATCAAGGGCCCCAGAGTGGACATTGACACTCCTGACATTAACATTGAAGGCCCAGAGGGGAAATTGAAGGGGCCTAAATTCAAGATGCCAGAGATGCACCTAAAGGCTCCCAAGCTCTCCATGCCTGACATTGACTTAAACCTGAAAGGCCCCAAGGTGAAGGGTGATGTGGACGTTTCTCTTCCCAAGATGGAAGCGGATCTGAAAGGCCCTGAGATTGACATCAAAGGTCCAAAAGTGGACATGAATGCCCCTGATGTGGACGTCCATGGCCCAGACTGGCACCTAAAGATGCCCAAGGTGAAGATGCCCAAGTTCAGCATGCCGGGCTTCAAAGGAGAGGGCCCAGAAGTGGATGTGAACCTGCCCAAAGCTGACATCGATGTCTCAGGACCCAAGGTGGACCTGGAAGGCCCTGACATGAATATTGAGGGACCTGAGGGAAAGCTGAAAGGTCCTAAGTTCAAAATGCCGGAGATGAACATCAAGGCCCCCAAGATCTCCATGCCTGACTTCGATTTGCATCTGAAAGGTCCGAAGGTCAAAGGAGATGTGGATGTTTCCCTGCCTAAGGTGGAAGGTGATCTGAAAGGCCCCGAAGTTGACATCAAGGGCCCCAAAGTGGACATTAATGCACCAGATGTGGATGTTCATGGCCCAGACTGGCACCTGAAGATGCCCAAGATGAAAATGCCCAAGTTCAGCATGCCAGGCTTCAAAGCAGAGGGCCCAGATGTGGATGTGAACCTCCCCAAGGCTGACCTTGATGTCTCAGGACCCAAAGTAGATGTTGAAATGCCAGATGTCAATATCGAAGGTCCAGATGCAAAACTGAAGGGCCCCAAGTTCAAGATGCCAGAGATGAACATCAAAGCCCCCAAGATCTCCATGCCTGACTTTGATTTGCATCTGAAAGGTCCTAAGGTGAAAGGTGATGTGGATGTTTCTCTGCCTAAGGTGGAAGGTGACTTAAAGGCCCCTGACGTTGACATCAAGGGCCCCAAAGTGGACATCGATGTCCCAGATGTGGACGTTCAAGGCCCAGACTGGCACCTGAAGATGCCCAAGGTGAAGATGCCCAAGTTCAGCATGCCAGGCTTCAAAGGCGAGGGCCCGGAAGTGGATGTGACCCTGCCCAAGGCTGACCTTGATGTCTCAGGACCCAAGGTGGACATAGACACTCCTGACATTGACATTCATGGCCCAGAAGGGAAACTCAAGGGCCCCAAGTTCAAAATGCCTGACCTGCATCTCAGAGCACCCAAGATCTCCATGCCTGAAGTCGACCTGAACCTGAAGGGTCCTAAAGTGAAGGGCGATGTGGACGTTTCTCTGCCCAAAGTGGAAGGTGACCTCAGGGGCCCTGAACTTGACATCAAAGGCCCCAAAGTGGACGTCGATGTCCCTGACGTGGACATGCACGGTCCCGACTGGCACCTGAAGATGCCCAAGGTGAAGATGCCCAAGTTCAGCATGCCGGGCTTCAAAGGAGAGGGCCCAGATGTGGATGTGAACCTGCCCAAGGCCGACTTTGAAGGTCCAGATGTGAGTCTCGAAGGCCCAGATGCGAAACTGAGGGGCCCCAAGTTCAAGATGCCTGAGATGAACATCAAAGCTCCCAAGATCTCCATGCCTGACCTTGACTTGAACCTGAAAGGTCCCAAAGTAAAGGGCGATGTGGATGTTTCCCTGCCTAAGGTGGAAGGTGACCTCAAGGGCCCTGGAATTGACATCAAAGGCCCTAAAGTGGACGTCGATGTCCCAGATGTGGACGTCCACGGTCCCGACTGGCACCTGAAGATGCCCAAGGTGAAGATGCCCAAGTTCAGCATGCCGGGCTTCAAAGGAGAGGGCCCAGATGTGGATGTGAACCTGCCCAAAGCCGACTTTGAAGGTCCAGATGTGAGTCTCGAAGGCCCAGATGCGAAACTGAAGGGCCCCAAGTTCAAGATGCCAGAGATGAACATCAAAGCTCCCAAGATCTCCGTGCCTGACTTTGACTTAAGCCTGAAAGGGCCAAAGGTGAAGGGCGATGTGGACCTTTCACTGCCTAAGGTGGAAGGTGATCTGAAAGGGCCAGAGGTGGACATTGAAGGTCCTGAAGGGAAACTCAAAGGCCCCAAGTTTAAGATGCCTGATGTGCATTTCAAAACCCCACAAATCTCCATGAGTGACATTGATTTGAACTTGAAAGGACCTAAAGTAAAAGGAGATTTGGACCTTTCCGTTCCTAAACTGGAAGGAGACCTGAAAGGCCCCAAAGTGGATATTAAAGGCCCTAAGCTGGACATAGACACTCCTGACATTGACATTCATGGCCCAGAAGGGAAACTCAAGGGCCCCAAGTTCAAAATGCCTGACCTGCATCTCAGAGCGCCCAAGATCTCCATGCCTGAAGTCGACCTGAACCTGAAGGGTCCTAAAGTGAAGGGCGATGTGGACGTTTCTCTGCCCAAAGTGGAAGGTGACCTCAGGGGCCCTGAACTTGACATCAAAGGCCCCAAAGTGGACGTCGATGTCCCTGACGTGGACATGCACGGTCCCGACTGGCACCTGAAGATGCCCAAGGTGAAGATGCCCAAGTTCAGCATGCCGGGCTTCAAAGGAGAGGGCCCGGAAGTGGATGTGAACCTGCCCAAAGCTGACATCAGTGTCTCAGGACCCAAGGTGGACATTGAAGGTCCAGATGTGAATATCGAAGGCCCAGATGCGAAACTGAAGGGCCCCAAGTTCAAGATGCCTGAGATGAACATCAAAGCTCCGAAGATCTCCATGCCAGATCTTGATCTGAACCTGAAGGGCCCCAAAATGAAGGGCGATGTGGATGTTTCTTTGCCTATGGTGGAAGGTGACCTCAAGGGCCCTGGAATTGACATCAAAGGCCCCAAAGTGGACATCGATGTCCCTGACGTGGACATGCATGGTCCCGACTGGCACCTGAAGATGCCCAAGGTGAAGATGCCCAAGTTCAGCATGCCTGGCTTCAAAGGAGAGGGCCCAGATGTGGATGTGAACCTGCCCAAAGCTGACTTTGATGTCTCAGCACCTAAGATGGACATTGAAGGTCCAGATGTGAATATCGAAGGCCCAGATGCGAAACTGAAGGGCCCCAAGTTCAAGATGCCTGAGATAAACATCAAAGCTCCCAAGATCTCCATGCCTGATGTTGACCTAGATTTGAAGGGACCCAAAGTCAAAGGAGATTTTGATGTGTCTGTCCCTAAGATTGAAGGTACTTTCAAAGGCCCAGAAGTAGACTTGAAAGGGCCAGGTCTGGATTTTGAAGGCCCTGATGCCAAACTCAGTGGCCCACATTTGAAGATGCCATCACTGGATATATCTGCCCCTAAAGTAACTGTTCCTGATGTTGATTTGCATCTCAAGACACCCAAAATAGGAATTTCTGGGCCCAAATTAGAAGGCGGTGAACTGGACCTTAAGGGGCCTAAAGTTGACTTAGAAGCTCCAACCTTAGATGTACACATGGAGAGCCCGGATGTTAACCTTGAGGGGCCAGATGTTAAAATTCCCAAACTTAAGAAACCCAAGTTTGGATTTGGGGCAAAAGGCCCCAAGGCTGACTTCAAGTCACCCTCGGTCGATGTGACGGTTCCTGAGGCAGAGCTGGACGTCGAGACTCCTGAAATTAGTGTCGGTGGCAAAGGCAAGAAAAGTAAGTTTAAAATGCCTAAGATTCACATGAGTGGTCCCAAAATTAAAACCAAGAAACAAGGATTTGATTTGAATGTTCCTGGCGGCGAAATTGATGCCAGTCTCAAGGCTCCTGATGTAGACGTGAATGTTGCCGGGCCGGATGCCACACTTAAAGTCGATGTGAAATCTCCTAAAACCAAGAAACCTATGTTTGGAAAGATGTACTTCCCTGATGTAGAATTTGACATTAAATCATCTAAATTTAAAGCGGAGGCCTCCCTCCCTAGCCCCAGACTGGAGGGCGAAATCCAGGCCTGTGACCTGGATATTTCCGCGCCAGGGATGAATGTGGACGCACCTGACATCCACGTTGAAGGCCCAGATGCTAAAGTCAGGGCACCGTCCTTCGGCATTTCTGCCCCTCAAGTCTCCGTCCCCGATGTGAACGTGAGCTTGAAAGGACCAAAGATAAAGGGTGATGTCTCCAGTGTGGGCCTGGAAGGACCAGACATAGATCTGCAAGGTCCAGAAACGAAAATCAAGTTCCCCAAGTTTTCGATGCCCAAGATCGGCGTCCCCGGCGTGAAAACGGAGGGTGGGGGGGCGGAGGTCCAGCTGCCCTCGCTTGAAGGAAGCTTGAGCGCACCGGGGGTTAAGCTGGAAGGGCCTGGTGTGTCTCTGAAGGGGTCAAGAGTCGACTTGCCCTCCGTGAACCTCTCTATGCCAAAAGTCTCTGGACCTGACCTCGACCTGAACTTGAAAGGACCAAGTGTGAAGGGAGACCTGGCTGTCTCTGGTGACATCAAGTGCCCTAAAGTATCAGTAGGTGCTCCGGATCTAAACTGGGAGGCACCTGAAGGTGGCCTTAAACTCCCCCAAATGAAGCTGCCCCAGTTTGGCATCTCCACTCCAGGGTCTGACTTGGACGTTAACATCAAGGGGCCCCAGGTGACCGGAGAACTGAAGGGGCCAGGCATGGATGTGAGCCTCGGAGGCCTCAACGTGAAAGGGCCTCAAATCTCGGCACCGGACGTGGACTTGAACTTGGAAGGACCAAAAGTGAGAGGGAGCCTCGGGGGCACTGGGGAGCTGCAAGGGCCCTCCGTCGGAGGAGGGCTCCCGGGCGTGAGTGTTCACGGCCTGGAGGGGAACCTCCACATGCCTGGCATCAAGGCCCCAGCGTGCGGTCTGGAGCTGCAGGGGGGGAAGGTGAGACTCCCCACGGGGCAGGTTTCTGGCCCTGAAATCAAAGGCGACCTGAAAGGCTCAGGGATCGGTGTCCACGGGGCCGCTCCCGACATGAGCGTGAAGGGACCTTCGTTTGCTATGGCGTCTCCTGAGTCCGAGCTTGGTGTCAGCTTGAAGGGCCCTAAAATCAAAGGAGGTGTGGATGTTTCAGGGGGTGTCAGCGCCCCAGACATCAGCCTGGGTGAAGGGCACCTGGGCGCCAAAGGTTCCGGGGTCGAGTGGAAAGGCCCCCAGGTCTCTGCTCTCAACCTGGGTGCGCCCACCCTCGCCGGTGGACTTCATTTCTCAGGACCAAAGGTGGAAGGCGGCGGGAAAGGGGGCCAGATTGGACTCCACGGTCCTGGGCTGAGCGTGTCCGGGCCGCAAGGCCACTTGGAAAGCAGATCCGGAAAAGTAACATTCCCGAAGATGAAAATCCCCAAGTTCACCTTCTCCGGCCGCGAGCTGGTGGGCAGAGAAGTGGGGGTGGATGTCAACTTCCCCAAAGGCGAGGCCAGCGTCCAGGCTGGTGCCGGAGAGGGCGAGTGGGAAGAGTCCGACGCCAGACTGAAGAAGTCCAAAATCAAAATGCCCAAGTTCACCTTCTCCAAACCGAAAGGGAAAGGCGGCGTCACCAGCTCGCCAGAGGCCTCCATCTCGGGGTCCAAAGGGGACCTGAAGAGCTCGAAGGCCAGCCTGGGCTCTCTGGAAGGAGAGGCGGAGGCCGAGGCATCTTCGCCCAAAGCCAAGTTCTCCTTGTTTAAAAGCAAGAAGCCGCCGCACCGCTCCAACTCCTTCAGCGACGAAAGAGAGTTCTCGGCGCCGACCACGCCCACCGGGACTCTGGAGTTCGAAGGCGGCGAAGTGTCGCTGGAGGGCGGGAAGGTCAAAGGGAAACACGGGAAGCTGAAATTTGGTACCTTTGGTGGATTAGGGTCAAAGAGCAAAGGTCATTATGAGGTGACTGGAAGTGATGACGAGGCAGGCAAGTTACAGGGGAGCGGAGTGTCCTTGGCCTCTAAGAAGTCCCGACTGTCCTCTTCCTCCAGCAACGACAGCGGGACGAAGGTCGGCATCCACCTGCCCGAGGTGGAGCTGGCCGTGTCCACAAAGAAGGAGTAGCCGGCCTCTGTGTACATACATGTATAAAACGCGACAGCCTTGGTGTGTTTGTATATAACCTCAGAGAGCAGCACGCCCGCAGCTCAGCAGCAACGCCGAGAGCTGGCCTCGCAGGGCAGGTGCTGGCCGGCCCGCCGCCCGGGCCCTGGGAGCTCCCGACGCCTCAGAGTCCCAGGTCTGTCCAGCCGCGTGCAGAGTCAACAGTATTTGCCTTAAGATTTCTCTTATTTTTATTTTTTTGCATTGAACGCGGAGAACTCCTGTTTACTATGCAAGCTTTTGTGTTTATTACCCTTATTGTTACTGAACGTGGGTAGCGTTGGGGTCACCGGAAACCCACTTACTTTTCTCATTGCAATGACTTTGCGGGTTTTCGTTAGTGAGGGTGGGGTGGGGGAGAAGGCAGTAAAGGGAACCAGACCCCCGTTTCTCCTAAGATTGGGTCCACTCAAACAGCAAGCCCCCCACGATGGCCAAGAGGAGCGGGCGGGCGGGGCCTGGGGGTGTTTCTTGAGAAACCCTGAGCATTGCTGTCCCCCCCGCGTGGGTGTCCCGCCTGCCTGGTGCTCAGGGTGAGAGGGAGTTGGAATCTGTGTGCAGTTGGGCTGGCCCTCGGCGCCCGCGGGGCTTCCCTTCTGCGCATGGTGAGGGGAGCGTTTTCTTCATGGCCACCCTGTTTCCGATACTAGTTCTGGTTTCTTTTAACAAATGTTACCGTGATTAAGACCCCCCCCCCCCCCCCCGCACTTTAATGGCAACTTAATTAAGAATGTAAGAGAATTGATGCTGTCAGAGGCAAATAAAGCTGTTTATTAACCTGATGTCTGCGCCTTTGCGTTGCGTTGGGGGAGGAAGCCCCAGGAGGCTACGCACCAGCCCTGACAGTGCCCTCGGGGTCCGGGTCCGGGTCCGGGTCGGGGTCCCGGTCCGGGTCTGGATCCGCCCGGTGGCGGCATCGCTGGGTCAGTAACGGTGGTGGGCGGAGCTCTTGGGTCTTGATGCTCCTGGCCAGGCTGGTGCACCATCACTGAGAAGTCAGGGGAGGCTTGGTTCGCTGGCAGCCCAGCCGGGACCCACTCCTCACCTTGCAGGAAGTGCCCCTCATGTTGGTCATGACTGGGCAGTGGGAAGTGCCCTCTGACCCCAAAGCCAGTAGACAAAGCCCCCCCACCCCCTTCCCCGGAGCTGCAGCCTCCGCCGTCACCCTCAGGCCAGATCCCAGCCACCACCCCGCCCCGCCCTCCGGGAAGGCTTGCCGGGTTCCTGCCCACAGCCGTGGGGCCTGCCCAGCGCGAACCCCACCTGCCCTTGCTTGGATTTCAGATCAGAGTCTGCCGGCTCCGCCCATTCATCCCCTCAGCCAGCATGGCCCTTGTCCCTGGCGGGGGGTGGAGCTCCAGGGTGGCTGTCGGTTTTGGAAAGAGCTGGGTTACAAGGGCGGTGTCTGAGCCTCCCGCTGCTCTTCACCAGATGGCCAACCCACGGCTGCTTTTGTGAATTGGGCAAGACAACGTCACCCTCCTCGAACCTCAGGTTCCTCGTCCGTGGAACGGGAGAGTATCCATAGGACCGGAGTCCCTTGGGGTGTTGGGGCGTCTATCGCTGCGAGGGCACCACATCTACACGTGCAGCGCCCACGGCACAGCCACATGCTAATCGCGGAGAGCACGAGGTGTGGCTGGAGTCTGAGCCCCTCCACACACACTCGAGTGAGGGCACACGCGTACCGGAGGCCACACACACACACCTCTGGCGCACGCCTCCACCGCTGCCTTCTGTCCCGATGGGCCTGGCACCTCCCAGGGCGCTTCTGTCACTCAGCCACAGGCCCAGCTCCTGACCCTCCGTTCTGAAGCTGACCGCTCTGTGGGGTCGGGAGGGTGGGATGAGTGGGTGACTGTGGAGTGCATTTGCGTACACAGCCAGGGATGCCCACGGGGCACTGGAGAGAGCCCCTGGGCAGAACTACCCAGGCTGTCCCGTAAGTTACCAATTAAATGTGGTTTTTTAAGCTTGCAGAAGGGGCCATATAAGCTAGTATTGCTCGAGCCCCTGGGTCTCGGCATCCTCCACAGACCAAGGGGTATGGTGGGTGTGAGCCACCAATGCTCCGGGCCCTGGGAAGGTGGGAACATGCTTCTGTGGGGTGGTGAGGACGGGGATGGGGCCCTGCCTCCCAAGACCAGATCTCACTGGCGGGGACAGTCAGGGCTGGTGAGTAAGATGGAAGAGGAAACCGGCCACTGGCCACTCAAACGGGAGGAGCGTTTGGTGAGGCAGTGCCTCCGGGCAGGACCCTCCGTCCTGCAGGGGCTGTTCCAGGAGGGGCACCTGGCGGGGCGCCAGGGGCTGCAGAGGCCGTGGTGGCGGTCCCTGCTGGCTGCCTGCCCACTCTCATCGCCCCTCTCCTGCTCCTCCTGACACCATGGCCACCCACCCTGCCCTCAGCCCCCAGGGGGATGGGCCACGTTAGTCCCCGCAGTGCTGCGGTGTCGGAGGCCCCAGTCCGGTGGGAGCCGCGCCGGGGCCTGGGAAGGCGGGTGCTGCCTGGAGAGGAGCGGGCAGCGGGCTGCAGCCTGCCGGGGCGCCTGCGTGGGAAGCGTGTGGCTCAGGGGACACTGGGAAAGGGAATTATTTTGGAATGCATCGCGTGCTCACAAGCAGTAGTAAATATTTTTCATCAACCCAGACTCATTCCTGTGTCCGTCAGGGTCCCTGCAGGGGCTGGAATCCCGGCTGAAGACAGTTCAGCCCCGGGGGAGCGGGCAGGGCACAGCTGGCCACGGAAGGGGGTGCTGCCCTGGGCCTGAGGGGTCCGGGGAGCCCAGCCTGAGCCTGAGGCGGGTTCCCTCTTGTGGTTCCCTCTTTCTGGGACTGCTCCCAACGTCACCTGTGCATTAAAAAAGCATTTTCTTGGGGAAACAAAAACCTCCCTCTTGATTTTTGCAAAAAGCCAAAAGGCCTGGAAGACGCTCCAAGGTTCCCAGGACAGAACCCCAAAAACAGTACCAGCCTGGGAGTCGGTGGGGTTGGTTCTCAACCTTCTGGCCCTTTAAATGCAGTTCCTCATGTGGTGACCCAACCACAAAATTATTTTCGTTGCTACTTCATCACTGTCATGTTGCTACTGTTATGAATCGTCATGTAAATATCTGATATGCGGGATGGTCTTAGGCGACCCCTGTGAAAGGGTCATTCGACTGCCAAAGGGGTCGCGACCCACAGGTTGAGAACCGCTGGGTTAGAATGACCGTGGGCAAATCAAGACCCTTCTGGGCCTCAGTTTCCCCCTTTGTGACATGGATAAGGCATGGCCGTTCCAATAGCCTACGGTCCTTCCAGGAGCCAGGCTGGTTAAGGAGGTGCATGGGGCTGCCCCGGTCAAAAGCAAGACGTGATTAGAATGTAGCCCAGCCGACTTCCCTGTGGGGGGTAAGCGGGACCAGGTGTGCTGAGCAGCGGCTGCATTGCGGGCCCGGTGTGGGCTCCACTGGCCCAAGCAAGAGCTCAGCACCCTCCGGGGCTTTGCATGTGGCCAGTGCACACACATGTGTGCGTGTGCATGTGCATGTGTTCGCACGTGTGTGTGTGTGTGTGTGTGTGTGTGTGTGAGAGACGTCATCAGAGTCCCACCTTTGCTCTCTGGTGTCGCACGGTCGCTGTGACATGAATAGCATCTGGGAGATGCAGCTAAGCATGTCACAGATGTTCGTGTTCTTTATTTTTTTAATTTTTATTAATATCAGAGAGGAAGGGAGAAGGAGAGAGAGAGAGAAACCTCAATGATGAGAATCATGGATCGGCTGCCTCCTGCACGTCCCCTACTGGGGATCGAGCCCGCAACCCGGCATGTGCCCTTGACCGGAATCGAACCCGGGACCCTTCAGTCCACAGGCCGCCGTTCTAGCCACTGAGCCAAGTTGGCTAGGGCTTTGTTTTCTTGTTATGGGTCTTTATTTTGAATTCAAACCGACAGAGAGGTTGCAAGAATAGACAATGCTTATCCACACACCTTGTTTGTTTTACCCCCCCCCCTCTCTAGATGTTATAATTGTTATTTTTGCCGAATCATTTGAGAGCGAATTGCAGACACCATGACCCTTTAGAACACGTTAGCAGGTAGGACGCCTCTTGTAGAACCAGCTTACAATGACCAAATTCAGAAAACTTACCCGGGAGGGATTATTATTAACCTACAGGTCCACGTAAACTTCACTGACGGGCCCATCATTTCCTGAGGGCAATGCCTTCCCTCCTTAGGCTTCAGCCCACGTCCACGATCCCACATGACAGGTGTCGTGGCCCCTGTGGTTCCTCAGCATTTGGCTGTCCTTTGGGACGCCGATGGGGCCCGTGGGTTTGACGAGGGCTCTCAGGCTGGGCGTGTCCGATGTTTCCTCGTGGTCAGATTCAGGTGCTGCATTTTGGGGGCAGGAACACCACGGGATGGGCCCTCCTCTGGACCCTGGGCTAAGGAGACGGGCCAGTGTCTCCATGGTACCAGCGCCCTGCTTTCCCTTTGGAATTAACAAGCAAACCCACATTTTCAAGAAAGAAGTCCAAGTTTGGGCAAGTTTCTTTCGCAAGCACACTTTAACGGGGCGG
Source organism: Myotis daubentonii (assembly GCF_963259705.1). Taxonomy (NCBI): domain Eukaryota; kingdom Metazoa; phylum Chordata; class Mammalia; order Chiroptera; family Vespertilionidae; genus Myotis; species Myotis daubentonii. Next base: position 83,121,100 of record NC_081848.1, read on the forward strand.
GGGCATGCGGGCCTGCCCGGCCTGGCGCGCTCCGTGGCGGGAGGGGGAGTTTGGGAAGTGGCGTCCTGCGTCCTGGCTCTGGGCGTCGCTGCACAGAGCAGCCCTCTGTCTCTCCTCACGAGGACAAAGAATTCGGGGCATGAATGCTTGCCACAGGCCAGGCGCGCCACGTGCTGTTTACCAGCCCGCGGGTCCCTCCCCAGGCACAGGGCTCCCAGAGGCTGCCGCTCCCAGCACAGGCTGCCAGGGCGCAGCGCATGGGGAGTGGGGAGCGCTCTCAGCCCGAGGCCTGGCCTGGATGGGAAGCCTTCCCAGCCGTGAGGCTGAGGGGTGGGAAGGGTTAAGAATGAAAAGACCTGCCCTAGCCGGTTTGGCTCCGTGGACAGAGCGGCCCATGGACTGAAGGGTCCCGGGTTCCATCCCGGTCCAGGGCACGGAGCTTGGTTGGTTGCAGGTTCCCTGGGCCCGGGTCAGGGTGAGTGCAGGAGGCAACCAATCGATGTGTTTCTCTCACATCCATGTTTCTCTCCGTCTCTCCCTCTCCCTTCCACTCTCTCTAAAAATCAATGGAAAAATATCCTCGGGTGAGGATTAACAAACAAAACCAAGAATGAAAAGACCTTCTGTTTGGACGGGGCATTCTCGCCCACACAGGGCTGTATGTTTTGCAGATCTCACAGGGGTTCTCAGCTCTGCCCCGGCCAGAAGGGCCAGGAAGGTGAGGACGGGAGAAGTGAAGCCAGTGCTGGGCCTTCACCAACAGCTGGGAAGAGATGACTCCGCCGGGGTCAACCCGAGCCTTCTGGTTTAAAAAAATAAGTTACTTTCTTTGTGTTTCCTTTCCCATGATGCCATTGCTGTTTTCCCCGAGGAAGCTGGGAATGTTTTTCTGAGGAGGTTTTAGGAAATGGAAGATGTCTTTTGAAATTTGCAGGCCTTGACCTTTCAACAAGATCCCAGAAATAGCCAGGAGTTTTCAAAGCCTCGTTCCTCAGCCAGCCTACCCAGCAGTAGGGGAACGGTACGAGGCGTACTGACAGCTCTCAGTTCCGCCGCCTCCTCGCTGCGGGGTCCTGGGCAAGTTACCGGACCGCTCTGTGCCTCAGTTTCCTTATCTAGAAAGCAGGGGTGATTTGTACCTGTCTCAGAGCTGTGTGGCCAGGGCGACGTAAGCGAACACACACAATGTGCTCAGCGCATAGGAAGGACTGTCAGTGTTCGCTGTTACCCGCGGGCGCTTACTTCGCGTGAGGACTGTATGTGCTTCGTGTGTGTGACTTTCTACAGGACCCCGTGAGGAGCGTCTTGTTTTTCTCACAAAGAAACAGAGGCTCAGAGAAGTCAGGCAAGATGCTCAGGGCCACACGGCTAGTAAGCGGCAGGTGCAGGATTCGCACTGGGTCTGGCCGGGATGGAGACGCCGCTCTCTGCCCTCTGCCTCGCTGGCAGCTTCCGGGGAGACCGCTAATCGCAGTGGGTGCTGTGTCCAGGTGTGGAGGGGAGCCCGGGGAGGGCGCTGCAGGCGGAGAGGGTGCAAGTGAGGGGGGTGGGGAGGCTGGGGTGGGGGGAGCAAGCACAGACCACCGAGAATGTAACTCAGACTCCGGGCAGCCTGGCTGGTTCCGGTCCAGTCCAGAAAGTTAAAGGAGAGGCTCTTACCAGTTTGCCCAAGGGGGCGGGGAGGCTCGAGGTCCCGAGCACCGTGAACCCTTGGCCCCGGGTCAGCCTTCTCAGCGGCGGCCTGTCCCTCTGGCCAGTGTCACCCTGGGTCTCTTCCCTCCAGAGTGAGGGCCTCCAGAACTAGGATAAATAAGGGAGAAAGGCGATGAGAGCATTTGCATTATAATGAGCCCCACCCGGTCCCTGGCCCATCCCGGCAGCTGGAAGCCCCCTGGCCAGCTGGGGCCCCCTTTCTGGGGGACAGTGAGCTTGGGGAATGTGATGGGGACTCCAGGGAGGAATTTCGGGCAGAACTCAGTTGTTCCCAACTGTGGACGGAGTCTCTCTCTCTTTTAAATCTTTATTGTTGAAAGTATTACATGTTGTGCCGCCCCAGCACGGCCATGGGTGACGCTGCGGGCACTGGTGAAGGATTACAGAAGACAGACGAGAGAATACAGCTGGGGCTGGCTGGGACACGGCCCTGCGGCGGTTCTCAACCTGTGGGTCGCGACCCCTCTGGCGGTCGAACGACCCTTTCCCAGGGGTCGCCTAAGGCCATCCTGCATATCAGATATTTACATGACGATTCATCACAGTAGCAACATGACAGTGATGGAGTAGCCACGGAAATAATTTTATGGTGGGGTCACAACATGAGGAACTGTATTTAAAGGCCCAGAAGGTTGAGGACCACTGGATTAGAGAGCCAGCGCCCCGGCCTGCGAGCCGAGTCTGTATTTTATAGCAGATTCCACGAGGCAGAGTAAGGGCGGGTCAAGATGTTTACAACGTTCTCTCTCTCGGGGTTCGAATCGACTCCATTACACGCACCTGAACTCTATCAAGCCCGCATCACGCGGCCTCCTGGGACCACAGGTTCAGACCATGAGGTCAAGCTCACAACCACAGCCTTTGGCTGTAACTGTGCTGGGACTTGCACCTGGTTTTGCCACGAGAGGGTCGTGCCCTCTCATTAGGCCCAGGCTTGAACCTGCCCAAACGCTGGAGCCGCTCTCAACATGTGTGCCCCCTTTTCTCCCTGGGGTGTCCCTGCCAGCCCTGCTTGGCTCCAGGCTGAGGCCAATTCCGGCTTTTTAGAACCTGCTAGAATCAGCCAGGTGAGCAGGAGGGGACTCTCCTACCCGGCCCCCCCACCGGCCCCCGGCCCCGGAGAAGGAACCGGCCTCCACCGGCTCGGATCTCTGGCTCTTCATTCCGGGACGCGAGGGGAGAAGGAATCAATGGAGCAAACAGAAGAGCGAGCCCAGGATGAGGCCGAGGCGGGTGCGGCGAGGCTGGGGGGCCGGAGGGGAGGAGGCGGGGGGGGGGGGGCGGGGGGATGAGGAGAGGGGGAGTTTGGAGGGAGCGGCTGCAGACGTGCAAGGGCCAAGGGCGTGGAGAGGGAAGGAGGGAGGAGAGGGAAGGAGGGAGGAGAGGGCCCACAGCGAGCAGGGACAGCGCCCAGTGGCCTTGGGGGACTTGACCGCCGCTCCCCATCTCTGAGAGTCCCCTGGGCTCCAAATGAACTTACATCCTAAGGGAAGCAGTGTGCGTGCAACGTCAAGTTCCCTGTCCAGCCAGAAACCAGAGGACACACTGATGCGCGCCCCGCCCATCCTGGGGCCGCCCAGAGACCCCCGGTCCGGGAGGAGCAGGAGGGAGCGGGGAGGGAGGGAAGGGAGGGGGTGGAGGAGCAGAGTCCCCCCAGTAGCTGACGCCACGCCCCGTTTGTCCGAACTGCCAATCGCCAGGGCACACTTTGGTCCCGTGACCCGTTGCCAGGCAGATTTTTTAGCCGCCTCTGGGCTGCCGTGGCCGGGGTGAGGCGGGGCGGGGCGGGAAGTGGGGCCCAGAGGCAGTGGTTCTCAACCTTCCTAACGCCGCGACCCTTTAATACAGTTCCTCACGTTGTGGTGACCCCCAATTTCATTGTTACAAATTGAACATCATTAAAGCATAGTGATGAATCACAAAAACAACATGTAATTTATATGTTTTTTCTGAGGGTCTTAGGCGACCCCTGTGAAAGGGTCGTTTGACCCCCCAGAGGGGTCGCGACCCACAGGTTGAGAACCGCTGGCCTAGAGGCTGGGGAACGGGGGAAGGGGGACTCGGGAGGCCGTGGTGAAGTTGCTCGGGGCCAAGTTCCCATTTCCTAGGCGAGGCGGGTGGAAGGGAGCCCCCTAACCCTGGGGGTCCCCGAGCCCCTAGCAGTGCTGGGACACCTGCTTGTCTCTTAACCCAGATCCTCTCCATCTCAGCTCTGTACTGAGCGCAGACAGCTTGGCACTGCTGTGCTGGGGGGCCAGCGCCGCAGGTGTTAACACTGGGGTGACTTACATTTAAAGAAGGGCCCCTGGCCTCCTTGCGGTTATGTGGGCGGCCCCTGTGCGTATTTTGGGACAGGAGAGCCTTTTAGCAAAGTGTCGCAAGCGGCATGGGTGGTTGCACCCCTTGCACCCCGGCCCCTCCCTGCCCCCGGACCTGGACCCGATGCCCAGCTGCTGCTCCCTGGGCTGGGGCAGGGGCAGGCCCGGGACCCCTGCCTGTCTTAGGTCCCCACTCAGGCCCCGGTGAGGGGGGGTGCTTTAGGTCTGAGGTCATGTCTGGCTTTTCCAGCCAGTGTCCAGCGGCCTGGGTTTTGCGTTTTACCCGGGCCTTCCCTCTCCTCCAGGGCGCCCGCCACCACCTCCCGTGGCGCGGGGCGGCTGGAATGTGAGCTGGCAGGACAGTGATGGGCATTTTCTCCTTGGAAGAGTGTGAGTTCGGTTCACAACTTACATTTCAAGTGGGCCCTTCAGGCAGATTAGGGAGGTCAAGTGAGAGAGTGGAGGCAGCCAGCGTGGATTGTCCAAATCCCGAGAAAATAAATTCTAGGAATGTGCTTGTGGGTGGGGGGCACGTCAGGTGTGCGCACGCTCGGCCAGGCACATCAGGGGTCACAGCTGGTCCGGGAGGCCTTGCTCTCCTCTCTCCATTTGAACACCTCCTTTTCCCACATATTACTTGTCTCTTGAATCCTATCGAAGAGACAAATGAATGCTTTAAGCCAAGGGCTTTCTTAAAAAAAATTATTATTTTTTTAACTGAGCTGCTGTCCTCACAGGGAGAATCACCACTCCCTCCGCTAGTAAGTACTGTTTTTGTTAACTGCCCTTTGTTTGAAGTAATTACTGTTCCTAAAAATGGGAAATTACACGGTACTGTTTATCAGAAGGAAATGAACACCTTGGATAGATAGGGTGCTGGCCGAGGGAGGGTGAGCCAGCCCTGGCCGGCTCGCCGAGGGGAGGCCTGCGTGCGTCCTGCCAGCGCCGGTTGTCAGGGTTCTACAGTTTCTAAAGGGGAAGCGTTCGGATCCCGTGTCTCCGCCCGAGTTTGCTGGCCGTGTTCTTGTTACGTCATCACGGAGGAGCGCTGGGAGGGCTGTTCTGGCGGCAGAAATAAGCACAGGAAAAAACACGGAGCGGGCGTGCCCCCTGCTCACTCGACTCCACACGGACTGCGAGCTCCGTTGTTCTGTGTTCGTGGGCATTGGGGCAGCTCAGTTGGTTAGAGCGTCGTCCCCACACACCAAGGGAGCAGGTTCGATCCCCGGTCGGGGCACATGCGAGACTCAGCTAATGATGCATCAGATGTGAAACAGCATCTCTCTCTCTCTCTCTCTCTCTCTCTCTCTCTCTCTCTCTCTCTCGACATTAAAAAAAAGGGAAAAGGGGGACAAGCTGGACAGGAATGCTTATGGAGACAGCTGCACCGCGGGGAGGGTTGCCCAGAGAAGGAAAGGAATTGGCAGGACTCTGAGCAGGCCCGGGGCGGGGAGGGGGGTGCTCACCCGTCCCCCGAGGACCCTCCAGCTGAGGACTCAGGCCAGGGCAGCCCCACACGCAGGCCGGCCTGGCCCCTCCGCTCTTGCCCACTCCGCCCTCTCCAGCCCCTGGCTTTCTAAGCGGGCTTCCCCCTCCTCCTCTGGGTCTCAGCTTAGGGAGCGTTTCCTTCTTCCCTGACCTCCCACCCCCAGGCCCCCCACTGTCCGTCTGTCCATCCGTCCGTCCGTCCGTGTGCTCATGTTGCTCTGCGTTTCCCTGCTCTCAGCACCTGCTCATATTAGATTGTCAGCGACCGGTTGCTTGTCTGTCTGCCTCTGCCATCAGACAGTCAGCAGCTCTGGGAGGGAGGGGGGTGTGGCCGGCTTGTTCCCCAGCATGCCTCCAGCACAGTGCCAGGCACACGGCACACAGCAAACGGCAGGAACCAGGAAGCCCTCCTAGCACCGTCTTGTCACTCATACCCTTCCCCTTAGCGCCATGTCCTCCCATCTTCCTCTTGTCCATTACTGTGTATTTCCCTGGTTTCCCAAGGCATTAATCTAGATTTGTCTAAAAATAAATAAAAACAAACAAAACCGCCTTAGCCGGTGTGGGTCAGTGGTTAGAGCGTTGGCCCTCTGACAGAAAGGGTTGTGGGTTGGATTTCGGTGAAGGGTACGTTGACCTCCGGTTGCAGGTTCCATCCTGGGTCCCTGTGGCAAAGCAACCAATAAATGTGTCTCTCTCATATCGATGTTTCTCTCATCTCCCCCTCCCTTCCACTCTCTCTAAAAATCAATGGGAAAAAATCCTTGGGTGCCCTGACCGGTTTGGCTCAGTGGATAGAGCGTCGGCCTGCAGACTGAAAGGTCCCGGGTTCGATTCTGGTCAAGGGCATGTACCTTGGTTGCGGGTACATTTCCAGTAGGAGGTGTGCAGGAGGCAGCTGATCGATGTTTCTCTCTCACCGATGTTTCTAACTCTCTATCCCTCTCCCTTCCTCTCTGTAAAAAATCAATAAAATATATTTACAAAAAAAAATCCTTAGGTGAGGATTAAACACAACAACAACAAAATCCCACAAACAACCCCCCCAAACACACACACACACACACACACACACACACACACACCCCAGAGCTGGCTCCCTAATAGGCTATTGTCAAGGTTTGCGAACCAGCTGCTCCCGGAGGGTGGGGTCCCGAATGGCAGCTGAAATGTGACGGCCCAGAATGGAAGCCGAGGAGCGGGAGGGGAAGGAAGTGGGGGTGGAGGAGGAGGGGGTTCCCCAAACCTGGCCCGTTTGATCTCAAAGCCGCGACTCACGTTGGAAGTGTCACTTGTTGCTTGACCCTGGGGAACGTGACTTTTCATGATTCTGCTCCCGACGGATCACTTTAACTTTTACTAATTAAAAAATTCATCTTTCTGCCCTAGCCGGTGTGGCTCAGTGGATAGAGCGTCGGCCTGCGGCCTGAAGGGTCCCGGGTTCAATTCCCGGTCAGGGCACATGCCCGGGTGGTGGCTCGGTCCCCAGTAGGGGACGTGAAGGAGGCAGCTGATCCATGATTCTCTCTCATCACTGATGTTTCTCCCTCTCCCTCTCCCTTCCTCTCGGAAATCAATAAAAGTGCACGTTTCTGATGAGATTCTGCGTGCCGGGCCCCGGCTTTGTTTTATTAAGACTAAAACAACAAGTGCCTTCACTTGTTGTCGCTATCTTCCCCCCTCCCCTCCCTTCCTTCCTAGTGACATTTTTACCATTTTTATGTTTTCCGCCCGAAGCGCGCTGGGGCTGGCCTGCGGGGACTGATGCGGGGAAGTGGCTCCACCACCAGGGCCGACCGCCGCAGAACGAGAGAAGCCCGCTGTGCTTTGCTGGGAGGCACTGGCTGTGAGGTGCTGCCGTGTGAGCGGGCAGCGTTTGCGCCCTCCGGCCCGGCCAGGCCGCCACAGCCCGCCTCTCAGAGCGTTTCCAAGCCTCCTGGGGGTCAGCGAGGCGGGTTCGGTGAATGTGGGTGTCTCGGGTGCGGCAAAGTCCTTCCGGAAAGTAGATGTTGAGGCATTGAGATCGGACATCTCCTAGAGCAGGGATGGCGAGCCTTCTGAGCTCGGCGTGTCAGCGTTCTGAAAAACCCTGACTTAACTCTGGTGCCGGTCACAGAGAGAAATTTTTTGATATTTGCAGCCAGAGTAAAACAAAGACATATATATATATATATTTTAAATATATTTTATTGATTTTTTTATAGAGAGGAAGGGAGAGGGATAGAGAGTTAGAAACATTGATCAGCTGCCTCCTGCACACCCCCCACTGGGGATGTGCGCACAACCAAGGCACATGCCCTTGACCGGAATCGAACCTGGGACCTTACAGTCCCGAGGCCGACGCTCTATCCACTGAGCCAAACCGGTGAGGGCAAGACTTATATTTTTGATATTTATTTTATATATTTAAATGCCATTTAACAAAGAAAAATCAACCCCCAAAAATGAGTTCGCTTGTCACCTCTGACACGCGTGTCATAGGTTCGCCATCAGCGTCCTAGGGGGCCCGGCCGGTGTGGCTCAATAGTTGAGCTACGATCCAGGAACCAAGAGGTTGCCAGTTCGATTCCCCGGTCAGGGCACATGCCAGGGTTGCCGGGGGGGCGGGGGGGGGGCCATGCAGGAGGCAGCCGATCGATGATGCTCCCCTCTGTCATCGATGTTTCTATCTCTCCCTCTCCCTTCCTCTCTCTAAAAATCAATAAAAACACATATTTTAAGAAAAGAGCCCTCGTGGGGAAGTGGGCAGGGGACTGTGTGCTTGTGATGCGGGCATTTGTGAAGTTCACAGTGGTTTTCAAGAGGGAAGTGTCATTCCCAGCCCCTCGCAGAGTCGTTCAGGCGGCAGCTGGCGCAGGAGGCTGTGCTGGCGCCTGGTCCGCAGAACGATCGCCTGGGCCAGTGGCAGTGGCAGTGGCGGGTCAGGAGCCTCCCAGGGCGTCTCCTCATTGTGGAAAGGAAGGCAGTGCAGGTGGGTCTTCAGAGGGACCTGCAGGCCAGTCAGCCGGCGGGGCGCTTCCAAGCCCACGTGGACGCCCTGAGCCCTGGGAGCCCGCACCACGCCCCGCGTGCTCTCCGCCGGCTTTCTGAGCGACGGCACGTAGGAAGGTCTAGGTAGGTCGGGGAGGAACAGGTTCCAACCTGACCCTGACGGTGAGCAAAGCCGGGCGTCCTGAGCAAACAGGAGTCTCTGGGCCAATCAGGCGGCCCCGGCCGTCCAGCACCCGTGTGAACCGACAAGGGAGGGAAGCAGGCTGGCCCGGCTCAGGTGGGGCCGCCCGGTGCCCGTGACCTGTGGTTTGAAGGCCCCGGGAGAGGCCGCCCAGCCTGAAACCGCTCCGCTGCTGGCTTGTCAAGGGTGCCTGCAGGCTCACGGCGAGTGAGTCATGCCTTTGTGTGCCACAGGCCCACTCCTTGCTGTCCTTCTGTAAATGCACTTGGGTCTGGGATTCCCTTAACCTTCTCCCTTTCAAGTGTCCGTTTCATCTTCTGCTTAAACCTCAGACTCAGAGCCACTCTGCGTTTCTCCAGTTTTACGGAGATTTCATGGCCGTAGAAGCTTGTGTCACGCTTAGGTGCACGGCACAAGGAATGGCCGCATGTCTGCGTGCGAAATGCTACTCACCGGAAGCTGTCTAGTCTCACCTCCCCTTTTCCAGGCTGGGCCCTCAGGAGTCACCTCCCCTGCCCTGTCCCCAGTCTGTTCAGCGTAGACAGGCAGTGGAGCTGGAAGCCAGGTGGCCCGGTGCGGGGGACAGGGGATGCGGGGGAGGGGCAGTGAGGGCCGGGGACCCCAGGCTCTCCGCTGGCCTTGCCCTGGTGCAGGTGGCTGGTGAGGGTTCTGTCCTCCCCTCTTTGGCCCGAGGTGGGGCACGGCCAGCTTCTACTCGGCTCCTCGCCTCTCCATTCCCGTGCCACTCGCTCGCTGTCCTTGCACCGTCCTCCATCCCGCGGCCCCTTTGGGAAGGGGGCTGTGCCAATAGCCCGGGGGAGGGAGCCGGGATCCCCTAAGCCAGGCCTGCTTGGCCGCACCCTCCCGCTTCCGCACTTGGCTCTCACTCCCTCCGCGGGGCCTGGGAGTGGCTCCGGAGCTGTCCAACTGCAGGCACCCCAACTTGTGCAGCTGGTTGGAGCAGACGGAGAGTTTAGTGAGGGGCCAGCCAGGGGCCGTGCGCTTGCACTAAACCCTTAATCCACTCCCACCTTTTCCTCTCTCCCTGGTCAAGGTTGTCTGCAATTTCATTGTTGGTGAGAAGAGAGGCCCAGAGCCCATCTCGGTCACGCCCCTGCCACTGGGCATATGTACCAACCCCTGACACTCCCAGAGGGCCCTCCCGCAAAGGGGATGATGACATAAACGCCCCTGGGTTAAAACTCCATGAAGGCAGATGATATATATACTAGAGGCCCGGTGCACGAAAATTTGTGCACTGGAGGGGGTGGTCCCTCAGCCCGGCCTGCCCCCTCTCGCAGTCCAGGACCCCTCAGGGGATGTCTGACTGATGGCTTAGGCCCACTTGGAGCAGGCCTAAGCTGTTAGTCGAACATCCTTAGCACTGCTGCGGAGAGCCGGCTTCTGGCTGAGCGACGCCCCCTGTGGAAGCACGCTGACCACCAGGGGGCAGCTCCTGCATTGAGCATCTGCCCCCCTGGTGGTCAGTGTGCGTCATAGCGACTGGTCATTCCGCCCTTTGGTCGATTTGCATATTAGGGTATTATTATATAGGATTTGTTTTTTGGTTAATCCTCACCTGAGTTTGTTCTTCCATTGCTTTTCAGAGAGAGTGAAAGGGAGGGAGGGAAGGAAGGGGGAGAGAGAAACGTTGATGTGAGAGAGACACATTTGCCCTTGACTGGGACTTGAACTCGTGACCTTTTGGTGCACAGGCTGATGCTCCAACCACTGAGCAACACCGCTCAGGGCTGAAGGCAGATATTTTTAATATTTCTCTAAAGTCTAGAACAGGGGTCCTCAAACTTTTTAAACAGGGGGCCAGTTCACTGTCCCTCAGACGGTTAGAGGGCCGGACTATAGTTTAAAAAAAAACTATGAACAAATTCCTATGCACACTGCACATATCTTATTTTGAAGTAAAAAAACAAAACAGGAACAAATACAATATTTGTATTTGCATGTGGCCCGCGGGCCGTGGTTTGAGGACCCCTGGTCTAGAACAATGGCTGGCCCATGGTAGGTGCTCAATAAGTAGTTGCTGAGCACGCCTCCTCCTGCTGAAATAACCACAGTGGGTAAGATACTCCCAGCACTCGACTGGGCAGGTGGACATCGTTAGGACTGACATTCCCAAGGACTGACTTTTTCATGACACCACATAGCCGTTCATTTTTGTAAAGAACTGAAACAACAGGAGAATTCTCCTTGTCTCACACTCAGTTGGCCACTCCTCCTTCGCGTAACGCCTGCCATCCGTCATCTGGGCCTGCACCCTGGGGACTGTGCTCTGTGCCTTTGGACATAGCTATGTATGAACACAGACATCTACAGTTTGCTGGGTTACAGGGAACCTTACATAAGATTGCACGGTATTGGTTTTCAATTTACTCCCCCCCCCACCCCCCCCATGAGAAAGAGCCTGGGTCTTGGAGGGCCCCGGGGAATGAGCACAGGGTTGTAAGACAGCGCGGCTTGTTCTGATGGGTTCAGGTTCATTTCGCGTCGGGATCAGGTACCATATTTGCACCAGAAAACCCTTTGCTTGACGATGTGGTTGTTCCGTGTTCTGAAGTGCACTGAAGCCGAATTCAGTGCCCAGCTGCTGCCGGACCTGGTGCCGGGTCCAGTACGAACACTGTCGTTTCTGAAGCCCCCACGCTGCCCCGCAGGACACGGCGAGGAACGGCACCCGCGGCCGCGGGCCATCCTTCCTTCGGATAACTTCTTGTTTGGGGCATTCTGGTGACTCTGGCGTGGACTTTTGTCTTCGTATTTCCTAACAGATGCGGCAAAACATGAGTGGGGGGTTGGCCAGTTTTGAGCGTGGGTTCGTGAGCCTGGCAGCCTGGGTGCCAGTTCCTCGCTGCCACTTCCTGGCTGTTCCTCTTGGGCGAGTGACTCGAACCCTGAACCCTCCGAGCTAAGCTTAGCGTTTTCTGGCCGGAAGCGGAGCAGTAGCAGCAGCTCCCTTCCGCGCTGCTCTCAACCTGTGGGTCGCGACCCCTCTGGCGGTCGAACGACCCTTTCACAGGGGCCGCCCAAGACCATCCTGCATATCAGATGTTTACATGACGATTCATCACAGCAGCAACATGACAGTGATGGAGCAGCCACGGAAATAATTCTATGGTTGGGCCACCCCATGAGGAGCCGTATGTAAGGGCCGGAAGGCTGAGAACCGCTGCCCTAAGGAGTTAACGTTCACGTGGAGCTGCTGGGCGCAGGCGGAGTGCTGATGCGCGCGCCGCTGTTATTCAGTCCGTTCTGAGCGAAAGAAACATTCCTTTCTTCTGCGGTTACTCAGAATTATTTTGAGTTTCATTTTGTAATTGAACAACGAGCCCATGGGAAGAGAAGGGCGAGTGTTCGAGCGCTTAGTTATGCAGCCAAGTCCTTCCCGGAAAAGGCGAGAGTGCTTCTGTGAAGTCACTCACAACGCGGCCCGCCTGCTGGGGCGTTTGGTCAGCTGTGGGCTTGGAGGGGTCGGTGGGATGGGACGAATCTGTGTGGGCTTTCAACCAGCCTTGGACGTTTTCACGCCGCTGGCTGCTAAAGGCCTGCAAGTGTCCTTCAGGGGAAGTGTATCTCCCCCCCACCCCGCATCCCCCCATCCCCTCCCCTCCTCGCTGGGATGGGTCCACAGCCTCTTCCTGGTCTCCCATCACTCCAGGGCCCGCCCACTGCTCCTTTATTCTGCCCAGGGAGTGTCTGGGCACTTGGTGCTGCGCCTTCCCTCCTGGAAGCCCTCTCCCCCACTGGCTTACTGAGATCTTGTCTTTTTAAAAATATTTTTATTGATTTCAGAGAGGAAGGGAGAGGGAGAGAGAGAGAAACATCAATGATGAGAGAATCATGGATCGACTGCCTCCTGCACATCCCCTACTGGGGATCAAGCCACAACCCGGGCATGTGCTCTGACTGGGAATCGAACCGTCACCTCCTGGTTCATAGGTTGACATCAACCCATGAGCCACAATGGCCAGGCTGTTTGTCTTAATGTCTGTGTGGTTAGGATGGCTTTGCCCTCTTTCCTGGCTCCTCTCTTCCCACAGGCTCTCAAATGGCAGAGTTCCCCTCCCTCCCTTCCTTCCTTCCTTCCTTCCTTCCTTCCTTCCTTCCTTCCTTCCTTCCTTCCTTCCTTCCTTCCCTCCCTCCCTCCCTCCCTCCCTGGTCATCTGCCCAAGCCACAGCATTTCCGGAGCACTGGGATGCTGTGCCAGGCTCTCCGAACAGGGTGCCAGGGTGACTAGCCCATGGCCCAGCCCTTAGGGAGGACTCATGAAGGGCTTGCTTGTTCCTTATGGCTGAGGAAACACTGAGGCGGCCCCAGCACCCCTCTGCAAGCTTGGGCCCGGGAAGGTAGACGGTGTGTCAGAAGGGAGCGCGGATAAGACAATTCACAGGTTCAAGTTGAAGATCCAGACTTCTCTGTTCATCAGCCTCCAAGTTCCTGTCTTCCGGGAACCGCCACTTCTTGCGATGCTATGCACCTCGAGCAAACATGGGAAAGTAAGCCGTGGAGGCCATCGAGAGCACCACGTGCTCCACGAACCGTGTCCATGGCGCTGTCGGACAATCCTGGTTTGGCCAGGAGTCCCGTGCTGGGCGGGGGGGGGGGGGGCTTTCCTTCCTGATGGGATGCCTACTCCGAGATGGTGCGGGTGGGGACCCCCAATGAGGCTTCAGGAAGGCCCAGGGGAGCTCACGCTATTGACCACGCCTGCCCCTGGGGAGAGCGGCTGCAGTGTCTGGGCAGGTTCAAGCCTCGGGCTGATGAGAGGGCACGGTCCTCTCACGGCAAAGCCACGTGCAGGTCCCAGCTGGAGGGCAGGGCCCTCCCAGCACAGTGACAGCCAACAGCTGCAGTTGTGAGCTTGAACCTGTGGTCCAAACACGCGGCCCGACGTGGCTGAGTGATGTGGGCTTGATAGCGTTCAGGTGCATGTAGTTGAGTAGGATGGAAACCCACGAGAATGTTGTGACCATCTTGGCCACGCCCTGACTTTGCCTCGTGGCATCTGCTGTAAAATAAAGACACGGCTCATACTCCGTGGCGTTGTCTCTCCACCAGAGAGGGCGGCGTCCCACCCAGACCCAGACCCAGCTTTCTTCTCTTGTCTGTCTTTTCTCCATCCTTCACCGCCCCCTCTCAGGGTCACTGAACCTGGCTGAGCTGGCGCGGCACATAAGGCGCCCAGCGTGGGGCTGAGTATGCCGGCTCGCCACAGCCCCTGGCACCCAGCTCAGGGCCGGGCAGAGGGGAGCTCAGTGCACAGCAATGCCCAGCCCCCCCCCCCCCCCCCGCACATTCTCCCTGGGAGGCGCTGCTCCTCGGGGTGGAATTGAGCCTCATCTTCCTTCTGCCTCGGCCAACTGCCACCGCCCCCCCTCCGCCCCACCCCGGCCCGGGACGCATCTGCTGACCCGAGGAAGCTGGGATGGTGGTGTCTCCTCTGAGCGTCCGGTGGTCGGTTTGCTCTCGCGGGGTGTCTTCCAGCTACGCCGCCCACTTCTCCGGACTCTTATCTACCAGCAGAGCGGCCGGCCGGGGTGGAGTGGGCCGGGCCGGGCCAGTGCGGGGTGCAGGTGGGGCCTCTGGGTTATCATAGACCCACACGGGGCATTTGAGAATGTTAGCCGGCGGGGTGACTTGTTGAGTTACCACTAATGATCCACGTCCTTGTTGATAGAACCCGCCCCGGCCGTCAGCACTGGACCGCGAAGACCAGAACCGACCCGACGGGGCCTCCCCCGGCCACGCCCGGGCAGCGTCTGTCTCCGCTCCCAAAGCAGGTGAGAGGAGGCGGCGGGGATGCAGGGATGATGGCCTCATGGGGACAGCGGTCCCCTCCACCAGAGATAAGGAGCCGCGGCATGTGACCCTGCCTTCCCGGGCCGTGGAAGTCACGCTGCGGAGAGCTGGCTGGGGACCAGGGCCCGCCCCCTCTCCAGGGCCTCGCATTCAAGTCCTTTCTCTCCCCGCTTTTCGGAGCCGGTACAAAACGCTCTCACTCTGGGGACCTTTTGACTCCATCAGAAGGAGCCTCAAGGGGTCCTTTGTACGGGCGGCCTGGAACATTTCCTGCTCACGGGGCGCCTCTGTTCTCGGGGCTCAGGGCGGGGCGGGGCGGGACCGGAGGCCGAGCAAGCGTGAAAGCCTCGGCCTCCACTTCTGGCTGGAAACCCACCAGCATTTAGGGCAGCGCCTGCTCTGGTCTCCCAGAGGGGAGACGCCCGGGTGCAGGGCGAGCCGAGGGGAAGGGGGAGCTACGGGTGTGGAATCCTGGGTGGCAGGGAGCCCAGGGCTCTGCCTGGGCATCTCTGTGTGTTGGGCCTGCCCGACTGTCAGCCTTTTTCTTGAGGTAGCTGCAACCACTCGGCACTCAGGAGACCCCACAGAATGCGGCCTCGCTGGGGGTTTTGAAAGCCGCCCTGAGCCTGCAGGGAAGGGGCAACTGGGGCAGACTGACCGCCTGTCGCGGGGGATTGGAACCCATCAGCTGCTTCCCCCTCCACCCCGCGGGCCCCCCAGTGCCAGCACCCTCCTCCAGGGGCTCTGTGCATCCCCTTGTCTCACGTCTGCAGTCACCCCTTCTCTCCCCAGCACCCCACCTCTATCCTGGTGTTTCCTTTCCGCAAGTAACTATGCACACGCCTCTCCCTTTAAGCCCCCCACCCCCAGGGGCTCCCACACACGTCCTCTCCGGAGATGTCCTTTCTACCCCCGGGTGGTTCAGGCTGAAATGTCCGCATCACCCTGGACCCCTCGCATTCCTTTCCGCCTGACATTCAGGCCGTTAGCGCCTCCCATCGGCTCCTCTTCTGAGTCTGGTCACATCTCCCATCCCCACCACCACTGCCCAGCCCCGGGCTCGCCCTCTCTGTCTGGACCGCGACCGGTTTCCTAACTGGTCACCCTCTGGTCTCCTCCCAGCGCAGCCACACGAGTCGGACAGGGTCCTTCCTCACTCACGACCCCCTCGCCCCGCCTCCTCCAGGAGAAGCGCAGGTGCTGCAAAGGCCTGCCGCTCTCCTGACCCGTCTCCTTGCTGTTCCCCCTCGGGCCTCTGCGTCTGCGGCGAACTATGCCCGGAATGTTCTTCCCTCGACAAGCCCTTCGCCCTCATGGTCACTTCACCGGAGGCCTTCGCTGACCCCTGACGTAGAGGAGCAAGCCCGCGGCCCCTGACCTCAGGCACGTCCGTCCTTCTACCCGTTGACTTATCGCTCTGACAGCTGATCCCCGCTTTGTTCTCTTCCTTCTTCCTCCCTGCAGCGTAAGCCTCAGCACGTCAGGGCCTTGGCGTGGTTTCCTGGCAGGGCCAGGAAGTAGGTGCTCAGTTAGTCCCTGTGAATGAGTGAACGGGCGGGGGGTGCTGGGAGGCTCCTCTGCCTCCGCCTGCTGTGTAGAGGCACGAGGCCCAGCACCCCCTTTCCGGCTCAGGGCGGCTCCCGAACGAAGGGAAATGGCGGGTCAGTGTTGGCGGCTCCCGTTAGCCTCCGAGATGCCTGCAAACGCCCCGATTGCTGCAAGGACTTACCCTAAACTCAGCAGCCCTTCTAAGGGGCGTGCCGGGCGCCCCGTTCCTCCGACCGGCTCTGTGGGTGTCTCCGCAGGGGCTCAGGGAGTCTACACGGTTCACACTTTTGTTTTCACATTTCGGTGACAATCCAAGGACAAAAAAGAAAGGAAACTAAATTAATTCTTGGTGTTTTGCTGGCTGCCGTACAGCCAGGTGCCACCCAAGTGGTGCCAGCGTGCTGTTTGCATTATGGGTGTGGCATTCTTTTTATTCCCCAAATATTTTTACTTTTATTGATTTCAGAGAGGAAGGAGAGGGAGAGAGAGAGATAGAAACATCAATGATGGGAGAGAAGCACCGATCGGCTGCCTCCTGCACGCCCCACACTGGGGATCGAGCCCGTAACCCGGGCCTGTGCCCTTGACCGGAATGGAACCCGGGACCCTTCAGTCCGCAGGCCGACGCTCCATCCACTGAGCCAGACCAGCTAGGGCTGTATGGCATTCTTGGTTCCCGTGGGCAGCTGAAGCGATGGCCTTTCACTCTTGTTGTTTAAGCTGGGGTCTCTGGCCCTCGCCCGTTTAAACTGGGCCAGCAAGTGCATGAAATGGTTATTATGAGCCGCAAGTAAAAGCTTCACAGAAGTCAGGCACCTAGCCCAGAAGTGCCCGTCAGAGCTGGGACTTGAACCCAGGTGGGGGCACACCTTGCTGTGTCCATCCTTAGCTCGGGCACCTCGCAGCCAGGAGGCCCCGGCATCAGGCACAGACCGGTTAGCGTGCGGCTCTGCGCCCTCCTCCGACTCTCCAGCGCTGCGCTGCGCTGTGCGCGGGGCGAGGGGGACTCGCACCTCCCTGGCTGAAGAGTCCGCTCTCTCCCCGTGGTGAGCTCCTGGCTTCTTCATCGCGAGGTGACTCACCATCCGCACGGGTTTATTTCCGGGCTCTCCGTTCCCTTCTCCACTGAGGCGCGCGTCCGTTTTTATGCGGGTGCCATGCCGTTTTGGGTGCCATAGCCTCATGACGGAATTTGCAGCCGGGAAGTGCGATGCCTCCAGCCGTGTTCTGTCTTTGGGTTGCTGTGGCCCTTTGGGGTGTTCTGGGGTTCCATGCGAATTTGGTGATCGATCTGTTTCTGGGAAGAACGCCCTTGGGGGCCTGATGGGGTTTGCGCTGAGCTTGTGGAGTGCTGTGGCTGGTGTCGCTGACCATCAGACTCGCAGCGTGCCCTGGCCGCGTGTCTTTGCTCTGGCCGGGTGAGTGCGCCGTGCGGGATTTCAGAGCTCGGTTCTGTTACCGTCCTCCGGTGCCACAAACCCGGAGAAACGAGAAACGGAGACCTGGGGGCGGCGAGTATCGCGTGACATCTGTGTTGTTTGGAGCCATGACTGACGAATCCATGAGCCTCAGGGTCTGGGTGGGAGACCTGAAGGCCTGCCCAGCCTCAGGGACTCAGCCCACCGGATACGAGCCCGTCTTGGGCCCTGGCCTTGGGGGGTGTCCTGTAACTCGGGGGCTGTTCAGTTTCAGGAGGAGCAGATGCCGGCTGAGGTCCCTGCCTCTGATCAGGCCCCCCCCCAGACAGCGCTACTCAATGTGAAAACCAGGTCTTTCCAAGGCCGGCTTTGTGGTTTTCAAATGCATGGATGGCGGAGTGCCAGGACCCTTCCCGGGCATTTTCGTGGGTTAATGTCTCTTGTAACTTGTCCCCGCCTTGTCCCTGCCAGGTTTCTTAGGGGCGTAGTGCTCCCGGGAGGGACGAGGCGTGTTTTCCGTTCACGAATAAGCCATTGCTGATTGATGTTCAGAGAGCACTGAAGAGGGTGGGGACGGGGAGGCAATTGTACAAATGAAAATAAGGACTGACCCCGATCAAGCCTCCTCTATGCGTCAGGCACAGCACACACACGTTCTGTGACTTAACTCAGTGACGCCTCGTGATGACCTGGGAAGCCGGGGAAATCACATCCCCGTTTTACGGCGGAGGAAAATGCAGGTGAAGAAATTTGCCCGCAGTCACAGAGAGCTGACAAGGGCAAAGCCAGGACCGGAATCCCGGCCGGCTGGCTCTGCGCCCTTCCCAGGGCGTCCGTGGAGGCTTGGTGGTGACACTTGAGCTGAGCCTTGAAGAATGAGACGCCCTACAGCATGAGGACGGTCTGCTCGGTGGCCCAGCGGGGGAGTGGGCATGGCGGACGCCGGCAGGGAAGATGGCATTGACGTCTCGTGCGGAGAGGAGGCACCGGCGGGCAGCGGGAAGGTGGTGGGGCAGGAGGGTGGGGACAGACAGTGAAAGGTCTTAGCATCTAGGCAGAGGGGTCAGCCTGCACCTGGAAGGTCATCGCCTTGGACAGGCCATCCTGACCTCACCGTAACTTAGTCACTTCTCTAAAGACCCGTCGTCAGATGCGCTCACACTAGGAGGTTCTGGAGCTGGCCCTTCTCCGTGTGAATTTGGGGGCGGGGTGTGGGGGGCACGCAATTCGGCCCATAACACCTTCCTTCTCCCCCAAGTGACCTCACGGTGACAGGTCAGCTGGCTGCTCGCGGGGCGGCCCCTGAGCGCTCTGGGAGGAGGAGCGCGTTGGTTCCCGAGGCCTGGCTCTGCTGCCCGGCTGGCCTGGCTGCGCAAGGAGTCCCTCTGTGCCGCACCCCACGGGGTCAGACCGGAACGCAGCAAATCCAGTGGGACCCACCCCCCTTTTTTACTGCTTGTAGAATTCCTTGCATAGCAGAGCCAGGAAGGAAGGCTCTGTCCGGGGACAGAGGTCAGGGCTGCGCGTTCAGGGCCCCCGAGAGGGGTCAGGTCTCCTCTGCGAACCCCACGCTGGCTGGTACCTAGCATCACCTCTGTCACCATCAGCGACTGCTTTCCCCCTTAAGCGTCATTTTCTCCCGCCCCCGAAGCGTTAGCCACCGAGGGGAACGGAGGACAGCTGGCCCCTGGGTCCAGCCTGCTCCCCCCCGTGGGCACAGGCAGGGGGAGCCGGGTCTGGGCTAGGCCTCCCAAGTCCTCCCTGTCTTGCTGGACGTGAGGGGAGAGGGGGTGAGGCCCTTCAGTGCAGAGCCAAGCCCGGGGGGCACCTGCGTCTTCCCTTCCTCGACCCGGGGACTCGCGCTCGCTCCCTGGCACGGCCAAGCTTGCCATCCTTTCTACTGGAGTGGAAAGCCGCTGAGACGGGACTATTCCCTAAAGCCACGTTGGAACACTTTCAAGAATAATTTCACTCCAAACAGGGAAAAGGCCAGGGTTGCACACAGGGCTGATCACCCACTTGGAGAGCTGGTTCCAGAAAGTGCACAGCACAGCGAGGAGGGGAGGGGTGTTGGCGGGGGGGGGGGGCGGGGGGGGTGGAGGCCAGGTGTCCTCCTCTGTGCAGGCATGGCCGGCCGGCCGCTGAGGGAGACACCCCAAGAAAAGGGTCGGGAGCAGCCGGGCGGCCTTCCAACCCTCCTGGTACCGAGACAAGAATGTGGGCCTCCCCGGCCATTCAGGGCATCTATGCAGCCACCGCCTTACAGACCTCCAGCCACTCGCGCAATCGATCTCCTTGAGACAACAAAGCTACTAAACACGCGTCCGGCGATCTGATCGCAGTGAGCGCCAAGCGGGCGCTTTGTAATCTAACTGCGGACTTAGTGAGGCGCGTGTGCCGGCCCCGGAGGTACCGTCTGAGTGCTTTTTGTGCTGGGCGTACCGCTCCTCTTTTCTGGGGGGAAAAAAGTTTTTAAATTGGTTTTAGAGGGAGGAAGGGAGAGGGAGAGAGAGACAGACGCATCAATGACGAGAATCACTGCTCGGCTGCCTCCTGCTCCCCCACATGGGCATGGAGCCCGCACCCGGGCAGGTGCCCTGACGGGGAACCCATCCGGACCCCCTGGCTCATGGATGGTCGCTCAGCCACACCGGTCGGACGGGCATGTTCCTCTTTTGTAAACATGGCAGGTGGTTAATGCGGGAAAAGGAAAAGGGGGCGGGAAGGAGACTCGCGCCTTCCCGTCAGGGCGCTCCTGAGGTCTAGAAAATGGTTACACCCGCCAGCAGGCCCAGCAGATAACTCCGTGCTGGGCTCCTGCTGGGCTACCCCCGCCCCCCGCCCCCTCCAGCTATGGAGAATGGAATGTGTGTGTGTGCTGATCACGCCGCCTGGGCCCTGGGCGAGGCGGTGGGAGGGGAGGCCCCCCAGGAGCCACAGGCGGCGGTGGGCGGGCGAGCCGATAAGGAGCACGGGCGCTTTGTTCTTCAGGGAACATTCCGGGAGCAGAGGCAGCTGGAGGAGATGATGCGGGGCCTCGGGAGGCCGAGGCTCTGAGAGAACCATCTGCCCAGGCTTCCCGTTAACGCTGGTGGGCACCCCCAGCCCCACCACCCTTCCTGCTCCTTCTCAAAAGCACCGAGGCCCCCGGGCCTTTGCACGTGCCATTCCTTTGGCCGGGAATGGCCTGCCCCCCCCCTCCCCCCTCCCCCCTCCCCCCTCCCCGGGCCATTATCCTTCAGGATTTGGTGCAACCCTCCCGCCGCCCAAGAAAGCCTTGACCCTCCACTGAGTTGGGATCTCCTTTTAGTTTTTATACTTTTTAAAAGAGAGAGTGGAAGGGAGGGAGGGACAGAGAGAGAAGCATCAGTGTGAGAGATACGCTGATTGGGTGCCTCCCTCACGAGCCCTGACCAGGGCCAGGGATGGAGCCGGTCACCGAGGCACCTGCCCTTGACCGGAATCGAATCCGAGACCTTTCAGGTGGTGTGCGGACGCTCTGTCCGCGGAGCCAAACCGGCTAGGTCTCCCCTTTTATTTTAATCCCTTACCTGAGGATATGGGTTTGTGTGTGTGTGTGTGTGTGTGTGTGTGTGTTTAAGAGAGAGAGGAAGGGGGAGAGAGAGAGAGAAAGAGAGAAAGATCTATCGGGTGCCTCCCGTACATGCGCACCTGGGGGTGGAACCCGAAACCTTTCGGTGTGTGGACGACCCTCCAACCAACTGAGCCGCCTGCCCCCCCTCCGTCCAGGGGGGGAGGGACCCCTACCAAGTTCCCGATGTTCCTGGGACTTCGCCTCTGAGCTCTGCCTCCCCCTGGCCAGGTGGCGCCCAGCCCCTCAGAGGCCGGAGCCTCCTGCGTCTGCAGGCTCCAGGTGCGGGGCTCACCCTGCGGGGCCACGGGGCCTGGGGCTGCCCAGCGCTGTTTGTGGCGGACGGAAGGATGGAAGGACGGAAGGACGGAAGGACGGAAGGACGGAAGGCCCTTTCGCTGAGCAGCTACCACCCGCACTGTCTGTTCCTCATGCTGTGTCACCCGCGCGAGGGGCAGGTACTGTGCGAGGAGGAGCCGTGTCTGTCCAGGGGAGGACGCGGGACTGGGCGAGGCTCCACGGCCGAGAGGCAGTAGCGCCCGGTCCTCACGCCGGAGCCTAAGAGCCATGGCGGGGACGGGGGTGGGGGTAGGGGGGGGCGGAGGGGGTAGGGGGGGTGCCCCTGCACTGCTCCCAGGGTTTCGATTTTGTCGCAGTGTTATTAGTGTTATTTCAATATACAGTGGGGCCTTGACTTATGAGTTTAATTCGTTCTGAGACCGAGCTCGTTAACTCAAATTACTCTATCAACTCAATGCAAAAAATCGGCCGAGAGACAGCTGGTATCACAAAAAACTCGCTAGTGGGGACACTCGTAAGTCAAGGCCCCACTGTATTTTTATTGACTTCAGAGAGGAAGGGAGAGGGAGAGAGGAGAGAAACATCCATGATGAGAGAGGATCATGGATCGGCTGCCTCCTGCACGCCCCCTACTGGGGAGGGAGCCCACAACCTGGGCATGTGCTCTTGACCGGCATCGAACCCAGGACCTTTCAGTCCACAGGCTGACGCTCCATCCACTGAGCCACACCAGCGAGGGCTAGTGTATTTTTATTGATTTCAGAGAGGAAGGGAGAGGGAGAAAATCACGGATGGCTGCCTCCTGCACGCCCCCTACTGGGGATGGAGCCCGCAACCCGGGCGTGTGCCCTGACCAGGAACCCAGCCATGACCTCCTGGTTCCTAGGTCAACGCTCAACCACTGAGCCACACCAGGGCGGCGCATTGCTTTTCCTTGTGATAGAATATACATGATAGGAAACCTGCCAGCTTAGCCACGTTCGGTGCCCATTTCCGTGGCATTCAGCACAGTCACGTTGTTGTACAACCTCAGCACCGCCCTCTCCGGGACTTTGCCATCTTCCCAAACCGAACCTCTGTCCCCCTTAAACACTAACCCCCTCCCTGCCCCGGCACCGCCGTGCTCTGTTCTGTCTCTGAATGTGGCTCCTCCAGCCCCTCCTCCCAGTGGGACTCTGTAGTGTGTGCTTTTGTGTCTGGCCAATCTCACTGTCACAGCATTTTAAACAAGGGCCCCTGGCAAGCCTGCGGGAGGGGCCTGGGCCACTGCGGGAGATTCCAGGAGGGGGACGGGGGAGGGAGGAGGGGGAGGGAAACGCCGTCCTGGCCCTGGCTCAGGCTTTTTTTTTTTAATCCTCACCTGAGGATATTTTTCCATTGAGTTTTAGAGAGTGAAGGGGGGTGGGGGGAGGAGAGAGAGAAACTTTGATGTGAGAGAGACACATCAATTGGCTGCCTCCTGCATACATGTGGACCAGGGCTGGGATGGAGCCTGCAACCCAGGCACATGCCCTTGGCTAGGATTCGAACCTGGGACCCTTCAGTCTGTGGGCCAACGCTCTATCCACTGAGCCAAGCCGGCTGGGGCCTGGCTCGGGCTTTGAGGGCTGAGCTGACATGGATGGGGGGCTGGGGGAGTCGGGGAGCCGTGGGGCTGAGGCAGGAGGGGCAGGTGAGGGGGATGGTGACAGAGGCGCCAGGTGGGCCATGGCTGGTTTTGGCAAGTACTGCTCAGGGGGGTGGGTCAAGGCTAAGGGCTCAAGCGGGAGGGCGTGGAGGGACAGTGTGTGCACTGGTCAGCTTAGGGCATGTCTGTCCAGGAGCCGTGGTTCCCAGGCCAAGATGGGGAGCAGACAAGGGAAAGCAGAGAAGGAGGGAGCCAGGCATGAGGGGGCTTGGGGGCCACAAGGGTGAGAAAAGTCAGAGTGGGCGTCGGCCCCAGTGGGGGCGCCCAGGAGGAGCGGGGCCCAGGAGGAGGTGCCATGCTGTCCAGGGCAGGCAGCCATCAGCTGCCTGAGGCAGTGGCTGGTGTGAGGGCAGGGGCCATGGTGAGGCCCTCAGGAGGCTCTGCAGGCGACGGGGGGGAGGGGGGAAAGCGTAGGGGTGTGGGGGGGCCGTCCACGGGGGAGACGCTGAGGTGGGAATCATGGCAGACCTTTCGTGGGAGCAGATGGGGTCAGTTTCAGGAACTTCAGAATAACAGTGTGTGTGTGTGTGTGTGTGTGTATGAGTGTGTGAGAGTGTGTGAGTGTGTGTGAGTGTGTGAGTGTGTGTGTGTTTGAGTGTGTGTGTGTGCGTGTGTTTGTGTGTGAATGTGAGTGTGTGTGTGTGTGTGTGTGTGTGAGTGTGTGTGTGTGTGTGAGTGTGTATTTAAGGGGGTAGGTTGTGGAGGAGGCTGGGACCCCGTCATCTGCGTCAGAGGAAAGACTCAATGACATCCACATTATCGCTGTCAAAATGGCCCCGACCTGCAGTGCGGACTCGGGTGGCTGGGCACATGTGAGTGTGCACATTGCACTCCATTGGCGTTGCACATCTATGTATATAAAAAGCCAGTGCCTGTGACAACCAGGACGACCAAACGACCGGTCACCATGAGGTGCATTGAGCACCTCTCGGTCCCTCCCCTGCGGCCCACAGGCTCCGATCGCAGCAAGGCGAGTGGCGGGTGAGCGGGTGGGCGGGGCTGCGAGCATGGTGGGGCAGCGGACGGGTGGGCGGGCTACTGTGTGCGATTTCACGCGCTGGGCCTCTAATTCATGAATGAAAGTGTCGTCTCCTCCAACCTAAACTGCAGGTTTCCTGTCTGTGTCGGAAAGTTAGAGTGTGCTGCTCTGCACCTTTGTGAGGCCCCCTCCTCGCCCCTACCCCGTGGATGGAGCTGGATCTGACCTCAGGCTCTCAGCCTCCGGGGCTGAGATAGGTTTCTACGGTTCAAGCCTCGCAGGCGATGGCATTTCTTTTAATTTTTATTGATTTCAGAGAGGAAGGGAGAGGGGGAGAGAGAGATAGAAACATCAATGATGAGAGAATCATGGTTCAGCTGCCTGCTGCATGCCCCCTACTGGGCATTGAGCCTGCAACCAGGGCATGTGACCTGACTGGGAATCGAACCCATGACCTGTTGGTTCCTGGGTCGATGCTCAACCGCTGAACTGCACCGGCCGGGCAAGATGGGACGCCCTTTGACCTTGCCGCGGTTGACCCCGGGTGGAGGAGGCACCTGGGCCGAACAGCAGGCGGGCGAGGCCCGGAGGACGCGCAGCAGCCCGGCATCTGGTGTCAGCTGTTCATTCTATTGAAATCCACCAGCTGGGTGGGCGTGGGGCTTGGTGCGCGAGCCGGCTCTTTGGAAGTTCTGTTGATTCCCTGAGAGAATAAAGAGATGAGAGACGGGGTTGGGCGGGAGACGAGGATCTGATGTAGACGGCCTTTCACAAGACTGCGGGCCCTGCCCTCCCGGGAGGCCCACCCATGGGACCTTTCATCGCACGCAAGCGCATTGTGTGGCTGCGGGCCAGAGCGTTCGGATGGGCAGCGGCGTGTACACCGCGCTGTGTTTGTGGGTCCGGCAGCCAGCACCAGGGCTCCGTAAAGCCAGCGATTCGGGGTTAGGACCCGGCCCTCAGACCTGGAGCGCCCCTGCTGCCCCCGGGCCGTCCACGTGTGAACTCAGGTGGTTCCACACGTCAGCTTCTCTGTCCCTAACCTCTGTCTCTCTCTGGAACCACCTGTAGCTTTGCCTGTACCCGTCACACCTGGGGCACCCCTCAACCACAGCTCCTGCTGGAGTCTGGTTATGGGACTATAATCCCAATAGAAGGGCTATGACTCATACCCCGACCCCCCAGTGGAAGAAGGTGCTGGGGGGCAGGGGCCATGTGCCGCTTCCTATCTTTGAGGCCTCGGCAACGGCACCGGCACCGGGTCTGACCCGAGATCAGGCCCCGGGAAGCGTTTGTTGAGTCGAATTGAACTTCAGAGGAGTGAACCGTAAGCCAGGATCTCACGGGGAGAATGGCAGATTCGGGCCACTGCGTGCGGATGGAAGGAAGGCGCTGTTGCCGGTTTTCGCTGGGAACTGCCTGAGACCGTCTCTGTCTCTCATTTTCCAAACCAGTGACCGCTGCTGACATTCTTTCCTCCGTGTCAGAAGGCTTGAGCGTTTCAAGACGAATTCTTGGCATGCTGGGCGAGCCACGGTGGAGACGAGAGGTGGAAGGTGTTTATTGCACGTGCTTTCTGATGAGGTCACTGCGAAAGTCTGGCCGTGGAATATGTGTTTTCCCTTAAAGAAGCGCAACCACATTGCTTTCAGGGGTGTCCCGTAAAGGCATTGAGCTGGGCTGCACGGAGGGGCCAGGCTTTGCCTGACCACCAAGTAAAGCAGGTCTTTTATTTTTATTTATTTATTTATTAGAGGCCCGGTGCATGGAATTCATGCATGGGTAGGGTCCCTAGGCCTGGCTGGCAGTTTGGGCCGATTTGTGTAGTGACAGGCGAGGTGATCGGGCTGGGGGTGGGGGGGGGGCCCACTTGCACCTGCCTTGGCTGGCCTGGGGCCAGTGGGCAGCTCCTGCACTGAGCGTCTGCCCCCTGGTGGTCAGTGTGTGTCATAGCGACCCGTTGTTCCACTGTTTGGTCGATTTGCATATTAGGCTTTTATTATATAGGATAATTGATTTCAGAGAGGAAGGAAGTGGGAGAGAGAGAGATAGAAACATCAATGATGAGAGAGAATCATGGATTGGCTGCCTCCTGCATCCCTCCCCCTCACCCCCCACCCACCGGGGACTGAGCCTGCAATCTGGGGAGGCGCCCTGACCGGGAATCGAGCTGTGACCTCCTGGTTCATAAGTTGAGGCTCAACCACTGGGCCACGCCGGCCAGGCTGTCCAAACCCTTTGTGACCACATCACCTTCCTTCCACCTCCTGCACGGACACCTCCGTGGCTTGCTTGCACCGAGCACGTCTTTGCAACTAGCAATTGCAGTGATGGGCACAGCAACAGTTTAACCCTAATGGGAAGAGAAAGCCATTGGCAGCGTGATGCTGCTGATCTCCCTGTCGGAGGAGTTCAGCCGGATCGCCAAGTTTCACTCATTCTGCCCATCCTCGTGGCAGGTGGTAGAGAACAGATGTTTAATCAGAGTAGGCGGTCCAAGAACAGCAAAGCAGCCCGGCCGGTGTGGCTCAGTGGTTGAGCGTCGACCTAGGAACCAGGAGGTCAGGGTTTGATTCCCGGTCAGGGCACATGCCCGGGTTGCAGGCTCGATCCCCAGGGTGGAGTGTGCAGGAGGCAGCCGATCAATATTCTCTCTCATCACTGGTGTGTCCATCTCTCTCCCCCTTCCTCTCTGAGATCAATGAAAATATATAAAAACAACAGCACAAGAAAACCCAGCAAAGCATGTGGACTTGGAGTGAGAAGACCTTAGTTCAAGTCATCCACCTTTGAAGCTCACCTCACCTGTAAGCCTTAGTTTGGTCATAAAAATGTGGCTAAACCTGCTGGGGTGGCTGGTCAGGATCCACGGGATCTGCGGACGAAAGCGCGGTGTGAAGGGGGCGGTCGCTGTGATTGTTGGCAGCACGGCTCTGGCTCTGGGATCTTCTGAGGTTCCCAGCCCTGCGCCTTAACAACGGACAGAAACTGCTGAGCCACCGGGCGTGGCAGCTGGGCTCCCCACCTGTGACCCTGTGACCGGGAGGCTGAGGCGCTGGGCTAGAGACCAGAGATGAAGTGCCAGGGAGGGCGGATTGCGGGGACTGTGGGAAGAGAGGCAAAGCTCTGAATGCAAGACACTGAGGTCAGAGCAGATCCAGGGCTGGGCCGCGGGGGGAATGTCCTTGCGCCTGTTTTGGGAAGGGGGAGGGGGAAAGGCCATTTTAGGGAGAATTCTATGTGAAAGTTTCAGTGTCTATCACTCCAAGACTCCTCCTGCAGCTATTCAGGAAATTCTACTCTAAAGTGACTCACTCGTTCCCCGAGGGGCCGGCCGCGCCAGGGCCCGCCAGCGGACCGACTGAAGGAGGAGCCCGTTGGTCATGGGCTGGACCGTGGAGGACGCAAAATACCTTTTAGGAATCCGTCCTCAGTCCTCAGACGTTGTCCTCCCTCCCGATGGAGTGTGACAGGCTCCTGGTCTCACAGTTGGTAAAGGGCGGCGTGGAATCCAGTTCCGCCAGGACACAGACCTCGGGGTCCCTGTGTCCAAGCTCAGGGCGGGGGCCCCCTGCTCTTTGCTCACGACCCAGAAAAACATTGATGTGAGAGAAACACATTGGTGCCTCCTGCACGAGCCACGACCAGGGCCCGGGCTGGGGAGGAGCCTGCAACCGAGGTTCGTGCCCTTGACTGGAATCGAACCCGGGACCCTTCAGTCCACAGGCCGACACTCTATCCACTGAGCCAACCGGCCAGGGTGCAAAAACTAAATTATTTTCAATTATTCTATACAACTCAATTATGTTTAAAGTGAAAAGTGCAGGTCATGTCCCTGCCCCTGAGAGCCCCCACGTGGCCTGGTGGGCAGGCTCCCCAGGCCGAGCGTCTGGGACCCAGGTCTCCAGTTCCAGCTGCGGAGCCCCGGTCCCCCCTTTCTGCGGACACTGTCCCCAGGTCAGGGCACAGACACAGCATCTGCAGAGTTGCTGGCAGTGCCGCTTCCGTAGCCCCTGTGACCTGCAGGAGGTCCTGTCTGTAGCCCAGGAAATATATTTGACCTCCGCGGGCCTCAGTTTCCCCCTCTGTAAGATGCAGGGTTTGGACCCCCTGGTCCCTCAGGCACTCGTTTGCCCTGACCCGTCCGTGAGCCTCGCCACCTCCTCCCTGCAGTGACTATTTCTGGTTTCGTTTTCTGCTCTTGTCAGTTTTGCTCAGCAGAGGGGCTTGCCCAGAGGGGTGAGGTCAGGACAGCCGGGGTCACCTTGGGGCTGGCTAGCCCTGTGACCCGGCCAGTCTCCTGGCCCTTTGGGGCCTTAATTTTCTCAGCTGAGAAGTGAGGGGCCAGGCCTGTTTGATCTCCAGGACACTTCCTGGTTTGATACCCTGTGATTCTCACTATCTCCTTCCTCCCCAGAGTGACCCCCCTGACCCGGAGGGAGCAAGTCAGCTCAGGGCGGGCACAGGGTGGGTGGCGAGAGTAGGTTTTGGGGGGCAGCCTGGGGAGGCTGGACTCGCTTCCAGAGCCCTGAGTCAGTTCCTGTGGCTGCCTTCGTGTTGTGCTGGCAGCGTTGTGAAATCCCAGAAGCGCGCCCACGCCCACTTCAAGCCAAGTGCCTTCGTGGTGCATGCCAGCTCCATCCGACACCACAGGAGCCCCTCGGGGAACATCGCTCTGCCCGTGAGCCCGGAGCCCTGCTCCCTGTTCTGTGCGGGTTGGGAGGGGCTGGGACAGCCGACCGCCCCGGCTTGTTCTGGGCTCTCCCCGTCTTAGCGCTGGAGCCCCAAGTCCCAGGCAACCCCCCAGGCCCCACCAGATGGCTGGCTCCCCTACCGATGTTTCTCGCCAGGGCCTGGCCGACTTCCCTAGCGGGACGGTCATGGTTAAAGGAAGGAGCCGGCAGGTCAGGTCAGGGAACCTCATTCACCTGGGTGCCTGACATGCCCATCGCCGGCCCCTCCCTGGAGAGCCTGGCTGAGTAGAACTGGAGTGGGGACTGGGAATTTGCAGTGAATGAAGGCCCCCAGGTGAGTGTGGGCAGGTGGCTCCGGGCCACACCTGGAGAGACACACTGTGCGCTGTGCGTGGGGCAGCGGGGGGAGCAGCCCCTGCGGGTGGCCCGGTGGGTGGCGCGGGCACGCAGAGCGTGCAGTGAAGGCTGAGCCTGGGAGACATCGTCCTGGCCACTGCTGTCCTCACTCACCCCCTCGGGCTCCGGAGCTCGGCTCTGTGAGCACAGGGTGCACTTGGCCTTCGTCGGGCCTGCAGGGCGGAGGGGCCGTTCCCTGCTGCCTACATCAGGCTCTTGTCTCAGAACCCCCTGCTCTTCCTGCTGCACCGAGTGGCCTCTGGCGGGGGGACCAAGAGGGACTGGGGGACATCTCTCAGGCCCTGCAGCGCTGACCTTTGGCCTGGGAGTTGGGGGGGCCGGGGAGGCAGCCCTGCACTTGTCCTTAAGGCAGCTGTCACTTCTGTCGCTGGCTGGCGAGCTAAGCCTTTTCCCAAGGTGACTCGCGGAACAAGGGTCCTTGAGGGCACTTGGCTCTGGGGTGACTCACAGAGGAGTGGGGCCTGGGAGGGGCTTGCTGGTTCATGGGACACAGCTGCGGAGCACAGGGTGGCAGGGGCCCTGGTGGGGGTGGGGGTGGGGGGGAGGCAGGGACAGCTCCGCAACCTTCAGACGAGCAGGGCCCCTGGGCGACATGGCCCACTGGCCTGGGGGCTCCACCGGCGGGAAGGGAGGCTGGAGTCAGTGAGCAGGAGAGGCGGGCACAGCAGTTTGGCTGCAGGTGACAGCACACCTGAGCGGTGGCGACACTGACAAGCGGGTCATCTTTCTCACGGTCGGGACGTTCCAAGCTCTGGTCAGTGTCTCGGGGGTCCTCTTGGCCTTCCTTCAGCCTCAGGCCTCCCCGCTGCCCCCTCACACGGCTGGTCAGTGGCAGGAAGCAGCGGCGTGGCCATTGCCTGCTGCTCCCCAGAGGGGGCAGGTCGCTTACCTGATGGCATAGAGCCGCGGGCCCGGCAGCCCCAGGCAGCAGGCGGAGGGCGCCCTGAGCCCAGCAGAGAAGACTGGGTTCCCGCCCAGGCCCAGGCCCACCGCTTACGTTCGAGCTGGGCTCCTGGGCATCCACGCGCGTGACCTCACCTGCAGGGGGTCGGGCTGGGGCAGCTCAGCTCCGCCCGCCTCTGCCCCCCGCTGGCCGCTGTGCTGCTCCCAGAGGGACTCACGGGGATGCCCCCCCCGCCCTGGGCAGCGTGACCCTGCTCAGGGACCCCTGCAGAGGACTGCGTGCTCCTCACCACCGCCTGGTCCCTCCTGCTGGCATCGTTCTCCCTGGTTTGGGGAAGGGTGGCCGGGGCCCAGCCGGAGGACGGGAGCCAGCCTGCTGCTCTGCTTGCTCAGATGGTAGCTATGGCGGCCGCGGGAAGCTCTGAGGCCATCCAGGAGCTGCGAGTCCCCCTTACAGCTGGTGTCTGCGCAGGTGGCGGAGAACGCCGCATCACGTTAAGATGAATCATAGCCCCAACAGGGAGAAAAAGTGCCTTTTTAAGGAAAAGTGCCTTTTTAAGAAAAAGTGCCTTTTTAAGAAAAAGTTCTGAGCCTGACAGTCCTGACCCGACGCTGGCGAGACTGGTACGCACTCCCTGCTCCCCCTCCAAGCTCCTTAATGTCCACCCTCATCTCCTGCCGTCTCTGGGGCGCATGTCCTGGAGTGGACACGTCTCCCCCTGGGCCACCCTCTCTCTCTGGCCGGCGAGGCGCGGGCACGGGGGGCGGGGGGGCTTTGACTTAAGTGGGGCTTCGTGCTGGTCTCCTGAACGCGTTGGGGCGGTTGATGTGTAAGAGGCGAGGAGAAGGGCCCTTTGGTGCCACCAAAGATGCCCAATCCAGTTGGCGGGCGGCCCGGCCTGGGGGCTGGGGGCTCAGTGAGTGAGTCTGTAAGAACGTGCCCAGGTCCTCAGGCGACAAGTACGGTGCGGGTCCGCTTGCGCCTGGTGGGAAGGAGCCTCAGGGGCGGCTGGGCCCTGGGTGAACCCGGGAGTGGCTGCAGAAAGGGCCCGGCCCAGGGAATCAATGGAGGTGAGGAGGCTGGGCCAGCCCTTCCCCGCGGCGGGCGGCCTGGACGGCGGCCGCAGCTGCTGGGTGGGGCGCCGTCCGCTGGGCCTCCTGCCGCCGCAGCGGGAGAAAGGAGCATCTGATATTCATCGTGTGGTTGTTTCCAATTTCCTTCTGCTTTCGAGATCCTCTTCTCGGAGAGAACAATGCCCGAACAAGGCCCGCTTCCTGGCGGGCGCCCGCCCAGCTGCGCGAGGCGGTGCCCAGGGGGACACGATCCCGGGCACATGGCTTTGATCCGTGTCCTCTGAGAATCGGGGGACAGCGGGACTCGGGGCCCTTCGAGTCCCAGCCTGTTGTGTGCGGGTCTATCCCAGGGCCTGGAGCAACCCCGCCCCCCCCCCCCCGCCACCGCCCCCCCGTTTCCTTTATGAGTATTATTATTGTTGTTGTTGAGTGTTATTTGTGAACGGCCCCTCTTAGCCAGGGCAGGGCCGTCCTTGGTGTGCCCCCAGGATCCTTCTGAGGCTGGGCGGGCGCAGGGGGGGATCTGGGGCCAGGAGGCCACTCCCTGCTGCGGCGCCCCCCGCGGGAGGGGACAGTGCTGGGTTGGTGAGCTCGAGGCCAGGCCGAGCCCAGCTCCCGGGGCGCCCGGGAGGGGCCGCAGCGGAGGACGCCAGCTGGGGCGGCGCCCAGGACAGGGGCCAGGGGACGGGCGGGGTTTCCTCGTTCCCTTCCCTCTTCGCACGTGGCCGGTACTTGTGGATTCCAGGAGGTCCACCGGCCTCGTGTCTCGTTCGTCGCCAGAGAGCAGAGCGAACCCCACGGCGAGCGGGTCCCGCGTGGAAATCGGCAGGCGGAGGCCGGAGGGCTTCGGGCTGTGGGCTTCCGGACTATCCGGTTTCCGTGAGAAAGGTGCGGGTTTTAGTGAGAAAACTGGCAGGTGGGAGTGAGAGGAGCCAGGGGGCGGCCCAGCCCTGAACAGGCGAACAGATAGATGAGACCAGGACCAGATAGATGAGGCCAGGCTTGTCACTCAAGTGCCGCCATCACGCTCTCTGCCACGCCCTTATACCACGTGTCTCATAGATCTCTTTACATGGATTTACTTTTAAGGCCTACATTTAATTAAAAAGACATCTTTATGTCACTACATGAATGAAACCTGGCATTTTTCTGACAAGCATTGAAGCAAGTTCCTTACCATTAAAATAGAGACAGTCATCAGGTCCCACTAAAATCTTTTTCTTAAAAATAGATTTTTATTGATGTCAGAGAGGAAGGGAGAGGGGGAGAGAGAGAAACATCAATGATGAGAATCACTGATCAGCTGCCTCCTGCACGCCCCCCACTGGGGATCGAGCCCGCACCCCGGGCCTGTGCCCCTGACCGGGAATCGAACTGTGACCTCCTGGTTCATAGGTTGATGCTCAATCCTGGAGCCGGCCGGGCCGTCCCACTGAAATCTCGACCACCACCCGGGGCTTTTTACACACAGGGGGGTCTGCACGCGTGTCTGATGGTGACGCTGGGGGAGCCGATGTTGGCGAGAAGTGAGGGGTGGGGGGTTTGTCCGACTGTGACCCCTCCCAGAGGCTCCGGGGGGAGCACCCTGCTGATGGCCAAGGGCTCCCATGCCGCGTCAGCACGTCCGATGGGGAGTGATGGCGCCTCATTCAGGGGGTGCTGGTGGTGGTGGGGGCTTGGGCATCTGTTTGTGGGGTGTTTAGAACACGTCTCATGCGTGATAAGCGCTCAACAGGGGTTAACACCCCCCCATATCTGGGGGCCTCTGGCTGCGGGCTCCCGGCCTCCTGTGGGGGTGGGTGTCCCGTGGCCTGCCGGCTCGGGGGACAGGCCGGGACAGACAGGCCCTGGCTCCCTCCTGCCCCCGGTCCCTGCTGCTCTCCCTCCTCGCTGAGCCGGGTGCGGCCAGGGGCATGGCCGGCCGTTCCCGCGTGATTATAGGATGGACCTCAGATGTGGTCACCGCATTAGTCATCCTGGAACACCCCATCGGCGGTGGCGGCTGCTCTGCGCCTGGTGGCCCCGGGGGGCTCCCAGGGAGGGCCACGCGTGCGCACGTGCTGGGGCTGGCGGGTGGGGGGCTGCTGCCCCCGACGGGCCGTGGTTCTGGGAGGCACGCACGGCTCGGGGAGCCGGGAGCCGGGAGCGGGGGACGCCATCCGGGTTCCTGGTGGCACTGGACGTTCTGCCTGGGGCCTGGGACTTGACTTCCTGTTTGGCCTGGCACTTGTGGGCGCCCCCCCCCCAACACACACACACACACACACACACACACACACACACACGGCCCTGACACATCCTCCCCCAGCCTCCCTCCCCCCGAGCTGTTTCCTCATCTGTAAAGTGAAATGAGGGGGTTGCACTAGATTGTATCTTGAGTCCCCGTCAACTTGAGAAAGCTATGACTCACCTCCAGCCCCCTCACTTTCCCTCCAGCCTCTGACCCACAGGAGAAGGGCAGGCAGGCAGGAGGCGCGGGAGGCTGTGCGTCCCCGTGTGGACCGGCCCTAAGCACACACTGTCCCCCGACAGCACACACTGTCCCCCACAGCACACACTGTCCCCCACAACACACTGTCCCCCACAGCACACACTGTCCCCCACAGAACACACCTTCCGCCCCACAGCACGCACTGGCTGGCGCACACACACACACACACACACACACACACACACTCACTCACTCACACACACACTGGCCCACAATGCCCGGTGCTGAGCTGAGCGTTCCTGCCTCAGGGGAGGTAGAAGGACTAAAAGATTTAAAAGGCAAATGCATGACAAAGGCCCTGCAGGTGAGAGATGGTTTGGCAAATGGTGACGGAAGGGAGAATTCAGGGAGCAAAGAAAATGCACCGGAAGCAAGCGGGTTGTTAAAGGCAGAGGAGGAAAGAAGTGGCCAGGACGGGAGGAAGTGTCTGCAAAGTGATCATAGCTGGGGTTGTCACGCGAAGCTGCCCGCCAGCCGAGAGCGCGAACCAGTGTGCGTGCACACGTGTCCGCATGTGTATGTATGTGCGTGCGCACGTGTATGTGCATGCATGTATGTGTGTATGCATGTGCGTGCGCGTGTATGCGCGGCCGTGTGTATGTGCGTGTGCGTGTGTGTATGTGTGTGCGTGTGTGTGTGCGCGTGGCGCTATCCCCCCTCTCCTTCCGGGTGCACTTTGGAGGATGTCCCCCCTCTTCAGGGCTCCTCTATGGGCTCAGCAGTGCCGCCGGGCAGCGGTGGGCCTGTGGGGCCACAGGGGCCTCGGATAACCGGCCGCTGGCCCGAGACGCAGGCGTCGCCATCACAGGAGCGCTGTCCTGAGTCCGTCGGGTGGTTTTCCTATGAGACGATGCTCCTCATTGGAATGGCCGTGAGTCGGGATGCCCAAGTCCAGAGGAAGGTGCCAGAAAAGCCAGCGTCCGAGAAACTGACCCGGCACAGGGAGCTGTGGGGTCAGACAGGCCCTGGCTCCCTTGAGCCGGCAGGCCACGGGACCCCACCCAGGAGGCCGGGAGCCCGCAGCCAGAGCCCCCTCAGATATGGGGGGTGTTAATGCCTGTTGAGCGCTTATCACGCATGAGACGTGTTCTAATGTGACGCCCGGCACAGGGAGCATCGTCCACAGCGTTGCGGTCTCGGTGGGTGGTGCGGGGGCGGGGACAGGACCTGGAAACACCGGGGATACTCGGTAAAGCCTATGACTGCCTAACCACTGCCCCGCACCCGCAACTAACACAGAACGACACGGAACGCCAGTCATAACTGGAAAATGCAATTAAAGAAGAAATGGACACAGACAGAATGTCTCAGGACCCTGGGGGCGGGCACGCCTTCTAAAACAAGACTAAAAGCACAACCCCCCCCAATAAACCAATACTTTGGGCTTCAGCAAAATCAGACGTGTCCCTTCCCCATGAGGAGGCAGGCTCAGCCTCGGCGACACTGTCTGCAGTAAATGCATCCGACAGGCCCTGCCGGCAGCTCGCGGCCCAGCGTCCTCCCGATGAGCCAGGGTTCCGAGTTTGATCCCCCATCAGGGCACAGCCAGCAACAACCAGTGAGCGCACACATAAGCGGAACAACAAATGGCTCTCTCCATCTCTCTCTCTCTCTCTCTCTCTCTCTCTCTCTCTCTCTCTCTCTCTCTCTCTCTCTCTCTCTCTCAAATAAACAAAAAAAGGAACAGGTTTAAAAAATACATATCTGACCGAGCATTCATTTCCAGAATCTACGCGAAAACCCCCAGGCCTCTGGCCCAGTAAACTCTGGGCAAAGACTTCACACTCGCAGACGAGCCTACCCAGGCGGCCACTGGACTCTGAGCAGGCGCCCAGCATCACGGCTCCTCAGGAAAATCCAGATGCAAGCGACGGGCGTACCCTGCAGGCCCACCGGAACCGCGACGCTGAAGTGCGACAGTGGCAACAGGACCCACTGGGACGATGGCACTGCTGGGGTGGGGGGTGGGGAGGGCGCAGCTGGGGGAAGGCGCTCGACAGATTCTGTTAAAGCGAGAGACAGGCTGACCCGGTGACCTAGCGAATCCACCCCAGGCCATGTACACGCTCAAGAGAGCAGCGCCCGTGCCCACGCACAGGTGGGTACCGGAATTTTCGAAGGGCTTGGCTCCGAACCTCAGACACCCCACAGTCCCATCAACAGAAGACTGAGAAGCCAACTGTGGCACGTTCGCCCCGCGGAGCGCCACCAAGGCCTCAGACGGCAGCCGCCCGATTCCAGTAACGCAGGTTCAGACAGAGGCCCAGGGAGAGTGTGATGGTGGACTCCGCGGGGTACGGGTGAGCGGTGCATGAGGGGACCTGTGTGCGTGGGGGGGGGGGGAGGTGCTAGAAATAGTCCTGATCTCGGCTGCGGAGGTGGTGACGTAGGTGCATTCATATGAAAATGATCATTGCCCGGCCAGTGTGGCTCAGTGGTTGAGCGTCGACCTATGAACCAGGAGGTCAGGGTTTGAATCCTGGCCAGGGCACGTGCTGGGGTTGCGGGCTCGATCCCCAGTGTGGGGCGTGCAGGAGGCAGCTGGTCCATAATTGTCTCTCATCATTGATGTTTCTCTCTCTCTCCCTCCCTCTCCCTTCTTCTCTGAAATCAATACAAAATATTTTAAAAACATAAAAAAAGAAGTGCCCAGCTCAGTGCCTGGGCACGGCAAGTGCTCGGGGAAGGGTGGTGTCGAAATGTCAAAGCTTCCGCGTCACTGAGCCCAGCGCTGCTGGCGTCGGAGGGCGGCTGGGCAGCTTTCTCCGCCGCTGCGAGCAGCACGGAGCACCCACACGGAAGGAAAGAGGGAATCTCAGGGCTGCGGGAAGGGAGGGGTCGGAGGGCACTTTCACTTGGCCGGTCAGCAAGGAGGTGTTGCTTGCCAGGGCCTCCCAGGGAGGGTTAGGCGCGGTCCCAGGGCCAGGGGGCCCCTGAGCTGGGGGAGGAGGGGGCCCCTGAGAGCCAAGGGGGAGCCTGGGAGGCGCAGGCCATCTTGGTTGGCGCGAAGGCTTAGGCAGGAACTTGAAAAGGAAGACTGGCTCCCTACGACTTCCCGGAGGAAACGAGTCTCGGGGTGTTGCTGGGCAGGGAGGGGCGGGAGGAAGCCCGGGTGTGCGCACCCCTGCCCCCCCCCCCCCGGAGGTGCCGGCCACTAGGCCCGGAGGCCAGGGAGGAGGGCAACGGGCAACACCAGGTTCGGGGCGGGTGGATGGCTGGGAGGTGGGTGGAGAGGAAGGTGAGGGGAGATGGGCAGGGAGGGGGGACCCCGAGGTCTGGGCGCCAGTTCCCGAGGGTGTGAAGCAGAGAGACGTGAGCTTGGAGGGGAGGGGAGGGGGCTTTCCTGCTGTCTGAGAGCCACGGGGGGGGGGCGCCCCTCATCCCTCCCGGCCCCGACGTGCTTCCCTCTCTGTCTGCATGTTCTCCGAACACGAACACGGCGTCCTCTTCTGGGCTCACCCTTTTGGGGGCACCCAGGGGACACGCACTGGCTTCCCGCAAGCCTCCTTCCCACCCTCTCCCTGTGGAACGGCGCGGGGGGGGGGGCGGGGGGGAGGCATGGCACGCCCCACGCTGGGCCAAGGCAGGGCCTCCCCCCCAGACAGGGGCCCCCCCAGCCCTGTGGGGTGCCCGCAGCCCCCTGTTTAGGGAGGGCGCTCACTGTTTGAATACCAATCTGCTGCTGTTGCTTTGCAGGACCTTAGCCCTCAGCCGGGCCGGGAAGCAGCCGCCCCTCGGAAGGCTGTGCGGTGATGGGTGCCGGCTCCGGCGCCGGTGCTGAAAGGGGTACATGACGCGTTGCCGTGGCCGAGCCAAAGCTACGGGCACCTGCAGCTCCTGGGACACGGGCCGCGGAGCCACCCGAGGGGACTCGCCCGTGTCACGCGGCCTCGGCAGCCCCGGTGATGGTCCCCACTTGCCCCCCCCCAATAAACGTCTGTGCAGCGTCTGCACGGCCGGCCTGGCGGTTTCTCTGTGTCCTGGGGCCAGCGGATGGGCTGCTGTCCCCGCGGCTGTTCTGCCTCTGAGGTTCAGAGTCGGGGGTTGGGGGGGGGGCGGCTCCTGCCTCCAGTGTTCCTTCCCTCCTTCCCTCGTTCTCCCCTCCCTCCTCTCGGTTCCTTCTTTGTTCGTCCACAAAAGTAAAAACGGCAGTACTTTTTGTTATTGATTTTAGAGAGAGGGGAAGGGAGAGAGAGGGAGAAACATCAGTTTGTTGTTCCACTTAGTTTGCATCCTGTGGGTTGATGCGTGCATGTGCCCTGACCAGGGGTCGGACCCACAACCTTGGTGTGTCCGGTCGATGCTCCAACCAGCTGAGCGACCCGGCCAGGGCCATAAAAATGCTTTTGTAACGTCAGTCAATGCGTTTCTTTAGGCATAAGATTTTTCTCAAAGTTACCAGTCACTGGGGTACAGTCTGAAATTCTTTTTGTTTTTAAATATGTTTTTATTGATTTCAGAGAGGAAGGGAGAGGGAGAGAGATAGAAACATCCATGAGGAGAGAGAGTCATGGATTGGCTGCCTCCTGCATGTCCCCACTGGGGATCGAGGCCGCAACCCAGTAGACTATGTGCCCTTGGCCGGAATCGAACTCAGGACCCTTCAGTCCGCAGGCTGATGCTCTACCCACTGAGCCAAACCGGCTGGGGCCAATCTGAAATTCTTGTTCTAGGATGTTAAATATCAAAAGGTACTTTTCTGGGGATCTGGTTAATATTTAACATTTATCGGCATTGCTATAATTGCAAAATAATCGCACCTTGAAATTGACCACCTGGGCGAGGAATGCCTCCCCCGGGATTTGCGGTTTCGAGGAGGCAGCCCTGTTCCATAAGCTGGTCTCATCTTCGTCAGAAACGAGAAAGAGGAAGAGAGCGACGGGAAACCGTGAATTTCAAACTTTGGGGAATGTGTTGACTTTGGCCGGAACTTCCTGCCCGCGAGGCGGTGCATTCCTCCCGGGGGTGGGCCGGGCGGGCCTGCGCTGGGAGCCAGGCCCATCTCCTGGGGCCACTGGGGATCCCGGGGTCCCGCCTGGAAGAGGGGGGAGCAGAGGCGCGCTCGTCCTGTGACGCACTTACCGCCTCCTTAGTGTCACCTGGGTCTCAGCTGTCCCATGAGGCCCTGCAGGACGCCCTCCTGTCAGGGCCGTGGTGCAGGCTCAGGTTTGAGGGACGTGTGTTCCTTTCGCTTATTTGGATTTTCTAAGCTTTTTCAAATGAGGGGCAAGATGGGGTCACGCCTTCCTGGGAACCCCACTCTCGAGAGGGAGGGATACAAGCAAATCGGAGGCAGATGGGGGGCGCCCAGGACCAAGTCCTGCAGGACTCCTAGGCTGGCAGTTTAGCCAATGCACATGGAGGTGCCTGGTTAGATGCCCGAGTTCAGTGGAGTGTGTCCCGTGTTCAGTGGAGTATGTCCCATGTTCAGTGGAGGGTGTCCCATGTTCAGTGGAGTGTGTTCCATGTTCAGTGGAGTGTGTCCCGTGTTCAGTGGAGTATGTCCCGTGTTCAGTGGAATGTGTCCCATGTTCAGTGGAGTGTGTCCCGTGTTTAGGGGAGGGTGTCCCATGTTCAGTGGAGGGTGTCCCGTGTTCAGTGAAGTGTGTCCTGTGTTTAGTGGTGTCCCGTATTCAGTGGTGTCCCATGTTCAGTGGAGCGTGTCCCATGTTTAGTGGAGTGTGTCCTGTGTTCAGTCGAGTGTGTTTCATGTTCAGTGGAGTGTGTTTCATGTTCAGTGGAGTGTGTTCCATGTTCAGTGGAGTGTGTCCCGTGTTCAGTGGAGTATGTCCCATGTTCAGTGGAGGGTGTTTCATGTTCAGTGGAGTGTGTTCCATGTTCAGTGGAGTGTGTCCCGTGTTCAGTGGAGTATGTCCCGTGTTCAGTGGAATGTGTCCCGTGTTCAGTGGAGTGTGTCCCGTGTTTAGGGGAGGGTGTCCCATGTTCAGTGGAGGGTGTCCCGTGTTCAGTGAAGTGTGTCCTGTGTTTAGTGGTGTCCCGTATTCAGTGGTGTCCCATGTTCAGTGGAGCGTGTCCCATGTTTAGTGGAGTGTGTCCTGTGTTCAGTCGAGTGTGTTTCATGTTCAGTGGAGTGTGTTTCATGTTCAGTGGAGTGTGTTCCATGTTCAGTGGAGTGTGTCCCATGTTCAGTGGAGTGTGTCCCATGTTCAGTGGAGTGTGTTTCATGTTCAGTGGAGTGTGTTTCATGTTCAGTGGAGTATGTCCCGTGTTCAGTGGAATGTGTCCCATGTTCAGTGGAGTGTGTCCCGTGTTCAGTGGAGTGTGTCCCGTGTTTAGGGGAGGGTGTCCCATGTTCAGTGGAGGGTGTCCCGTGTTCAGTGAAGTGTGTCCTGTGTTTAGTGGTGTCCCGTATTCAGTGGTGTCCCATGTTCAGTGGAGCGTGTCCCATGTTTAGTGGAGTGTGTCCTGTGTTCAGTCGAGTGTGTTTCATGTTCAGTGGAGTGTGTTTCATGTTCAGTGGAGGGTGTCCCGTGTTCAGTGGAGTGTGTTCCATGTTCAGTGGAGTGTGTCCCATGTTCAGTGGAGTGTGTCCCATGTTCAGTGGAGTGTGTTTCATGTTCAGCGGAGTGTGTCCCAAACGTTGCACAGGTTGCACGGCTGGCGCTTGGGTCTGGGGTGACCTTGGGAAGGGGAGGCCCTGTGGCCCGGGAGCAGCAGGGACTTGCTGCTCGTTTCACACATTAGTGTGTGTGGCCCCCGACGCAGGGAGCTGGCATCGGCAGCTTTGTCCTTGTTCTCCCTCCCCCATCAGTCACTCTCCGCGGCCTGGGCTGGCGGGAGGCGGGTGGAAGCGGGACGTGGGTTATCCCAGAAGCACTGCCCGGCCCTGCGCCTCAGAATCTGCAGGGGGCGGGGGCGGGGGGGCAGACGGGAGGGTCCTCCCTCGGAGGGGGCCACAGCTGCAGCAGAAGCGAAGCCCTAGAGGACCAGACCAGCGTGTGGACACGGCTCATGGAGGCTGCGCTTCTCCCTGCGCAGGGCCCCTGCCCCCTGCTGACTCCCACCCTCCCCCCTGCTCATCCCAGGGGTGCGGTACATCCGACGAGGTGTCCACACCCTGGATCACACCCACATTCTAGCCCTGCCCCTCATGACTCCCCCTCACCCCGTGAGTGTAGGGTGTGGCTGCATTCTTCTCTTCCAGAGACAATCTCTGGGCTCATCCCCGCAGAAGGCTCACCCTACCCACTGTCGGCGAGTTTCCCAGCCTTGTGCACGGCTGCACCTGATGCAGGTGGAGGGAGCAGCGGGGTGTGAGGCCAGAGCGAGAGGCAGGGCCAGTCTCCCCCCCGGGGGGGGGGGGCTCGGTGCAGGGCGTAGGAGACTGGGGGTGGGAGGGGTGTTCAGCAAGAGCCTGACATGCTGTTTGATGCCTGGCAACCGTGAGGAGAACGGGACTGTGAGGGGCCAGGGCCAAGGCCAGGGCAGGCTGCAGAGAGAACTCGGCGCCCGGACCAGCTGGACGGGCCCAGTGTAGTTACCAGGTGGGTGTGCGTGGAAGAGGGCAGCGGCAGAGGAGGCCAGGCTCAGAGAACCCAAGAGGCTGCACATCTGACTATGAAGATGGGGGGGCCACACCCCGAGGAACGGGGGCAGCCCCTAGAAACGGACTAAGCAAGGACACATGCCCTCCGAGAGGCTCCAGCCTGTGGAAGCCTTGACATTTATCCCAGGTCTATAAGAGAATAAATGTGTGGGTTTTTAAAAAATATATATATTGATTGATTTCAGAGAGGAAGGGAGAGAGAGATAGAAACATCAATGATGAGAGAGAGTCATTGATTGGCTGCCTCCTGCACGCCCCCAACCAGGGATCGAGCCTCAAGCCAGGCACGTGCCCTTGACCGAAATCGAATCCGGGACCTTTCAGTCCACAGGCTGATGCTCTAGCCACTGAGCCAAACCAGCCAGGGCATGGGTTTTGTTTCTTTAAGGCACTCATTTTGTGGCAATTTGTTACAGCGACCTTAGGACAGTGATTTAGAGCAGCGGTCGCCAACCTTTCGGACCTCACGGGCCGTTAATGGTCCGCAGGCCAGCGGTTGGCGACCACTGATTTAGAGGCCATTAGCAAGAATTCAGGTCGTCGATGGTGAAGACCTGGCATTGGCGATAGCGATAGAGAGAAGGGAAAAGTTCAAGGTAATTTTTTAAAAATACTTTCTTATTTTTTAATTTATTTTAAATCCTCACCTGAAGATATTTTCCCATTGATTTTTAGAGAGAGTGGAAGAGAGAGGGAAAGACAGAGAGAAACATCGATGTGCGAGAAACACATCTATTGGTTGTCTCCTGCATGCACCCCGACCAGGGTCCAGGCCGGGGAGGAGCCTGCAACCGAGGTACGTGCCCTTGACCGAAATCGAACCCGGGACCCTCAGTCCGCAGGCCGATGCTCTATCCACGGAGCCAAATCGGCCAGGCAAGTTCAAGGTAAACTGAGAAGGGACGGACTCAGAGACCCGCCGGACGCATAAGGTCAGTGGGTCAGATCTTTCTCCTGCGCCGAGGCATGTTTTCCATCTCATCCCCTTGGGGGAGCCCCCAAGCCAGGTCTCCACCCTGACCTGGGGACGAGAGGGGTCCTCAAGGGCCTCTACAGTTACGTGCCTCGGGGGGCGCGGGACGGGGTCCCGCAGGCCCAGCGCAGCAGAGACTTTGAGGGCACTGGGCTGTGGGAGAGGTGAGGCGTCTGTTCCTTCGATGGAGACACATCTCTGAGCTCCAAACCCCTGGTTTATCCATTCGGACGCTGGCGACCGGCATGCGTAACTGATCTATTTTCAGATCTCCCCCCCGCATGTATTATAGTCTCATAATTTTAGTTTGGTCATGGAAATATGTTGGGCGGTTAACTCATGACTCACCCTCACACTGTTCCCATGCGCCCTGTGAGCGCTGGGAGGAACGGTCCCTAATTACACGTTCCAGGGTGCCGCGCTTGCGTGGCCCCGCCGACCTCTGTCCAGTCTTTCTTTATCACCTCGCCGAAGCCGTTTCGAGCTGCAGCCACCCTCGGTGGACTACCGCCCACAAGTGCCTTGGCATGGGCACTCAGCACGCCTTGCATCAGCCACGCACCGGGCATAATTCTGTCCCCATCATCTTGATAGAGTTGACGAGGGCTGGTTTTATGTCCTCTCCCTGCCCTGTGAGTCATTGATAGATTTTTCTGCCGGGCTAGCCCTGCCCAGCTCAGGTGTTGAGGGTGTAAGATGCAGCCTTTCTACCCGTCAATCAGTATGGGCAGGGCCAGCCCTTGGGTTATGCAACGTGACGCCATGTTTGAGAACTGCCATTCCTCTTTTAAAATATATATATTTTTTATTGATTTTTTATAGAGAGGAAGGGAGAGGGATAGAGAGTCAGAAACATTGATGAGAGAGAAACATCCATCAGCTGCCTCTTGCACACCCCCTACTGGGGATGTGCCCGCAACCAAGGTACATGCCCTTGACCGGAGTCGAACCTGGGACCCTTCAGTCTGCAGGCCGACGCTCTATCCACTGAGCCAAACCAGCCAGGGCAATAAACATGTATTTTTAAAGAAATGTGCACTTTCCTCTGGAGCCCTCAGAGGCATGAACGCTGGACGAATAGAGCGCTAAAAACACATTTCTTTTTTTTAATCTTTTGTTTTGTTGAGATACGTTTTAAGGGTTTTCTTTAAATAGTATTATGCATATTCCTGTGCATTCTACTTCTCAAATGCAGGAAGCTTATGGTCTCACTTTGTTTCAGAGTTTGACATATTCATAGTGAAAAAATGATGGATTATGTAATCATGTATTTATATGAGACAGGGATGGACAACCTTTTTCTCCTCCCCCTTCTTCTTCAGGTGTAAAACCATTTTTAGTCTGAATTTGGCCTGTGGGCCATAGTT
Source organism: Myotis daubentonii (assembly GCF_963259705.1). Classification (NCBI taxonomy): domain Eukaryota; kingdom Metazoa; phylum Chordata; class Mammalia; order Chiroptera; family Vespertilionidae; genus Myotis; species Myotis daubentonii. The sequence continues at coordinate 83,164,616 of NC_081848.1, forward strand.
TGCAGGCCGTGCTGTAGCATATGATTAAGGCCACACATAGCAACAAATCTCTGAACATCCCTCCACATCTCTGCTTCCTCTGCTTTCAGGCAACGACTCCTGCCTTCTGCCCTTTTATAGTAAAACTAGAGGCCTGGTGCACAAAATTCGTGTGTGGGGGGCCCTCAGCCCAGCTTGCACCCTCTCTAATCTGGGACCCCTCAGGGGATGTCCAACTGCCGGTTTAGGCCCGGGGCCTAAAATGGCAGTCAGACATCCTCTCACAATCCAGGACCGCTGGCTCCTAACTGCTCACCTGCCTGCCTGATCGCCCCTAACTGCCCCCCCCCCCCCGCCAGGCTGGTCACCACCAACTGCCCCCCTCTGCCAGCCTGGTCACCCCACGCAGCCTGATGCTCAGTGGTTTGGTCATCCCTCACTAATCCCCCTGCCGGCCTGGTCGCCCCATTCAGCCTGTTTGGTCGGCTCAGTTCGGTCATCTGTTCGGTTGTTCCGGATGTGACAGCCCCTGGCTCTTTATATATATACATGGAACTCGCATCACTGCATGTCTAGGCCTCTGGGGGCAGAGGCCTTCCACCATGCAATCGCCCTTCCTTTTGTCCCTGATGCCTGAGCTGGCTTTGCCCTGGGTAAACATTCCCCCAGCTGTGAGCAGGCAGTTAACATTCTGACCCTTTGATGGCCTTGGATCCCAACCCTTTGAACAGCACTGACCTAGGTGGGCGGCTCACCCCAGGCAAAGGTGTGTGGATAATGGTGACCTAGATGCCCAAGAAGCAGGCCGGAGCAGGGAGGGGGTGGGGGGCGGAGAGCTCCACCCCGGCGAGACGCTCCGTGGGACTGGGCATGGGCATGGGCATGGGCCGTCCCCCTGACCTGCTCTGGAATTCTTACCGCCGCCAGCCTCCTGGCCGCCAGGCAGGCCCCTGGGCGCGGCCTTACGGGGGTGCACGCCGGTGTGCAGTGTGGGGGCGGGAAGGCGCTGGTGCCCAGGTCACTGCATGCATAGGCGCCGGAGACCCCGCACTGGGGACCCCACGCCCTGAAGGGCTGGGGCTGGAGGCTGGGTGGGGGGAGGGTTCCCCAGCTGAGAACTTGCAGAAGCGCCTGAGGCGAGTCAGCAACCGACAGAGTGAACCTTAGGCTGTGGCTTCTGCTTCCGACGCTGAAGCCGGGACAGGTCAGTCCTGCTCCGCCCGCGCCGGGGTCCCTGCCGCCTGCCGGGCATCCCAGGCCCAGGCTCCGTGGGCCTTGCCCTTGGACGCGCCTGCGATGGGCCGGGACCGGTTACCGGTTCCGAAAGGGCTGCCGTCCCCGCAGGGCGCCACGGGCCGCAGCTGCGTGTGGCCGCCAGTCTGCCCTCAGAGTTCGGGTTTTTAACAACAGCCCGGAAAGGCGCTGGAAGCGACGGTGTCAGGAGACGCGATCCCTAGAAAGGGGCTGCGTTGCATCATCTTCCCGCAGAGCGAGCCGCCGGGACGTGCAGGGACCGAGCCCCGGGGCCGCCCGCTGCTCACGTCCGCACGCGGACAGCCTGGCCGACAGCGCCCCCTCGTGGCCGGCAGCGGCCCTTCCCGGCTGCGGAGGGTGCGGCCCCGCCGGGATCCACCGCCCAGGGACTGGGGTGGGGGTGCGGGGGGTGGGGTGTGTGGGGTTTTATTTCTTTATGAAGAGCTCTATTCTTTGCATATTTGGCTCCAGGGCGGTTTAAAAAGCGATCAACACATTCGGAGCAGCTGATGCTGCGTGGCGTGTGCAGAGGGGGCTGGGGTGGGGCCTGGACGGGCAGAGGGAGTGACGGCAGGAGGGAGGCTGGGAGCTGAAAGCCGGTGTGTGGGGGAAGCAACCAATGGATGTGTCTCTGTCCCTCCCCTCCCTTCCACTCTCTCTAAAAATCAATGGGAAAATATCCTCAGGTGAGGATTAGCAACATCAACAAAAAGTGTCAGTCGATACCTAGGGATTAATTTCACTCCTGAAGACTTTTGCCACAAGAGAAGAGACGTGTCTGATTCTCTTTCTTGCAGGAAAGTTGGACAGGACAGGGGCTCAGGGAACGGGAGCAGGTTGGAGGGGCCCTGGGGTGAGAGCCAGGCGCTGCCCAGCGAGGCAGCCTGGCGGTGACACCCCCCCAACCCCAACCCTTCCCCGGGTCTCCTGGGCAGAGAGGGCCGTGAGCAAGGCTAACTCGAACGCAGTTTGCCTGCTAGGCCTCTGCAGGTGAAGCCTGGACGTAGGCGGTCCTAATGGGACAGATAAAGGGTCTAGAAAATAAACCGTTTGATTTTTCTGTTCCTACCCCCTTTTGACAATAGGCAGACAACTAATTTCATGACCAAATACAAAATGAGGAAAGAAAATGGGTCTGTCACGCCTCAGAGTCACTCCCACGACCCTGGTCCCCCATCGAGGCAAGTCCAGTCCTCCCTCTGTCTCCTGTTTGACCGGAATCTGCTCCCTCCCCGCGGCGTGGAGGGATTGACACAGGCCCGCCCGGTCCTGGCAGGTCCCCAGGGCTCTGTCTAAACGTCCACCATTTCTCGTTCGGAAGCAGGACTCTGGAAATTTCGCCCCGTCCTTGCTTGTAGGCGTGTTTGATCGCAGGATCACCTTACGCATTTTTCCCACCCAAGAGCAGACTCCCAAAGGGACCGTGGGAAACAGGACAGTTAATTTCACCACCAGGTGGTCGGGGTTGGAGGTTCGGCCTGAGGTTAGCTGCCACCCTATTCGGCCGCCCCTTTCCCTGCAGGTCAGGTCGGAGCAGCGCCCTGGGACGTTTCCAGGTGGCGGCCCGCCCCCGGGAGAGAGAGTGCAGGAGGCAGGGCTTGCTGCCTGTGGCTGGCCTGGCAGGGGGGCCGGAAGCGAGGCCCGCCGGAAGCGCTCCGTGTATTTGCGCGTCTGCTGCCTTGGATGTTGCTCTGGCTAACCTTACCCCTCAGAGCGCGGACTTTCCCGCTCTCGTAGGTAAATGAAAAGGCCGGGACCCAGAGGGAGATGCTGGTGCTTTTTTATGGGAGGGAGCCAGCCCGGCTGGTGGGAGGGCGCGAAGGCGGCGGCGCCGCCGCCGGGGAGCAGCCGGAGACCCCGCGGTTGGAGAGCTTCAGCTTCTAAATCCTAAGCACACCGTGGGCTTCGTTATTATTTTGTCCTAAAACAAAGAAACAAACACGCATCGTCGAAGAGTGCGTGAACCTGGACGGTAGGCCAAGATGATGAGACACAGAGATTTCATTGTCAGCTCGGAGGTTCCCTGGCCGTGGGAGGGGGTGGGCCCCTAAGGGCTTTGACGATTTCCCGGAGGCTAAGGGTCCAAGACATGCAGCGGAGGGACTTGGGGAACCCACCACCCAGCAGGGAAGCGCGTACCATGGCCCTCCTGACGCTGTCCCTGTCCTGCTGGGGGAGGGTGTCCGCCAGCCCCTTCATCTTCATCGCCGCGTCTCTCATGTCTGCATCAGGGCTGAAAAGTTCCACCGAGACCTCGTGACTGGACAGCAGGCTCATGAAGAAGGTTTTCACGATGAAGTCCAAGCAGCTCTCTGCGGAATCAGCGACACTTTCCCAAGAGGGCAGCCCCCTGGCTGGGTCTGCCCGCGAGGCAAAGGCCGGGCCTGTCGGCAAGAGAGAGCAGCCTTTTCATCAGTGGCCTGGCCGTGGGCATGGGTGGTGCTCCAAGCAGCTGGCTCTTGGGTGCTGCGGGCGTACTTTCTGGGTGGCAGCCGGCTTTCTGCGGCTCGCCTGGGCCTTCCTTGCACTTCCTGGGGCGGGGTGGGGGCAAAATGCCGCTTGCTCTTTCTGCTAGGTCTCTAGGCAGAGTACTGATCTTAGGAGCTGCTGGCCTGATTTTCGATGCAGTGTGGGGGCTGGGAAGAGACCATTGCGGGTTTCTGGTAACATGTTTCTAGCAGAGACACGTCTCTCGTCAATGGTTAGAGACAGTCTCAGCCACTGGTCCCTGGCCCAGCAGGGGTGGCCCCGTGAGCGCTGGGCCCTGGGGGACGCTCACCCACAGACAGACAGGCTTCTTGTGTCTATGCCTCGCCCGCCGTGTCCCCTTCACCCCGAGTGCTCCCAGGCTGTGCTCCCTTTTCAGGTCCCTGCCCCCAGGAACATGGGAGTCACCATTTCCTGTTCCCTGCAGGCCCATCTCCCACGGAGTCTCAGATCCTCGTCCTTGAAGTCTCTCTGCCTGGACTCCAGGGCCTTACCCAAAGTGGCCAGTTCAAACCAAACTTCTCCGGAACTTGGATCCCTGTTTTGCAACTGGCTATGTCATCAGGCAAGTTACCGTATCATTCGGTAGCTCAGTTTTCTCAACTGTGAAATGGGTACAACATCCCTACCCCATAAGGTCGTTGTAAGGATGAAGAGATAATATGTGAAGGGGTAGAGCAGTGATGGGCACCCTGTCAGTGCTAACTAAAAGTTGGATATTGTTGCTGTCATTGTTAGATGTGCACGCACAGACATGCAAGCGCACCCCAGCCCCAGCCCTCAACAGTCCTATTTCAGTCCTATCTGGCTGAGCGCCCCCTCCGTCCACAGCACTGAGACCTCCTCACTAGTGTACGCACTAGTCCTAGATGTTATGTCTCCTTAAGGACAAACACTTACACTGCAGCTGTCCCACTGCCTCTGGTTTTGGTTTCTAACTCCCCTGCCCTCCTCTAGGGTCATAAAAGTTATTGCCGTGGATATTGTGAAACTCGCAAAGTGAATTCACTGGACCGTGTTCATAAATGTGTGTGTGTGTGTGTGTGTGTGTACTGAAAGGAGTAGGAAGGCAGATACAGAGTAAAAAGCAGGTAACAAATTCCCAATAGAGATGAAGGGTCTTGGAGGGAGGTGTGACCCACCTTTCTCCCTTTCTCCTCTCCTCTCTCTCTCTCTCTCTCTCTCTCTCTCTCTCTCTCTCTCTCTCTCTCTCTCTCTCTTTACTATCAGTATCATCTGCAACTACGCAGAGACTCCTAACCCTCTCTTCAGAGGACAAAAATGTTTAGAAAACGCCTCTCTGGGTTGTTAGTTTCTTAAAGGGAAGACCCTTTCTAGAATACTCCTTTCTGCCCAGAAGGGAGATCTTGCTTTGGCTTGGGTTTCTTTTGGAGACTTGAGGCTCTGCAGCTCCTTCCAGCCGCCTTGGCTGCCAGCATTGGGTGGAGACCCCGAATCTGGAGGCTGCCCCAGGGCCTCTTGGGGTCTGTCCAAGACTGGGCTTTGGGGAGCGCGTTATCCCTCTCCCATGGAATTCTGAGGGCGTTGGAGGTGGAGGATGAGATACTTTTCGGGTTTCCTCATAGCCTCAGGGCTCTTCCCAAGTTCCCAGGACGGGCTGGTCGCCAGACCCCACTCCCTGGCTGGGCGGCAGCATCCCCAGCCCTCCCAGCAGCCCAGCAGTGGGCAGACAGATGCCCCTGTCCCGGGCAGCACTGGGCGGCAGGGAGGGTTTCCTGGTCCGGCTTGGGGACAGGGCTCTGGGCACTCACCAGGGCGGCAACAGAGAGCCAGGGTGGCCAGGGCGAGGGTGACGGCCAGCTTCATGGCGGCGGAGGCTGGAGGGCGGCTCAGTCGTCGCTGCTCCGTGATCTCATGTGAGAGGTGACCGTCCGGCAGGTGCCCTCTTATGTCCTCCTCCGCAGGGGGAGGCAGGGCTTGGGCTCCACTCAGGGACCACGCTGTTTATCTGGGCAGCGACTCGGTGGAAAAAGTAAACATTCTCTTTTCTCAACACGGTTCCTGTCCCCATTGAAGTAGCTCACACATGAGTCACTTGGTTGGGGGGGGGGGTGGTGGGGAGTCCTGTGTCCCAGGTGGGGCAGCAAGGGGACCCGAGTCACAGGGGGTGGGGGTCTGGCCGCCTGTGCCTCTCCTTGAACCTGAGCACAGGGCAGTCCGGCCAACAGAAGCAATGGTAGGGCCCCGGACCCATCACCCCAAGGGACACTGAGACTCAGAGCCCTCACAGGTGGCAGTGGGGGAACTGGGCCTGGGGACTCGTGCTCCCCCGAGGACGGCGCTGGACCTCCAGCCCCGAGGGCCACCCGTGGTGGGCAGGCTCAGGGAGGGCACCGGCTGCAGCGCCCCCCGCTCCCCTGGGCCTTTCCCACCGACACCGCTGGAGGCCGGCCCTCCTGGTGGCCGGATCCAGGGCACCTTCGGGCCTTATCTCGCTTGACCTCTTCGTGGCCTTGACCCTCCTGACATTTCCGTCTTGAACTGTTTTCTCTGCTGTGTTCCCACGCCTCGGTCCTTCCTGCTTCCCTCCCTGCGCTTTGGTCGTTGGTTCTGCACGGACCCTCGTGCCAGGCGTGGGCCGTGGCCCCTTCTCTCCCGTCTCCGCGTCCCGGGGCTGCTCCTCCCCTCGCCCATGCCCAGCCCAGAGCACCCGCCAGCCTGGTCAATCAACTCTTAATCAGCCTGCCCACCTCCTCGCTTGCCTCCTCAGCCATCACCGGAGAGATCTTCCTACAGCCCACTTTTCTAAAAAACATACATTTTTATTGATTTCAGAGAGGAAGGGAGAGAGAGATGGAAACATCCATGATGAGAGAGAATCATTGATCAGCCGCCTCTTGCACGACCCCTACTGGGGATGGGGCCCGAAACCCGGGCACGTGCCCTTGACCGGAATCGAACTGTGACCTGGTTCACAAGTCCACGCTCAACCCCTGAGCCACGCCAGCTGGGCTCGTCAGTGATGTTTCTGTCTCTCTCTTCCTCTCTGGAATTAACAAAAATATACTTAAAAACAAACAAACACGAAACAGGCAGCACAGAGTGAGCAGCGGAAGGCGAGCAGGAAGGAGATGGGTTGCTTGTGGTGCTGAACGCCTGGAGGGGGGGTCTGGCTGCTGCAGGACACACTGCGAGGGACAGGGAGGGAGGAGGTGGCCCTGAGCGCTCCGGGCCCTTTGAATTCGGGCTGTCAAACTGCACTATGGATTCCAAGCACAACTTCAAAAGAGAGGGGCGCCTGACTCCGGCTAGGGCACGGACGAGCCCGAGGCTCTATGGGAAGTGGAGTTAGCACGGCCAAGACAGCTGTGTGCGTGCGAACCCCGTCCTGGGGGGGGTGTGAGGCCGGGGGTTTGTCCAGTTCCAGTGGGACCCCGACAGCCCCCAGCAGCCGCCCCGGACGTGCTCTCCCATCCGGGCCCTTGGGAGGCCTCCTTGGTGGTGGTGGTGGTGGGGGGCTTTGTCTCCCTGCCCAGAGCCGCAGGGAGACTTGCTTTGTGGGGCAGTGAGGCCTGACAGTTAGCCAAGGCTCAGGGCACTCAGCTGAGGCCTTAACACCTGCTCCTCAAATCCTCACCCCCCACATGTGAGCGCCAGGCGGGACCCCCCAGGCCGGCCTTCGCACGTGGCAAGGACGGGGAGCCACGGCTCTGGCTGCGTGTGGGCGGTGGCCTGGTCACGGTGCAAGGACAACCCAACTGGTCTGGGGGTAGGGAGCCACTGTGGGCTGGCACCTCCCCCCAGCAGCGCCCCGTTGCTGGGTCTAGGGGTCTGGGTCTGGGGGACCCCTGCCCTAGCGGCTGGGGCATCAGGGGCGGGGGCAGCGGAGCGACTGGGAGCCTGCCTGGGCCCAGCTTCCCGGCTCCATCTGGGAGGGCGGCCTTGTCGAGTGAAAGGGCCTGGCGTCTGGAAGCCCTGCCTGGGTTTGGGCTGTAAGACCTGCCGGGCCCCCCAGGCCTTTGGTGTATGTGCACCAGAGGGCAGGTGGGTGGTCCACGCTCTCGGTGCCCTGGAGCCTGCCGGGGCCCACAGAGCCCGGGGGCAGTGGGGGCAGCAGCCCCGCCTTCGCCGCCAGCGGTGTTACTCGGGCAGACGCCCCCTGGCGCAGGGCTTGTCTGTCCTCAGGAGCAGGAAGCGGGGGTGCAGCCTGTGCGGGCACCGGGCTGCGGCAAGTCCCGGCACAGCCCGGAAAACAGGTCGGATGCCGTGGGTGGGCCATGCTGATCCTACCCATCCGGCTGGGCAGCTGGGGACGGGCCGGCCTCTGGCTCCTAGGTCAGCTCAGGGGGCAAACGGGGCGCCTCCTCCCTCCGCCCTGGGCCCGGCTCCGTGCAGCTCAGGAAGCAGCCGTGAGCAGAGCCTGACCCCGGCCTTGACCCAGGCCTCCCAGAGGCCCGGCGACTGCTGATGGCCCAGCATTTTGTCTCCGGCCGAGATGCCTGATGGCTTCTGGAGGGCCTGCACGTTCGTCCTGTCCCTGTCGGCTCCAAAATGTAAACCGAAAACCTCAAAGTTGTAATGAATGAAAATTCGTCCAAGTAACATTATTTCAGCCAGCTCACTGCGGCTCAGCTCAACCGTGCTGGGGTGTGTCATCTAGAGACGCCATGAAGTTTAGATCATGGGAAGCCAGTGTGCAATCTCTTCCTAGTGTCAGAGTTATTAAATTGATACGAGCCTCTTCCAAAGTGTATAGCGCAGCTGATACTTAGGTGTGAGCGTGTGTGTTTTGACGTGTTTGCGATGACGGGGTGGAAACATCAAAACGCAGGGGGCCTCACCCCGTCCCCCGCGTGCAGCCGTGGCCTCAGGCGAGGGGCGAGGGAGGTGCCTGCTTCTCTCCAGTCCACCCGCGGGTCTATAGAGGCCCTTAGAGGGCGCCTCCCGGACACAGCGGGTCAGAGAAGGTGGGCAGGTGAGTGCCAACTACCGACCCGCAGCGCACGGTGGCATCGGTCCTGTCCACACAGCTCTTGCTTCTCCCGCTCCATGTCGCGCCTCGGACGGCTTGCCCACTCTGACACTTAGAAACACACTTGCTCTTTTTCACGTTCCAGGCTGTCCCTTCACGGAGGCAACATAATTTCAGTCACCTGTCCCTGACCCGGGGCGCCTGCCTGTGTCCGTCTAGTTTTCTGCCGAGACAAACCACACCCGGACCTACACGCCTCCTCTGCCCTGGGGGTTTCTTCCGTGGGAGGTGGGTTTAGACACGCTGCCTCTCTCATCGCTATGACTTTCCCAAGCCGAAGCCCATCTGTTCCCATGGCAACCATCACCACCCCATCCTAGGAACACGTGACCTGGCTTTGGCTGTTTCCGGGGTTTCAGGGAGGGCCGGGGTGCGCCTCGTCAACCTGCGGAGGATCTGAGCCCTTTCTTGGCTCCCCAGATGGGCTGATGGATGAGCTAAAACTTGGGGGGCAGAAGGGTGGAGTGGGGCTGGGAGCGGGGGAGCGCCCTCCTGAAGCCGGCCCTCGGAACCAGCTGGGCTGAGCTCCCTCCCAGGGGCGGACAGCGATGGGGGAGGCCCTGCTCTGCAGGCGGGCAACCAGCCTGGCACTGGGGTCTGGCAGGAGGCCTGGGGTTGACCGCACATGACAGGACTCACTCCCTGCCCTTTTCCAGGAAGCTGGCTCTGAGTGCTGCCCGTCTCTGCAGGGTCTTTGTGCAGCGGGAGTCACCCGGTCCTGCCCCGTGCCTGCCTCTCCCCCCCCCCCCCGCCCCGTTCCCCCCATGGACTGGCAGGCCACTGCTGAGGTCCCCCTGCCCCGGCGCCTCAGGGGGCTGTACGCCTTGCTCTGGGCTGTGATGGGGATGCGAGCCGACGTGGTCAGCAGACGTGGGTCAGGGCCCAGCTCTGCCGCTGGCCAGCGAGCGAGCGGCTCTGCAGGGCTGCAGTTGTCCTATGCAGGGTGGGGTGGGGGTGGAGGTTGGGAGGGGGGAGCGGGCGACCCGGGCTCCTTCTGACTCTTAGTCTAAGGCCCAAAGGAGCCTGGGAAGCCCCTGGCCCTTGGTCCCCACCCATGGGCTACACCATCCCCTGTGGGCACCCCGTCTCAGTCTGCTCCCCGATTCTTCACACCCACCTGGGGACTCTGCCACCTCACCGAGGCCTGAGAGGAAGGACCATTACAACATTTGTCTATTTATTTTAGAAAGAGAGAGAGAGTGTGTGTGTGTGTGTGGGAGAGAGAGAGAGAGAGAGAGAGAGAGAGAGAGAGAGAGAAAGGCTGATTTGCTGTATGTGCCTGACCGGGGATCCAACCCGAACCTTGGGTGTGGTGGGATGATATCTAACCAGCTGAGCCAGGGCCCCAGAGGCCTTTTTCAGCACCTCCCTCTCCACAAACAGAAATGATCTTGGTAATAACTGAGAAATGAAATGAAGAAGGAAGGCCAGAACGGACATGCAGACAGTGATCAATTTTCATGTATTTATTCAAGGTCATTTCCCTTCATTGAACTACACACCTACACATGCAGATAACATTAGAGCACACAGCATGTTCACACATTAACACACAACTGTTTATTCCGTAACTTGTATCTTTACCTAATGAATTTTGACTCCTTGGTGATATTTTATGTTAACATTGTATGTGAGTGATTATCCAATGAAAACTCACCTATAAGTGATCTTTTAATGATACCGAAATATCTGCCAAGTATAAAATTTAGTCAACTAAATTGTACCGCCAAGGCAATGATTTATTTTTGTGATTTGTTCTTTAGTTCTAAAGCAACCAACAATTGAAAAAGAATACATTTCAACTTTAAAGATATTTAATGCAAAAATATTTCATGTACAAACTAAAACCTTCACTTCCCAGACAAAAATATTACCCCTTACACTATTTTACTATTTGAAACTTTAAACTCGCGTGAAAACTCTCTGTGGGCTCCTGGGTGACGGTCGAAGTGAGTCGACTCGTGTTCGGTTCCTCGGTCTTTATCGGCCCGGGCTTTGGCCCTTTGCTTTTCCGTTTCTGCCTGAACCGGGGGGGGTGGGGTGTGTGGCTCCTGGGAGCTCGAGACAAGAGCTGACCCTGAAGCCCACGCCACGGTCCTGAGCCTTCAGTGCCGGCGAGAGGCGAACTGCTCCACGGAGAGTCCTTAGAAATAATGTCCACGCGGATCACATTGTCAATGAAAAGATAAGCAGTGCAGTCAGAGAAAGACAAGGATCTCATGACCACACTCATCGGTGGAGTCTAATGAACAAAATAAACTGGTGAACCGAGTGGATCCAGAGACATGGAAGCAGGGAACAGAGTGCCGAATCTCGGAGGGAAGGCGGAGGTGGGAGGGTGGGAGGTAATTAACCAAAGACCTTGTGCGCCTATGCTAGTATGCATGGCCCATGGACACAGACAGTGGGGTGGTGAGGGCCTGGGGCGGAGGGGGTCGATGGGGGAAGAAGGGGGCCATAGGTAATGCTTTAAACGATAAAGATTAAAAAATAAAGGAAGCGATAAACGTGCTCATTTGCAGCTTGTGCCTATATTATGGAAACTCAACGGTGACCCTCGCCGATGCTTACAGCTGGACGTAGGGAATCTTCCAGGGGGCAGGATGGTTAGGTTGGAGCAGAGTCGCGAGGGCTGGGCTTCTCACTAAAGGCTCTCTTGCTAAATGTAAGCTGTAGAGCGTATTTTTTTGCAGAGGCAACAGCTGTACAGGATGAGCTTGACAGGAGCCCAGCCAGAAGGGTAGCCAACTGCGAAGAGGAAATCAACATGTAACTGACCAAACAGTGTCTCTGAGCCACCTGAGCTTTCCTGCGGGAGATGTGAGTCCTGTCTCCTCTACTTGCTAATAGAACTACCTAACTCCAACCAGACAACCACGCCCTGTTGTTGAACGGGGCACCCACGCTGCGAACCCCTTGAGTTCGGTATCAGCATCTTATCATGGACTTTATTTAGAACTAGAGGCCTGGTGCACAAAAATTTGTGCACTCAGTGGGGAAGGGGGGTCCCTCAGCCTGGCCTGTGCCCTCTCGCAGTCTGGGACCCCTTGGGAGATAACGCCCTGCTGGCTTAGGCCTGCTCCCGGGTGGCAGAGGGCAGGCCCAATCCCTAGGTGCAGCCCCTGGTCGGGCTCAGAGCAGGGCAGATCGGGGGTTGGGGCGCTGCCCTCTATCACCCACAGAGCAGGGCCGATCAGGGGGTTGGGGCGCTGCCACTGTCACACTCAGGGCAGGGCCGATGGGGAGGTTATGGCTCTACCCTGTCACACACAGAGCAGGGCCCGTGGGGGGGTGGGGGGCAGGGGTTGGGGCACCGCACCCTGTCACACACAGAGCAGGACCGATCAGGGGGTTGTGGCCCCGCCCCCTGTCACACACAGAGCTGCAGGGCGATCAGGGGGTTTGGGCGCTGCCCCCTGTCATGCTGATCTCGGTGCCGGGAGGCCTCTCGGCTCTGCTGATCCTGGTGCTGGGAGGCATATTACCCTTTTACTATATAGGATAGAGGCCTGGTGCATGGGTGGGGCTGGCTGGTTTGCCCTGAAGGGTGTCCTGGATCAGCGTGGGGGTCCCCACTGGGGTGCCTGGCCAGTCTGGGTGAGGGGCTGAGGGCTGTTTTCAGGCCGACTGAAGCTCCCAACTGCTCCTTTTTTTCTTTTTTTTTTTTATTCTGGGCCAGCTTTAGCTCTGGCTCCAGCTCTGAAGCCTCTGCTGCTAAAAGAAGGTATCTGGTTTGTTTCGGTTCTATAATCGAAACAATGTATAACTCCAGCTCTGAGATCCCGGGGCTTGCTGAAAGCAGGTTTTTGGGGTTTTGTTTAGCTTCTATATTTGTTACAATGTTTCTTAAACTGCAAGCTCAGAGGCCGGCAAGGCAGGCGGGGAATGTTGGAGTCCTCCATCACTGAAGCCAGCAAGCCTCATGTTAGTTTCAAGCTGCCTGGCTGCCGGCCGCCATCTTGGCTGGCAGTTAATTTGCATATCTCGCTGATTAGCCAATGGGAAGGGTAGCGGTTGTATGCCAATTACCATGTTTCTCTTTTATTAGATTAGATTGCTGGTGATATAAAGCATACTTTCTTGTGGGTCCTAGCATTGCTTTAAAAAAAAAAACTGATTTCAGAGAAGGAGGGAGAGGGAGAGAGAGAAACATCACTGATGAGAGAGAATCATTGATCAGCTGCCTCCTGCATGCCCCGTGCTGGGGATCGAGCCCGCAACCCAGGCAGGTGTCCTGACCCGGAATTGAACCATGACCTCCTAGTTCATAGGTTGATGCTCAACCACTGAGCCACGCCGGCCGGGCCTATAATTGCTTTTTAAAAAAAATATTTTTTTTTTATTGATTTTAGAGAGGAAGGGAGGGGAGAGAGAGATAGAAGCATCAATGATGAGAGAGAATCATTGATTGGCTGCCTCCTACATGCTCCCTACTGGGAACTGAGCCTGCAACCGGGCATGTACCCTTAACCAGTATGGAATCCGGGACCCTTCGATCCACTGAGCTAAATCGGTTAGGGCGTGTCATTGCTTTTAGATCCTCTTACTACCTGCACCTGGCGTGGGCAGCAGGCCACCAGCTCAGCAGGGACACAAACCGAGGTCTTCACTTCCCGCCCCGCCTGGGAGTCCTGTTCTAACCTGGGGGTGTGGTGCGGGCTCTGGAAGCCTGGCTCTCACACACCATGAGTTCCCCAAGGCCCTTCCATTCCTACGCTTTAAAATTCTCTCTTCCCCCAGAGCCCAGGGGGTCCCTTCCAGATCACAGGGCAGCTTCCCCAGAGTTCCCGTTTGGGCAAACCAGACGCAGCTGCAGAGATCCACCCACAACCGTGAGGCCAGCAGCTGCAGAGATCCACCCACAACCGTGAGGCCAGCGGCTGTGGAGATCCACCGCGACCTGTGAGTCCAGGGCCCAGGCGAGAGAGCGCAAGGCCCTCACCTGCTCCGCGCAGGTGCAGAAACGTCACCCCTAAGTTATTTTCTCTCCTTTCCTCTCGGTTCTCTGCTTCTTTCTGGTTCTCGGCAGCCTCAGGGGAGGGTTGTGACGGGGGAGGGCGGAGGAAGGGACCTACATAAAGGACTATGTACGGGTTCAAGGACTGGCCCTAGGATGGCCTTCTGGGAACTGGCATGAAGGTCTGGGGTGCGGATGTAGGCCTGAGCCCCGGAGGGAGGGCTGGGCCCTGAAGGGAGGTCTGGCACATGGGCTGGGCCTCTGGGTAATGGAATGGTGGCCTGGGCCCCCACTACTGGGCTGTATCCTTGGTTCGAGGTCTGCGCCCCGCGATGGCCTCTGGGAACTGGCATGAAGCTCTGCGCCCTGGATGTAGGTCTGAGCCCCAGATGGAGGTCACATGTCTCCAAGCCTGGATTTTCCCACCTGCACTATGGGCTTATCCCCGGGCTGGCGGAGTAGTTAGGGACCCTACTATGGGTCCCTAACAGTTGGCCTTGACACTCCCTGTTCTGACCTCGGAGTTAAGGAGCCCTGGTCTGGCCCCAGCTCCGGGAGGAGCCTTCCTGGGCCCAGGGGACTCTGTTCTGCCAGGAGCTGAGCTCACGGGCGGGTCCCGGGGCCACATGTCGGTGGTTCTTCCTTTGCTGGGCGTCTGGTTTCCATCGCGCTGGCCCTAGTTCCTCTGGTATCCGAGCTGCTCTGCGGGAGGGGATGCGCCTACCTGGCTGTGCCCCAGCTCAGAGGCCGGGAGTCAGGCATCGAAGCCCACGGCGCCCTCCCGTGAGCCATGCGGGTCCGGGGTCCTGGGGGTGGGCGGGGAGGTCCTCGCCGCCTCTGTGTGCCCAGGGCCCGTCTGGAAAACGGGAGTAAATACTTCAGCTCTGCCTCCTCCACAGGTAGAAATAGACGTGAAAGTGCTTTGTCACCATAACTTATGAGCGTGGGGGTCGCCTCTGTTGGCATCGTGGTGAGCAGCTCTCTGCCCAGGGGCCGCGGCCGCACAGAACAGCCAGGCCTGCAGGCCGAGCACCCGGCCACACGGTCATGACGGTCACACAACCCTCGGGCCCCACAGAGGCCCATTCGGTGACCCCGAGGAGTGGCCGGGGCTCAGAAAGGAAGGGTCCCCTTGGTTGGGCACAAAATAACACAATAGTAACAGCCAACACTCACCACGTGCCCGGCACAATTCTCAGAACTTGCCCTGTATCCGCTGATGGAGTCTCGCAGGAGCCCTATGAGGGAGTAGCTGTACTCCCCCTTTAAACTCCTGTAAGGGTAGAAAGGCATTTGGGGAGAGGGACTCGGGAGCGCAGAGGCCCGGGGAGCCCTGGCCTGCGGGGGGCAGTGGGGGGCAGCCGAGCGCCTGGGGTGGAGGGGAAGCCGCAGGAGGCCAGGCTCCTGGGTGGGCGGGTGGGGTTCCTGGGAGGAGGGGCTGGGCCGCTGGGGTGCAGAGGCCAAGGCGGGAGGTGGGGCTCCTCACTCTGCTGCCTTCATACTTGAGCTCTGGCCCAGCTGCCACCCAAGTGGCCCCAGGGGAAGCCTGGCCGCCAGGACAGGCTGGGAAGCTGGGTGGTCTGTGGAGGAGCCCGCAGAGCCGGGTCTGCTGGGGTGGCAGCCACGTGGCCTGGGGCAGGGGGCATCTGTGCCAGGCGCCATCCTGGGAGCCAACCGGGGGAGGAGCCTGGAGCATCCCCCCCCCGCCCCCCTCCTGGGTCTGAGCCCCAGGCGCAGTGCCGGAACCTTCTCTCTGGAATAGAACGAAGCCCCTTCCCGAGGAGGCCTTCCAGGCCGAAAACACACCCGGGGCGCTCCCTCCCCTAAGGGCAGACACACCCGTGGGCTCCCTCCTAAAGGCAGACGGCCATGCTCTCCGGCACTGGCCTCCTGTTTCCTGCGCATCGAGCTGGGCCAGGACTTGGGGTGGGAAGGCCGGGTGTGTGCCGGGGAGACTCAGCTCGGCGGGGCGCCCTACCCTGTGTCCTGACTCTTCAGGACACAGCT
The DNA here is from genome assembly GCF_963259705.1 of Myotis daubentonii. Lineage (NCBI taxonomy): Eukaryota > Metazoa > Chordata > Mammalia > Chiroptera > Vespertilionidae > Myotis > Myotis daubentonii. Next base: position 83,180,293 of record NC_081848.1, read on the forward strand.
GACAAACCCAGCTGGAATTTCTAAGGAACACACAGGGTGGGGAAGGCCTGCAGGGAGAGGAGAGCGGCAGTTTTTAGTCATGAGGCACCCGGGTGTGATGTCTGTGCCAGAGATAAGATGAAGGGAGATGGCCGGGGAGATTGCCCCCCCTCCCCGCCCCCAGCGTCCAGGCGTCCGGGTGAGGTCACCGGAGAAGCATGTGGGTTCTGAGTGAGCCAGTGGGCCCAGGAGGGGGAGGGGTGCAGGTGGAGGGAGACGGGGGCGGGGGGTGGGGGAGAGGGGGAGAAATCACCCTGATCTTTCTATTTATTTTTATTTTATTTTATTTTTAAAAAATATTTTGATTTTTTACAGAGAGAAAGGGAGAGGGATAGAGAGTTAGAAACATGGATGAGAGAGAAACATCGATCAGCTGCCTCCTGCACATCTCCTACTGGGGATGTGCCCGCAACCCAGGTACATGCCCTTGACCGGAATCGAACCTGGGACCCTTCAGTCCACAGGCCAATGCTCTAGCCCAGTGATGGCGAACCTATGACACGCGAACTCATTTTCTTCGTTGATTTTTCTTTGTTAAATGGCATTTAAATATATAAAATAAATAGCAAAAATATAAATCTCGGTTTTACTATGGATGCAAATATCAAAAAATTTCTCTATGTGACCTGGCACCAGAGTTAAGTTAGGGTTTTTCAAAATGCTGACACACCGAGCTCAAAAGGTTCGCCATCACTGCTCTAGCCACTGAGCCAAACCAGTTAGGGCTCTATTTATTTTTAAATATATTTCTATTGATTTCAGAGAGGAAGGGAGAGGGAGAGATAGAAACATCAATGATGAGATTCATGAATCGGCTGCCTCCTGCACTCCCCACACTGGGGATCGAGCCCACAACCTGGGCCTGTGCCTTTGACCAGAATCGAACCTGGGACCCTTCAGTCTGCAGGCCGACGCTCTATCCACTGAGCACACCAGTGAGGGCTGAGCTTTCTGTTTAGAAGACGCAATGCTTGATGCCGAATAGAACCTGGGAGAGAGCTCAGGGACGGGCGCTGTGTGGACAGTGGAAGGTTGTCTCTACGGCAGGAGCACCCCGTCTTTGTCCGCACCCCCTGGGACATGTCCTGGGTCTGCAGGGAGACGCATCCACCGTGGCCAGAAACACTTCTGACAGCTGCCCTTTGCCCAGGGGGCATCCAGGGCAGCTCTGGCTGGCTGCGGTCAGGCCTGGGGAAAGGTTGGCCGCTGCTGGGAAGAGGAAGTGACCTGGGAAGAGGCGTGAGGCGGCGGCACAGGGTGAACTCGCGCCCCACCTGCTCCTCCGACTCCAGGTGGCTCTTTGGCCCAACCGGCATTTCCTCCTCCACACCTGCGGCCCAGCGGTGTTCCCACAGCCCAGCCCAGCACCTGCTTCCTTGCAGAAGGACGCAGACGAGTCCCAGGGGCCTGTTTGGCACCCAGCCCTGCGGAACGTTCTGGCCAAACACTCACCTTGTCCTGCCAGGAAGGTGTGGCCCCGCTGGGGACCGGCCCCAGCCAACACCCAGAGCCCACGTGGGCCACAGCCCCCAGCGGAGGCCGGGCAGGGCCGGGCAAACCTGCTATCGGGGTCGTCTTGGAGAAAACGCGGGAGTTTGCCGAGTGACTGAGGGTTACATCAGGCCCAAGTTTGGTGTGGAAAAGTGGTTAACTGGGGGGAAAAGCATGCATAGTATGATCTCATTTTGGGAAAAAAACCTATGAATTAATTAGGTATTAATAGTGATATTCACTGGGGCTAGGAAATTCCCCCCATCTCTCATTTTTATGGAGCTGTTTTCTCACACTCATTTTAAAATTCTTGCTATCGTTAGTTTTTCCAACTTCTACAATGCAGCTAGCTATATCCCTTTTATTGTATGAAAAGGTTATTTTAAAAAAATATATATATATATATCTTTATTGATTTTTTACAGAGAGGAAGGGAGCAGGATATAGAGTTAGAAACATTGATGAGAGAGAAACAGCGATCAGCTGCCTCCTGCACGCCTCCTACTGGGGATCGAGCCTGCAACCAAGGGGCAATCCCGTGATGGGACTCGAACCCAGGACCCTTCAGTTCGAAGGTCAATGCTCTAGCCACTGAGCCAAACCGGCCAGGGCTGAGGAGGTTATTTTCAACTTAAACATGTTCAGTTAAACATTGCTACCCTGAAAGATAGCAACGTGGGGCAGCTGCAGCCAGGGGCTCCGTGGGGGCCTCGGCCTACAGCCTGAGACCAGCCTCTTTCCCCTTTGTCTACCCCCCCCCCCCCCCCCCCGCTTAGAACCCCAACTGCCCAGGGTCCAGAAAACGCTGACACTGCATGGCGAGAAATAGTTAACTCTGAGTGATTTTTTTTTATTTTTTATGAATCTCAGTCTGGCTCCTTTAGCCACCCAGCCGTGCCTGGTCCAGACCTCTTACTGTCGGAAAATCCAACTTCATTTTAACAGCAGTTTGGGGAAAAGAGCAGGATTTGCCCTGGCCTGTGAGCTCAGTGGTTAGAGCGCCAGCCTGAGCACCAAAGGGTCTACGGTTCGATCCCTGGCCCAGGTCGGGGCATGTGCGGGAGGCAATCAATCGATATGTCTCACATTGATCCCTCTCGCTCCCTCCCTCTCTCTAAAAATCAATGGAAAAGATATCCGGGGGTGGGGACTAACAAGGACAACAAAAGGAAGGGCAGTGTTTGAGCTGCTCTTTCCTGCTTCTCACCTGGAGGCTCCTGGGACTGCCCCCCAGTCTTGGCGGGCGGCAGGGGGGGTGGGCTGGTTGCCATGACTGATGTGATAAGGAAGGACTGTCACTCAGGCCACAGGACTCGGGAGCTGGGAGGCTGAGACAAACCAGGTTGGGGGGGGGGGGGCATGGGCGTGGAGGGCAGGGCCTCCCTGGGTGCACAGGTGGGGGGTGGGGCAAGGAAGGCTGCTTGCCCATGTGGGTATGACAGGCATTGACACTCTGGATGGAACCTCGAACGGGCACCCGCACCCTCTCCCAGCCCCACCCCCACCTGAGCTCCAGGCCCAAACCTCCTCCCAAGCCCATTGACACTTGGTCTTGCCTCTGGCCCTCAGCCCAGCACCCCCGCCTCCTGGTGCCGCCTACAGCTCCGCAGAGGGCGGGAGGCCTGGGTTCTTCTGAGCGGACAGGCTCTGTGGGGGTGCTTCCTGGCTCCCTCAAAGCTGCCACGGCCCTTGCTGGTGTGGCTCAACAGATAGAACATTGGCCTGTGGACTGAAGGGTCCCGGGTTCAATTCCGGTCAAGGGCACATGCCCAGGTTGCGGGTTCGATCCCCAGTAGGGCGCGTGCAGGAGGCAGCCAATCCATGATTCTCTCTCATCTTTGATGTTTCTATCTCTCTCTCTCCCCCTTCCTCTCTGAAATCAATACAAATGTATTTTTTTTAAAAGCTGCTACCAAGTGTGAAGGCAGTGAGGTTTGGGGCTGAGGGAGGGCCCCCGCCAGCTTCCCACACGCCCCCCACTCCTGATGGGAGGGACACGGACAGGCCTGAAGCGCGTCCCGCTCCGCTTCCGCCCTCAGAGTTTATGAACTTGCAGGCGAGGAAGGAACGTGGGAAAGAACGTCATTTGGAAAAGCACTCGCACGTGTGCTGTGACAGCCCCCAGGTGAGGGCGCGCCTCCCCGCGGCCGGTGGGCGACTGCAGCGCCACCTGCTGGGCAGCTCCCCTCTGGGCTCCCATTATCCCAGGATCTCGGCCTGTCCTCCCGGGAGGCTTGTGTTTCGGACAATTCTGCCCTAAAATAAACTGTAATATGCGGATGAACGGAGGCTCGGAACCGAACCCTCGTTTGGTTTGATGTTTTCTGAGCAGATGGTTCGGATCCAGATCCAGGCCAAGCGCCTGGCTCAGGGCGGCCGAGACCTTAGGACAGTAGTTCTCAACCTTCCTAATGCCGCGACCCTTTCATACAGTTCCTCATGTGGTGGTGACCCCCAACCATAACATTATTTTCGTGGCTACTTCATAACTTTAATTTTGCTACTGTTATGAATCGTCATGTAAATATCTGATATGCAGGATGTATTTTCATTGTTACAAATTGAAATTAATGAAAGCATAGTGATGAATCACAAAAACAATATGTAATTATATGTGTTTTCCGATGGTCTTAGGCGACCCCTGTGAAAGGGTCGTTCGACCCCCATAGGGGTCGCGACCCACAGGTTGAGAACCGCTGCCTTAGGACATTTGTAGTTTGCTGCCCTCTTGTGGCTCAGACGTGAGGAACGCATTGCATTCTCCTTCTGACACTGTCTGGCTCGTTTATTTGTTCCGCAGTTAGGGAGCGAGGCCGCCGCGCAAAGTGTGGGGCCAAGGAGAGTCCCATCCGTGGTCTCTGCGTAGGCAGTGCCCAGGCTGGTGGCCATCACTTTTCACAGAACCAAGGTCCAGGGCTCCAGTCCGCACCCGGGCTTGCAACGAGGGGTGGCCACGCCCATGCTCAGTGGGGCTGCTTGGCCACGGAGGTCAGGGGGCCCCAGCCGAGCCGAGCCTCCGGCGTCTCTGATAACAGTCACTTCCCTTGTGAACGGCAGAACTGATAAGCTCAAGTCACGTCCTCCCACTGGCCTCCCTGCCTCCCTTCCTTTTCCCTTTTCTACCGCGATCGTATCTTCTCCAGAGCCTCTCCCTTTCCCACCCCTGAAGTAACCCGGCTTAGCCTTCTGTGATGGGCCGAATAGGGTCCCCTCAAAACTCTCAGGTCGAAGCCCTAACCCCACCTGGGCTGGAGATGGGGCCTTGGGAGGGACGACTGAGGCCAGGTGAGGCTGCGAGGGGGCCCTCGGTGAATCTGGCTGATGCCCTTATAGAAGGGGAACCTGGCCACAGCGTATGTGATGCAGCGGCCACGCGAGGAGCCGGGGAGGAGGCCCCAGGAGAAGCCAAACCTGCCGACACCTTGATCTTGAACCTCCAGCCCCCAGAACTGGGACAAAATACCCGTGTTTAAGCCACTGTCTGCGGGACTGTGGCCGGCAGGCCTAGCAAACGAATGCACCTGCTGACAAATCCTTATTTCGAGGCGCAGCTGTTGCATGTGGAGGCTTTCAAGGACATCTAAGCACAGACTCCCTCCTGGGCCTGGCCACTCCGACATTTGTCCATAGGACACTTAAGACAAACACTGTGCAAGTATTTTTTTTTAAAAAAATTTGTTTTAATTGATTTTAGAAGGAGAGGAGGAGGAGGAGCAGGAAGAGAGAGAGAGAGAGAGAGAGAGAGAGAGAGAGAGAGAGAGAGAAACATCGATGTGAGAGAGATACATCAATTGGTTGCCTCTTGTTGAGCCTGCACCCTGGGCATGTGCCCTGACTGGGAATTGACTGGGATGATGCTCAACCGACTGAGCCACACTGGCCAGGGCCACTGAGCAATTCTTTAATTTCCTTTACTCTTCAGAGCGACCTATGTTTCTAGATGAAGTTAACTTGCCCGGGGTCACCAGCAGAGTTCGTCTCGGCTCTGCCTCCGAGTGCCACCTCCTCCTCTTAGTCCCGAGCAGGATCAGAGGACAGGAGCCAGAACCGTGTGACTGTCGGGGGTGAGCCATAGGCCCTGCTGGTACCGGCATGTGTTTCATTCCTTCCTGAACCCGCTCAGAAAAGCTCAGTTCTGCCGACCTCCGGGGTGCGCTCCCAGGGAGGGCCTGCACGCTCCGGCCTTTGTCCACGGGGACTCCTAGCCACACGGCTGTTCTTCCAAATCACATTTTATCAGAGGCCCGTGGAAGCCGAGTGATGGGAAGTTCGAGCCCCAGGACTCGCCGTGAGGACCCACAGGGCGTGCGGCAGCAGAGGCTGCTCTGAGCGGCGCTGCGCAGCTGAGCAGCGAGACACGGGGTGGGGGTGGGGGGGGGGCGCAGGCTCATGTGTGAGCCCCAGGGAACTCTCAGACCGCCCGTGATCACCTTCATCCCCAGATGAGGGCGCTAGGGGTTACCACAGGGTCCTTTGAATGTATCTGGAAACCTCTATATCAGTGAGTCAGGGGAGATCTGACCTTTCTTAGGAAAACCAGTGTCCCCCCCTTTCCCCCCAGGGAGTCTCTTGCCCAGTGCTGTCCTGAGCCCGTGGTTGCTGCGACCTGGCCTTTGGCGGCCCCACTAGACTTCGCCCACGGGCTCTGCTGCTCCGGTCTGGCTCTGGGACGCCTCCCCCGGCTCTCTGCTTCCCACCTCGCCCCTCATGTCCCCTCAGAACGTGCACACCCTGGGCGGGTGAGCCCTGCCGCTTCGGGGGCGGGTCCCCCAATTCCAAGGGCGGTTTCTGCTGGGCTACGCTCCTGCGTTTCTTCTTCCTCACCCGAGACCCTGCGACAGTTCCAGAGACGGGCTGGCCCCCCCCCCCCCCCCCCCCCCCCGTATTCGCTCGTCTCACTTGGACGTCACTGTGGGCGTCGCATCCCTCCGGAACCCGCCCCGCACCCAGCAGCCACTTCCTGAGCAAGGCGACAGAAGGCGGGACAGACCGTAGAGTTTTCCATCTCTAGCTCTAATTGCTCAGGCTACGTCTCCTCGCCAGGAAACTGTACTTTACCTGCAGGCTGGCACCTGGATACAGTCTTGGGGGGCGGGTGGGCGGGGCGGGGGTGGCGGGAGTGGGCTCAGAGCAGGTCGAGGTCAGTGACGCTGGTCGTGTTGAGGTCAATGCCGCAGTGCAGCTTGCCGGCCTGGGCGGCCGCCCAGGGCATGGACTCCGAGGTCCACTTGGCCGCCCAGTCTCCTGCTTTGTTGACCAAGATGACACCCCCTAGTCCTTTGAGCTTCGACTTCATGTAACCCAGCGACACCTCAGCAGCCTCCTCTAACGTCTTTCCTGAAAACAGGGGCAGGTTGAGAAACAGCGGGTCAGTTACTTCCGACGGAATCTGATGGAAGAATCGCGCGCGGTGTGAAAACCCAGAGCGCGCTGGCGGGGGTTCTTGGCGGACCATGTCTGTCTGAGTGCCCCCAAGAGGGACGGTCCCCCACCTCCCTCTGAGCAGGGCCTTTTCTCCCACCCAGGCTCCGAGCCGCCGCTGCCCCCTACAGGCGGCGGACAGTGCTGCTAACAAGCTGAAAGCAACCAGCGCAGCAAAGGAGAAAGGGGGGAGGCCCGTCCCCATCTATTTACAAGCAGCTTCTGTTCACTCGCCCGTCCGTCCGTCCGTCCGCAGACGGCGCGGCCTCGGTCCGCGTACCTTGCTCCACGTGGAAGAGCGTGAGCCTGGCCAGGTTCACCTTCAGGATGCTCTCCCCGTGCCCCGTGGTTGAAATGGCTCCAATGTCATTGTCGGCGTAGCCCCCGGATCCTGCTCGGAGGGAAGGGTGGGTTCTGCCTGAGCAAGAGGGAGGCCGTTCACACACACAGTCCGAGTCTAAAGCTACCTCGATGTCCAGTCCCAGAGCGCAGACAAGGTCAGAGGGGGGGCCATGACCTTGGGATGCCAAGGTGGACCAGTAAGCACCTGTGACCGCCCTGAAATCAGGAGATGCAGGGAGCCCGGGTGGGGGAGGGGAGGGGGGAGGCCGGGGCAGCTACCCCAGGACAGCTCCTCCTTTGCCCCACACCCCCGAGTCTGCACCCCCTCCCCACCACCCGCTCCTGGGAACGAGAGGGAACCGGCTCCAGTCCTCATGGGGCACGTTTTAATCTGTAACATTTCTGTGGCGAGCGGTGCATCCCTCTGGTGCCACTCAAACCTAATGATCACGCCCGCCAGCTCTCAGCTGTCTCGCTCGCTAATCTGCGCCCGTGCCTGGGCAGAGGGCGGCGTATTTAACATTCGGGACTAAGTCTGTGGATCCGGAAACTAGAGCTGGAGAGAAGAGGGAGGCACGGTGGGTAGCTTGGGGGCACCTTCAGCTTCCTGATCTCCATCTCCCTCCCCATGTCACCCCGACTCAGGTCATGCGCTTGAGGGAAAACAGCGCCTGCTGGGTAGGAAGCTGCCGCTCCCAGAGGGGAGGGGAGGGAGGGGGAGGGGAGGGGAGGGGAGGGAAGGGGAGGGGAGGGGAGGGGAGGGGAGCAGTCAGCAAACGTGAACTTGATGATGGGAAGGAAATGGGGGCGGGGGTCCTCCGGCAGCACTACCTATGCAGGGCGAGTCCCCGACTCGGCCGACCATCTTATTCACGATGCCCCCCGTCGAGGTGGCATAGGCGACGTCTCCTTTGGAGTCCAAGGCAACAGCGCCCACCGTTCCCAAGTGTCTGCAAAAAGCAAACAGAAAAGAAAGTGGCAGCGTGAAGACGGGCACCACGCAGCTCAGTGCCTGCCAAGGCCACGCCGCCTGCAAATGGCAAACGGGACACACGGACCCCCACGGTCCTGACTCAGGAGCCGGCAGGGAAAGCGTAAGGTGACAGTGCAGCTCAGACTTGAGTGCGATGAACAATTCCCTGGGCCCCCCCCCCCCCCGTCCCGTCCCCCTCCCCCTCCCCCCTTCCCTTCCCCTCCCCCTCATTCCCTTTTCCCTTCCCCCTCCCCCAGAGACCCGGAGTTCCCATCCAGGGTGGGACCCGAGACCCCGCATTTCCGACCACCTCCCAGGTGCCTGGCCGCGCCCCGCGTTGCCAGGACTTGCTGTAAAGACGAGATGCGGTCATTTCCCCCGACCATTTTGTTATACACCGTCCAGAAGAAACACTGAAAGAGTTGCACGGTAGCCACACGCCCACCCCCCCCATCCTGCAGCGAGCGAGGTGTGGGGCACTTTTGTGGGTGCCCTGCGGGCTGTCCCTCCCCTGGAGCTGCCAGGCCCAGGCCACAGGGCTGTCAACCTCCACGTTTCACTAAGGTGACTACAGCGGCGGGGGTTGGGGGGTTGGGGGGGTGGGGGGGTGGGGTGGGGTGGGGAGGGGAGGGGGTGGGGAGGGGAGCGTGGGTGGCACTGGGCTGTGTCTAGGGCCTCAGGAGGAAGTGGGGGCCAGCCCCGCTGATCCCCCAAAACCCGAACACAGCTGCTAAACTCATGGGATTTCGGGGAGGCCACCGTGGCGGGAGAGAGCAAAGCCAGGGAGGGTGTGGGAGGCCACAGGCTGGCCGGCAGCCAGACGGGAGGCTGGGACAGGTGGGTGACCGCCAGCCGGCCGGCGACCCAGGTCAGTCCTGTCTGAGGCCGCCATCCAGGCTCAGTGGCCCCTGCACGCTCAGCGTGGAGTCCCGGCTGGGACCCCGCAGCACAGGGCCACCCTGCGCACAGGCCACCGGGAGGGCTTCCCCCAGCGACTGCGGAGACCTGGGCCTGTGAGCCGAGACGCGTCACAGCGTCGGCCGTGGTTTAGAAAGGACCAGGCCCCCCCCCCCCCCCCAACGCGGCTACAATGGAGGCCTTGGTATCGGGTGTGGGCCGGGCTGTGCGGGGCCTGGGTCCTCACTCACCCCGGCAGGAGAGGGGAAGCCCCTCTGGAGCCCTGGCCAGGGTGGCTCAGTGAATAGTGCGTCGGCCCGTGAGTGCACCGAGGGGCCTCGGTTTCGATTCCGGGTCAAGGGCACGGACCAACCTTGAGGCAACCGATCGATGTGTCTCTCTCACATCCATGTTTCTCTCTCTCTCCTCATTCCCTTCCACTCTCTCTAAAAACCAATGGGAAAAATATCCTCGAATGAGGATAAAACAACAACAAAGACGGCCTCCGGAAAGCCACGCGCAGCGTCTACGGCAGCCGGTGCAGCAATGGCACTCCTACACCTTGCCCAACGGGGCGAGCAGGCCTGCTCCCGCGCATGCACTGGGGAAAACCCTAAGATGCAAACTGACCGAACAGCAGAACAACTGGCCACTATGAAGCACACTGACCACCAGGGGGCAGACCCTCATCGCAGGAGCGTCTTTCTTCCTGCCCTCCCCCCACCAAGGGAGGTGACCAGGGGGCAGGGCCGCCCAGCAGGCAGCACCAGGCTGCCAGCCAAGGTGGGTGCCAGTGGGGGTCCCCCGATCACCCGCCCACTGGTTGCCCCACAGCTTGGCCCTGATGGCCGGCCAGGCCTAGGGACCCTACCCTGTATGTTGGGAACAGTCTCTTAGAGTTAAAAATTAAAACCTGGCAAGGCTACTCTAACACTGAAAAAACAGGATGATGCAGCGATGACATGCATGCATGGATCAGGCTTGCACATTTTGTGGTCAGCCCTGATTCGGACACTTATAACTGTGTGACAACACCAATTACTTAACTTCTCTCTGCTTCAGTTTTTCCACCCGTAAGATGGGGAAAATGGTTCTACTGCCTCAGAAGGATCATGTTATGTACTGCTTTTTATAATCAGGGCAAATAAATGTAGCTGCCCATACAACAGCAAGATGCCTCTCACCTGTATGAAAAGTATGGTCACTGGTGCATGCAGAGGGATTGCGAGAGGGATGTCCGACTGCCGGTTTAGGCCCTACATCCCCCGAGGGGTCCCAGATTGCGAGAGGGCGCAGGCCGAGCTGAGGTCCGCCCCCGCCCCGCCCCCGTGCACAAATTTCATGCACCGGGCCTCTAGTTTAGTTATAAACATGTGATAAATGTGTCTCAATATATACTGTCCTGCTATGGTATTCATGTGACTGAACGCTGACAAACCACCAATGAGGACTTAGTTGTTAATGTTCACATCTGGATCCTCTCATCAGCTGGGGACGCCGGGAGGAGTGAAACAAGACACACACACAAAATACATCAATTGTGTATTCACTCCGTGAAGTTGATTTTCCTCGCCTCGTATCAGAGAGCACTGACGACGTTCTCATAATCAGCATTTCCACACAGCACCCACCCCACGGGGAAAGCGCTGAACGAGGCGGACTTTCCTGAGTCCATAGACTTCTCAGCAAGTTCTTCACTCATTTTAGTTGGAGGAACTTCCCTCCACTGAGGCAGCAGCAGCTGGAATTTCCAATAGAATTCTGGAAGCTGGATTACCTAGATTTGGAAATGAATCCCGATTCTGACGTTACCACACTCAAATGCAATACGGGGTTACATATGATAAACTCTCCTCGCAGAAGATATTACCACTTTCATTTGGTCAGATGCATCACAATCCCTTATTTAGATCCATGCGGGACATCTTAAGTTCTTTCAAATTTAAATGCTGGTGGTTATAAAGAAAACTGAAAACAGCAGTACGTTGTTCAAACCTCTCTTCAAGTGGTGCTACGCTCTGAGAGTGGACAGAGAAGTAGCCTCAGTAGAAACTGGTTTGAGGATTTTGGACGCGAGTCGGCTCCACGCCAGAACAATATCTTTGTTTCCTTGATCCAGTTTCCTTATATTTGATGGGGTTGTTACTCTTGCATAGTTCACATGCACTTTTGGTTTTGTTTCTCTAAACTTAAAAGGATGCTTTCAATCCTTTTAAAAAGCAAATAACCAAACTTGGAGGTTTTCAAAGCTTCTGTTAAGCTTAGCAATAGAAATTGACAGTTCAAACTAAGTAACTGTAGATAGCATACATTCAAAATTAAATTTCACTTTCTGTTAAAGGCCATGATTTGTTCTTTGAGAATCTTCTGTGGTTTTGCTCAACTCTTCTTCTTTTTTCTTTAAAATATTTTATTGATTTTTTTACAGAGAGGAAGGGAGAGGGACAGAGAGTTAGAAACATCGGTCAGCTGCCTCCTGCACACCTCCCACTGGGGATGTGCCTGCAACCAAGGTACATGCCTTTGACCGGACTCGAACCTGGGACCTTTCAGTCCGCAGGCCGACGCTCTATCCACTGAGCCAAACCTGTTAGGGCTGCTCAACTCTTCTTATCTAGATTGGATTTAATTACTTCAACAGCATTTAGTTGGTGTTCCCACCACGTGTCTGAGATCCGTTGTGAAGTCAGCTATGCGTCTGACCAAGCTGCTCCATTTTGGGCAGATCTAGACCCCGGATTGTCCCACAGCATCTTCACTGTTGGCCCAGCTGAGGGCGTGTCTCCTAGAAAAAGTCAAACCGTGCGCTGTACGCGTGTCACACAGAGTACTGCTGGATTCTTGGCCACACTTCATGCTTCTATGCCTTTTGCTTACCAACCACGTTAGCTCCCTATCATAGGCTTGCCTTCCATCCTTTAATTTAATTTATTTAAAAAATATTTTTCTTGTTTTCAGAGAGGAAGGGAGAGGGATCTATATAAACATCAATGTTGAGAGAGAATCATGGATTGGCTGCCTCCTGCACGACCCCTACTGAGGATCGAGCCTGCAACCGGCACCAGTGCCCTGACAAAGAATCGAACCATGACCTCCTGGTTCATAGGTCGATGTTCAACCACTGAGCCATGCGGCCAGGTGATCATTTTATTTTTTTAAATACATATTTTTTTTATTTCAGAGAGGAAGGGAGAGGAAGGGAGAGGAAGAGAGAGAGATAGAAATATCAATGATGAGAGAGAATCATTGATTGGTTGCCTCCTGCACACCCCCTACTGCGGATTGAGCCCACAACCCGGACATGTGCCCTTGACTGGAATCAAAACCTGGGACCCTTTAATCTGCAGGCTGACGCTCTATCCACTGAGCCAAACCAGCTAGGGCTAGGCGATCATTTTAAACATTAATTTTAGTCTAAGTTAAAAAGCGTTCCCCAATTCTTCTCTTCTTTCAAAATGCATCCCTTAAAAAACAGGTGTAAAGCCACTGAAATGCTCATTGATTTAAGCTTGCTTTTCTTCTCCGAGGAGTGTAACGATGCACAGACTGTTAGCTGTTCAACATGTCTTCTCACCAGGGAACATTCTAGTTGAACTGAGTACTTTAAAAAGTTTACATGTGATTTCATCTCTCAGGTATTACCCATTCAATCAACCCATCTAGATAGTGATCATTAGTTTCCTTATTATTTATCCTAATCACACGTTTGGCATTTTATCAGATTGTGAGATAACTGTTACTCAACCTAGAAAGTTTCCATTGTTTTTGTAAACACTGTGTTGCGCGCCTGGAAGGCAGCGTTCGGCTTGGCTAATGTCGGGCACCTGGCCTCATTCTTTGGAGGACACGACACTGATGTTTCATGCCAGTGTTTGCCCGGGTTATCAGTGGTCTGCTGTCGAGGCAGCGTCCCCCCCACTGCTGGCACCCGCTCCGTCCCGTTCTGTGCGGGAGGCTGTGGATTAGCAGCTACGGCGTCCGTTGGGGAAGAAGCCGACGTTGCAGGGACTTCATCCGGACCCGCCAGGTTGTGGATTTGGAGAGAACAGTGGTTGTGACTTTCATTGTTTGGACGAGTCATGAGCTCTTCCTTGGACAGAGACTGTTGTGCCCGTGCGTAGCTTTTGTGGGCTCAGCCGGGAAGAAGGCGGCCTCCTTTTACTGTTTTGCCTCTAAAAATGCAAGCAGACGGCTTCTTGGAGGTTTTTTTTTCTTCTTCCTTCTCAGTTTTTCCTTCGGGAGCTCCTCTGGTCTTTTCTATCAAGAGCGTGAGATGTGCACCCATTTTCAATGATCTAGGGTTGAAAAAGCGAAATGTAATTATATTGAACGCACAAAATTAGAATATAGTTTCATCAAAACTAAAGAGCAAATCAGTAGAAAAAATTTTAGGTACAGTTTAAAAAAGTTAGTTTTTTCCTAAAAGATGCAAAATTATCTCTATATATAAAAGGCTAATCTGCAAATTGTCCCCTCGGAAGTTCGACCGGGAGATCGGGAGTTCGATCGCTTGCTATGACATGCGCTGGCCACCAGGGTGCGGCGCGGAACAAAGGGACCCTACCCGTGCATGAATTCTGTGCCCTGGGCCTCTAGTCTATTAATATTACAGTCAAACCATGAATTACAATGACTCTGAAACCCAAAATTGCTTAAAAGCTGGAAATTTTAACTTAATACCTTTGAAAATTCAACTAAATTGTTTAAACCTTTTATACGAATACAAGCATCCCTACTTCTAACATTCAGTGTGCGTTTAGCTGCCAACATAAAGCACTGGGTCTTCCTGCAGGTGCTGTGAGGACTGCGCTGCCCAGTCCAGCGGGCACTGGCCACTCGGGTGCACCAAGCACAGGAGACGGGGAGTCCGCAGGGAGACGGGCTGCAAATGTCAAGTACACGTCCGATTTTGAAGATTTCGTATGAAAGAAGAATATAAAATATCTCAAATAATTTCTTTCCTTCTTTTTTTTAATCCTCACCAGAGGACATTTTTTCATTGATTTTTAGAGAGAGTGGGAGAGGGAAAGACAGAGAGAAACATCAACGTGAAAGGAACACATCGACTGGTTGCCTCCTGCACGCACCCTGACCAGGGCCTGGGCCGGGGAGGAGCCTGCAACCCAGGTATGTGACCTTGACCGGAATCGAACCTGGGACCCTTCGGTCTGCAGGCCGATGCTCTATCCACTGAGCCAAACCAGCCAGGGCTCAAATACTTTCTTATACTGATGATGTGTTTAGACATAATGGGTTCAATATATATAATATTAATTTCACCTGTTTCTTTTTACTTTTTAAAAATAAGGCACTCATATTGGACAGTGCTGATCCAGACCTACATATACAGGGTGTCCCCCCAAAATGTATACACACACTTTGAATAATTATAAAGTCAGTGTTTATTAAAATACATTTCATTTTCAACACTGAGCTATCGGCTGTTAACGTGTGTATCGATTTTTGGGGGGACACCCTGTATATACAAACTTAAGAGTGACAGGCACCAGCCCTCGTGTACAAGTCTGGCAGTTGCTGTACCAACTCACGAACGCCCCAGAACCACACATTTAAACAAAGAGAACGGAGACGCGGCACCACCGAGAAGCAACACGCCGTTAGGCGAGAACTGACTTACCAAGCTATCACTTGCCTTTTTCTCTTACCTGAGCTGCTGTTCGCTCTCCCCCACCCCGAGCGGGGCCCGATGAGGCCGGCAGCGTCGCGATCCACCGACCTTTCGACTCAGGCGGCCTCTGCTTCCAGGACACAGAGCAAGGGGCGCACAGAGGCGCCTCCCTGGGGGCTGAATGGTGTTAGTCACGAGCGTGGACGACGAGGGCTATGGGTCACGCGGTGCCAGGTGCCCGGGTACCTGTAACACACCAACTGCTTTGTGGTTTTGTGACCGGAGGGTCCCCCGAGGGCAGGGCCCGGGACAGAGCCCTTCGTGCAACCCTGGCTGGCGGAGAGGTGTGTCAGGAAACAGCGTGGCGGCATCTGCGAAATCGTACATGGACCACTGACAGAGCCTCCCCGTCCCCGTGCTGTGGTGTCCGGGGACTCCGCCTGCGGACACCACAGCACGCTCCGCGGGTTACCAACAGCCGCCAACGTAGGCCGCCGGCCGCCCGGTGAAACACACCCTTACCGCGGGAGACGCCTCCTGTACCCGCCTGCCGCCATCTAGGCCGGCCATGCTGCCTTCGAGAAAGCTCCCTAGGACTAGGTGACAGTAGAGGCGCCCCTGGCTAAGCGGCTCACATCTGAAAACCAGGCAATGCCAGTAGATTCCGTTCCATTGTCAGCTCCCAGGCCACGTTCAAATTTCATCTCTCACATTTCGTTTCAAATAAGGGGGGTTTTATTTGGGATTCTGACCCCTGTAACAGGAAACTGCAGTTCAGGACGTAGGATTAATGTGAACCTGTAAGACAGCGGTTCTTAACCTGTGGGTCGCGACCCCTTTGGCGGTCGAACGACCCTTTCACAGGGGTCGCCTAAGACCATCCTGCATATCAGATATTTACATGACGATTCATCACAGTAGCAACATGACAGTTATGAAGCAGCAACGAAAATAATTTTATGGTTGGGGGTCACCACAACACGAGGAACTGTATGAAAGGGTCGCGGCGTGAGGAAGGTTGAGAACCGCTGCTCTAGGAGCTGCGCTGCTTTCTCTGCACCCTAAAAGGACGTCAGGGGCCCCAGAGGGAACACCAGAGGGCAGAGCGTGTTTCGTCTATAAGATAGCAAGCTGGTCCAGAAGCATCGAGTCCTGGCCCGTATGGCTCAGTGGATAGAGCGTCGGCCTGCGGACTGAAGGGTCCCGGGTTCGATTCCGGTCAAGGGCACATGCCTGGGTTGCCAGCTTGATCCCCAGTAGGGGACGTGCAGGAGGCAGCCAATCAATGATTCTCTCTCATCATTGATGTTTCTCTCTCTCTCTTTCCCTCTCCCTTCCTCTCTGAAATTAATAAAAATATATTTTAAAACATAATAAAATAAAAATATATTTTAAAAAAGAAAAAGAAGCATCGGTGAGTTCACACAGTAACGCAGGCACGCCTGTATTAAGTCATGCTGGGAGGGAGCTCTGCTGGCTGAGTGTCAGTGAGTTCTCACCCTGTATCAGTGATGGCGAGCCTTTTGAGCTCGGCGTGTCAGCATTTTGAAAAACCCCAACTTAACTCTGGTGCCGTGTCACATAGAGAAATTTTTTGATATTTGCAACCATAGTAAAACAAAGATTTTTATTTTTTTACATTTATTTTATATATTTAAATGCCATTTAACAAAGAAAAATCAACCAAAAAAATGAGTTCACGTGTCACCTCTGACACGCGCGTCATAGGTTCGCCATCACTGTCCTATATCATAAAAGCGTAGTATGCAAATTATCCCCTCCACCAGAGTTCTTCTGGGAATTCGACCAGGGGGCGGGCTGGGCGGGGGAAGGGAGGAAGGCCTGGCGCTGGCAGGTGGCCAGGGGAAGGGAGGGACACTCTTGCCATCGGCGGCAGCCGCTAGGGACCCTGCCAGTGCATGAATTCTGTGCACTGGGCCTGAGGTAGCAGTAATCAATGAGGTTAAGTTTATTATTATTAAAAAGCAAAGGGGCAGTCTTCCCGTTACTGTGTGCATTATGCTGTTCAAAGAGTGAAACTGCTGAGCGCTGCTGGGCTTCTGGAAGAACTGTAAGCAACCCAACATCCGCCCGCCTTTCACACCCGAGCATCCCCCACCGCGAGCCTCAGGCGGCGCTTACTTTTGCGGCTCTGGCTTCGGAGCGCTTTTGCAGTGCTTCTCCTTCTCGAGGCGTTTTCTGTTTCTCTCTGTTACCAGCTGCTCCCTGGGAACCTCTTGGACCCCCATGGCGGCTGCGAACTCGGCGGCCCCCCGGTCAGTCAGGAAGCAGTGAGGCGTCTGGACCAGATGGAAACGGGGTGAGTTTTTGAAAAAGTTGAAATCTTTTTAGCTGTTCCTACCGGGCGAAGAGAATGCCTCCTCTCCGGGTACAAAACCTCAGAAATGCAGATTTCAGTGGCTCACTTTTCTGAATGTTGAAAAGAGGCTGGCTTTGAGTTTTCTATTTAAAAAAAACCCCACAAAAATAAAAATGATGGTATAATGCTAGAGATGTGACTTACATAGGTCTTTTAAAAAAAATCCTTACCCGAGAATATATTGAAACATTTTAGAGAGAGGAAAAGAGAGGGAACGAGAGGGAGGAGGGAAAGGGAGGAGAGAGAGAGAGAGAGAGAGAGAGAGAGAGAGAGAGAGAGATAAAACATTGATGTGAGAAAGAAACATCAATCAGATGGCTCCCGTATGCATCCTGACCAGGGATCGAACCTGCAGCCTAGGTCTGTGCCCTGACTGGGACTTGAACCCTGGCATTTTGGTGTATGGATGACGCTCCAACCAACCAAGCCACCCGGCCAGGGCTACATATGATCTTACATTTAGAGAACATGATCCGTTTTTATTTAACACATCCTATGAAACAGCTGGTCTGTTTGGTTTGCATGTGCTATGTTCTACGTGTTGTGAGAAGGCTGGACACGGGAACATAACAGGGAGACAAAGCGATCACTGGTCAAGTTACATCGCCCTCGGAGTCAGACCCTGGCTCCGTGGAGGGACTTGACATTCCTTCCCTCCTTTCACACAATTGGAAGAGTGACCTCAAGTACGTCCCCACAGGCAGGCCCCTTCGGTCACCAAGGGCCGCGGCCGCCCCCAGGGAAAGGGCGCTTCTCTGGCCGCGCATACCTTCTCCATCACGAGCCGTGCCAGCTTGATGGGGTTCGCGATACAGCGCACGGCAGACACGGCGCCCGAAGACAGGTCTTTTCCACTCATGATACTGGCGTCCATTTCCACCTCCCCATTTACGTTCAAGACGGATCCACAGCCTAAACCCACAAGGAAGGGGAAAGCAAGAATCCAGAATTCAGAACTGGCTCCGAGCTCCCGCTGAGCTGCCCACTTTACCTCCCCCTCCACTCCGGCGCCAAAGGAAGATTTCTTAAGACAGAAACCTGACTTGGTAGCCCATGACCTGCCAATCAAAACTACGGAGCCCTTCTGACTCACTCTCCCAGCTTCACCTCCTCGCCCGGCGAGGTGTTCCTGACCTGTCAGCTTTCCCTGAACGCACCATCAGCTCTCATTGCCCTGTGCTTGGCAATGCTGTTCTCCTTCCCGCTAGGACACTTCCTCCAGCTTTCTCGGCCTGCATAATGCCTATAAGTCTAGTCTCTCTCTCTCTCTCTCTCTCTCTCTCTCTCTCTCTCTCTCTCTCTTTAAATTATTATTGATTTCAGAGAGATAAGGAGAGGGAGAGAGAGAAACATCAGTGATGAGAGAACCATTGATCGGCTGCCTCCTGCACACCCTCTATGGGGGATGGAGCCCGCAACCCAAGCATATGCCCTTGACTGGAATTGAACCTGGGTCCCTTCAGTTCGCAGGCTGACACGCTATCCACTGAGCCAAGCCAGCTAGGGCAGTCTAGCTATTCTTTACCTCTTTGTGATGGTTTCCTCATCTGTAAAAATGGGGTAAGAACAAAGCTCAAGAATATTTAAAGGCTTATAAACATATCCGGCCCGAACAAGGTAAAATTCGGTGTTTGGTATCCAGTAGGAAATTACCAGGCACACAAAGAAACTGGAAAACATGACCCATAATAAGGCAAAAAAAAAAAAAAAAAAAAAGTCAATCCATGGTAATAGATCCAGGAATGACGCAAATGATAGCATTAGTAGACAAGGATGTTAAAGCAGCGGTGACAACTATATTCCTTATGTACCAGAGCGTGGAGGAAACTATGAAAGAGGCTCAAATAGAACTTCTAGAGATGAAAACAAAAGACGACTGAACTAGAACCTACTGGGTGGGATTAACACCCGATCAGGGGTGTAGATGGGTCAGAATCGAGCTGAATTGTTGGACACCTCGCCGGTGCCTGAGCACTGCTCGGTGGGGTGGGAAAACCCACACGCACGGAACGAGGTGCAGAATCTTAGGAGCAAAGGCAACCACATGGAGCAAAGCTAAGCCTTTTCAACAAGTGGTGCTGGAACAACTGGCCATCCACATGCAGAAGAAGATAAATGCAAGTAAGCAAATAGCATGTGACAAAAATCAACTATTTTCATAACCCAGCAATGAACAATCGGTAACTGAAATTTTAAAAAGCATGTCGTATTTACCCCGCCACCAAAATACATGAAATAATTAGGTATAGATCTAACAAATGATGAGAGAGAATCATGGATCGGCTGCCTCCTGCACGCCCCGCCCTGGGGATGGAGCTCGAAATCCGGGCACGTGCCCTGACCGGGAATCGAATCGTGACCCCCTGGTTCTTAGGTCAACGCTCAACCACGGAGCCATGCCACCGGCTGGGCTACGTAACCTTTCTGTGCCTTAGTTTTCTCACCTGACACATGAGCATAATAATTACACCCAACTCATCAGACTACGGTGCAGACGCAATGAGTTAGTTAATCATGCACATTTCGCAGACACTGTCGGGTCAGCAGTGGGCATTCAGAGCAGTTATGATCATGATGACTCTAATCCACTGAGTGAAAGGGGCAAACACAGACTGATCCATTCTCACGGCTGCATTTACATGGCGTTCCCGAGAATGCAAATCCGTCCACAGCAGTGGTTCTCAGCCTTGGCTGCAGATGAGAATCACCTGGGAATCTTTCTAAAATCCTGATTTCTGGGCCTCCTCCTCCTCCAGAAATTCTGTTTCTTTGTTACTAATGTCGTGGCTCCCACCCCATCACAAAGAAACAGAATTTCCGGAGGACGAGGCCCGGAAATCAGGATTTTAAAAAGATTCCCAGGTGATTCTAATGTGCAGCCAAGGTTGAGAACCACAGGTCTACAGAGACAGAGGCAGCTCAGCGGACACTTGGTGCTGGGGATGAGTGGGGGAGAGTCACGGCAAAGAAGCGACTTTTGGGGGTGATGGGAAGGTTTTAAACCTTGATTCTGGGCGGGCTCCCCTTCCCAGCAGCATGCCCCAGCCTTTCCCTCCCCTCTTGTCCCCCCACAGGCCTGCATCACCTAAACTCGAGGAGACCCACCAGCCGTGCACCAGCCGGCCAACGGCCAGTGGCAGCTCCACCAGGGTTACCCCCCCACCCCCCCCACCCCCGCCCGACCCAACCTGCCACAAGGCCCCTTTTTACCTGACTTCTCAGTGGCCAGAGCAGCCCCCCCTTTCCCTGTTGCTGCTTCTACCCTAGGCCCTTCCTTGGGTCACTATCCCCAACTCTAATAAGCGTCCTCTCATTTTTTTTTTTTTTAAATCTTGCTTGTGATGTGGTTACACAGGTGTATTATGCATTTTTCACAACTCCAAATGGACGCAGTTTACGGTAGTAGTACCCCCAACGCCCCCACAGAAAGATGTCATAAGAACACCTCTTAACGATGTGAAGAGGTTACAGGGGGAAAAAGGGAGGAAAAGCTTAAACAAGTTTAAAGCAACTTGGTCAACAGGTACTAGGAGAAAAATGAAATCTCTGAAGCATTTTAAAGTCGACCCCAAGGCGGATTCGCTTCACGAACCCGTTAGACGGGGTCCCGTTCCTCCGGGGGAGTCGCCGAACCGGCTTGGCCGCCGCGCAGACCCACCTGCGTTGAACTCGGGGTCGTCCTCCAGGACGGCCACCGCGCTTTCCACCGCGTCCACCGCGCTGCCCCCCGCCTTCAGGACGCTGTACCCCGCGGTGGCGGCGCGCAGCACGCCCTGGCGCATCATCTCCTTGCGGTCCTTGGCGATGTGGCTGGCGCCGCCCCCGTGGACCACCACCACGGGGTTCACGGCCACCGGGTTCACGCCGCAGGGGTTCATGTCGACGGGCCCGCGGGATCAACGGGACGAGAAGGTCATGTCAAAGGGCCCAGGGAGCCACGGGCGCAGTCCGCTCGGGATTCCGTTGGGGACCAGGTCGCGCTTCTACTCCGGCAGGAAGGCGGGGAACACAGCTCAGGCCCTTTCTGGAAACCAGGGGGGTGGGGATGGTGCGGGGTCAGGGGTGGGGACGGGGGAAGAGGCGGCTGGTCTGAACTTCGCAGGAGGAGCCTAGAGCGCCCCCTGGCTCCCGTGTCCCCCCCCCCCCCCCGCCCCCGCCTCCCGGAGCCGGGCCACCGGCGGGGCAGGTGCGAGGGTGGCACCTGGGCCAGAGCCCCAGCCCGCCTCCCGGGCTCCCCGTCGGGCCTGAGTGTCACGGGCATGGACTGCTGGGGCCCCCCCCCGGATCCCCGCCAGCCATTTCCCCGGGCATCCCTGAGGCCAGACACCCCAGGGGCCGCTTCACCGGTGCCCTCCCGCCTCGAACCACCGGCGGGGACTCACCGAGGCACCACGGGAGAGGACGCCGGGCTTCGGGACGGGCCGAGCCGCCCCGCAGGACTCGGAACCTGCACGGCCCAGACCCTCCGCCAGGCGGGTCTGGAAACCGCTGGGCTCGCAACTGCCCCGCCTGCAAGGGCGCCGGGGCGCGAGGGCGGGGCGCGCGCGGAATGGCCGTAACCCCCGCGGGAGGCGGCCCGGCGTCGATCTCCCGGTTCGGCAGGCGTCTCCGCGGCCGCCGGACCCGGGGCTGCTGCACCCAGGTGAGCTCCTAGAGGGAGGCCCGCACCTCGTCCTCCTCCTTAACAGCTGGGCGGGTGTTGGCGTTGCTGGCGAGATGCGCCAAAAGATGGCCTAAGTGCCCACCGACCACTTGGACACCCCACCAGGAGCCCCAGTGCGGGCGGGGTTGGCTGAAGAAGGTTTTGTAATTTAAATGTGAACGTTGAGAACGAAGAGACCTACTAGGAAGGGCTTCTGGTGGCTAACTGGGCTCAAAACAACACACACACACAAAGCGTAGCAGCCATTTCTACGCAGGGGCCTCTCCAGGGAACTGCACTTGAGGGAGAAGCCTGCTCCAAGCTGCTGCCTCTGCCCTGAACTGTCTGCACCGCCTGCCGCCTCTGTTCCTTCCCGCCCAATCGGAGCCATGAAGCTCTACCAAGCAGAGTGGCTCCATCCTCACTAAGGACCTTGCCTTTTGGACCAAACAAACTGCAAAGATTTGGAGTCATCCATCCTTTGCCGAGAAAGGACCAATCAGGGACCAGGGGCAGGGATTTCTGCCTAAATGAACCAACTGCAAGTGTAGTTTCCCTTTCCACTGAAGACTGGGAGGGGCTAAAACACCTAGGAGCAGAGCCCACTGGTAAGGGGGAGGGCCTAGCCTAGTCTAGGAGCCTAGCCTAGTGTCTAAGCTTAGCCTAGGAGCCTCCTCCAGCTTTGGAGCAGAGCCTCAGAGCCTTGGAGCCTAATACATGACAATTATATGAAATTCACACCTTAGTGTCCACAAATACAGTTTATTAGAATACTAGTGACCCGGTGCACGGATTCATGCACATTAGGAAAGGAAATTAATTAGAAGGTGGCTGGCGGGTGGGGCGGGACTGGGCTAGATGGTTAGACACGCCCTGGAGCCAACCTCCTGCAGTCCCTTCACTGCTGGCTGCACCTGGGATGGCGCCGTGGCTCGAAGGGCGTCTGTGGAGTGAGTGGGGTCCCCCCGGCAGGTGGGGTCCCTTGGCCTGGCCTGTGGGGATCAGGCCGAAACCAGCTCTCTGACATCCCCCGAGGGGTCCCGGAGTGCGAGAGGGCATTCTGCAAAGTTGCTGCCATATAGGGTGTGGAACGCAAACACCAGAGTGCAGTAAACCAGATTCGGGGCTGACAGCGCCCCAGCAACAACATAACCCACGGCTGAAGGTGGAATCGCACAACCCCGCAAGGGATTGGGCTCCCTCCTCTCTGGTTTCGGGGTGCATCACCCGAGAACCGCCGCTGCCAAGTCACTACAGCTCGGCAGCTCCTGCATTGTATGTCTCCCCCCTGGTGGTCAGTGCGCATCATAGCCACCGATAGGGGGACACAGCATATTAGCCTTTTATATATAGACATATATATAGCCACACCTATTTGTGTACATATTGTTGATGACCGCTGTCAAACTATGAGGAGAGACTTGGAGCTTCAACTGAGACCATCAGCCATTCTCCCTCTGGCTGCTACAGACAAAGCAGCTGACCTCTGGTCTAGGATCTCGAATTCCCTTTATCATCTTGCATAGCTGGTTAAGAACTTTGGAGTTGCCTCTTTCACCAAGGACCATCTTTTCTAAGCCAATTAGCCATTCCTTGGCGGGGTGTGTGTGTGTGTGGGGGGGGGGGGGGGGCGGCAGAAGAGTAGGCTGCATGGCCTGCATAGGAGTCCCTGACTTAGGCACCCGGAGTCCCACTGGAAAGGAGAGTCAGGTGGATGGGGAAGGACGAGGCCCTTTTTCCATCTTCTCTGTGTCTGACCTGGCAGAGAAAATGTTCAAGCAGGAGGGTGAGGCTAGGGAAGGGTGTGTGAAGCCTTTTGTGTGGGTGCCACCTTTGTGTGGCAGTACCACGCCCTAAATGTTGGCAACTGTAGGCTCCACCCCAGTCTCCCCACATCGGGCACAAGCAACATGGGTTTGGAATCGGGAAGCCACAGAAGCGATGACAGTGGGAATAGCTTAGCAAAGACCAAGCCTGGAATCCTTCCGGAGAGGACTCCTGCAGGTGGGTTCAGGGCCAGGCATCGCAGTGGAAGGAGCTGGCGTTGAGCACCTGCATTAGCGTCGCTCAGTGTGACATCCCGCCTTCTCTGAAGCAGTGATCACTGATCCCGGAGGATGTGCAAAGATTCCTGACCCCCCTCCACCTCCGCGCGCTCTCCCTTCCCCCCCAGCATTAACTGACATCTAGTAAGGCGAGGCTTCTGGTCAAAGGGCAGTGGATCCAACGCAGACCTTACTGCCTCCTAGTGGCCACAGCATGGAGCTCATCTCTAAATGGAGATTCTAACAGGATTTCCCAGGTGCTGCTGGAGTTCATCCCCAGAGCTGGAGGGACCTTAAGAAGCCACCTGTTTCATCGCCTTCACTTTGCAGGCGGGATGGTGACGCTCAAAGTCACAGGTGGGGTCCAGGGCTACCCGTCCCAAGTCCCGGCCCATCCGCCACCTGGCGCTGCAGGCAGCTCCGTTTGGCCGCGCGGCCTCCACGTGGTTCTGCGGCCTTCCTGCGTGCTGGGCACGGCTAATACTGTGCCAGGCAAAGATGGGTGCCACCCCGGCCTGGAACCGTGGCTGCGGAGGACGCCTAGGAGACAGCCATGTGGCCAAAGACGGCAAACGCCCAGGGAAGACGCCATGGGACGCGGAGGAAGAAAGACCGGGTTTGCCAGCACCGCCAGCAAGACCCCGGGAGCCGGGAGGGCGGCCCGGGCTGGTCTCCCCTGCAGCTCTCGGAAGGGCCCAACTCCGCCCAAGTCCTTGATCTCGGACGTCTGGTCCCCAGAAGTGTGAGGACAATATGTTTCCGTCCCTTAAGCCACTCTGTTTGTGGTGCTTTTGTTACAGCAGCCCCAGCAAACTTATAAAGATTCTCTAGAGCGTTCCCTGTCCAACTCCTTCTTCCAGTTGCCAATCACGCTTCCTGCATGGAAGGCAAAGCTGGAAGAAGAAATGGCGAAGAGCAGGACCCCCTGGGCGAGCGGTACCAGAGAGGTCCCTCCAGACCCGCCTCCCACGCCCCGCCGGTCCTTCGCAGTGCATGCTGGGGCTTGTAGTTCCGGCGTGCGGAGTCCTGCGCGCGCGCATCCCCAACCGCCGGGCGACTTCCTCTTCGGCCGCGGCTCCCGGAAGCTAAGCAAGTTAAAGTTCAACGCTTCCTTTCCCCGCCTCCTAGTCCCGCAGACTGACAACGCAAGTAGCCAATAGGCGGCCTGACTGTTGCTTTCTTTTACCCGATTGGCTTAGCGTTTTGCAGCCGCCCCGATAAATTTGCCGGGGATTGGTCGAGCCTTCAGTTTTGAAAATTCTAGATTTCGCCCGCCCAGCGCGGCCCATTGCTTCCCCGGAGCCGTGAGCCTCAGCGTTCGGGAGCTGAGGGTCTGGGCGGTCGGGGGCCTCGTCTAGGGAGGTCGCTGGACTTGGATCTGAGTAGCACTTAGGAGACGCGGTTTAACCGAGTGAGTGTGCGCGGGCGGCTATGGGGGAGGGGGCCGGGGCCGGGGGTGGGGGAGTGTGTGTGTTAGGGGCTGTGTTAGGGTCGCTGAAGGAGGAACGCAGGAGGCCAAGAAGGGTAAAGGATTATACATTTATTGTTACATCCGCTAGCAGAAGGGCTGAGACCGAAATGGCACCAGCGGGGCAGAGCAGGGGGAGCGGGGTGTTTACGTCCCTTGTAAGGGTCAGTTCAGGACCAGGTGCAGGCGGTCCACTGGAAGCCAAGGCCGCTCACCTGAGACCTATAATGAGAATAACAGGACAGTCGCCCGGGGTGGCGGTGGGGCGAGAGCCCCAGCCGAGCCGAATGGGGTGCAAGAATGTGCCCGACCGGGTGGCGGTTAGCAATGTGTTACTCCTCCCGCCAACTCCGGAGGGGGAACGGTGGGGGAGGGGGGCTGCCCCCTTTCGGCCTGGGAATGGACGGGTCACCTCTTTCACGTGGCGAGGTGGCCTTCCTTAGCCCTGGGGCCGGAGTGACCCCCACCTCCCACCTAGGTCACAGGTTCTGAGAACATAAGCCCGTTCCCTCCGGGTGCCCAGCAGCCGGCTCCGGGTCTGGGAGGCCGCCTGCTGACCTGGACGCGGGGGTAGCGCACAGCCCCCGGGTCGTGGGATGGGATTGTGCCAGACTCCGTTTCTGTACAGTTAGCCTTCGCTCAACACCTCCCCTTCCCGCTGAACAACATTTTAAACTAGCCCTTTCCGGGTGCCAGGGCCGCCCCTCGCCCCTCCCCAGGCAGGTTCGCTGTCAGAGATTCAGTTCCATCCAGACACCCTGGTCTTGGAGGGGTGGGTGGGCGGGTGGGGGTGCCCCAGGCCCAAACCGATGCCTGCTTGTCAGAGGTTGAATCCGCGTAGCTTGTGGTTTAAGAGCACAGTTTAAATCCAGGCCTCAGGGTAGCTGAGTTAATTTCTCTCTGCCTCAGTTTCCTCATCTGCACCTGGATGAGAATTAAATGAGATGATGCCTGACTTGGGCATGGAATAGGGCTCTGTAAATGGGAGCAGCTCCCTAACTTCTTGCACCCTCAAAAAAGAACAGGCATTGCAAAGGAGGGCGGTGGGGCCTCGGGTCTGCTGTGTGGTGTGAGGCCGGTATTGGGGGAGGGGAGGATGAGCTCTCTTCCCTCTCGGGGGTGCTCTGGGTTTGTGCACAGGGTTGACACGGCCGAAGACATTTATGCTGCTCTTCCCAGGAGCCTCCTTCTTGTGCACTGACCCCCCTCCTTTCTCAGGCTCACCTTTGTCCTAACTGGTGGCCCCTTTTAAAGCTGAGCTCTGCTAAACACAAACTTCCCTGTGGAAGACCTGGGAAGTCTCACTAACTCCCGTGAAGGTCCTCATGAAGATCCTTGAGTAGTATTAGTATAACCGTGGTTTTGAAATCTGTACCCAGTGGTTTGCTCGCTTCCCTTTCTTTCACTTGTGACATGTTTGTCTCCGCATTTTGGCTGCTTCCCTGTGTTTGTTTCTATGTGTTAGGCAGAGCTGCCACGTCTCCTGGAGTTGGTAGAGTGTCCTGGTGTAGCAGGTGTCCTGTAGGGCCCAGTGGCTCAGCCTCCCTCGTCACCTGAGCTGTGCACTCTAGCTGAGTCCCTGTGTGGGCTGTGTGCACAGTTTTGTAGTCGAGCCTTGACTGCTGTTGGCGTCACTGGGAGGAGTTGACCACTAGGCCAATTGGCTGTGAGGACCAGCTGTGACTACAGTGAGAGAACGGCTGTGCAGGAGACACTCCTATGGAGCAGGACTTGCTTCCGTGGGGCTTTGGTGCTCACTGAGGCTGCCCCTTGAGTGTGTTGCTTGTGGTTGTGCAGAGTTGTAATTTGCTGTGGTCTGAAGCTGTCCACCGGGTGAGTCTAGGGCAGCCGTGGGCAAACTACGGCCCGCGGGCTGGATCCGGCCCATTTGAAATGAATAAAACTAAAAAAAAAAGACCGTACCCTTTTATGTAATGATGTTTACTTTGAATTTATATTAGTTCACACAAACACGCCATCCATGCTTTTGTTCTGGCCCTCCGGTCAGTTTAAGAACCCATTGTGGCCCTCGAGTCAAAAAGTTTGCCCACCCCTGGGCTAGGGCCTCCAGGGAGGCCTGCAGCATCCTCCTATTTGTACCACGTTTGGAAGTGCCCAGGTGAGGCCCAGGTGTGAAGCAAGGCAGGCTGGTGCTGGTGCTGGATCCTGGCACCAGCACCATCTTTAGTGATAGGTTTGGGGCATGCTGACACCAGCTGCAGCTTGTTTGAGAGATTTTAGCAAAGTCTGAAACCTGAGCCAGGACAGGCCTTTCACATGGAAAATCTACTGCAAACAGCTTGGGTGGGGCTGCACATTGGATGGGGACAAGCAGTGTGCTCCAGGTTGATGGGGACTCAGATAAGGCTGCCAGTCAGCCCTGCAATGAGGGTGGTCCCAGCACACGAACAATGACCCCTGTGAGCACCTCCGTCTGGTAGAAAGCTGTCCCAAGTTCCTCCCCTGATGCCAGACAATCCAGATCCTCCCCATATGTGTCTGGGTCCCCCAGCAACCTCCTGGCGCTGGAACTCAAAGGAAGTGAGTCCGAGTAAGTTTGTGCTTGGCCCTTTAAGAGGGATACCTGGGTCTCTGGCAGCTTTTGTGTGTCTCAGCCCCAAACCCCACTGATTCTTATGGCCCAAAATTATGGGGACTTATTTTCCCAGGTCTGGGACCCTGGGTGGGGGGGCTGGTGTGGGGCTGGGATCCCTTGCTCCTCGTGGCGGCCTCCGCAGCCCACGTGGGTGCTGGACCAGCTGGTTCCCCGTCTCTGTCCCTCCTACCAATCTCAACCTGCTTTCTTCTCTAGTGGTAGGACTTCCATTTAGCCAGCCTTCAGGTGGTTCTGGATGATGGAATTACACCTGTATTTTAGGTGTAATTTTGATGTGTTTGTGGGAGGTGGTGAGTGTGGGCGTTTCCCTCCATCACCATCTGGGTTCCCCTCCTGAGCTGCTCCTGTTTAAGAAAACAAGAGAAAACTGGCTTTATATTCTCCCCTGCCCCGTAATTCTGCACGAATTCTTAAAAAGAAGCATTGCTTCTCGGCTCCCCTCCTGCTTCTGTACTCACGTCGGGGGCATCTCAGCTCAAGGAGAGAGGTGGTGGGGCGTCTTGGGGGGCGGGCGGGGAGCGGGAGGAAAGCAGCCTCTGCCCCTCCTTCCTGACCCCCTCGGAGCAGAGCCCCTCCCGGCCGCCCCCTCGAAGAGGCAGTTGGGTTCCATGTTCTTTGGCGTGAGGCCAGGGGCCAGCTCTTGAGTGGCTCAGGGTGGCAGTGTCTAAGCCCTTGCTCAGCCACAGGGAGGAAGGGGAGAACCCACAGGAGAGGAGGAGCGGGGCTGCGTTTGGGCAGGTAAACGGGTCCTGTGGCCTTGCAGTTTCTCCCTGATCCAGGAAGGCCACTGGCCGTGACTTACACTGTGAGCCCAGAAAAGGCCACTTGTAAGGGGACTGTTGATACCGGAATTGGGTTGGAGGTGTGGACTTGGGACGGTGTGCGGTGGGTGGACGGTGTGCGGTGGGTGGGTGGTGTGCGGTGGGTGGACGGTGTGCGGTGGGTGGGTGGTGTGCGGTGGGTGGACGGTGTGTGGTGGGTGGACGGTGTGTGGTGGGTGGACGGTGTGTGGTGGGTGGACGGTGTGCGGTGGGTGTGTGGTGGGTGGGTGGTGTGCGGTGGGTGGACGGTGTGCGGTGGGTGTGTGGTGGGTGGGTGGTGTGTGGTGGGTGGACGG
Organism: Myotis daubentonii; assembly: GCF_963259705.1. Lineage (NCBI taxonomy): Eukaryota > Metazoa > Chordata > Mammalia > Chiroptera > Vespertilionidae > Myotis > Myotis daubentonii. Next base: position 83,209,354 of record NC_081848.1, read on the forward strand.
TGTGCGGTGGGTGGACGGTGTGCGGTGGGTGGACGGTGTGCGGTGGGTGGACGGTGTGCGGTGGGTGGGTGGTGTGTGGTGGGTGGACGGTGTGCGGTGGGTGTGTGGTGTGCGGTGGGTGGGTGGTGTGTGGTGGGTGGACGGTGTGCGGTGGGTGGACGGTGTGTGGTGGGTGTGTGGTGGGTGGGTGGTGTGTGGTGGGTGGACGGTGTGCGGTGGGTGTGCGGTGGGTGGACGGTGTGCGGTGGGTGGACGGTGTGCGGTGGGTGGGCGGTGTGCGGTGGGTGGGCGGTGTGCGTTGGGTGGGCGGTGTGCGGTGGGTGGGCGGTGTGCGGTGGGTGGACGGTGTGCGGTGGGTGGACGGTGTGCGGTGGGTGGGCGGTGGGTGGACGGTGTGCGGTGGGTGGACGGTGTGCGGTGGGTGTGCGGTGTGCGGTGGGTGGACGGTGTGCGGTGGGTGGACGGTGTGCGGTGGGTGTGTGGTGGGTGGGTGGTGTGCGGTGGGTGGACGGTGGGTGGACGGTGTGCGGTGGGTGTGCGGTGGGTGGACGGTGTGCGGTGGGTGGACGGTGTGCGGTGGGTGGACGGTGTGCGGTGGGTGTGCGGTGGGTGGACGGTGTGCGGTGGGTGGACGGTGTGCGGTGGGTGGACGGTGTGCGGTGGGTGGACGGTGTGCGGTGGGTGGACGGTGTGCGGTGGGTGGGCAGAGGGAAGGCGCTTGAAGAGTGTGAGGAGGACGGGTCCTTCTTTTTTGCAAAAAGGAGGCGACTAGGTTGGCGTTTGGAATTCAGCTCTGGTTCAGGCACTTGGTGTCTTGTGGTGACAGGGGGCTGGGGGCTGGGGGCTTGGCCTGGCAGGCTCTCCCTGGAGAAGGTTCCAGTCTCCAGCCCTGAGCCCTGTGCCTTTTTGTCTTTGTTTTTCCCCAGACAGAGCCACCATGGGGACGACCGCCCCCGGGCCCGTCCACCTGCTGGAGCTGTGTGACCAGAAGCTCATGGAGTTTGTGTGCAACGTGGACAATAAGCACTTGGTGTGGCTCGAGGAGATCGAGGAGGAGGCCAAGCGCATGTTTACCAGGTGAGGGCCGGGCAGGCAGGGCAGGAGGCGCCAGGGGTCTCTCCCGAGGGCCCAGTGTGCTGCGGCCTGAGCTAGCGCAATGGGAAGAGGGAGGAGAGGTGTGGCTGGGCCTCAGAGGATGGCGCTGCACATGCTCCCCTGGCCACCTTGCTCCCCTGCTGCGTCCCTGGGGGGAAGGAGGCCAGTGGTCCCAGGCAGCTACAAATGTCACTCTTCTTACCAGAGAATTCAGCAAAGAGCCCGAGCTGATGCCCAAAACGCCTTCTCAGAAGAACCGACGGAAAAAGAAACGGATTTCATATGTTCAGGATGAAAACAGAGACCCCATCCGGAAAAGGTAGGAGGGGCCGGGGCTGCCACTAGCTGGGGGGGTGGGGGGGGGTTCTGCTGGGCAGTCGGAGTCTGGAGGCTTGGTGCCCACGGGCAGGTTTGATTCCCACGTGCGGCCTGGGAGCAGAGGCCTGCAGGGGTGGTGATGTGCACCATGTGGCCATGCTGCGGGCGAGCTATCACAGGGAAACAGCATCACCCAAGACTGCGGAGACCGGGGCGTGTGTGTCTGCGTGTGTTGGGGTCGGGGTGTCTGATCCGGGCCTTGGAGGACGGGAAGCGTTTCCAGAGGTGGGAAAAGACAGCATCTTGGGCGAGAGCCACCAGTTGTGGCCGCAGGGCCTGTGCTCAGCCCCGTGCTCTGCTCGTGGTGATGCCCATGGAAATGGCCGTGGGCTGCAGACGACCGGCAAAGGAGGCTGGGTCTTGGGGCAGGAGGTCCTGGGCACATACCCCAGCTCTGCCCCGTAGGAAGCTCTGTGTCCCGTTGTTAATTCCCACCTCTCTGAGCCTCAGTTTCCTCAAATCTAAAGTGAGAATGGCCCTGCCTCTCAGCGCCGTGGATTAAGTGATAACATGAGCAGAGCCTGCGGCAGGGTGCTGGGCGGTGAGAGCTCAGTCAGCGAGAGGTCTCTGACTGTAACCTTCCCAGAGTGCGGGGACCCCCGGCCTGTCCCCCGTCCCAGGCTGGGAGACGGAGGCTCAGAGAGGGCGGCCCAGCGTCTCCTGGCAACGGCCAGAGCCTGTCTTCTGCCTCCCAGCCCTTCACCTCTATTCGCCCCGAGCTGGCGGCCGCGGGGAGACTGGTGCCCCCGCTCGAACTTGGGTGCCCCCTGCCCTGCTGGGTCCTCTCAGCCTCTGCTCTGCTGGCTTCAGCAGGTTGTCCCGCAGGAAGTCTGCGATCAGCAAGGACAAGGTGGAGCAGCTGGTGGCCGGGGAGAACGGCGCCGTCATGCGGCGGGTGACTCGGGCGGCGGCAGCGGCCGCGGCGGCGGCCATCATGGCTTCTGCTTCGCCCATCCCCGAGTCTCCCACCTCGCTGACCAGGAAGCCCAAGATCGTGCCCAGGGTGGAGATCGGCGTCAGCGAGCGCCACAGAGCGGAGCAGCACGTCAGCCAGCGCATTTCCGCCCGGACTCCGTCCCCGGCTCCGTCAGATGAGGAATCTACACCCAAGAAGTCAGAGGCCGGGAGACTGGAGTCGGTCGCCGTGAGCTCTCTGATGGCTACACCCCAGGAACCCAAGGGCCGAGGGGTCAACGCGGGCCGGTCGGCCTCCAAGCTCAGGATTGCACGGACCTCCCCGGGCCCGCAGGACGCACCCGGCTCTCCAGCCTCCCCGTGGCAGGAGCGGGTGCTGGCGCCCATCCTGCCCGATAACTTGTCCACCCCCAAGGGGGCCCTCGTGGACCGGCGGTCAGTGCGGCGCAGCCTGATCGCCCCGTCCTCCCCGGGTCCCCAGAACTCTCTGGCCCAGAAGTACTCCCTGGTGGACAAACCCAGGAGCACCGTCCGCAGGTCAAACAGACTTGCCCCGAATGCCACCAAAGAGCCCGCAGCCTCTGCCCGCATCATCTGTGAGTCGGGGCTCAGCAGTGGGTGGGGTGCAGTGGGGTCCTGGGCACCCAGCTTGACTCTGGGGGACCCATTTAATCATCCAGCAAGGAGCTGTCTGTCCAGAGAACTGTGGGGATGTCATGTCTCCTACCTGCCAGCCACAAACCAGGGGTGTGGTTGTGGAACTGGGTTTTACTGTTGTTACATTTTGATTTAGGTGCACAGAGCTGCACTTCGCTGGTGTTTACTGTGTTGGACAGTGCAGATCTCGGCCAAGCCTCTGGTTTGACAAATGAGGAAACTGAGGCCGGGGAGGCGGGCCGCCGGCCCTGTAGTTAATGTACCGGGGCCAGCTTCACCACGTCTGTGGGCTGTTCCTATGAGGGAAGCGGTTGAGTCTGAAGATACTGAGGTGAAGGGTGTGGATAGTCACGCAGCCGACTCGTCCTCGGGGGACAGCGAGCTGGGTTTGAGGCCAGTTCGTCCCTTCACCTCCCCCGTGACCCTGGCAGGTTCCAGGAGCCTCCGCACCTGTCGGCTGGGGGGATAACGGCATCTGCTGAAAGGGCCGGGGTTCCCTTCGTTAACCCCGCAGGGCGTTTGCCCTGTTTTTATCCTCATTGGCTCCCAGCTCAGAGGGCATGGTCCCCGTGGGAGCCTCGCAGGAGGACGGGCAGCTCTGAGTTAGGCTGGCTGCATGGAGGAGGGGGGGCCTGCCAGGTGGAGCAAATGTGGGTATCCCTGGCAGAGGGACCAGCTCGGAGGCGGACCCTGAGGCATGAAATGGCAAGTGATGGGGCCGCTGGGACTCCCGTGCCACACGGGCTGGGGCTCGGCCCGCTCATGCGGAGGCTGTGGCCCTGGATGGCTGTTGGGAGGTTCCTGGCACTTTATTAAAAATGTCCTAGACCAGGGGTGGGCAAACTTTTTGACTCGAGGGCCACAATGGGTTCTTAAACTGGACCGGAGGGCCGGAACAAAAGCATGGATGGAGTGTTTGTGTGAACTAATATAAATTTAAAGTAAACATCATTACATAAAAGGGTACGGTCTCTTTTTTTTTTAGTTTTATTCATTTCAAATGGGCCGGATCCGGCCCACGGGCCGTAGTTTGCCCACGGCTGTCCTAGAGGGAGGGAGGGAGGGAGGGAGGGAGACAGACAGGGAGACCAGGAGGAGGCAGCTACGGGTCCAGCAGAGGACGGAGAGGGAGTTGGATTGATGGAGAGGACGGCCAGGTTTTAAATTTATGTGGATTAAAATTATAGTCGACACCTACCTGGCACTTTAAGATTTATAAAACTCAAGGTTATCTCATTTGGTCCCCCCAGTAGCTCTGTTAGTCTGCTAGTATTTTCCCATTTCACAGAGGAGGAAACTGAGGTTTAACGAGACCACTGAGCCTATCAACTGGCCAGCAGCCACTTGGGGAGGAGGCCTCCTGGAGAGCCCAGGGTGGGCTGAGGCAGGCCGGTGCCCGGAGAAGGGCTTGCTCTGGGCTATGGGGCTCGGATACTAAGCCTGGGGCGCAGGCAGGTGTGTGGTCTGACCCACTGTCTGTGTTTGGATCTTCAGAAGGGCCCAGTTGGGACCTGTCTTGGAGGTTTCCTCAGGCCTGACTCTGATCCTGGCAGGAGGCCCCAGGGGCGGTGGAGCCTGGAGCTCCAGGGAGCGGGCAGGAGAGACTCTAGAACAGTGGTTCTCAACCGTGGCTGCACATTAGAATCACCTGGGAATCTTTTTAAAATCCTGATTTCTGGGCCTCGTCCTCTGGAAATTCTGTTTCTTTGTTATGGGGTGAGGCCACAACATTACTAACAAAGAGACAGAATTTCCGGAGGACGAGGCCTAGAAATCAGGATTTTAAAAAGATTTCCAGGTGATTCTAATGTGCAGCCAAGGCTGAGAACCGCTGCTCTCGAACCTGTTCTGCTTTTGGATCGGAATCCAGGCCCCAGCGCTTTAGCCGTTCCTATCGCCCCTCCCCCTTGGCCCTGTCATTTGCTTTGCATTTGTGGCAAGAAGAGGGTCACGGTCCGAGGGCTGGTGCTCTAACCACTGAGCCATCAGCCAGGTGGCACTTGGCTGGTTTCTGAGGTCAGCTTTTGTTCCTTTGTTTTCCCCTCAGGTCACAGTTACCTGGAGAGACTCCTAAATGTTGAGGTGCCCCAAAAAGTCAGGTGAGTTCAGTTCCAGGTTTTGGGGGCCTTCCAGGGTCTGGGAGGACACACTGGGGCCAGGTTGTCCTGGTGCGCTTAGGATTGGAAGCATTTCCGATGCCCGGCCCTTCCCTCCTGGGCACTGCCCACTGCTGCAGCCCTGCCCCTGCCCCAGTCTGACCAGGAAGTGAGGGGCACGGGGTCAGGTCTTCTCACATTGCCGGTCAGTATCACTTGTCAGCTCTGGCCTGGCCTCAGCCCCTCCAGCCTCATCCTGGGGATGTGGGCTCCATAGGTTGTCAGATCCCAAGGCCTGTGGACGAGCCAGTGCAGCCAGGAGGAGCCACCTGCCAGTCGGAGCGGGGAGAAGGGGCTGGGCTGCTCCCTGCTCCGGGATCGTGCCCAGCGCTGCTTTGGGCTGGTGCTCCCGTCCTGGGGGCTGCATCCTGCCGGCGCTAACACTAGGCCCACACCTTGCTTTGCAGCAGGGGCCAGTGCCTGGGATGGGACAGGGTGACGGCAGAGCTGCTGGCTTTGCTGGCCCCTTGGTGAGCGGAGAGCAGGCCTCAAAAGAGACGTGGCTGCCCAGGCCCAAGGGGCTGAGGGGGAGCGGGGAGGCGGCTCCCATCCTGAGGCAAGGCCCCGATGGGGGTGGGGGGGGCACATTCAGAGCTGACATCCCTCAGGCAGCAGGCGCTCCAGAGCCCTGCTCCGGCCGCTGTCCTCCCGTCCTGCCGGGGGCTGTGGGTTTGCGGCCCAGACCAGGGTCTCTCCCCGGGGGTTGGAGGTGGGGCGCCTGTGGGCGATTTGGGCTGGTGGCTCTCACAGTGTCTCCTGCTCTGCTTTCAGCCCCGAGGAGGACCCCAGCAAGGAGGCGGAGCCTGTGGTGGAGGCTGAGCCAGAGGTGAGGCGAGGCGGGCAGGCCAGGGAGGGGAGGGCTCGAGGGCCTTGGGGCGTGTGCTCTGTGCTGTGAGTCCCTAAAGTCCTATTATTTTTTTTCATCTTCACCTGACTATATTTTTCCCATTGGTTTTCTTTTTTAAGGGTGGAAGGGAAGGGGGGGAAGAGAGAGAGAGCTATCCATATGAGAGAGACACATCGATTGGTTGCCTCCCACATGCACCCTGAACGAGGCTGGGGATTGAACCTGCAACCCAGGATGTGTCCTCGACTGGGAATCAAACCCATGACGCTTCGGTGCGCAGGACAATGGTCTATCTGCTGAGCCACACTGGACAGGGCTAGAGTCTTATTTAAAATTTTTATTTATTTATTTTAAATGTATTTATTTTTTTGTTAATCTTCACCCAAGGATATTTTTCCATTGATTTTTAGAGAGAGTGGGAGAGACACACAGAGAGAAACGTGGCTCTGAGAGACATACCATGCTTGGTTGCCTCCCGCATGCACCCCGACCAGGGGCGGGGATCTAGCCTGCAACCGAGGTACCTGCCTTTGACGGGATCAAAACCGATCCCTTCAGTTCGCAGGCGGACGCTCAGTCCACCAAGCCAAACCGACTAGGGCTTACTTTGAATTTTAGGGGACGTTGATTAAAGCTGGGGACAGTGAAACAAGGAAGGGCTGGGACAACAGGAGAGGGACTGGGGGGGAAATGAGCCCAGGCTGGGCTGCGCTGGCTCACTAAGAAGTCAGAGAAAAGGGGGCAGGTTCAGGGGGTTTGCCCGGGATACACTGCCGCTGCCCCGGTTGCAAGCCTCGTGCATACACCCCTAAAGTCTCGGTTCTTCCCTCAGGTCCCCAAGATTGTCACAAGCACGCCCGGCTCGCAGCCTGCGGCCGGTGGCCAGGACACGCCCTCCGTGGGGCAGCGAGGTGAGTTCCTGACCTGCCGTGTGCACATACCAGCGCCCGGCGGGCCTGGGCCTCGGCCTGCCTTGCTCTCGGGGGGAGGGAAGCCCCATTTTCTGGGCCGATGCTGAAGGTAAATGAGACCCATCCCCGCCTTTTGGCTGGAGCTGCTGCCAAGCGCCCTGTGAGTGGCCACGGCTGGTTGGTGCAGGAAACGGGGGGCAGGGCCTGAATTGGGGCGAGGCCTGGAACTCCACTCCGGGGGCAGTGGTCTTGTTCTGTGCTGGGTCTTGTTTTGTCCTTGGCACTGGCTCACTTCCCACCTTTGTGGGTCCCTGTCTGCAGGGAACAGGAGTGCCCTAGGCTCTGCCATAGGTGCCTGGGGTCCAGCTCCTGTCTCCCTGGTGGGGAGAGAGAGTCCTGTAGTTGCGGGGTCTTGAACTCGGCTTCCCCAGTGACCCCGGCCGGGTCAGGGACGATGGCCATGCCGGCCCCACAGCTCCCAGGGGCTGCAAGGACCCTTTGGAATGCAGGGAGCGGGAGAGCTCCGCGCTTTGTCCTGGCTGTGAAACAACATGTACCCCTCCCCTCCCGTGTGGACGCTCACGGGAGCCCCGCCCTCCTGTCACGTGGGCTCCAGCTGAGGGCCGGGAGGAGGGGGTTGGGAAGCTGTCAGTGGCCTGGGAGAGCCTGCACCTTCCACAGGCTTCTGCTGCTGCAGCCCCCCCAGCTCAGCCCTGGTTTGTCCTGCAGTTCTCACAGGCCCGGCCGGGGGTGAGCGGTCCATGGGCCGGGGATGCTGGGCTGGCTCTGGGTGTCCGCAGATCTGCCCAGGCCCGTCGGCGCCAAGGCTGATGCTTCTGCCCCGGGCCACCCTGGGGTCTGCCACGGCTGTGCATGTGGGCCCCTTCCCGACCCGCCATGCTGTCCCTGCTCCCTCACTGAAATTGCTGTCTTCACAGAGGCCAAGACCCACCAAACAGATGGCCCCACGGAGCCACCGCAGAGTGTCAGGTTTGTATCGGGGAAGGGGTGTGGGCCACTGTTCCGAGGGGCCCAGAGCGCATGAACCTCGAGTCCTGTTGGGGAGGATGGGCGTGTGGTCAGGGGCTGGTGCTCTGACCCGAGGAAGGAGGCAGCTTGATGCTGGGGGAGCCTGGCCGGGGCGGGAGTGTCCAGATCCTAGACCCCATCCTTCTGTGTCCTCCTGGCCGTGTGACTTTGGACTGGCCACTTCCCTTTCTCTGCCTGGGCAGTGGAGGGGCGGTCAGGGAGACCCCAGCTCTGCCGCCTAGAGTCCAATGGGCTGGTCCCGGTTTGCCTCATGGGGCGAACTTTCATGGGGTGTGGCTAGGGCTCTGGAGGGGGTGCCCGGGTCAGCCCCGTGATGCCGCTGCCTCTGCGCCTGCAGGAGGAAGCGCAGCTACAAGCAGGCCGTGAGTGAGCTGGACGAGGAGCAGCAGCTGGATGAGGAGGAGCTGCAGCCCCCCCGGAGCAAGACCCCTTCCCCGCCCTGTCCGGCCAGCAAGGTGAGTGGGCGTCGGCCCGCCCTCGGGGCCTGGGCCGCCCTGAGTCCTGACGCTGACCTGTCCGCAGGTCGTGCGGCCTCCCCGCGCCTTCCTGCACACCGTGCAGAGGAACCAGATGCTCATGACCCCGACGTCCGCCTCCCGCTGCAGCGTCATGAAATCCTTCATTAAGCGCAACACTCCCCTGCGCATGGACCCGAAGGTGAGGGAGCCCGTGCCCCGAGCTGAGCTCTGCCAGAGGCGCTGCATGGCCGCAGGCTCCTGGCTGGCCCGAGGCTGCTGGGAGCAGGGCGTCTGCGCCCAGGCAGGTGTGACCTGGCACTGGCCCACGGCCGGCTCAGGCCTCTTTGGCCATGGGCTGCCTTGACATCTGGGATTGTCCTGAACTCTTGGGTTCTATGCTGTGGCCGAGAGGCTTGGCCATCTCAGTGTGACCCCTGGGCTGGGAAGTAGCGGAATTGGCCTAGCAGGCCCCCGCCCTGCCCCCCATTCCACACCCCAGTGCCTGGAGGGTTAAGGTGAGGGACATGCTGGTGGGATGCGGGCTGGGTGAGATGAGAGGGTGCGGCCCGAGCAGACGCCCTGGCATAGCCAGGAGCCTGGCCAGCTTCCAGGACGTCCCCTGGCCGGCATTACCGGCATTAACTCGGCTTCTCCCTGTCTCCTCTCCTCCACAGTGCAGCTTCGTTGTAAGTAAAACCTCTTCCTGTCCTTAACCTCGCTCCGCCCGGCACTTGCTGCTTTAGCCAGCCTTGCACACTGACCGCGCGCAGAGGCACTAACACGCGAAGTGGGAGCTGTAAGGGCGGTGGGCGGTGAACCCGGGGCGCTGGGGCCCTGCTGGGCGCGGCCGTCTGGTCAGGCCTCTTCCCCGCCTCTGCCTCTGCCTCTGCCTCTGCCTCTGCCTCTGCCTCTGCCTCTGCCAGGAGGCGGCGTGTCAGGGCCTCCCCGAGGCAGAGGAAGCACAGGGTGTGTGACCTGCAGCTGCCACGGGCCACAGCGTGAAGTTCCCCACAGCCACCTCCCTCCCTCCCGTCCAGCCCTGGGCTTCCTCTCGGGGCCTGAGCTGGGGTTTATTGGGCCACACACCTGAGCGGTATACCACCTGAGGGGAGGGCGGAGCAATGGGTGCTGGAAGGCCAGGCAGGTGACTGAGGGCGGCTGTCAGCAGTGGTCTCTGGAGAGGAGGCCACAGAAGCTGGTCTCTTCTCAGACACCTCAGGGCTGGGCCCAGCCGGGAGCTGGGAGCACAGAGCTGGGATCTACTGGCTGAATCCTGGCTCCCCGGGGCTCCACCTTGCACAGCGGTAGCTGCTTCATTGCCAAGTTCCCACCGACCTGAGGGCCTTGCAGCTGGCCGTGGGCTTGGCAGATGAAGGGCTTCCAAGCAGGTGGACAGGTGGGCCCTGAACTGGCCTCTCCTGTGAGGAGGCTGCTCTCTGGGTGGCCATGGCGAGGGCTCACCTTCCAATATGCCAGCGAGCGGGCTGGGAGCCCTTCGTGCCTGCTTCTCTGCCAGGCCCCTGCTGGGCACCGAGGCGCAGAGCTGGGGACCAGACTCAGACTGTTGACCCCACAGGGACCTGTGCCCCATCCCTGCAGGCTCACGGGATGGCTGAGCGGTCTGGGAAACGGCCTTTTCCTGCTTTGGGGAGCCCAGGCCCCTGCCCAGGGCATCTGGTGGGGGGAGGACAGTCCTCAGGAGACAGGGTCCTCGCTAGGTCACAGGGCCTTGGCTGGTTCCTGATCGCTGGGCGTCAGTGTCCTTGGCCCCGCACAGAGATCGGGGACCGGGAAGTCGTGTCCAGCAGCAGCACAGGGCGTGGCGTGCAGGGTGACTGCTTTGAAGCTCTGGAGGCAGGACAGGGACAGTCCAGCCCTCCGCCGGGCGGGCAGCGCGGAAGCACCTTCTATGATACGAACAGCGGTCTGTGAAACTCCCAGTGCGACTCCCAGTCCTCTGGCTTGTGCTGGGGATGGTAGCTCAGCTTTTGGGGCAAACCCTGTTTTGCTGAAGGCGGGAGCCTGTCCACAGGCTCTCGGGGCAGGAAGCGGCGGCGGCACCCGCTTTCGCTTCCCCGGTGCTTTCCCCACAGAGCGCGGGCGGTGCGATGGCGCGAGGACCAGCCTCCTGCTGGTCTGTGGGTCTGGCCATTGGAGAGAGAGCCAGCCAAAGGCCACCTAATCCCCCGGGGCCCCCCCAAACCCGCCACCTCCTCCAGGGCCTTCCCGCACCCACTCCGCCGCCATGGCTCATTTTTTCTTTTTCTCCGTCTTCAAGAAAAAAGATATTTTTATGTTAAAAATGTACAGTGAAGTTTCTGTTGAAAATTATATGCCAAAACCTATGTTTGTAAAGGCCCACATGAGATGTTTAGTGTTCCGTTTTAATGAGTCTGTTGTGATGTTGACTATTTCATTTTACAGTATTGCACTGGTTGCTCTAGGCGTTACATACTTTCACAGTCACTTTATTTTTTTATTTTTAAATATATTTTTATTTCAGAGAGGAAGGGAAAGGGAGAGAGAGATAGAAATATCAATGATGAGAGAGAATTGGCTGTGTCTTACATGCCCCCCCACTGGGGATCGAGCCCACAACCCAGGCATTTACCCTTGACCAGAATTGATCCCAGGACCCTTCAGTCCACAGGCCGATGCTCTACCCACTGAGCACACCTGCCAGGGCTTTCCAAGTCACTTCGATCTCAGTTCAGTTGCAATTAGAAACCTCATCTCCCTCTGTGTGCATCCTTCTCTTACACGCCACAGCCTCATACATCAGTGCCCTGCCAGGCCGTCACCAGTCCTGCTCCCACTGTCACATTGTCAAGAACTCGAGGGAAAACGGTGCATCGTATCTAACCAGAGACTTACCATCCTTACTGCTCTTTAGTTCTATGTCTCACTCTTCCTTCGTATTCCTTTCTGTCGGGAGGACTTTCTTTAGTAATTCTTTGAGAGGGAGTCTGCTGGCAACAAGTTTTCCAGGGTTTTTTGTTTTTTTGTGTTCTTTTTTTAATCCTCACCCGATGACATTTTTCCATTGATTTTTTTAGAGAGAGTGTAAGAGAGGGAAAGACAGAGAAATATCAATGTGAGAGAAACACTTCAATTGGTTGCCCCTCCCTGCACGTGCCCCATCCAGGGCCTGGGCTGTGGAAGAGCCTGCAACCTAAGTATGTGCCCTTGACCGGAATCGAACCCGGGACCCTTTGGTCCACAGGCTGACGCTCTATCCACTGAGCCAAACTGGCGAGGGCTGTCTAGTTTCTTCATTTCTGAAGGATATTGGCACTGAATGCAGATAGAGTTCTTAGTGACCAGTTCTTTGCTTTCAGCACTTTACCCACGTGGTGCCACTTCCTTCTGGCAGCTGTCGTTTCTGCTGAGAAGTCTTCAGTCATTCAGATCGTTGCCCCACCTCAGTCCCGCCCTTAAGTCACGTGCCTTTGTTTGTGTCTGTTTTTGAGAATTTCTCCCTTTGGGTTAAGTTTTCAGCTGTGTGATTATCATGTGGCGAGACACGGCTTTCCTTGGATTTATCCTACTTGGGTTTCGATGACCTCCGTGAATCTGTAAATTTATGCCTTTTACCCAATTTGGAGTGTTTCCAAGCCATTATTTTTCCACACTTTCCCCTGCATTGCACTCCTCCTGTTGTGAATGACGATGGCACAAGCGTAGACCTTTGGTGCCATCTCAAGGTTGCCTCAGGCTTATTAATTTTTCTTCCATATGTTTTCTCTGTGTTCAGAGTGGATGCATGTTATTCATTTATCTGCATGTTTTACTGACGTCTGTCCTCTCCATCTGCCCTTGGACCCACCCGCTGCCTTTAGTGCGGGGATTGTACTGTTAGTTCTAAAATGCCCACCTTGCTCTTCCTCGGATCTCCTGCTGGCCGAGATGACTCCTTTCCCAGCTGCCTTGAGGATGCTGTGACCACTTACTTGTTCAAGCGCACACACAGTGTAAAAAGGTTGCAAAGCACCGTCACAGATCCCCAGTCCCGTTCTTCCTTCTCCTTTCCAATGCACTTGAACATCGGTATCCTCAGAGCGTACATCCCATTTGAACCTATTTTTTGTGCTGCCCACAGTTCAGCAGGGCTGTCGAGGGCCTTAGGTGTCCTGAGCAGAAAGACGGAAGGGAGGCCTCAGCCTGAGTGGCAGTGGGGGTGTTCGGGGTGACTCTGCCCTCAGAAGCAGTCTGATGCTGCTGCCCATGTGGCTGGAGGCTGTGGGCTGGGGGGTTGCCCTGGGCCGCCCTCCTCACACCCCCTCCCACCCAGGAGAAGGAGCGGCAGCGCCTGGAGCAGCTGCGGCGGAAGGAGGAGGCAGAGCAGCTCCGCAGGCAGAAGGTGGAGGAGGCCAAGCGGCAGCGGCTGGAGGAGGTGAAGCTGTAAGTGGCCCGGGTCCCGGCCCTGGGCGGCCCAGGCCGTGCGGGGCTCCCCCTGACGGCCCTGTGCCCACAGGAAGCGGGAGGAGCGCCTGCGCAAGGTGCTGCAGGCCCGGGAGCGGGCGGAGCAGATGAAGGAGGAGAAGAAGAAGCAGATTGAGCAGAAGTTGGCTCAGCTGGATGAGAAGACCGAGAAGGTGCGGGCCCTGGGCTGGTGGGCGGCCAGGTTTCAGTGGGCTGTTCCCTGCTGGGGCCCGAGGGTTAGAACTGGACCCTCATAAGTTAGGGGCTTGACGCCCGGGGCGCCTCCCTCTGCGTCCAGGGCCTGGAGTTGGTTCTGCGCCCCCCGAGGGCGGGAGGTGTAAGCAGCAGCCCTTGGCGAGGGGGTGGCTGGTGCTCTGGGCAGGGCCGGAGGGACCAGCGGGTTTGCAGGGGCCTCGGGTGCCTGTCACAGTTCTCGGACCCGCTCTGGGGTTGATTGAGGAGGGCTGCTCTCACGGGCACGTGTGGGTGGGCTCTGCAGGCCAAGGAGGAGCGATTGGCGGAGGAGAAGGCCAAGAAAAAGGCAGCGGCCAAGAAGATGGAGGAGATGGAGGCGCGCAGGAAGCAGGAGGAGGAGGCGCGGAGGCTCAGGAGGCTGCAGCAGGTGCGATGCAGGGGGCGGGTGGGCATCCAGGGGGAGGGGGGCAGATGGGCGCTGCCCGAGCCCCTGAGGGCTGCTGGGCACACCCCACTAGGTTGGCTTAATTCTGGTGGCACTTGTGGCTTCCAGCTCTGAGCAGGATTAACAAACACGTTGGGATAGACATGGACGCTAAGCCAGACTTCCGGTCTCAGCTCTGCCCCTTGGTAGCCGCGTGGCCCGCACAGGCCACTGGCCCTCTCGGTGCTTTGGGTCCTTCAGGTGGCGGTGGGATCTACTCGGTAGGGCTGCTGTGAGGGTGGGATGTTCACCTGTACGAGTGGGGACCTACTTCTTCCGTGGAGCTGTCGATCTTACGACCCTGGGGAGCACGAGTCCGTAGGGTTGTGACACTCACGGCTAAGTTTGCGGAGTGTGTGCTCCGTGCCAGGCACTGTTCTAGGAATGTGAGGTGCAGGTATTCGTGTTTTTGTCCCCATTTGATCGATGAGGAAACCAAGGCCAGAGGGCTTAAAAGGTAGCCCGGTGTCTCAGCGAGTGCGTCCGGCTCCCGTCTGTGCCTTAACTACCAAACCTGCCACAGAAGCCGTTGCTGCAGAATGCCTGTCCGGCTGGTGGCGGTGATTCTGTGATGCCTGGCGTGGGGCCAGCCTGGCTCAGCCCCTGACCGTCTCTGATGCCTCCAGCCCAGGCCTGGCCTGAGCCCCTGACCTTGTTCTGCGTTCTCAGGAGGAGGACGAGCGGCGGCACCAAGAGCTGCTGCAAAAGAAGAAGAAGGAGGAGGAGGAGGAGCAGGAGCGGCTGCGGAAGGCGGCCGAGGCCAAGAGGCTGGCGGAGCAGCGGGAGCAGGAGCGGCGGAGGGAGCAGGAGCGGCTCCAGGCCGAGAGGTGAGGGAGCCGGAGGGCCGGGCTCGGGGGGCAGCCCCTGGGGGCCCAGGCGGCGTCCTGCCGTGTGTGTGTGTGTGTGTGTGTGTGTGTGTGTGTGTGTACACGTACGAGAGACCGAGCGGCCCCCTGGCACCGCTCCCCCTTCCCTTGGGCTTGGCAAAAGAGGGTCACGCTTCCCTTGGCTCCGCACCCAGAGGTGGTGGTGGCTCTGGGAGGGGAAGGTGTGGGACTCTCCTGTCCTGCCTCCAGCCGGTGTGCTGCCCCCTTGGTTCATTGTGTCCTCAGCTGACAGGGTGGGCGTGTGTGTGTGCATTTGAGCAGGAGTTCTTTGAGGTGCACTGCAGACCCCACTAAACGTGCCTCCTCTGTGGTGATGAGAACTCAGCCCCCCCTCCCCGCCCCCCTCATTTCCGACTGCCCCCCTTGGTATCCATGGCAGCTCTCAGAGGCAGAGGTCTCTGCGCGGGCAGGACCTGCAGCCAGTCCTGCGAGCGCAGTGGGGAGTGGAAGCCGGGGCCTGAGCCGCAGGGGCCTGCTCTCTGTGCTTGAGTTTCTAAGTTACTGATTTTATATGGAAAGAAATGTTGGTTTGTTCCACTTATTTATGCCTTCATTGGCTGATTCTTTTTATTTTTTTAGTTTCTGATTTCAGAGAGGAAGGGAGAGGGAGAGAGAGAGAGAAACATGATGAGAATCATTGATCGGCTGCCTCCAGCATGCTCCCTACTAGGGATCAAGCCTGCAACCCAGGCACGTGCCCTTGACCAGAACCGAACCCTTCAGTCCGCAGGCCGATGCGATCCACTGAGCCAAACTGGCTAGGGCCATTGGTTGATTCTTGTGTGTGTCCTGACCCAGGATCGAACCCGCAACCTTGGTGTAGCGAGACGACGCTCTAACCACTGAGTGACCCGGCCAGGGCTCCCTGTGCCTCTTGATTGACACCAAGGTGTCTCGGTCCTGTGGCAGAGTCGGAGACGGTCTGGGCGGGACAAAGGGTGGGGTGACAGTTGATGTGGCTTTAGGATGGCATGTGTGCCACGCAATGCCAGGGTCTTCATGGGGGTGACGGGTGAAGGTCGTAATGGTTGGCAGCGGAGGTGGGTGCTGCGCGCCACGCTCCACACGTTTCTTGTCGAAGCCTCGCGTAAAGGCCTGTGGCATAGGAACCAGCAGCTCCCCTCCCAGCGGGGGGCAGGCGCAGAGGCTTAAAGGCCTCGCTAAGCCACAGCCCAGTAACGGCCCAGCCCCGCTTCACGCCAGGCTTGGAGCCCAAGGCCCCCCGGGGGCCGGGACCTTCCGAGGTAGCTCAGGTTTTCTCACCTGATTCTCCGCGACTGGAGGGAAGGTGTCAGGATCCCCGCTGTGCAGCAGGCAAGACTGCAGCTCAGACCTAAGCTGCAGGCGGGGCCAGGTTTGGTGACTCCGAAGCCGCGTGCTCCCTGCCCCCTGGTCCTGCGCTTTCCAGTCCTCGGGGCACCGGCGCGGCGGGGGGTCTTGGCTGCTGTGCCTGTTCTGCCATTCTGCCTTCTACGCCAGCGCCAGGGGCCCGGCTTCCCTGGCAGGGATGGGAACCGAGCCAGGGCTCAGCTTCTGCCCTGACAGGCCCGTGCTTGTCCCCAGGGAGCAGCAGGAGAGGGAGAAGGCCCTGCGGCTGCAGAGGGAGAGGCTGCAGAGGGAGCTGGAGGAGAAGAAGAAAAAGGTACAGGCAGCCGGGGGGGGGGGGGGGGGGGGCGGGGGGGGCTCGCTCGGGTCTGCGCTGAGCTTTGGGCGGGGAGCCCTGCCATGGGGGCTCCGGGGCGGGAACTGCCTTGCTTGGCCGTGTGGGGTTGGCCTGGGGTCGGGCAGAGCACATACACTCGGTCCCTGACCCCCGGCCGGCTGCTGGTCCCAGGAGGAGCAGCAGCGTCTACAGGAGGAGCAGGAGAAGAAAGCCAGGGAGGCTGCCGCGGCCAGCAAAGGCCTGAACACGACCGTGGACGTGCAGGTGAGGCTGGGCTCCGGCAGCGAGGAGCCCGGGTTCTGGTTCTTCTCCTCCCAGAGCTGGGGGCGTGGTCGGGCCTCAGGACCCTAAGAAAGGGAGCCGCGGGGGCCGGTAGTTCTCACTGTTCTGGATACGCGTGGTCTTTCTTTTTTTTTTTTAATTTTTATTTATTTATTTATTTATTTATTTATTTATTTATTTATTTATTTATTTTTATTGCTTAAAGTATTACAAAGGGTATTACATATGTGTCCATTTTATCCCCCCGCCCTAGACAGTCCCCTAGCCTCCCCTATCCCCCAGTGTCTTATGTCCATTGGTTATGCTTATATGCGCGTGTTCTTTCTTAATCTTCAAATATAACTTGTTTTTTTAAGAAGAGAAACTTAAACTTTATAAAAGAGTAGACAGTAAAGGAACCTTGGGTGAAAGTGCTGTTTTCACACGTCTAAACATTATGGACAGTTCTGAGCGGACACGACTGTGCCTCCCGTCCTAGTCCCCGGCTGCGGGGACCGGGTGGCTGAAGCGAGCATTTACTGAGACGGGACCGCCAAGGCCAAGGCGCCCGCAGAGTCCGCGTCTGCGGGGAGCTTCCTGGTTCACAGACAGCTCTTCCCGCTGTGCCCTCGGGGGGTCGGGGGGGCGGAGACAGAGCTCTGGAGTCTGTTTGAGGGCACTGATCCATTCAGAGGGCTCCACCCGCATCACCTGAGCACTCCCCGAAGGCCCCCCTCCTGATCCCATCGTGTGGAGGGAGGGGGGTTAACAGATTTGGGGGGGACACAAGTATAGTAGGTCCTCGGGTGACGTCGGAGATCCGTTCCTACGGTGACGTAACGCGATTTTCACCGTAAGTCGGAACCCACCTCCACAAGCACCTATGTCCCTCACATGGAGCACAGACACGGCAGTATGAAGGGAAACAGTGAAACAATTTAAAAGAAAGATAATTCCTGGCCTTTACTTGTGGAAAATAAATAATAAGAAGCATAAAGCACATGTGTACATACGTCGAAATGACGGAACTTTTTTTTTTTTTTTATAAATAAGTGGGAGGTGGCGACGTAACCACGAAAGGACGAACCCGAGGGCTGCCTGTATTTACTCCAGTGCATGCCACTTGGCAGCTTGATACTTACGCCTCCATTTTTTAGATTATGTTGCACACCTGTGTCGGCACTTGTACGCCTCTCCTTTTTGACGGTGCCAGCTGCTGGCACCGGCGCCTGCCGACAGGCACTTAGGTGACTTCCAGCTGGGCGCTCTACAAGCAGCATGTGATGAGGGAGGGTTTCAGCGCAGCACAGGAAGTGTCAGGCCACGGGGTTCCCAGGGGTCCCCAGGCGCTGTGCAGAGACATGCGGACCTGGAGGGAGGAGGCCGGGTGTGTATGGGTGTGACTTGACTTGGCCCTGAGCCTTTTGATTTCTCCTGTGACAGGAGGGGAGGTGGCCGGGCCCCAGCCCCTCGGTGGGGGAGGGGCAGGAGTGGGGGAGGGGCGCTGACGCCTTCGTTTACTTTTCCAGTCTCCAGCTTGTACCTCCTATCAAATGACGCCACAGGGGCACAGGGCTCCCCCCAAGATCAACCCGGACAACTACGGGATGGACCTGAATAGCGATGACTCCACCGACGACGAGTCGCATCCCCGGAAGCCCATTCCCGCCTGGGCCCGAGGTGAGCAGGGCCGGAGCTCTGGGTCCCGGTCCTCACTGTGCCTTCGGGCCCTGGAGGGAGTGGCTTGGCCGGTGCGGTGTTGGGGGGCTGTGGTGCCTGCACCCGCCTGGGACGCGCTCAGGGAAGAGTGGGGCCCTGTCCCGTGGGCTCACCCCTGGAGCAGATGCTGACGCCTGTGTTCTCACCAAGCACATGCACGTGGGGCTGGCCGTGGGCACCTGGTGCTGGGTGTTCCGGCTCTAGGCCCTCGCAGGCCTGCCCCTCCTGCGGGCGATGAGACTTGGGCCTAAGTGAGCAGCGTGGGGTGGATAGAGCCCTGAGAGGGGATGGGGCTTAGCAGCGCCCTGAGCTCCGGTGGGAGATCCCGCTGGGGAGGCAGGGAAGCCCACGGGGGGCGGGCACTGGAGCAGGATTTGACCTTGCGGTTCACAGGCCCCAGCGCTTAAACAGGATGTGGGTGAGTGTGCAGCCTGCGGCAGTGGAGCGGGCGTGCATACAGTGGTGCTCGTTCATACAATGGAACGGGCGTACATACAGTGGTGCTTGTGCATACAGTGGTGCTCGTGCATACAGTGGTGCTCGTGCATACAGTGGAGCGGGCGTGCATACAGTGGTGCTCGTGCATACAGTGGTGCTTGTGCATACAGTGGTGCTCGTGCATACAGTGGAGCGGGCGTGCATACAGTGGAGCGGGCGTGCATACAGTGGTGCTTGGCAGAGAGCAGGGCCGGGCCGGCAGCTGCAGCAGGCAGCTTGCTCTTGGGACTGCCGCCTCACTTCAGCCCCACAGTAGCCAGGCTCCCTTACGGCCAGCATCGGTCACTTGGGAGGTGTCAGCAGGGGTCCTTGTGGCCAGGGAGCCAGGTGACTAGCAAAGCCACCTGACTAGTTGGCTTTCGTCAGCTTAAACTCCTTTTTCTCATCTGTGAAATGGGCATGATAATAGCACCAGCTGAGAAGGGTTATTGAGGAAGAAGTTAGCACACTGAAGGCCTGGTGCAGAGCAAGCGGGCACACCTTCCCCCTGGTCCTCCCTAATGGCCCCCTCTGTCTGCACCCCCACCTCGGGGCCCGAGCGGCTGGCTGCCGAGATAAATAGCTGCGCACAGGAGTCAAGGGCGGACGGCATCATAGGCTTAAGTTCTGAGCTTGGCTCGAAACCCTGGCTCTGCCAGTTACTAGCCGGGCGCCTTTGGGCCCAGCTCACCACTGTCACATGGGGAGAATGAAGGATGGGCTCCAGGTGCGTGTGGGGTAACGAGAGCCCGGCCCCTGTGAGCGCCTGAGGACAGCGTGCAGACGCGGCTGCCGGACGATGGCAGGAGAGGGTGATGGTGTTTGGTGGGGGCGGGAGGAGCAGGGCTCCGAGGCTGGCCGGGCAGCAGGTGGGGCCTGCTGGCGTGGAGAGGCTGACGGGGCTCCGGGGGGGGCAGGGGCAGGGGGATCCCCAAGGCAGTGACCCGGCCCTGTGTCCCCTGCAGGTGCCCAGCTCAGCCAGGCCATCCTCCACCAGTACTACCACCCCCCGAACCTGCTGGAGCTCTTTGGCACCATTCGCCAGCTGGACCTGGAGGACATCTTCAAGAAGAGCAAGCCTCGCTACCACAAGCGCACCAGCTCCGCCGTCTGGAACTCGCCGCCCCTGCCGGGCCCCCGGGTCCCCAGCAGCCTGACCTACAGCCTGAAGAAGTTCTGAGGCAGGCCCTCTGTCTGTCTGTCCTGTCTCCGTTGGTCTGTGCCCTCCTGCCTTGTGTTCTGTCCTGAGGGTGGTCTGTATGTTCTATCCATGTTCTGGTGGCCCCGGCTGTGTGGAGGCTGCACGTGGTGTGCCTCTGGGGACGTCCGGGCCGCCCACATGGCCCGCCGGCAGCGTTCTGTAAATAGGTTGCAATAATTTAGCCTGGACTCGAACAGGTAGATTAATAAAGTTCATTCCTTTAAGCCTGCTGTGGGTGTTGTGAGGACAGGGGCCTCGGCTGACCCTGGCCCCTGGCCCTGCCGCCGTGCGTCATGGGCCACCAGAAGGGCTGGGGTGGGGGCCAGGCTTTGTGCCTTGTCCTTGTGCTTCAAGGTCATGGTCCGGCCCCAGAGATGAGATGCGGTGGGTGCTTATGCTGCCTTCCCTGGGCGGCCCTGAGACACACTGCAGCTCCCAGGATGGGCAGGTGCAGATCCTTCCTGTGCTTCTGGGGAGCCCCCTGTTTGTAAGGGGGTGCGGCTCCCTAGGAGAGGCCTGGGACTGAGCTCCGCCCCTTAAGTCAGTCCCTCAGCCCCTTGCTGTGTGGATGGTGATGGGTTGAGCTTCACAGGAGCAGAAAGGGATGAGGAGAAAGGAGATGGCTCTTCAAACTACCTTGGGCCCGTGCTTGCCAGCAGTTGAGACGCTTTCCAACAAAACCAGGAAGCTGCTAATGAAATGCGTAGTGCTCGTGGGAGCCGGCCCTGGTCCTGCCCGGAGCTGCCAGCTGAGTTCTAGATGCGTGAGGACGCCCCTTGTCCGCTGCCGCTCCAGCCCCCGGTGGGTCAGGGGCCCGGTCAAGCCGCAGCCAGTCCTGTGCAGTCTGATTGGAACCCACCCAATGGAAAGGCCCGTTGTCCCCACTGCTCTGCCGGGGGCAGAGTGAAGGAGCCGCCACAGGCCTGATGGCCCGCGAAGCTGCAAGTACTACGATGACCCTTTACAGAAAACGCGTGCTGACTCCTTTAGAGCTCAGCCCAGGCTGCATTCAGGCGTGCTTTTAACGAGGAGGAAGTGGGCATCCATGGTTGCTGAAATCTAGAGGACCCCACCCATGCCCACGCAAACATTCTACACGTCCTTCAAATTCGGTGCACAGTTCAAATTGAGTCCATATATTCCCTGACTAGAAACTTGTGTTGAGTCAAAGGGTGAGTCACCATGTCAAAATCTTACTTCCTCTGAGCGTGTTTCTATCGTGTTTTAGAAAAGGTAGTTGCAGTTGTTCTGCATCCTCGCCGGCACTTTGTGTTGGCAGGATTTCTCATTTTAGCCACTTTAATAGATGTGTAGTGAAAGCTCACTGTGGTTTTCATTTTCGTTTTCCTAACGGAATGATGGTGAACACCTTTTCATGTGCTTATTTACCATCTGTGTATCTTTGATGACGTGTCCAAATCTTTTGTTCATTTTTTGTTTTTAAATTTGTTTTGCCTTTTTAATTATTTTTGTTCTTTTCTAACTTTTTTTTCTTTTTTGTTCATTTTTGCATTGGGTAGTTTTCTTACTGTTGTGCGTAGGACTGTGCACAATCAATCAGCCATTTTAATATAGGTTGTCACATGTGTTATGGGTACAAATTGGTTGTCAGCTACGTGATTGCAGTATTTTCTCCTGGTCTGCAGCTTGTCTCTTCACTTAGCGGGTTTTCACAGAGCGACAGTTTTTTTTTTGGGTGAAATCCAGTTTATCCAGTTGTTTTCCTACATGGATTATGCTTTTTGCGGCATGTCTGAGAAATCTTTGTCCGGCCTCAGTTCTCGATTTTCTTCTAAATGTTCTATAGTTTAACATTAAATTTACATTTATGACCTGTTACGAGTTAATTTTTTCAAAGTGTGAGGTTTATGGTTTTTGTTTGGGGACACGCGAATGGATGTCCACTTGTTCCAGGACCCTTTGTTGGAAAGACTATTCTTTTTGCACTGAATTTCTTTTGTATCTTTGTCAAGAATCAATCAGCCATTTTAATATAGGTTTATTTCTAGACTTTGTATTCTCTTCCATTGGTCTATGAGTCTCTCCTTTTTCCAATAGTACATGGTCAAGATTACTGTAGCTTTTTGTGTCTTAAAAACCTGGTAGTGTGCCCTAATGGGTTTGGCTCAGTGGATAGAGTGTTGGCCTGTGGACTGAAGGGTCCTGGGTTCAATTCTGCTCAACGGCATGTACCTTGGTTGTGGGCTCGATCCCTAGTAGGGGGCGTGCAGGAGGCAGCTAATTGATGTTTCTCATCGATGTTTCTAACTATCTTTCTCCCTTCCTCTATGTAAAATCAATAAAATATATTTAAAAAAAATCTGGTGGTGTGATTCCTACTTTATTCTTACAAAATTATTTTGGCTTTTCCTCCTATGTAAGTTTTGCCTTCCTTTGTAAATTTCAGAATCAGCTTATCTATACAAAAGCCCTGCTGGGATTTTCACTGGATTGCATTAAGTCTATAGGATAAATTTGGGGAGAGTTCAAATATTTATGATGGTGAATCTTCTAAACTATGAACATGACATATCTCCACTTATTTCCATTTTTCTGTTTGTTTCTTTCACCAGCATTGTGTAGTTTCAGCATACAGATTCTGTACAAGTTTTATTGGATTTAGAGCTAAGTATTTATTTTCTTAGAGCTATTGTAAATGGTGTTGTTTTCCTAATTTTGGTTTCTACTTGTTCATCACTGGTATATGGACCATAATAGTTAACTTTTGTGTGTTGACCTTGTATCTTATGATGCAATGAAAGCTGTACTTAGAGGGAAAATTATAGCACTAGATCAGTGATGGCAAACCTATGACACGCATGTTAGAGGTGACACGGGAACTCATTTTTTTGGTTGATTTTTCTTTGTTAAATGGCATTTAAATATATAAAATAAATATAAAAAATATAAGTCTTTGTTTTACTATGGTTGCAAATATCAAAAAATTTCTATATGTGACACGGCACCAGAGTTAAGTTAGGGTTTTTCAAAATGCTGACACACCGAGGTCAAAAGGTTCGCCATTACTGCACTAGATGCTATGTTAGGGGGAAAAAAGTCTCATATCAGTGACCCCAGCTTCCACTTAAGAAAAAGAAGAGCAAATAAAACTATAAGAGAAATAATAAAAGTAGAGCAGAAATCAATGACACTGGAAAAAAGTAATAGAAAAAATTTAAACCAAAAGCTGGTTCCTTAAGAAGCTCAAAAACAAATCATACACCTGTGTAGACTGAACAGGATAGAGAGAAAGAAATGACCAATGCCAAGAACGATGGAGGTAAAACCACTACAGACTCTACAAATATTAGGAACAACGATGGCAATACATTTTAAATGTAGATGAAATGAGCACAAATTCCTCGGAAGGTACAAAATATCATAGTTCACTCAGGAAGAAAGAAAAAAACCTAAATAGCCCTATTTATGAAATTGAATTTGTAGTTTAAAATCTCACAAAGAATACTCTAGACCAAATCATTTTAGTGGTAAATGTTACCATTTATTCAAGGAAGAAATGATACCAATTCTACACTACCTCGCCCAGGAAATTGAACAGGTAAGAATACTTTCCCACTCCATCTATGAGGCCAACCAACATTGTTGGGATCCCTAAACCAGACAAAGATATTGTAAGGAAAACCAGACAGTTATTCATGAACATCATCATAACAATTCTAAACAAATTTCTAGCAAGTCAAATCCATTAAAAGGGATAGTACATCTTAAATAAGCTTATCTCAATAAGATAGATTGAACATTTGAAAGTCAACTAGTACAATTTACCATATCAATACATGAGGAAAACTACATGATTAATAGATGCTGAAGATGGGTTTGACAATTCACTAATTGATAAAAGCTCTATGCAAATAATTAAAGGGAATTTCCTTGGTTTGATAAAGCTCATTCAAAAAAAACCCTCTACCAAACATCACGATGAAAGGATGCATTCCTCCCAGCAAGCTGAGTGCAAGGATGACCAGTGCGATTGCTTCTGAACATTTTGTAGGAGGTTCTAGCCAGTGCAGTGGAGCAAAAAGGAAAAGGCACCATAAATGAAGAATTGCTTCTCGGCCTTTTGTCTCAGATCAAGTGTAAAACTATTCTCAGAGATGACTTGTATAAAATCTGAGAGTCTCTACCAAAGGGTTAAGTGAGTTTAGCATGGTTGCAGGATATAAGATAAATATACAAAACTTAATTATCTTTCTATATTCTTGAACAATCAGAAATTGAAATTAAGAAAGTGCAATGCTATATAATAAAAGAAACATAAATTAACTGTCCCTCCACTACGCTCACCAGCCAATCAGAGTGAGTATGCAAATTAACCTCCACCTCCATGGAGACTGACAACAGGTAGGAGGCAGCTCCCAGCATGGTCGGCTTGGCTTGGCTGTCGTTGCAGCAACCTGGGAGCAGGAAAGCGCTGCCTGCAGGCAGCACCCAGCATGGCCTGCTTGGCAGTCACTGCGGTGTGGAGCAGGCAGGCCCTGCAGAGAGCAGAGAACCACAGGGAGCTGGCCTAAGCCATGAATAGGACATCCCCTGAGGGCTCTCAGATTGGAGAGGGTGCAGGTCAGGCTGAGGGACAACCCCCCCCCCTTGTGTACGAATTTTGTGCACTGGGCCCCTAGTTTACAATAATGTCTAAAATTACCAACATCTTAGGAATAAACTTAATAAAAGATGCGAAAGACCTGTAGAGTAAAACTTATAAAATATAGCTGAGAGAAATTCATGAAGACCTACATGGGATACACACAGTGTTCATGGATAGGAAACAATATTGTTAGCATGTCAGTTTCCTCCAAATTGATTTATGGATTTAGTGCAATGCAATCTCAACCAAAGTCCGAATAGGCTTGTCTTATTTTGGTAAGTTTATGAAAAATCTGGTTTCCAAATTTATATTTAACTGCAAAGGACCTACAATAGCCAAAACAATTTTGAAAAATAAGAACAAATTTGGAGGCGCAATACTCCATAACTTCAAGATTTATCACAAAGCTACAGTAGTCAGGACAGTATGGTATTGATGTAAAGATGAACAAATAGATGTAAGGAACCGTAGAGTCCAGAAACAGAACTATGTCCATATAGTCACTTGGTTTTTCACAAAGGTGGATAAGCAATCCAGTGTGGGAAGGATACGTTTCAACAGATTGTTCTGGAACAACTGGATATATTAAAACACCTCCAGCCCATGATGTACCATATGACTAAATGTAAAATCTAAAAATATAAACCTCCTCGAAGAAAGGACAAAATTGTAGTGTCTTTATGTTTGGCACGGATTTCTTATACATGGCAAAAAAAATATGACTATAAAAGAAAAAGAATGATCAAAATGTAAAACTTTTTGCTCTTAAAAGTCACTGTTATACATCATTTCCCCCACCCTCCCCCTCCCATTAGTGCTACGGTGCAAATAACCGACCACATTCCAGGAATCGAGTTGGTAATGATCACCACCTGGTCAGAGTGAAGGTGATGAAACAGGTTCAGCCAGGGGTGGGGAACGTCTGGCCTGCAGGCTATATAAGGCCCGAGAAATCATTTGGTCGCCCTGCCAAGGCATTACCGGTGAATTATTGAAATGTTTGATCAAAGTTATTGGCGAATTTTAAAGTTGATCATTCTCTATGGCCCGTGAGTGATGTTCTAAGCATCCCAATGGCCCTTGGCAGAAGGAAAGGTTCCCCACCCCTAATCTAGGCTCTCTGTGTCCACGGACCCATCCATGCGTGCCAAGCCCACCCCTAACTGTAGCCCATCCCCTTGCCTACCTGCCACTGCCTCTCAGGCCCCAGCCTGTTACCTGCCTCAGGAGGCTTTCCCTGTCTCGCTCAGGTCGCCTGAGGCACAGCTGCTTCCTGCCTCCGTCTGGGTTGTGGGCAGCTTTGTCTGCGGAGCAGCAGTGGATGCCGGGTAAACTCTGCTTGGGCAGGAGCCATGGTATCGGCTCCCTCTGGGCTTCCATGATGCCATCCTTCCTCCAGAAGGTCTAGGAGAGAGAAGAGCAGGCCTGAGAAGGGAACCCAGCCCTGATCTCTAAAAGGTTTGCCAACGACCCAGATACCAGGTGGTTGTCTTGTCTGAGCGGCTTGGAACTCAATTGTGAAGTTCCCTTGGGCACCTGTAGAGATGGAGAGGACGATGCTGCAGCCAACGGAGCCACAGGGGCCAGGCCCAGCGCAGCTGCTCCATGAGGAAATGTGGGACTGAAAAGCGTGGCTGCACCTGCTGCAGAGGAAGCAGGTCTGTTCTAAGACACGGTCAAGAGCAAACGCCAAAGGGTGTAGAGTCCACGGATCTTCAAGGAGCCGCTGGTACGAGCTGGCTAATCAGGTGTCAGGGCTGCTCTCCCTACACTTTTAACTCATCACACGTGTGACTGTAAACCGCTCAGTGGACACCGCCACTGTTACCTCTGCCTTCGAAGTGGCTTTTCTTGCCTCCTGCTGTTTGGCTTCTCAACACCCTGCGCCTTGTCTTCCTGGGACCGGGAGGTGCCCGAAGGGGAAGGTGCCGAGTGGCGCACCGTCTCTGTCGCTGCCCTTTGCCTAGAATCTTGACCCTCAAGTCCATGCCGCCTTGGGGCGCACCAACCCCGTCAGGCAGCTCACTTCGCATTTCCTGTAGATGCTCTGCTTGTTCTTGGGGGACGTGTGGGTCTCACACAAGCTGTACGGTCATGGGCAGAAGTGGGAGGTTGTCAGGCTTCTTTACTCGGTGGGGGTTGTCTTCTATAATTGTGGCATTTTCTCATATTATTAATTCAAATATTTACGCTCCCATTAGTCTCACTTATTTTCTTTGTGGGCTCTAATTACCCAGATGTCAGACCTCTCACATGGATCGTGGGGTGAGGAGTGGCCAGTTATGTCCTCAGGGGGACTGGCACACAGCATGGAACAGCCTGAGGTTTTCTTAGACCCGCGGTCGGCAAACTGCGGCTCGCGAGCCACATGCGGCTCTTTGGCCCCTTGAGTGTGGCTCTTCCACAAAATACCAGAAAATACCACGTGCGGGCGCGCACGTACAGTGTGATAGAACCTTCGCGGCCCACGCGCAGAAGTCGGTATTTTGAGGGAAGAGCCACACTCAAGGGGCCAAAGAGCCGCATGTGGCTTGTGAGCCTCAGTTTGCCCGTCACTGCCTTAGGCTGAGCGCAACTGTGAGTCCTTCCCACCAGGGGGCGCCGATTCACGCAGAACCTGGGCTCTCCCTGAACACGTGCAGTCCACCACCTGCCACGAGGTGGCGCCTGTAGGCTTCCTCTCTGGACGCAATGGGCAAAGGGAATGCAATTGGCAGTTTCACTTGGATTTGGATTGGTTTTAAAGACGGGCCGGGCACAGGAAATTCGTGCACATTAAAAGCGAATTAATTAGAGGAAATATGTTAATATTGCTATTTGCCCTTTCTCTATAATAGAAGTGTCAGAGATGAAAGAAAATTAGTAAAATGTATATGAAAATCTCCCTCCTGTCAGAATCTGGGGCGCACTGCGGGACCTAGAGTCAAGCCCCGCCCACCATCCGCAAGCGCTTCAAAAACGCAGGAGACCCAGACCTGGCCGGCCCCACCCCTGTCAAGCCCCTCCAGGCGGGAGGCACTGCCTCAGGTCCCCTGTCAAGTCCTGCCGAGTGGGGGGGCGGCCTGAGGTCCCCGGTGCCAGCCAAGGCCATGCAGCTTCAGTTCCCTGCTGTTCAGTCATTACGTTATGGCATCTGGGCCAATTTGCATGTTCCTCTATTATTAGTATAGATTCTCACCCAGAGATATTTTTCCATTGATTTTTAGAGTGGAAGAGAGGGAATGATAGAAACATCGATGTGAGAGAAACACATACTTTCGTTGCCTCCTGCAGGCACCCCAACTGGGGCTCGGGCCAGAGTGGAGCCTGCAACTGAGGTACGTGTCCTTGACTGGAATTGAACCTGGGGCCCTTCTGTCCACAGGCTGACGCTTTATCCACTGCGCCAACCCGGCCAGGACCAGGTCTTCTCTTCTTGACAAAAGAGGCCTTTCCATAGCCCTGACCAGCGGACTTAATGGCTGTCTCTTCCGGTGTCACACCCACAGAGCAGCAGCCAAAAAACTGAGGCCACCAGGGGCCCCGGAAGCTTGAGACGCAAATGCCGCTGAGCCCGGGGAAGTGTGAGCGTGGAGGGCACAGGGCCTGGAGGGGCAGCAGGTGGCCAGCCTGGTGCTGTGGAAGGACAGGAGGAGGCTGTGGAGGAGGAGCCGGGAGGGAGGGAGGTGACTCAGAAGTGCCTTCTTGGAGAGGAAGGTCAGGGTCTGCATGGACGGCTCCTGTCAGGGGATCATCTGACCGAGACCCGGTGCTGAGTCTTGTACAGATGCGATCGTTTAATTCCTGTTATTTTCTTGTAAAGACAGAATCGCCTCCAGGTGCTGACACTCAGACAAGTTAACTGCCTCTCTCCAGCTGACTCAGTCCACATGAGCCCCAGGTGGAAGGGGGATCCGCACCCCAAATCCTGATGTTGCTGAGCCTTCCCCTCCCCCTCCCTGCGGCCCCGGGAAGGCATCAGGGCCCCACAGTGGTGGCTGCAGAGACAGGTTCCACGCTGGACCCGGGGAGCCGGGCTCGCGGTCCCCCTTAAGCGACACGGAAATGATCTCCCTGCTACCAAGGCCCCTCCTCTCTGTCACTACCATCCAGTGTCGGAGACCAAGGCTGTCAGGACAGAAACAGTGTCCAAAGGAGAGTTAGCAGGAGTGATGTTTCCTTAGAAACACCCCATAAACGCAGTTCCATCGGCCGCCACAGGTCAAAGCCCCCGACCCCATGGGAATCCACATCACCTGGGCTGAGTCCACAGCACACACTGAACCTGGGGTTCACGCCTGCCCGTCCTCCTTGGAAATCCCCCACAAAACCCACCAAATATTAAACACTAAACCATAAAGTGGTCTTCCAATCCACAACGTGATATTGAAGAACAAAGCAGTACAGTCCCCAGTGCGGTGGGAAAAGAGTGGCAACATCTGGTTGAAGTGTGTCCACGTGGCTGGAGAGCAGGTGGGGCACCTGCTGAGACATCACCCTGGGGAGTGAGGGCCGAGCATGGGCTGGGGGAACTCCTGTAGAGCGAGCAGATTTCTGTGCAAAGGAGGAATGCCGTGGGGGTGGAGGGTCAGGAGGGGAGTAGAGGGGGCAGGGATTGAGACTGCAACTCAGGAGCCCTCTCCTCCCAGTTCATAGGTCCATGCTCAACAGCTGAGCCAGGCCGCCCGGGCGCCTTTGTTTCATTGCTGGCCTGTGGGAAGGACAGAGGACACTGAGCCCCACAGAGCGATTGAGCTCTGGCAAGAGACCGACAACCAGAGGAAGGAAACACGCTCTGAAGCTCAGGCCCCCTCCCCTGGCCCATAGCCTGGGCCCTCCTCTGGAGCTCAGAGCGCAGAGCAAGAAGCCAGAGCCTCGCTGGGTGCAGGAGGCTGCGGCAGGCGCTCTGTGGGAGGGGGAGGCGTGTGCAGCAGCTCACATGTGTCCCGGGAACCTCGGGGCCTGGATCTCGGGGCTCAGGGCACAAGGGCAGGGGCAGAGGCAGTAGCGTGGCGTGTGGAGCTGGTCAGGTGGGGCACGTGGCTGATCTGGGCGCCATCAGGGACCCTTCTGGTTTTGATGCTTCTTCTCAAAGTGAAATGCTGTTGATCAATGCATCTCCTAATGCGCTGGAGGGGGCTGGTGTCCATGTTCTCTATCCATGGGGGTATCATTTATTGGTCACACAGAGGCCATTGTAGTCATGGCTTCCATCCTCAGGGGCCTAACTACAAACATGCCTGTCACATGATTGTGCAGATGTGAAAAGCATGAGCCATGTCGCTCAATTCCATGCACTGTTAAGAGTATGGAACTACCAAGAGCCAGTGTACCCAGTGGTCAGAGTGGGACCATCCAATTATAACTCCGCAGATCCATAAGGGACACACTCAGGGGGCAGACTCAGTGAGCACCAAAGCCCCACTGAAGCAAGTCTTGCCCCAGAGGGGTGTCTTTAGAACAGAAGTTCTCCCACTGTAGACACAGTTGATTCTCACAGACAATTGGCCTGGAGGTCAAATCCTCCCAGTGTTACCTACAACAATCAAGGCTTAACTACAACAAGACTGTGCACAAAGCCCACAAGGGGGTGCACCAAGAGTGTCCACCCCAGGTAATCGGGGAGGCTGAGCCACCGGGCCCTAGAGGACACTTAGCACAGAAAACCACTTTATCAACACAGGGAAGCATAAAAAATGCCGAGACAAAGAAACAGGACACAAATGACATGAGGAAAGCAAACTACTGGATATAGAGTTCAAAACCACACTTTTAAGGTTTTTCAAGAACTTTCTAGAAACCGCCAATAAATGTAGTGAGATCCTCAAGAAATCTAGCGAGACCCTTGATGTTGTGATAAAGGACCAACTAGAAATTAAGCATACACTGACTGAAATAAAGAATATTATACAGACTCCCAACAGCAGACCAGAGGATCGCAAGAATCAAGTCAAAGATTTGAAATGCAAAGAAGCAAAAAACACCCAACCGGAAAAGCAAAATGAAAAAAGAATCCGAAAATACGAAGAGAGTGTAAGGAGCCTCTGGGACAGCTTCAAGCGTACTAACATCAGAATTATAGGGGTGCCAGAAGATGAGAGAGAGCAAGATATTGAAAACCTATTTGAAGAAATAATGACAGAAAACTTCCCCTACATGGTGAAAGAAATAGACTTACATGTCCAGGAAGCACAGAGAACCCCAAACAAAAGGAATCCAAAGAGGACCACACCAAGACACATCATCATTAAAATGCCAAGAGCAAAAGACAAAGAGAGAATCTTAAAAGCAGCAAGAGAAAGAAACTCAGTTACCTACAAGGGAATACCCATACGACTGTCAGCTGATTTCTCAACAGAAACTTTGCAGGCCAGAAGGGAGTGGCAAGAAATATTCAAAGTGATGAATAGCAAGAACCTACAGCCAAGATTACTTTATCCAGCAAAGCTATCATTCAGAATTGAAGGTCAGATAAAGAGCTTCACAGATAAGGAAAAGCTAAAGGAGTTCATCACTGCCAAACCAGTATTATATGAAATGCTGAAAGGTATCCTTTAAGAAGAGGAAGAAGAAAAAAAAGGTAAAGATACAAATCATGAACAACAAACATGCATCTATCAACAAGTAAATCTAAGAATCAAGTGAATAAATAATCTGATGAACAGAATGAACTGGTGATTATAATAGAATCAGGGACCTAGAAAGGGAATGGACTGACTATTCTTGCGGGGGAAAGGAGTGTGGGGGATGCGGGAAGAGACTGGACAAAAATCGTGCACCTATGGATGAGGACAGTGGGTGGGGAGTGAGGGTGGAGGGAGGCGTGGGAACTGGGAGGAGGGGAGATA
This sequence comes from Myotis daubentonii, assembly GCF_963259705.1. Classification (NCBI taxonomy): domain Eukaryota; kingdom Metazoa; phylum Chordata; class Mammalia; order Chiroptera; family Vespertilionidae; genus Myotis; species Myotis daubentonii. The sequence continues at coordinate 83,240,563 of NC_081848.1, forward strand.
TGGGCGGGGGGAAAAGAGGAACCAATGTAATAATCTGAACAATAAAGATTTAATTAAAAAAAAGAGTATGGATTAAAATGCCTTGGGATCTATCACTCAACATTATTTTAGTCTGGCCAGCAGTTGAGCATCGACTTATGAACCCCGAGGTCATGGTTTGATTCCCGGTCAGGGCACAGGCCTAGGTTTCAGGCTCAATACCCAGTGGGGCAGCAGATCAATGATTCTGACTTATCATGGATGTTTCTATTTCTCTCTCCCTCTCCCTTCCTCTCTGAGATCAATAAAAGTATATTAAAATCACTTTGAATGAGTTGTCAGCCTCGGCTAAGAGTCCTTCTTTAATTCCATTCAAAGCAAGGCCAGGGAGGCCACCGTCATAGAGTTCCACAGACGTCACTGACGTTGCTCATGGCGCGAGAGCTGTACCTGTGGAGTGAATGCCTGCAGGTCTGACGTGTAGGCCTCCGTCGTATAACACGGAACAGGGTGAGTGTGACAGGGATGGGCCCATGGAGACTGTTGTCTCCAGTGGTTACGTAGACAGTACAACCCACAGGGACATCACGACCCTGAAGTGATGTCTGAGGTGCCTCCATGACCCGGCACCTGGGGACCAGTTTGAACCTGAGCGCTGGAGGGGCCCTGGGATCCAAGGGACACGTGTGACCAGCGCCTCCAGCTGAGGACGGGAGTGCAGAGACCTGAGGGCCTCGGGGACATTATCCCTGTCTTCACCCGCCCCCTCCTGTTCCCTGACTCCAATATCCAAGGTGAAGGATTATAAACTCACAATAAGCCTGGTTTAGATGTGACCATTAACCAGTCAATTAAGTGACTGAAAAGTAACCAGCTGGTGGTGCCAGAGAGAAATCCCAATAAAACCAGAGCCAAATTCAGACGCCCATCAGCCCGGAGGGTAAACCAACACTCCTCCTGGCAGAGTCGGTGAGATCGCCTGATATTGGCCTTTGGGGATGAGGCGGTCTGTTCTGTTCGACTGTCACTCACATTTTTCCATTTTGGTGCATAATTGTAATAGCTGACGCTGGCAGCCGGGGACGGTGCCGCCCATTTGTCCTGGATGAACCCACTTGTCCTAACGCACATCTGTGCTGTCCCCTTATTTCCAGACGAGGACACTGAGGCTGAGGGGTCAGTGCCTGCTGGGGACCCCACCAGCGGGAAGCTCCAGAGCTGAGCTTGAACCCGGGAGTCTGGCGCTGAAGATGGGCTCTTGCTCTCAACCCACTGAGGGCAACGTCCCACATTTGAAAGAGAGACCCAAACGGCCTCCAGATTCTCAACAATGTGTGAAGCTGCTGGTTAGGGCTCTGATCTGGGGGGATGAACCTGCAGAATGATACCCGAAGAGTGGACTTTTTATTATTATTATTATTTTTTATTGCTTAAAGTATTACAAAGAGTATTTATATGTCTCCTCCCCCCCCCGACCCCCCCGGCCCTTGACAATCCCCTGGCCTCCCCTACCCCCCAGTGTCTTATGTCCATTGGTTATGCTTATATGCATGCATACAAGTCCTTTGGTTGATCTCTTACCCAACCCCCTCCTGCCCTACCACCCTCCCCGGCCATCCTGCTATAGTTTGACAGTCTGTTCAAGGCAGCTCTGCCTCTGTATCTATTATTGTTCAAAAGTTTATAATGGTCTCTATTATCCACGAATGAGTGAGATCATGTGGTATTTTTCCTTCATTGACTGGCTTATTTCACTTAGCATAATGCTCTCCAGTTCCATCCATTCTGTTGCAAATGGTAAGAGTTCCTTCTTTTTTACAGCAGCATAGTATTCCATCATATAGATGTACCACAGTTTTCTAATCCATTCACCTACAGATGGGCACTTAGGCTGTTTCCAGATCTTAGCTATGGTGAATTGTGCTGCTATGAACATAGGGGTGCATATATCCTTTCTGACTGGTGTTTCTGGTTTCTTGGGATATATTCCTAGAAGTGGGATCACAGGGTCAAATGGGAGTTCCATTTTTAGTTTTTTGAGGAAACTCCATACTGTCTTCCACAGTGGCTGCACCAGTCTGCATTCCCATCAGCAGTGCACGAGTGTTCCTTTTTCTCCACATCCTCTCCAGCACTTGTCATTTGTTGATTTGTTGATGATAGCCATTCTGACAGGTGTGAGATGGTACCTCATTGTTGTTTTGATTTGCATCTCTCAGATGATTAGTGACTTTGAGCATGTTTTCATATGTCTCTTGGCTTTCTGAATGTCCTCTTTTGAAAGGTGTCTATTTAGGTCCTTTGCCCATTTTTTGATTGGATTGTTTATCTTCCTTTTGTTAAGTTGTATGAGTTCCCTGTAAATTTTGGAGATTAGGCCCTTATCAGATATGACATTGGCAAATATGTTCTCCCATGCAGTGGGTTTTCTTGTTGTTTTGTTGATGGTTTCTTTTGCTGTGCAGAAGCTTTTTATTTTGATGTAGTCCCATTTGTTTATTTTCTCTTTAGTTTTCAATGCCCTAGGAGCTGTATCGGTGAAGAAATTGCTTCGGCATATGTCTGAGATTTTGTTGCCTTTGGATTCTTCTAGTATTTGTATGGTTTCCCGTCGTATATTTAAGTCCTTTATCCATTTTGAGTTTATTTTTGTGTATGGTGTAAGTTGGTGGTCTAGTTTCATTTTCTTGCATATATCTGTCCAATTTTCCCAACACCATTTATTGAAGAGACTATCTTGACTCCATTGTATGTTCTTGCCTCCTTTGTCAAATATTAATTGAGCGTATTGGTTGGGGCTGATTTCTGGGCTCTCTATTCTATTCCATTGATCTATATGTCTGTTCTTATGCCAGTACCAGGCAGTTTTGAGAACAGTGGCTTTGTAATACAGCTTGATATCAGGTATTGAGATCCCACCTACTTTGTTCTTTCTCAGGATTGCTGCAGCTATTCGGGGTCGTTTTTTATTCCAGATGAATTTTTGGAGAGTACGTTCTAGGTCTGTGAAATATGCCATTGGTATTTTAATGGGAAGTGCATTGAATTTATAGATTGCTTTGGGTAGTATGGACATTTTAATGACGTTGATTCTACCAATCCAAGAACATGGTATGTTCTTCCATCTCTTTATGTCTTCCTCTATCTCTTTTTTCAATGTCCTGTAGTTTTCTGAGTAGAGGTCTTTTACCTCTTTAGTTAAGTTTATTCCTAGGTAGCTTAATTTTTTTGGTGCGATGGTAAATGGGATTGTTGGTACATGGGATTGTTTTTTTAGTCTCGAAGAGTGGACTGTAAATGCTCCAATGTTCCCTCAGGGCAAGGTGTGTGCGCGGTGTTCTTAGATCCCTCGTCCCGTCGCTGAGGAAATGTTGGTGATTTCATCCTTAGGGTTTGCCTGCTGCACGTGTGTGGACGTCAGTGTGTTTTTGTTGCTGCTACAGTTCCTGTCGCCAAGGGGCCTCTGTTTCTGTTAGGTTCACGGTGACAGGTTTGCAGGGAGGATTGCTGTGCCTGGGCTGATCCTGAATTCGGCTGCAGCATCAACTTTCATCCGTTCTCACTGCGTTTCTCACTAGAGTATCTTAGATTTCTCTGATGTTTGATCAATTGTCTACATACTAGTGGCCTGGTGCATGAAATTCCTGTACATTAAAGGGGAATTAATTAAAGGGAATATTTTAATATTGCTATTTGCTCATTCTCTATAATAGAAGTTTCAGAGGTGAAAAAAATTAGTAAAATGTATATGAAAATCTCCCTCCTGTCAGAGTCTGGGGCAGGCTGCGGGACCCAGAGTCTAGTCCCCGCCCACCCGTGCCTGCCTGGAAATTTTGTGAGACCCAGACCCGGCCAGCCCACCCTCATCAAGTCCCGCAGGGCGAGTAGCTCAGCCTCAGGTCCCCCAGCCTGGCGCCGGTTGCGGGGTGCAACCTCAGGTCTTCTGTCAAGCCCTGCTGGAGGAGGGGGCACAGCCTCAGGCTGCCATCAAGCCCTGCTGGGGCATAGGATCAGGTCCCTCGTCAAGCACTGCCAGGTGCGGGGAGCAACCTCAGTACCCCCTGCTCGACACCTGTCAGAATCTTGTCTGTGCTGCGTGGCCTCAGGCCCGCTGCCCGTCACCTGCTTCCCACAGCCTGTCTCTGAGTCGGGCGGCCTCCCTGTGCCCATGGAGCAGCGGCCCACGGGTGGCCCAGGTGGGGACCAGCCCTGTGGGCGCTTCTCCTGTGGAGCCCGGTGACCACAGGGGCCACCTCGGACCGACAAATGAAAGCGTCACCAGGACAATGGGCGTTGATGGATGTGAAGCTGTGGGCATGGCTTTCCACAGGCGCTCGAGCAGGAAGGTGGCAGTGGGAGGGTGGGCCTCCTCTTGGCACTGTTTTCTCTGAGGAGGCGGACACCACGGATTGACTCCCTCCACTGCCCTAAGCAGCCCTGGCACAGCGGGCACCATTTTACCCTGAGGGTGCGGCCCAGCCACCCTGAGAGCTCGTTCACTCGGGGTCACGCATCTCCCGCAGGAACATGTGCTGACCCTCTTCTAGTGCCAGGCCCTGCGCTGAGGGAAGGAGCAACCGGGACCCTGCCCGCACTGAAGGAGCTGAATCCCAGGGGCTCCACCCCCACTATCGGGGCGCGCACTTGTGACCCTCCCGCCTCGGGCGGTGCCGAGGGAGCCGTGCCCGGTGCCAGCAACTCCCGCTCTGACCAAGTCCCCGGGCTGTGACGCTGATGGATGGCATCAGCCGACCGTGAGGAAGGGTGGCGGGAAGCCAGGCCTTGTGACCTGCCCGTCCCCTGTGGCAGGACCAGTGCGGCTCCCCGGGTACAAATAGCCCTGGGCTCCCAGGCTGCTCAGTCCAGCTCCTCAGCGCTCACGGTTTGCTCAGCTGATCGCTCAGCCAGGAACCATGAAGCTGGCGCTGTCTCTGCTGCTGGTCACGCTGGCCCTTTGCTGCTCTGACGGTGAGTGTCACGTCCACTCAGACACCATCAGCGGGAAGGGCCCTTCTCCGGTCCAGGTGACTTACATGGGGAGGGGGGACGGTCAGAATAAACCTTTCCCGCGCCCTGTGGACCAGCCCCCAAAGCCCAGCACTCGGGGTGTCCGATCCCGGGGCTCTGGAACTCCCACAGAAACCCCCGCAGGCCAGTGTGGGCGGTCCCGTGGGAGGCCCCACTGCCGCCTGGTCTGTGACACAGAAGCAGCAGGACGGAGTCACCTTCTCATGAGCCAGGGTCCTGCCCCTGCAGCGCTGTGGCCTGGAACACAGGCTGCATCTCCCCAGGCCTCTCCTCCCTGCATCCCAGCGCCCAGGAGAGAAGCTGGGGCGATGGCGGAGAGGAGGTGGTCCGAGGCCGCCCTGGTCTCACCGACGTCTCCTCCAGGGTCTCTTAGGCGCCAGGTGAGCCCAAGGCTGTTGGAATCCTAGGTTCAGACTCAGAGAATGTTCCAGCAGGAGAGGGCTCCATTCAAGAGGAGCAGTGCCGCCTGAGGCTCAGAGTGGCCAGTGTCCACGTGGCTGTGAGACCCAGAGGCGCTCAGGAGCCCGACAGGCCCGCCTCTCCCCCAGGGGCCCAGCCAGGACGTGCAGAGCCAGTGGGAGCGCTGGGGCCGCCACTGCCCTTTTCCCGGTGAAGGTGGCCAGTGGCCTGCAATGGTGGGCGGGTCCTCACACCCTTGTGACTGAGCCAAGTCCTTTTGAGTCTCTTCCATCTGACTTTCTGAACCTGGTCCTCTCTCCCCACGTGACCTCTGACCTGACCCTCCACCTCCCTGCAGAGCAGCTGTCTCCCAGGTGGGAGGGGCCTGGTGGGCACAGTCCCAGCTGCAGGCACTGGCAGAGACCTGAGGGTGGGGATGGAGAATCCAGACCCGGAAGGGGTTCCTGCAGGTCTCAGCACAACCCACTGGGTGGAAAGTCAGCCCAGTGCCTGCGCCCCCTCCAGGGGGTTCTGTCCTCAGGGCGGAACCAAAGAGCCAGTGGTGGTCTGGCCTCAGCGTCAGGTGTGACACTCACAGACTTCCGTGGTGAAGCCTGAGCCCTCTCCCTCCCATGACATGATCCCAGTGTTAGACTGAGCCTCCAAGGGCATCCTCCATCCCTGAGGAGCGTTCCTCCCTCCTCTCCGCATTTACTGTCCCCCTCGGCCCTCTGCCAGGGCCTGACCCTACCCTTCCCTGGGAAGACTGAGGGCTAACGGCTCCCTCCCCCAGTAGCCAGGCAAAGGCAGGTGAGGCTCTATTGAGGGCAAAGCTGAGTCCTTGAAATCCAGGGACAGTGACTGGGGCAAAGCAGGGGACCCTTGGGAAGGCCTGGGTGTACTTGGTAAAGGGGAGACTGACCAGGGTGGTCACTGTGCTCCATCCGGGCTCCGCTGCGTGCTCTGTGACCCGGCGCCAGTGAGGACTTGGGGGAGATGCATTGTCCTGGGCACAAGTATGGGAGGAGACCATAAGTCCCTGGGGTTCCTGTCTAGATCTGAGGTCAGGGAGCCGTGGGGAAAAGTGACTTTCCTACATCCCATGTGTTTCTTTTTCTTCTCCTCCAGCAAATGCCAAAGTCTGTCCAGCCCTTCACAACGAAGCGAGGTCCTCCCTGTTGGACATTAAACCGCTCTTTTATTCCATCCTCAAGACGTTTTCGGCACCTGAACCCGCCTACCAGTCCACGATGGCTGTGAAGTATTGCATAGACCGGATGTCCTTTAGCGACAGACACAAAATTTACGACGTCATGGTAACTCCATTCTCCTTCTGCATAGAGGCTGCTGCTCAGCTGCATGGCCAGGCGGGAGGAGGGCGCTGTTCTGGGGGGCACAGGTGGGGGCACCGGTCCCTCTGCTCACCTCTGAGAGAGGGGCCCGTGGCCAAGGGTGGATGGTGACCGGACACCCGCTGGGCCAGCCTCAGGCTGCACAGCCTCTGCAGGCCCCTCCCTGGGCTCCGGGTTCCCCACTTGTCCTGAGGGGGGCAGCCAGGGCCCAGGGGGTGATGGTGAAGGGCCAGACACTGCTGCCTCCCTGCCTGGGAGCCTTCTGGGGGTGAGGTCCCTCACTGGGTTAGGAGGCACTATCCCTGGGGAATGCCATGGGGTGGGGGTGCAGGGGGAGGGAGGGGAGGCAGGGACCTGGCCCCACCACGTGAGGGGGGAGGCAGGCGGGGCTCTGGCAGCTTTTGCACAGCCAGGTCCAGTCCCTGTCCCCTCCCCCTCTCACTCCTCAGCCATCAGGCCAGAGGGCAGGGCCCCTCCCAGTCTGTCCTCTGCAGCCACAGGTGGAGCTGACCGCCTCCCTGTCTCTCTGAGGAAATCAGACATTGGGGGGGGGGGGAGGGGTGTGTCTCAGCTCCTCCACCCCTGAACCAGGTCGGGCTTTCAGCACGAGTCCCCACGCGCAGGGCCTCGGTGTGGACATGTCAGTGTGCCACCAGGTTGCACGTCCCCCCCCCCCCGCCCCCCGCCCCCTGCGGCTGCAGATCTCCGCAGGCAGCTCCTCCCGTGGCCCCTCCCGCCTGGCCTCCCCCCTGATCCCCCTCCTGCTCCATCAGGAACCCGAGTCCACTCCTGGGCTCCTGGGTGTCGTCTGCGTCCGGCCATGGCCAAGGCTCTACCCTGATGTGTCTGCTGCTGGGCCTGCACCGGGACCATTGAATGCCCACCTGCACCCTGTCCGCCCGCCGCCCCGCTGGCCTGTGCTGGTTGCAATGCTTCGCGTCTTGGTTGTGAGCACACGCTGTGCCTGTGGCATCTCCAGGGCAGCGGGACTGACAGCCCTTTCTCTCTCTCTGTGTCTGTTTCAGGAGGCTCTAGTGGACAAGTGCAACGAATAGATTCCACAAACCCCACCTACGAGGGCCCCTGCTTTCACTGATGCCCTGACCTTCCCTGGAAAATGTAGAGGTTTCAACGTCTTGCTTCAATAAATCACTTGCCCTGCACGTCTTGTTTGTCTTGTTTTATCCCAGTCTCTGGCCGTGGGGGGGGGCATCATGAGGGGCCTTGGGTGGTGACAACAGAGCATCACGCTGACCCGATGGGCAGTGACCTGGCGCCTGAGGGCACGGATCACAGAGGAACGTTGGCTCAGGGCCCGGCCCGCGTCTCCGCACAGGCCTCCCAGGCCCAGGCCCTGCATGAGTCACGCAGGCTCCTGCACCTCCATCCCCGAGGGGCCCGCTCAGCCAGCCGCACACCTGAGAGCTCAGACTCCTTTCCAGCGGCTGCTGCCAGGCCCGCCGCGCACTGTGGTCAGGGCAGTCTGTCCCAGGGGCCAGGATAGGAGGCTGCGGTCTGTTACCCTCTGCCAGACCCCAGGGTGTGGAGGCCCTGCTGGCTGTGCAAGTCCAGGGGGAAGCTCTTCCTGGCGGCTCCCCGCGGGGAGGTGGACGCAGTCCCTGTCTGGCTGCATGGGCTCCGGGCCCCTGAGCTGCCACTGCGCCTCCTTCCTGGGAAACCTCTGCTCCCCCCCCCACATGTGGGTGGCAGAGAGCAGGCCCAGGGGACCCACGGTGTCGCCCACACTCAGAATCCGGACCTTTATGGCAGCTGCCAAGTCCCCACAGAGAAGAAAGGGAATTCCAGGGCTGAAGGCATGGAACGTTTGGGGCTCATGGCCCCACTGCCGCCCATCTGACTCCTGACACCTGGGGGCCACCCCGTTTCCCTGCACGGCCCCCCTCCCTCGCACAGCCTGTCCTTTCCATCTGCACAGCCATCGTCATCGTCCCCCCCTCGTCCCTCCCCACTTGTGCCCAAGGCTCCTACCGGGTCCCCTGGGGGTGGAGCTGCCCTCCCTGTAATGCGCCTGCGCATCCACCCCACAGTGACCCCCACAGGAGGGGGACCGGCCCGTCTTCTGCACCTGAGAGCTTAGGCCATGGTCCCCTATGTTTCCAGGAAGAGGATGTCTCATTAGTCCTCAGCGTCTCCCATGACGAAGGGCACATGATGCCCACATGACTGAGAGCATAGCCGATGGTGCCATGTTATCAGCGATGCCCCTCGCTGCCACAGTGAATGTGTATGTGTCTCATCGGGAAACACGCACACTCAGTTGCCTCTTTTCTGAAGCACAGGTGTGCTCAGTCTACAGCCTGTGCTCGGTGGATGCAGGATTCTAGAGCTCTTGCCACAGCCTGAGAGACACCGGCTGGGGTCCTGCCGGGAGGGCCAAGACCCCGCTGGTGCTGCTCGCAAGGCCTCGCACTGAAGCATCCATCTTATATAAATACTGCTGTTTGAAATTTTAACCCTGCTATTTTGGCTTCTGTAAATGCTTGCTTGCTTAAATAATAAGGAAAGTAAGACGACTCCCATCCAGACAGGCCGTTAACTATGCCCCAGACAGAGTTGTCAGTGGTGACACCAGGCCAGGCCTTGAGATATGGTGTCATGGCCCCTTCCCAGCACGCAGGCCTTCTTTCTCAGAAGGCCCGGAAGTCTCATTCCAAATTTGTGAGACAAAGGACTAGAAAAAGTATAAGTAAAGAGAGTTTCCTCCATGTTGGGAGGCCTAGAATTTGAAAGACATTTTTTGTTTTTTCGGGCCTGCACAGAATTGAATAATATAACGTGACTCCCTTTCTCTAAGCGTGGCTGGTTTTTTCTCAGGTCTTCTGGAACATTAAGGGTTCCCTGACCGAGAAGAAGGCCAAACATGCTGGCCTTTTGGCCTCCCGTGAGTGGACCGGGTTTGGGGTCCAGCGGAGCCAGACAGACCTCCGGGAGGCGCCACTCTGCTGATTGAGCAGAATTGAACTGGGTACTCTGGGCACTCCCGGACCTCAGCCCAGGACCCGGCCGGCATCTGGAGAGAGTGGACGGACGCTTCTGGACCTGTCAACAGAAACTGTAAGGTAGGGCCCTATCAGTCAAGCCCACTCCCAGTGAGTAGAAGGGGGGCTTGATCACCTCCCTGGAGGTCATGCGACTTCCTCAGGCAAATTAATCAGGAATCAGGTGGACTGTTTAAACTCTGAGTAAACATCTGATAGAAGTACAAACTCAGAGTATCTGGTGTATGAATGTAAGTGTGAGAGTCTGTGTGAAGAGAACGCTACTTTGTGCCGTCTGGCTGTACACATGAGAGTATTTGTTTTCTCTTTCTGCTGTTCAATTTGTTTAAAGATAGGGCAAACCCCGCTTTAGGGGGAAGACGGTAGAGAACTTTTAATTCATTTTCCCTGATGTGTAATTTGGCTGTGTTAGGTTAAGATTTCAGAAGTCTAAGGTTAATTAAAGGTATAAAATTTGTGAAGGTTGAAACCCAGAGATGTTTAAACAAAGGCTTATTGGGTTAAGATTAGTACATTTTCTCATGGCCTGTGTAGGGTGAGGGAGAGGGACTGCCGGATTTTTATCATGTGGTCCCGAGACCTGTGACCTGCCTGCCCTTCCTGATAGGTGCACATTGGATCTCTGTTGGGGACAGCATCTGCTCTGACTGGGGGAGGAAGGGAGCTGAAAGCTGCTCGGGAGCCGGTGTGAGATGGCGTGGTGGTGGGATTCGCTAGATAGGGTGATAGGCTCTCAGCCTGCTGAGATGGAGGAGCCCGAGGCTGGGGGCTAGGGGAATGGTCAGAGAGATCACAAGTGGTAAAGGAGGAGAAGGATTTTATTTAGCCTCTGGGGCTTAGAGTAAAGAAGGCAAAATCTAGGAGGGAGAGCTGCTCAGAGTAAATAGTTAATGCAGAAAAGTGGGGGATGTTGGTGGGAAGAGCAGGGAGAGATGGGTTTTTGTTGATTTTTACTTGTCTGAACTATGCTGGACTCAAGGCCGCACGCTGCTACTAAGCACAAGTTTTTCTCTGCCACATTTTGTTCTCTTTAACCCTTCCAATCCTAAATCAGACCAATACAATATACTTGAACTTACATAGGAAAAATATAGCAGTTTTTACTAGACAAATTTTAATTTACCTGCTCTTAGTAATCTAAGAAATACTGGCTGTTTACTTTTTAGTAATCATTAAAGGATTGATGTTTCTAAGAATATGGAATTACTGAGTAGAAGGTCTGAGGCATGGTTATGCATTTTTAAAGGACATAGAAAAAAGGTATAAAGGCTAATTTAGACGTGTAAAATTTATAAAGGTTGGGTATGTAATAAGAAGGAGAAAAGAAATGTTAAAAGGAAATTAATCAAAATTACAGGCCAGTAGCCGAAACCGGTTTGGCTCAGTGGATAGAGCGTCGGCCTGCGGACTGAGAGGTCCCGGGTTCGATTCCGGTCAAGGGCATGTACCTGGGTTGCGGGCACATCCCCGGTGAGGGATGTGCGAGAGGCAGCTGATCGATGTTTCTCTCTCATCGATGTTTCTAACTCACTCTATCTCTCTCCCTTCCTCTCTGTGAAAAATCAATAAAATATATTAAAAAAAAAATTACAGGCCAGTAAGCCAGGAAGAGTAAATAATTGACATTCTGCCTCCCTAAACAGAGGGTAACTAGTTATGCCAAAGTACTTAGGGGGGACTGATAAAAGAAATCCAACAGTTACTGTTTTGTTATAACTCTAGAGAGTCCATAAAAAGAACTTGCAAGGAAAGTCAGAAGATCTTAAAGCAGGTCAGTATATTTTTCTCCTTATACAATTCCTCCGAAATTTGGCAATGCTTAATAAATCATGGCAATACATTTCTTTGCATAAATTCAATAAGGCCGGTTTCCAATAGTGGTTTTATTGACCCAAAACTTTGACTGGAGTATCATGTTTTAAAGAGCCCTGTCTGAACTCTGAAGACTTGAAGCCAATAAGAGTGCCATGGAGAAAGCCTGGTATCCTGCTTGGTAGCCCTGAAAATAGCTGGTGCTGGAGTATCAGGCCCATGCCTTACCATCACTGGCGGTTGGTCAGAGTAGAAGGGAAGCAATAAGGGCACCTCTGCGTCCCTGCAGAACCCCCACGCACTCTGGGCCACGACGAGTAGTAGGGCTGCTGAGAAGGGCCTTAACGCAAGGACAATGGGCCCGGGTAGAGCCATTGCAGGTGAGGAATTCACCTAACTCAGCAGATACTGCAGGCAGGCCTGATGGCAGCTGGATGGCTTGGCTTCCTGGCCCTACAGGGCACATTAAGATTCAATCATGAAATTCTGGCAAAGGTAGTCAGTTGCCATTCTTGTGTTTATGCAAAGAATCAGGCCAAATTAAATACAGTAAATAAATTAGTCTTTTAATAAACAGAAGGATACTTTTAAGGAGGAAAATCTCTATTTCAATAAAGGTTATTAAAACTGAAATGTTTTCTTTCCCTTCCACCAGACCATTTGTTACAGTTTGTCTCTGCCAGGTCACAAGCCCACCTCCTTCTGTGCCCAGGCCTCATAGTCCCTCTGATAGACAGCAAGGATCTCTTGGCTCTGAGAGCAACCTCTGACCCACCTCAGCTGGAAGTAATTACAGAAGAAATCCAACATCCATTATCCCTGGAAGAATTCAGAGCCAGGATCCTTGAGGGAATACAGGAGGCAGTTAGACAGACATGAGCAGAGCAAGGACGATGGGCTAACTGGCACTGCCAGATGTAACTAAGTCTTTCCAGCTCTATGTATGTAAGACAAGGGGACTCCCCAGAAGCAAGAGGGAACAAGGCTGTAGATAAAGCCGCTCAGGAGGCTGCCCTAACACCAATGGGACCTCTACAGATTCTAGTGACTCTTCCAGACCCTGACCTACTCACCTCACCAGCTTACACGGAAACCCAATCTAGAAAAGCTGAAATCCATAACCAATCTTTACTCAATTTCTTACAGGCTTTACAGTCCACCCAGAAAGCAGTCCGGAAGCATGTTCGAGATGCTCTGCCTATACCAACTTCTTTTTTTTTTTTTAATTTTCTAAATAGCATTTAATTTTTTATGATAGTTTTCTCTTGAAATACATGTAAGAGGGGCATTCTCAACAAATTGCTATTTATTTATTTATTTATTTATTTATTGCTTAAAGTATTACAAAGTGTATTACATATGTATCCATTTTATCCCCCCGCCCTAGACAGTCCCCTAGCCTCCCCTATCCCCCAGTGTCTTCTGTCCATTGGTTATGCTTATATGCATGCATACAAGTCCTTTAGTTGATCTCTTACCCCCCTACCTCCTGCCCCCCAACCCTCCCCGGCCTTCCCGCTGCAGTTTGACAATCTGTTTGAGGCAGCTCTGCCTCTGTATCTATTATTGTTCAAAAGTTTATAATGGTCTCTATTGTCCATGAATGAGTGAGATCATGTGGTATTTTTCCTTTATTGACTGGCTTATTTCACTTAGCATAATGCTCTCCAGTTCCATCCATGACGTTGCAAATGGTAAGAGTTCCTTCCTTTTTAGAGCAGCATAGTATTCCTATACCAACTTCTGATCTGGTTCATCCCTTCCAACCTCCTGACTCTATTTGGGAAAAGACGTTTGCCACCCAAGGACTGACTCCTACCAGGAAAGGACCACCCCCACGACCGTCAAGGTCGACAGGATCCTGATGCGGCTTCATCACGCCCGGCTTAAGGCAGCCCAGGCAAAATAGAGAGCCCAGGACTCTTCGGACCCTCTGACGATTACTCCTGCCCTCATTACAGGCCCTTATCTTAGAAACAGGCCCACTGACTTTATTCGGCAAAGAATTAATTCTGTTAAGCTTGTAGTCCTCAGGGGTCAATACAACTCCCTCCCAACAATGACCCAAAAGAGTCAATGATTTGACTCATGTACATAAAACCAGTAGGGAATGACCCATCCCTCTTATATAAAAACTGCCGTTTGAAATTTTAACCCTGCTATTTTGGCTTCTGTAAAGGCTTACTTGCTTAAATAATAAGGAAAATAAGACTACTCCCATTCCTGAGAGGCCGTAAACTATGCCCCAGACAGAGTTGTCAGTGGTGACACCTGGCCAGGCCTTGAGATGTGGTGTCATGGCCCCTTCCCAGCATGCAGGCCTTCTTTCTCAGAAGGCCCGGAAGTCTCATTCCAAATTTGGGAGACAAAGGACTGGAAAAAGTATAAATAAAGAGAGTTTCCTCCATGTTTGCAGGCCCAGAATTTGAAAGACACATTTTCCTCTGGGCCTGCACAGAATTGAATAATAAAATAGAACTCCTTTTCTCTAAGCGTGGCTTGTTTTTTCTCCGGTCTTTTGCAACAGCATGAGCCATCCGTTCACCCTCTGACCATATCCCTGCTCAGTCTGGATCTGTACTCAGATCTATATGCCACTCATGCAGGCAGTATGTTGGGTCACACCCCTGCACGTGGACATGTCGGGGTCCCTCTGCCTCCACATTGCTCCCTGCACAGGACAGGTGACCATCTCCTCGGTCAGGCCCATTTCACGTCTCCTCTCTGGCGGCCCTCTCTCACTCTCATCCCTAAAATAAACCTTTGTACACAGACACACAATTACATTCAGCGACACTCACAGAGATACACATATTTACACACACACACAGACCTCCCCCTAAGACATGCATAGCAAGACTCATGTGTGTGTGTGCCCTTGTGTGCATGCGCGCGTGCACACACACACACACACACTCACACAAACAGACATGCAAACAGGCAGACATGCACACAGGGAGACATATGTACATACACAGACATGCACACAGAGAGAGATGCACACAGGCAGACATGCACACAGGCAGACATATTCATACAGACATACAAACAGATAGCAAGCATATGGACAGACATATACAGACAGATATATGCACAAAGACACACAGACATATACACAGACAGACATATACACAGAAACAGACATATGCATATAGACAGACGTGCACACAGGCAGACATGCATACAAGTAGACATGCACAAAGGCAGACATGCACATAGACATGCACACAGACAGATATATACAAACAGACATATGCATACAGACAGACATATACATACAAACATATCAACACAGACAGACATATGCACACAGACATACAAACAGATAGACAAGCATATGTACAGACATATAGACACAGATATATGCAGAAAGACACAGAGGCAGACATATACACAGACAGACATATACACGGATACAGACATATGCATATAGACAGACGTGCACATGGCAGAGATGCACACAGACACATATGCACACAGGTAGACATACACATAGGCAGACATGCACACAGACAGACATATACAGACAGACATATACAAACAGATATATGCACACAGACACACAGACAGACATGCATAGAGACATATACACAGACAGACATATGCACACATACAGACATATACAGACAGATATATGCACACAGACAGACAGACTTATATACACTGACAAACAGATACAGAGATATGCACACAGATAGACATATGCACACAGACATATACAGACAGTCCTATGCACACAGGCAGACATGCACACAGACACAGGCACACACACAGGCATAGTGAGCCGTCTGTGCTCACTGTGTCTTTCTGTGATGTGGTAGTCGCATCACAGCGTGGTTGTGGGAACACAGTGACTACATTCACAGTAAGAAGAACAAGTGGTATCACCCATTGTTGTGAGTTGTAAACTGCCTCAGAGTTTGCCAGCAGCCAGCAGCCCCTGGGCGGACGGGGTCCGGGAAGGTCACAGTCCTGCCTTCCATTTCCCGGTGACTGGTCTCCAGGAAGGTGAGAGCCGTCACCACCATCAGACATGGGGACAAAGCAAGTGCTCCCATGGCCCCTGCAGCCTGGCTCAGGTCCTGTCAGCACCAGCAGGGAAGACTCAATAGCAGGGATGCCCCCGCCCCGCCCAGACTGAGGTGTGGGGATCTCTGCAGGGAGAGCCCAGGTGGACATCAGCTCCCCTGCCTGCAGAGCGGCCCCCACGGCCTACGAGGCAGGGCCCGCTGACGTGGGGTTAGCAAGGCTGTGCCTGAGGTTGAGCAGCTGCCAGCACAGCAGGAGCCCCAGACCCTGCCCTTGGCCCCCAGCCCTGCCCTTGGGCCCCCAGGCCTGACCTCAGCCCCCCAGCCCTGCCAGCCTGGCAGCTGCTGGCCCATCCTCATTCCCAGGCTCTGCCACTGAGACCCAGGTCTGCACAGGCCTTTGCTCCTGAGCTGCTGACCGAGAGGTTGGGGGCCACAGGCCACACGGGCGGGGCTGGGTACGGGAGGAGAGGTGACTGTTTAATGGGGAGCCGGGTTTGGGCTGATCCTGGAGGGGACAGAGGTGACATAAAGACAGTGCATGCAGCAATGCCAGTGAATGCTGCAACTCATTTCAGGCAACTTGGCTTCCACACTGAACCAAACTTAGGAGAAACCTGATGTCTTTTGTTGATAGGATTAATTGATTTCCTTAAGGAATCCACTGGAACACCGGTTCTCAACCTGTGGGTCGTGACCCCTTTGGGGGTCGTACAACCCTTTCACAGGGGTCGCCTGAGACCGTCGGAAAACACATATAATTACATATTGTTTTTGTGATTAATCACTATGCTTTAATTATGTTCAATTTGTAACAATGAAAATACATCCTGCATGTCAGATATTTACATTATGATTCATAACAGTAGCAACATGACAGTTATGAAGAAGCAACGAAAATAATGTTATGGTTCGGGGTCACCACAACATGAGGAACTGTATGAAAGGGTCGCGGCATTAGGAAGGTTAAGAGCCACTGCATTAACATGTTAAATGACAAGACCTAAGACAGGGCAGAGAAGGGAGATATGAGGTGTATCACTAGCATGAGATTGTATCATAGAAATTAAAGGCCTATAGACATTCAAGGGAGACCAGGCCTTATGAGCTTACATTCTCCAGGAAGAGAAGCTCTGTGAGGAGGTGAGGACTGAGTTGGACCTTGAAGGACAAAGTCCATGAGGATGACAGACAGGAGAACATGAGGTCCTCCAGGAGTGAGGACAAGCCAGGCGAAGTCACCACCTTGAAGCTGAGCTCCGAGCTGGAGAACACACGGGCCCCAACCTGTCGGCCTAGGTCTGCACTGAGGCTCCACTCACTGTCCACTGAGTGTGAGATCACCTCACACTCCACCAGCGACAAGGCTTCCAGAGATTTCTCCATCGCTGGGTGTCTCAGCCAGGGCTCTGGTGCCACTGGATGTAGAAGAGTTCTCTTCTGCGTGGATGCCCTGAGCACTGCGTACCATTTAGCAACAACCCGGTCTCACCTATTTGATGTCAGTGACACACCACCCACCTGTGAGGACACAAAGACATCTCTGGACCCGGACAAATGTCCTCAGGGGTGGGCGCAAGGAGAGGGAAGATCATCCCCAGGAAAGAGGCATTGGAAAGAAGTATCCTTAGACCTCTCAGAATCCCCTTGCCATGCCCCTAAGGGCCAGGGGTTTCCACTCTGGAGGCCTATGGTTTGCAGGAAATTCCGGCATGAGCTGCAGGGAAAATTACTAACAGAATGAGAAGATAATGGTGTAGCAATCAAATGAGCCCTGTGGGCTGTCACAAGTGTGTGGGGATTAAATATTTAACCACACGATTTGTGGAAACATGAACTTATGTGAAGTTCAGGGTTTTCGTGAACGAGAACTGGCTGGAGGCAACACCTGATCCTGAATCAGCTTCCACATCCGGGTCCCTGTCCCCAGGCATTAGATGGATCCGGGTTAGATGGGATCAAGCTAATGTTTACTGATAACGAACAGGAAGACAGAGGTGGCCCAGGGCCTGGATGTCAGAGCTCCAACTTCTTGCTCTCATGACCTGGTCTTACCTATGGTGATGCCACAGTTCTCTCCGGAAACACAAAGAACTCGGTGTTAGCACCAGGATGTCAGGCTGATGCCTGGGTTTAGTGTAGGGTTGGAGCCTTGACTATATTAGAGTTTCAAGTTAAAATGCACGTCTCCTTCTAAATGGACCCAATAAATGAACATGTTATGTAGTCAGAGGATTCTTTCTAGAATTGTAAATCCTGTCCCTTAAGGAAGTTACACACCTAATTAGACACCTACTGTATCACTGTTGTCACTCAAAATCCAGAAAAGCGCAGGGCATGACCTCCAGGGGCTCAACGTGGAGGAAAGGGCCATGGCGTCAGGTCCTGGTCACCTGGAGAAAGGTGCACCCAGAAGCCACGGGGTCTTGGGAAGGTGATCCCTAGAGATTCAAGGCCACTGTCCGAAACAAGAAATGGGCTGTCTGTGCTGTGGCATCGGGAATAAATAAAGAGTTTCCAGCTGAAGGGACTCAGGCAAGGACAGTGGAGGAGACTTCACCTGGAGCCAAGGCCTCGAGCAGAAAACTGTGGGACCTGCTCAGACATCTACCTGGAGCCCACACAGGGCAGTTGGGCAAGTCCAGGGCACAGGACGCCACCTGAGTATTAATGTGAGGGGCCATAGGAGTCACACTAAGGAGACCTGTCTCTGATATCAGCACACCTGGCTTCTTACCTGGCTCTGCCACCCTTCCCCCACTACCTGCGTGCCCTTGGTCAAGGGACTTGACCTCTGTTGTCCCACTGTGTGCAGCTGGGGGAAATGGTAGCCCAGCTCATGGGAGGGATCCACACATGTCAGTTGCTCAGGAGGGTCCTGGTCTGTGCTGCTGCCCTGGCATTCCCCCCATTCAGTGACCTCTTCTCCCGTCAGAGTGCCCCGTTTGGACACTGTTTTCATCATCACTCTACTCATTGGGCTGCTGTTGTGAAGACAAAGAGAAGTGGTCACCAGTGCTCCGCAGGGAGTAAGTGATGTACCATTACTGGCCACTCATGTTTTACTGAACCTGGAAGTAAGTAACACAGGCAGCAGCTGGCTATTGAGAAGGTTAATAGACCAACGTTATGTAGACTATGTTCAAAGAGAAGATCTGCATAAACTAGATCTCAATGAAACTCTTTCAAGGAGTCAGAAAAATATCAGGTAAGAATGGATCAAAATATAGAGCTTAATTTTCAACTTTGACCTTTTCCCTCATATCTGAACATGATTATCTCTGGATCTCTTAGAGGAGCAGTTCCCAACCTGTGGGTCGCGACCCCTTTGGCAGTCGAATGACCTTTTCACAGGGGTCGCCTAAGACCATCTTGCATATCAGATATTTACATTAGGAGTCTTAACAGTAGCAACATTACAGTTATGAAGTAGCAACGAAAATAATTTTATGGTTGGTTCACAACATGAGGAACTGTATTTAAAGGGCCAGAAGGTTGAGAACCACTGTCTTAGAGGATGGAGTGCAGCAGAAAGTTCCGTGGTCTGTAGTGGTCCTTGTAGGCCACCAGGATTTAATGAAACAGCCTTCTCAGGTTTATAATTTAACTAGAGGCCTGATGCACGAAATTTGTGCATGGTGGGGTGTGGGGGGAGGGGTCCCTTAGCCTGGCCTGCAACGATGCCAGCATCCCTTACCTTGGACTCTGGCCCAAGGCCCCTGCCCTCCCCTCCCTCTGTGCATCCGGGGTGGGATTCTGGCCGGAGGCTTTTCTCCTCCCCTCCCTCCGACTGGTAGAAGCGCGGATGCTGGGCATCTGTGGAGGCGGACTCCATGAGCCTTGTGTTTCTTGCTGCAGACTCCGGCTCGAGGCCCCTCACCACCCCTCCCTCCATGCAGCTGGGTAAGATGAAGGGCTCCAGTTGCGGGGGCAATGCCACCAGCATCCTGCACCGGCCACTATGGGCACCGCCATCTTTGTCGTGGAGTGATGGTTAATTTACATATTACTCTTTTCTTAAATAGGATTGCTGGCAGCTGATGTGTAGCTAGCACCTACTCTGTGGAGGTACAGGCTGTACCTAATTCAGGCTTCACAACAAGTCTAGATCTCTTCCCATTGTACACAGAGACCTGCTGTGACACCCCACAGCCGGCTTGGCTATAGGCACGGGAGGCGCCTGCTTGGTCTGGACAGTGAGATCAACAAACATCTCACTGCTATCAAGATGTCTGTAGGAACAGAGCCTGTCCTGAATTTCGTTCTGGGAAAGTACCTCCCCAACGAACCTCTAGATATTGGCATGATCTTAAGGAAGAAGAGATTCACCGCCAAGAACATCCTGGAGGCTAGTGTCTCAACAGCCCTGGAAGTGAGGGGCAGAGCCAGATTTACAGAATCAGTGAGAAGTAAAGTGGAAAGTTTCTTGTGTCCAAATAATGTAGAGCTAATTTCTTCAACTAACTTACAATGAATGAAAAATTCAAAGATCATATACACTAAAGATCCTTGTATCGATTTTATTTTTAGTGAATCACTGAGAATAACAATAGCTCTCACTGAATGTTATTCTTTTATTAAGTATGACAAGTCCTCAAATAGAGAATATTAGTGTGAGTGTATCTTAGGTCTTGGTTGAGCCTGAGTACCGGTCAAATATAATTCTAACCACACATTTATGTCCCACTTCTGACTGAAGAGCTCACCTCTGCATCAGGGTCTGTTATAGCAGATGCCCCAGAGATGTCACTCCAACACTGAAACCAAAGTTTACTTCAAAGGTCCAGTTTCTGAACTTAATTTGGCGACCCGAGTCAAAGGACCTTTGGGAGCAGAAACCATCATGCCAGCAATACAAGCATTCAGACCTTTGGCTTGATCTATTTCTGCTTGTGAACACTTCTTTTTAATGAGTCTCTTGGGAGCCGAGTTATAGCTCTATGATGCACCTGAGACTGGTCATCGTGGGTTCTGGGGAAAACATGGAAGCAAATAAACACAGCCTTTATTGTACATGACATGGGGTTGCTGTTGCTATGGGGCCCAATGTCCAGCAGACAACAGGGCGGTCCATAACCACGGGGACACCAGCAGAGTCCTCAGTGAGTCCTGTTCAAGGAGAAAGTCTCCCATTCCATCATGAATGTCATTCCTGTGCCTTTGGAATGATGGCCAACAATGGTCAACTGGGAGAAGGTGCGCACATAAGAACACAACCTTCTTTATCCCTAGCTTCTTCCTAAACCAATATTGTGCTTGGAAACGTAGGATGCAGCTGAATGATGGAAAGAAATGAGTCCCAAATCATCCACACAGAGGACAGTGCATTCACAGGTCATTAACTATTGGCTCATCTCTCAGGCTCTCTCATCCATTTATTTTCTTTGTCTTTTTAAAAAAATATATTTTATTGATTTTTTTATTGTTTTATTGCTTAAAGTATTACAAAGGGTATTACATATGTCCCCTTTCCCCCCCGCCCTTGACAATCCCCTGGCCTCCCCTACCCCCCCAGTGTCTTATGTCCATTGGTCAAGCTTATATGCATGCATATAAGTCCTTTGGTTGATCTCTTACCCCCCCCCAACTTCTGCCCCCCTACTCTCCCAGGCCTTCCCGCTGCAGTTTGACAGTCTGTTCAAGGCAGCTCTGCCTCTGTATCTAATTTTGTTCATAAGTTTATAATGGTCTTTATTATCCATGAATGAATGAGATCATGTGGTATTTTTCCTTCATTGACTGGCTTATTTCACTTAGCATAATGTTTTCCAGTTCCATCCATTCTGTTGCAAATGGTAAGAGTTCCTTCTTTTTTATAGCAGCATAGTATTCCACAGTGTAGATGTACCACAGTTTTCTAATCCATTCATCTACTGATGGGCACTTAGGCTGTTTCCAGATCTTAGCTATGGTGAATTGTGCTGCTATGAACATAGGGGTGCATATATCCTTTCTGATTGGTGCTTCTGGTTTCTTGGGATATATTCCTAGAAGTGGGATCATGGGGTCAAATGGGAGTTCCAATTTTAATTTTTTGAGGAAACTCCATACTGTCTTCCATAGTGGCTGCACCAGTCTGCATTCCCACAAGCAGTGCACGAGTGTTCCTTTTTCTCCACATCCTCTCCAGCACTTGTCGTTTGTTGAATTGTTGATGATAGCCATTCTGACAGGTGTGGGATGGTACCTCATTGTTGTTTTGATTTGCATCTCTCAGATGATTAGTGACTTTGAGCATGTTTTCATGTCTCTTGGCTTTCTGAATGTCCTCTTTTGAAAGGTGTCTATTTAGGTCCTTTGTCCATGTTTTGATTGGATTGTTTATCTTCCATTTGTTAAGTTGTGTGTGTTCCCTATAAGTGTTGGAGATTAAACCCTTATCGGTGATAACATTGGCAAATATGTTCTCCCATGCAGTGGGTTTTCTTGTTGTTTTGTTGATGGTTTCTTTTGCTGTGCAGAAGCTTTTTATTTTGATGTAGTCCCATTTGTTTATTTTCTCTTTAGTTTTCAATGCCCTAGGAACTGTATCAGTGAAGAAATTGCTTCGGCATATGTCTGAGATTTTGTTGCCTTTGGATTCTTCTAGTGTTTGTATGGTTTCCCGTCTTACATTTAAGTCCTTTATGCATTTTGAGTTTATTTTTGTGTATGGTGTAAGTTGGTTGTCTAGTTTCATTTTTTTTGCATGTATCTGTCCAATTTTCCCAACACCATTTATTGAAGAGACTATCTTGACTCCATTGTATGTTCTTGGCTCCTTTGTCAAATATTAATTGAGCATATTGGTTCGGGTCGATTTCTGGGCTCTCTATTCTATCCCATTGATCTATATGTCTGTTCTTATGCCAGTACCAGGCAGTTTTGAGAACAGTGGCTTTGTAATACAGCTTGATATCTGGTATTGAGATCCCACCTACTTTGTTCTTTCTCAGGATCGCTGCAGCTATTCGGGGTCTTTTTTTTTATTCCAGATGAATTTTTGGAGAGTTCGTTCTCGGTCTGTGAAATATGTCGTTGGTATTTTAATGGGAAGTGCGTTGAATTTATAGATTGCTTTGGGTAGTATGGACATTTTAATGATGTTGATTCTACCAATCCAAGAACATGGTATGTTCTTCCATCTCTTTATGTCTTCCTCTATCTCTTTTTTCAACGTCCTGTAGTTTTCTGAGTAGAGGCCTTTTACCTCTTTAGTTAAGTTTATTCCTAGGTAGCTTAATTTTTTTGTTGCAATGGTACATGGGATTGGTTTTTTTAGTGTCTCTTTCTGAAAGTTCACTATTGGTGTATAGAAATGCCATAGATTTCTTGGCGTTAACTTTGTATCCTGCTACATTGCCAAATTCATTTATTAAGTCTAATAGTTTTTTGATGGAATCTTTAGAGTTCTTTATGTACAATATCATGTCATCTGCAAATAAGGACAGTTTTACTTCTTCTTTTCCAATTTGGATGCCTTTTATTTCTTCTTCTTGTCTAATTGCAATGGCTAATACTTCCAGTACTATGTCGAACAGGAGGGGTGAGAGTGGGCATCCCTGTCTTGTTCCTGTTCTTAAGGGAAATGGTGTTAGTTTATGTCCATTGAGTATGATGTTGGCTGTGGGCTTGTCATATATGGCTTTTATTATGTTGAGGTATGATCCTTCTATTCTCACCTTGCTGAGAGTTTTTGTCAAAAATGGGCGTTGAATTTTGTCAAATGCTTTTCTGCATCAATTGATATGACTATGTGGTTTTTTTCTTTCAATATTTTTATGTGATGTATTACGTTTATTGATTTGCGGATATTGTACCATCCTTGCATCCCTGGGATAAATCCTACTTGGTCATGGTGTATGATCTTTCTGATGTACTGCTGGATTTGATTTGCTAGGATTTTGTTGAGGATTTTGGCATCTATGTTCATGAGGGATATTGGCCTGTAATTCTCTTTCATTGTGTTGTCTTTACCTGGTTTTGGTATTAGGGTGATGCTGGCTTCCTAGAATGAGCTTGGAAGTGTTCCTTCCCCTTGAATTTTTTGGAATAGTCTGAGGAGGATAGGTTTTAGTTCTTCCTTGAATGTTTGGTAAAACTCCCCTATGAAGCCATCCGGTCCTGGGCTTTTGTTTGCTGGAAGCTTTTTGATGACTGCTTCAATTTCTTCCCTAGTTCTTGGCCTATTGAGATTTTTAGATTCTTCCTGATTGAGTGTTGGAATGTTGTATTTTTCTAGGAATATGTCCATTTCTTCCAGGTTGTCTAGTTTGTTGGAGTAGAGTTGTCCATAGTATTTTTTAAACAATCATTTGTATTTCTGTGGGGTCTGTTGTTATTTCGCCTCTATCATTTCTGATTTTGTTTATTTGGGTCCTCTCTCTTTGCTTCTTGGTGAGTCTGGCTAGAGGTTTGTCAATCTTGTTTATCCTTTCAAAGAACCAGCTCTTGGTTTCATTGATTTTCTGTATTGTTTTTTTGGTCTCTATGTCATTTATTTCTGTTCTAATCTTTATTATCTCCTTGCTTCTGCTCACTCTGGGCTTTTCTTGTTGCTCTCTTTCTAGTTCTTTGAGATGTAGAGTTAGATGATTTATTAACATTTTTTCTTGTTTTTTGAGATAGGCCTGTAGAGCTATAAACTTCCCTCTCAGGACCACTTTTATTGTGTCCCATAGGTTTTGGATTGTTGTGTTTTCATTGTCATTGGTTTCCAGGATTTTTTAATTTCTTCTTTGATCTCATTGGCAACCCAATCAATATTTAATAACATGCTATTCAGCTTCCAAGTGTTTGAGTATTTTGGGTTGTTTTTATTGTAGTTTATTTCTAACATTATGCCATTGTGGCCTGAGAAAATGCTTGGTATGATTTCAATCTTCTTGAATTTGCGGAGACTTTGTTTGTGACCCAATATGTGGCCTATTTTTGAAAATGTCCCATGAGCACTTGAGAAGAACGTATATTCCGTGGCTTTGGGGTGAAATGTTCTGAAGATGTCAATTAAGTCCATGTGATCTAGTGAGTCATTTAGGATCGCTGTTTCTTTGCGGATTTTTTTGTCTAGAGGATTTATCTAGTGATGTCAGTGGTGTATTAAAGTCCCCTACTACGATTGTATTGTTGTCGATCTCTCCCTTGATATCTTCCAGGAGTTTTTTTTTTAATGTATTTGGGTGCTCCCGCATTGGGTGCATATATGTTTATCAGGGTTATATCCTCTTGTTGTATTGATCCCTTTAGTATTATGAAGTGGCCTCCCTTATCTCTTGTTATGGCCTTCACTTTGAGGTCTATTTTGTCCGATATAAGTATTGCTACCCCAGCTTTTTTTTTCACTTCCATTTGCCTGAAAGATATTTTTCCATCCCTTCACTTTCAGTCTGTGTGAGTCCCTACTTCCGAGGTGGGTCTCTTGTAGACAGCAAATGTATGGGTCATGTTTTTTTATCCATTCAGCCACTCGATGTCTTTTGATTGGAGAATTTAGTCCATTTACGTTTAAAGTTATTATTGAAAGGTACTTGTTTGTAGCCATTTCTATTTTTTGTGGCTGTTTTCTTTCTGAGCTTTTTATTTCCTCTTTTTACACCAGTCCCTTTAGCATTTCTTGCATTGCTGGCTTGGTGGTGATAACTTTCTTAGCCTTTTTTTTTTTTGTCTGTGAAGCTTCTTATTTCCCCTTCAATTTTGAATGAAGCCTTGTTGGATAGGGTATTCTTGGATTCAGTCCTTTGCTTTGCACCACTTTGTAAATTTCCGTCCATTCTTTTCTGGCCTGATGTGTTTCTGTTGAGAAATCATTTCATAATCTAATGGGAGATCCCTTGTATGTAACTTTCCGTCTCTCTTGCAGCCTTTAAGAGTCTCTCTTTGTCCTGAACATTTGCCATGGTAATTATGATGTGTCTTGGTGTGGGTCTTTTTGGGTTCACCTTGTTTGGGACTCTCTGTGCTTGTGTGAGTTTTTTTCTTCCCCACCTCAGGGACCTTTTCTGATATGATTTCTTCAAATAGGTTTTCTAACCCTTGTTCCTCTTTCTGTTGTTCTGGCACCCCTATTATTCGTATGTTGTTTTGTTTCATGTTGTCCTATAGCTCCCTTAGGCTCCCCTCCTGTCTTTTAATTTTTTTCTCCAATTGCAGTTCAGTTGGGTGTGTTTTGCTTCCCTGTCTTCTAATTCGCTAATTCGGTCCTCCGCTTCTCCTAGTCTACTGTTGAAACTTTCAATGGTGTTTTTCATTGCAGCTATATCACTCTTCATTTCTTCTTGGTTCTTACGTAATTTGTTGATTTTTTCATCCGTTTCTTCTTGCTTCTTGCATAAGTTGTTGATTTTTTCCTCCATCCAGTTTATGCATTCTAGGACCCTTAATCTGAATTCTTTTTCTGTCATGCTGCATGCCTCTGTTTCACTTAGCTGCTTTTTTGGTGTGTCCTCCTTTTCTTTCCTTTGGGGGTTTCTTTGTCTACCCATGTTTGATCTCACCGACATATCTAGATGTTGAGTCGTTCAGGGGCTGCTCCTTGGGCGGTTGTGGTAGCAGCTGCTCCTCAGTTGGCAGCAGCTCCTCTGGTGGGTGCTGTTCACAGCTGTGGTGGGTCCTCTGGCTGGTGGGGGGAGGCTTCACACACAGCTGCTGTTCCTCAGACAGAGGGTGTGCTGATCATGAGGCTGCTGTTCCTTGGATGGGGTGGGCTACACACGCAGCTGCTACTCCTTGAACTGGGGCGGACTGCTCACCTGGCTGCTGATCCTTGGGTGGGGGCTGACTGCACGCTGCTGTTGTTCCTCTGATGTGGTGGGCTGCTTGTGTGGCTGCTGCTCCTCGGACTGGGGTGGGCTGCTGCTGCACCTCGTATGGGGGTGGGCCGCTCGCAAAACTGCTGCTCCTCGGATTGGGCATGCTCCTCTTGCAGCTGCTGCTGCTTGGACGAGGGCAAGATGCTTGTGCAGCTGCTGCTCCTCGGACTAGTGCAGGGTGTGCGCAGCTGCTTCTCCTCGGATGGGGGCAGGCTGCACAGGGCTGCCATTCCTCAAACGTAGGAAGACTGCTCGTGCAGCTGCTGCTCCTCGGACAGGTCGGACTGCTCGCGTGGTTGCTCCTCCTCGGACGGGGAAGCTGGCCGCTCACACGCTGCTGCTCCTCGGACAGGGGCAGGCCACGTGAGGCTGCTGCTCTTAGGCTCAAGGCAGGTTGCTCACGGGGCTGATGCTCCCTGGACAAGAGCATGCAGCTCTCCTGTCTGCTGCTCACGTGGTTGAAAAAATAATGTAAAAAGAAGTAGGAAATAAAGGAACAAACAAACAAACAAAAAGGAGAACAAAAAACAACAACAACAAAAAACACCTAACAAAATAATAATAAAAAGAAAAATGAAAAATTGAAATGTCATTCCTTTGGCTGGCTTAAGTTCCCAGTTTTCTGGAATGTCTGTGATTTTGTTGTTGTTGTTGTTGTTGCTGGGACTCCATTTATTTTCTTGACCCTAAGCCACGTTGGCTGTGTTTTTTCTTCATACAGTCACTGCTTAAACTGATGTGCGTTTTCTATCTTATGAGGTGGCCAGCCCCTGTCTGACACCGAGAGGCACACTTTCCATGCTTCCTGTCCCTTGCCGAGTGCCATCTGCACTCAGGGCCTCTGTACATGCTGTCGCCTCTCCTAGAACACTCCTATCCAGAAGGTTCCTTGGATTCAATGTTCACTGATACTACAAATGTCACACATCCTAAGGAGTCCTGGTGGGACCGCCTGGTGGACCTCCTCACAGGAGGCTCCCCTAGTGGATTTCTGTTGTTCATGACACAATCACTTTCCTTTATTTCATATTCAAATGCAGGCTTGTTTGTGGCCTTCCAGTTAGAGGTAGGCTGCACAGGGGCAAGGTCCTGCTTTAACTTGTTCCTATGGCTGAATCTGTGACAGGAAGCACAGGGCCCAGTTTTAGGAGAATCCTGGTTGTTATGAACATGAATGGATACAGGAATGGATGAATGGATGAGTGGATAAATGGATGGATGGATGGATGTTTGGATGGATGGTTGGGAGGATGGATGGGTGGATGGATGGATGGATGGATGTTTGGATGGATGGTTGGGAGGATGGATGGGTGGATGGATGGATGGATGGATGTTTGGATGGATGGTTGGGAGGATGGATGGGTGGATGGATGGATGGATGGATGTTTGGATGGATGACTAGGAGGATGGATGGGTGGATGAAAGGATGTATGTATGTATTTATGCATGTATGTATGAATGGATGGATGCATGAATGTGTAGATGAAACATCGGCATTAGGCATGATTACCCTTTCTAAGCCCTGTGCCAGGCTTCTACATGGAGGGCCTGGAATTCTTACAAAAGCAGCCTTGGTGTCATTTATGCTCGTTGTAGAAACGAAGGAAAGGAAGCTCAGGACAACCAGCACTATCTTAGCCAAGGACACTTCATGGGTAGCGGTGGCCTCCAAGATGCAAGTCCCCATCTGCACGCGCCCAGATATCATTGCGGCATCCAGCACTGCCTCCCTTAAGCATCAGTAATTCTACTTCTCCCATCATCTACTGAATCAGTGGAAGAAAAACCCTAAAGCTAACCAAACTGAACAAAATGTAATGCTACATTTGTAACTAAATTTATAAAATTGTCTTAACTAATGAAATAGTCTTTATACAAACAACCTTCAACCAAGGCGAGAAGCTATTGCTATTGTCCAGCAGAGGCAGCTGACTCAGTCTATGGGCGAGGAAAGCCTGCCCTCCACAGGCGCTGGGTGGTATGGCCCCCAGCCCAGGTGACTGGTGAAGCAGGAGGCACAGAAAGAGGATGTGAAGATCTCTGTACTTGGCAGAAGCAGAAGAGAAAAAGAGGAGTAAGGGGGGTGCAGGGAGAAGGGGAGGGGAGGAGGCACGTGGAAGGGTAGGATGAGCTGGAGGAGGAGGAAGAGGTAATGAGAACCACAATAATAAAAACACAAGAATGACAACACAGACTCAATGCAGTAATTTACCTTCTTATTCCGCAAGCACTTGAGCATGAATTTCATCTAATGTTATTACCATGATTGCAGTTCTGAAAATTCTCAGATGTTTTTAAAGCTCTGTTTCCTTGGCTTCTACAAACAGACCACGGGCGGGCTGGGTTCTGGATGCTTCTGTCTTTTCTGGGCCCAATGCCAGGTTCATCCTGTGACTCATTCCATCATCTGTGGGAGGGATTAAGTGGCTGCCAGGAGAATAAAAGGAGGAGTCTGGGCTCTCACCTCCAAAGTGAGACCTTCTTCCCTGCCACGTCCAGTGACCAGCCAACAGCAGCGCCTGAGCCATGAAGCTGGTGGTGGTCCTCATGCTGAGCGCCCTCCCCCTTTCCTGCTATGCCGGTGAGTGCTGCCAGGGCCAGGCTTTGGGGGGAGGTTGGTGTCCGGGCCCCTGTGGCGGACCTCCTGCTCCCCAAGCCTCAGGACAGAGCCCCTCCTTTCTCTGGTGTCTTCATTCCTCATGGCTCCATCAGGTTTGGCTCTGTGGACTGTGGAAGCCAGGGAGCTGGGGGCGTTGTGTGCGGGAGGGGGGACACGGAGGCAGATGTCTTGCTGCTCAGAGAAAATCCAAGACCCTGAGTTTGCTCTCCCAGAATTGAGGACTCGGACCATTGCCCATAATCTCTCTGAATGTCTGTCTCCACTGGGAGGTAAGAAGATGACAATCGTCATGGTTACGCCCAGCAAGGAGTTGGTCCTCTGGAACTGAGCCTGGCTTTGTGTGCTTCCTTCCCAGGGTCTGGCTGCCAAATGTTGGAGGACATGATCGATAAGACCATTGATCCTTCGGTGACGGAGGATCAATTCCTCCAAGGTCTTGAAGAGTTCATACCGGGTGATACCATGGAACAGCTTCTCAGGGAATTTAAGCAGTGCTTTCTCGACCAGAGCAACAGAACCCTGAGCAATATAAAAGTGATGATGGTAATGTTGGTTTCTTCCTACCTGCCCTTGAAGCACGGGCCAGGAACACGCAGGCCCTCAGTTTGCTACTAACTTCTTAACAGCAAGTGTTGGTCACGCTTCACGTAACCTCAGTGAACATGGGTGCTGACATCCAGAAAGCCATGCAAGGGCCGGGGCCGGCTTGCATGCTCATGTGGTGGAGTCTTTAGTGAGTGACACATGAGAAAGGCCCCGAGGGAGGAGAGTGCGTGGGCAAAGGCTTGCCTACCCCTCAGCCCCAGAACATCTGATTCCCAAGAGGACCCTCATGTTGACGAGTGATCAACACAAATAGGAAAGCGTTTTAAAGAATTTCCTAAAGAGAGCAGACAGCTACATGTCAGGCAGATCCCGCCTCTCAGGAACGCAATTCCCAGTGCCCTTTGGAGCACCCACGTTTGCTAGAATAAGTGGTTGAACGTCCTGGGCATGAAGGAAGGCCCCATGAGTGACAGGTGGACACCTTGGCTATGAACCCGCCATGGGTGGTGGAATTGTTGAAAACAAAGGTCAGTATAAGCAAGGAGACCTTCTTTCTATTTAGAACAGATATGGTTCAGACCTTCCTGGTATTCATTCCCTACCCAAACGGCCCATTGCAAACAGTCCAGGCAGCAACAGAGAAATATTGCCCCAGCAGAGACATAAACATCTGCATAACTAGGAGCTTTCTGACACAGGTGTCTGACAAGCTGGGGAATCCGCAGGAACCATGATAAAAATGAGCGCATCAGGAAAGGACACATGTGACGTGTGCAGGGCCAGTCTCTGAGGAACAGGCAGAGCGTGGCTTCCCGCGGAGGGTGGGGGAGGGGGAGACGTTCAGGGCCCGGGGGCTGCAGGTGAGCGACAGGAGAAGGCCCTGGAGGTTGGGACCTTAACACGACTAAACTGTCCATTGAAAAGGGTGACAGGGTCCTATTTACGGGACAGGCATTGACCACAATCACACCTGAAGCCATGAGCAGCCCCTTCATGGCAGGTGACAGCCTTTCTCTTTGCAAACGGAGGTTAGACAAACCCCTCAAGGGCATGTCTTCCAGATGCACACGGGCTCCTGCTGGGCTGAGACACGGAGAAGGGGCAGCACAGCGGGTGCAGGGGAGGCCTCTTTCACAGCAGAGGAAACGCGCAGGGAAAGGCTCCCAGGGCCCTGGCGGGACAGGGTCTGGAAGCCGCGTGTCCTTGGCATCAGGACGGGCCTCCTGAGCGACAGACAAGGAGAGAATTCTGGCTGAAGCCAGCCCGCTTCTCTCCGTGGGTGCAGACACAGCCGGGAAACAAGGAGAGGCCACGTCTGCTCCAGGACGGCCTCTGTGGGAGAGGGGGTGTGAGTGCTTCTCTGTCTGTTTCCAGGATGCCATATACGACAGCAGGCAGTGTGCCTCCTACTGACCCACATGACCTTCCCTCCGACAGAATGGCCCGACAGCGACTCTCATGGCAGAACCCACAGCGTAGCTCCCCTCTGTGCCTTTTGATCCTGAAACTGCAAGATAATTGTTGAAACCTCCCCCACATGCTCATTCCAATAAAGCGCCTGCAACACCAAGGCTCTTTCTGGTGACTGACCCAAATGGGGACCTCAGGAGACGCCCCTCACACTGCGCTGCTCACAGCGGGGACAGGGGCATTCTGTACAGAGCTCATGGCTGAGGTGTGGGATCTGCAGGGTGCTCTGCCCCTGACCACTCAAAGCCTAATGGGACCCTGTCCCTGGGATAGTGTCCTACCCGCCCCTCACCCCCAGGACCCTCTGGGTTGTGCTCAGGCACTCAGACTCCAGGACACACCCATGTCCTCACGGCCACAATGCACCCTGTCCCCAGGGTCTGGCTCCCCTCTGGGTGATCTCTGTCCCTGACCCGAGGTGCAGGGAGGGAGCAGAGCAGTGAGAGAGGGGACTCGGGCAAAGCAGGGCCGCATCCTGGCTTGAACGCCCTCCCACTTCTCCAGAACATCCCTCGTGCCCTGATACCACCAGCCCAGGCAAAGGACTCTTTCCCCACACCCACAGCTTATAGCTTACCCAACACATCCACACACACACACACACACACACACACACACACACACACACACACACACACGCTCAGAAACGCTCACACACACACACATGCACATATACACACACTGACTCACATGCACACAGTTCTTTAGTGAGAACTCCTGGGCCTTGCAGTCCTGGGGCTCTGAGGCCTTTGGGAAGTGTCCATTGCTCCTGCTTGACCCTGGCCATTTGCAGAGGCGTCTGTCCCTTCGCAGTTGGTGTGGACATTGTGATGGAGCCCTGAAGGCCCTGCGCTGTGAAAGTCGCTGAGTTGAAGGCAAATGGAACCTCAGATGAAAACTGTATATTTTGACATGTCTAAGCGTGATAAACAGAGTTCTGAGTGGATCCAGACTATACATACTGTGCCAGTGCGCTCAGGCTGCCTAAGGAGGTGCATAGACCAGGTGGCTGAAGCAAACATTTATTGAGACTGGGAATTCCAAGGTCAAGGTGCTAACAGAGTCAGTGTCTGTGGGGTCCCTCCACCCATCTTCCCACTGCTGGACTTGCCACGGGTTGGCCACCCACACCCTGACTGGGGGCGGGGCTGGCCCGCAAACCTCCAGCGTTTCCTCCCCCCATCAGGACCCACCTGTGCATGAATTGGTGGCCGGGCCTCTAGGAAAAGTGTAAGCCAAAGAAGGGAAATAACAAAGGTAGGGCAGAAATCAATGACACTGGAAAAAAGTCATAGAAAACATTTAAACCAAAAGCTGGTTCTCTGAGAAGCTCAAAAACTATTCACACACCTGTGTAGACTGACCAGGATAGAGAGAAAGAAGTGACCAATGCCAAGAACGATGGAGGTAAAACCACTACAGGCTCTACAAATGTTAGGAACTGTTGGGGGCCAGATGTAAGCTGGCAAGGTCCTTGCACCTGAAGGGGCTAGCAAGGCTGGGACACTTACCCACACAGTTTTCCCAGACTTGTTTGGATGGCGATTATCAGTAGAATGAGAGCAACATTTGTAGAATGAGAACAGCCTTTCATGGCTTACCAAGAAGTCTGTAACTATTTACTGAGATATGCTGTACTGAGAACTTGTCCTTCTGCTATGTCTCTCCCTTAGAGATTAAGAGGAACAAAGAATACATTCCTCTTGACAGACCTCCTATTCAGTGTGTTGTGTATAAATAGGATTGTATAGCTAATAAACTCTCTTCAGTTCATCGAGAGAACTGGGGTCCTCCCGACTCCACTTTCCTGTCTTTCTTTCTTTTCTCAATTCCCACCTCCCTGCCTCAGCCCAGCTCAACCCTGTCAGGCTGGCCCTGAGAAGGAACAACGATGGCAATACATTTTAAATGTAGATGAAATGAGCACAAATTCCTTGGAAGATACAAAATATCATAGTTCACTCAGGAAGAAAGAAAAAACCTAAATAGCCCTATTTATGAAATTGAATTTGTAGTTTAAAATCTCACAAAGAATACTCTAGGCTAAATCATTTTAGTGGTAAATGTTACCATTTATTCAAGAAAGAAATAATACCAATTCTACACCACCTCCCTCAGGACATTGAAGAAGAAAGAATACGTTCCCACTCCATCCAAGAGGCCAACCAGTATTGTTGGGATACCTAAACCAGGCAAAGATATTGTAATGAAAACCAGAGAATTATTTTTTATGAACATCAACAAAACAATTTTAAACAAATTGCTAGCAAGTCAAATCTATTAAGAGAGATAATACATGTTAATCAAATAAGTTTATCTCCATAAGATAGATTGAACATGTGAAAGTCAACTAATACAATTTGCCATATCAATACATGAGGACAACCACTTGATTAATAGATGCTGAAGATGGGTTTGACAATTCACTAATTGATGATAAAAGCTCTAGGCAAATTATTATTTAAAGGGAATTTCCTTGGTTTGATAAAGCTCATTCAAAAAAAACCCTCTACCAAACATCACGATGAAAGGATGCATTCCTCCCAACAAGCTGAGTGCAAGGATGTCCAGTGCCATTGCTTCTGAACATTTTGTAGGAGGTTCCAGCCAGTGCAGTGGAGCAAAAAGGAAAAGGCACCATAAATGAAGAATCGCTTCTTGGCCTTTTGGCTAAGATCAAGTGCAAGACTATTTTCAGAGATGACTTGTACAAAATCTGAGAGTGTCTACGAGAGGGTTAAGCGAGTATAGCATGGTTGCAGGATATAAGATAAATGTACAAAAATTAATGATCCTATATAATAAAAGGCCAGAGGCATCACGACCACAATGACCAGAGACCAGACCACCTCAACCCCTTGCAGGTTGCCCCACCCCCGAAGCAAGCGGTTAGGGGCAATCAGGCAGTCAGGCAGAGTGGTCAGGAGTGGTCAGGTAGGCAGACCAGCGATTAGAGGTGATTAGGGAGGCAGGCAAGTGGTTAGGGGCGATCAGGTAGGCAGGTTTGTGGTTAGGGGAGATCAGGTAGGCAGATGGCCCTTTGCTGGGATGGCCCTTCCCACCAGCAAAGAAAGAGGTAGGCCCAGGCAGACAAGCCATTGCACCCAGCCTGTTGCCTGTAGAGGGAGGCCACTGGTGGTAGGGGAGGGCGGGCAGTGCTGCACAGATGGCAATCAGTGGCAGTGGTGGAGGGTGGCGCCAGCTGCCTGCAGCTGGTGGAAGGAAAGCCCCAATAGGCCCTGATCTCAGGCCAGGCCTAGGGACCCTACCCGAGGGGTCCCAGATAGTGAGAGGATAGTGAGAGGGTACAGGCGTGCTGAAGGACTCCCCGGGTGAATGAATTTTCATGCACCAGGTCTCTAGTATTCTATATTCTTGAACAATCAGAAATTGAAATTAAGATGGTGCAATGTACAATAATGTCTAAAATGATCAACATCTTAGGAATAAACTTAATAAAAGACGTGAAAGAACTGTACAGTAAAACTTACAAAATATTGCTGAGAGAAATTCATGAAGACCTACATGGGATACATACAGTGTTAATGGATAGGAAACAATATTCTTAAAATGTCAGTTCCTCCAAATTTATTTGTGGATTTAGTGCAGTGCAATCTCAACCAAAGTCCAAATAGGCTTGTTTTATTTTGGTAAGTTTATGAAAAACCTGGTTTCAAAATTTATATTTAACTGCAGAGGACCTGCAATAACCAAAACAATTTTGAAAATTGAGTACAAATTTGAGGGGCAGTACTCCATAATGGCAACATTTATCACAAAACTATAGTAGTCAGGAAAGCATGGTATTGATGTAAAGATGAACAAATAGATGGAAAGAACTGTAGAGTCCAGAAACAGAACTATGAATCTATGGTTACTTGGCTTTTCACCAAGGTGGGTAAGCTCCAGTGTGGGAAGGATACATTTCCACAGAATGTTTTGGAAAAACTGGCTATATTAAAAAACCTCCAAACCCAAACAGTATATCAGATGTAACTCATGATGTATCATAGGACTACATGTAAAATCCTATCTAATAAAGAGGGGATATGCTAATTGACCCTCACACCATCGCAAAGATGGTAGCACCTACAACCAATAAGGAAGGAATATGCAAATTGCTGCCCCGCTGTCAAAGATGGCAGTGCCCACAGCCAATAAGGAGGGAATATGCTAATTGGCTGCCACGCCCACAAAGATGGTGGCGCCCACAGCCACAAGATGGCGGCGCCCAGTCCTCTCAGCCCCACGGGAGTGGCAGGCACACAGCAAGGCCGGGCCCAACCCCAGGCAGTCCTGGCCACTCCACACACCTGCCTCCAGAGTCCCCCAGTCCCCTAGTCCCCCAGCCACCCAGGGGTGGCCTGAGGTGCAGGCAAGCCTCAGATGGTGGCTACCCAACCACCCAGGACAGGCCCGAGGCACAGGTCAGCCTTGGAGGGCGACTGCCCAGCCGCTCAGAGCTGCTCGAGGCTCAGGTAACCAGGGCAGTCCGAGGCTTGCACTGATGGAAGTGGCAGCAGCAGAGGTGTTATGGGTCGTTGCCTTCCCCTGATTGCCAGGTAGCCTCCCGCCCCTGAGGGCTCCCGGACTGTGAGAGAGGGCAGGCCAGGCTAGGGAACCCCCTCCAGTACATGAATTTTTATGCACTGGGCCTCTAGTCTAAAAAAATAAAATTCCTAGAAGAAAACAGGACAAAATC
This sequence comes from Myotis daubentonii, assembly GCF_963259705.1. NCBI lineage: Eukaryota > Metazoa > Chordata > Mammalia > Chiroptera > Vespertilionidae > Myotis > Myotis daubentonii. The sequence goes on from NC_081848.1 coordinate 83,276,306, forward strand.
ATAGTGTCTTTATGTTTGAGATGAATTTCTTACACATGGCAATAAAAGTACGAACTATAGAAGGAAAAGAATAATCAAAATGTAAAACCTTTATGTTCTTAAAAGTCACTGTTATACAGCATTTTCCTACCCCCTCTCCCTCCCATTAGTGCTATGATGCAAATAACTGACCACATTCCAGAAACCGAGTTGGTAATGATCACCACCTGGTCAGAGTGAAGGTGATGAAACAGGTTCAGGCAGGGGTGGGGAACGTCTGGCCTGCAGGCTATATAAGGCCTGAGAAATCATTTGGTCGCCCTGCCAAGGCATTAGGGGAGAGTTAATGAAATGTTTGGTCCAAGTTATTGGCGAATTTTAAAGTTGATCATTCTGTATGGCCCGTGAGTGATGTTCTAAGTATCCAAATGGGCCTTGGCAGAAGGAAAGGTTCCCCACCCCTAATCTAGGCTCTCTGTGTCCAAGGACCCATCCATGCGTGCCAAGCCCACCCCTAACTGTAGCCCATCCCCTCGCCTACCTGCCACTGCCTGTCAGGCCCCAGCCTGTTACCTGCCTCAGGAGGCTGTCCCTGTCTCGCTCAGGTCGCCTGAGGCACAGCTGCTTCCTGCCTCCGTCTGGGTTGTGGGCAGCTTCGTCTGCGGAGCAGCAGTGGATGCCGGGTAAACTCTGCTTGGGCAGGAGCCATGGTATTGGCTCCCTCTGGGCTTCCATGATGCCAACGTCCCTCCAGAAGGTCTAGGAGAGAGAAGAGCAGGCCTGAGAGGGGAACCCAGCCCTGACCTCTAAAAGGTTTGCCAACTACCCAGATACCAGGTGATTGTCTTGTCTGAGCAGCTTGGAACTCAATTGTGAAGTTCCCTTGGGCACCTGTAGAGATGGAGAGGACGATGCTGCAGCCAACGGAGCCACAGGGGCCAGGCCCAGCGCAGCTGCTCCACGAGGAAATGTGGGACTGAAAAGCGTGGCTGCACCTGCTGCAGAGGAAGCAGGTCTGTTCTAAGACACGGTCAAGAGCAAACGCCAAAGGCTGTAGTGTCCACGGATCTTCAAGGAGCCGCCGGTACGAGATGGCTAATCAGGTGTCAGGGCTGCTCTCCCTACACTTTTAACTCATCACACGTGTGACTGTAAACCCGCTCAGTGGACACCGCCACTGTTACCTCTGCCTTCGAAGTGGCTTTTCTCGCCTCCCGCTGTTTGGTTTCTCAACACCCTGCGCCTCGTCTTCCTGGGACTGGGAGGTGCCCGAAGGGAGAAGGTGCCGAGTGGCGCCCCGTCTCTGTAGCTGCCTTTTGCCTAGAATCTTGACCCTCAAGTCCATGCCGCCTTGGGGCGCACCAACCCCGTCAGGCAGCTCACTTCGCATTTCCTGTAGATTCTCTGCCTGTTCTTGGGGGACGTGTGGGTCTCACACAAGCTGTACGGTCATGGGCAGAAGTGGGAGTTTGTGGGGCTTCTTTATGGGTGCGGGATGGCTCATAACTTTGGCATTTGCTCATGGATTATTAATTCAACTATTTAAGATCCCATTAGTCTCACTTATGTCCTCTGTGGGTTCTAATTTTCCAGATGTCGGACCTCTCACATGGATCGTGGGATAAGGAGTGGCCAGTCAGGTCCCCAGGGGGATTGGCACCCAGCAGGGAGCAGCCTGAGTTTCCTTAGACTGAGCACAACTGTGAGTCCTCCCCGCCAGGGGGCGCCGTTTCATGCAGAACCTGGGCTCTCCCTGAACACGTGCAGTCTACCGCCCGCCACTAGGAGGCGCCTGTAGGCTTTCTCTTTGGATGCAATGGCCAAAGCCACTCCAAGTCGCAGTTTCACTTGGGTTTGCACAGTTAAAAACGATGGGCCAGCTCTTCTCTCCTTTATTTTTAATTCTGACCCGAGGATATTATTTCATTGATTTTTAGAGAGAGTGGAGGAGAGAGGGAAAGACAGAGAAACATGGATGTGAGAGAAACACATACATTGGTTGCCTCCTGTATGAGCCCCAACCAGGGCCCGGGCCAGGGAGAAGCCTGCAACCAAGGTGCATGCCCTTGACCAGAATTGAACCCAGGACCCTTTGGTCTCCGGGCTGATGCTATCCACTGAGCCAATCTGGCCAAGCCAGCTCTTCTCTTCTTGACAAAAGAGGCCTTTCCACAGCCCTGCCTAGTGGACTTAATGGCTGTCTCTTCCGATGTCACACCCACAGAGCAGTAGATGAGAAACTGAGGCCACCGGGGGCCACGGAAGCTTGAGACACAAATGCCGCTGAGCCCGGGGAAGGCACAGGACCTGGAGGGGCAGCAGGTGACCAGCCTGGTGGTGTGGAAGGACAGGAGGAGGCCGTGGAGGAGGAGCCGGGAGGGAGGAAGGTGACTCAGAAGTGCCTTCTTGGAGAGGAAGGTCAGGGTCTCATGGACGGCTCCTGTCAGGGGATCATCTGACCGAGACCCGGGGCGGGGTCTTGTACAGATGCGATCGTTTAATTGCTGTTATTTCCTTTCTTTTTTTTTTTATTGCTTAAAGTATTACAAAGGGTATTACATATGTATCCATTTTATCCCCCTGCCCTAGACAGTCCCCTAGCCTCCCCTATCCCCCAGTGTCTTATGTCCATTGGTTATGCTTATATGCATGCATACAAGTCCTTTAGTTGATCTCTTACCCCCCCTACCTCCTGCCTCCCAACACTCCCCGGCCTTCCCGCTGCAGTTTGACAATCTGTTTGAGGCAGCTCTGCCTCTGTATCTATTATTGTTCAAAAGGTTTTAATGGTCTCTATTGTCCATGAATGAGTGAGATCATGTGGTATTTTTCCTTTATTGACTGGCTTATTTCACTTAGCATAATGCTCTCCAGTTCCATCCACGACGTTGCAAATGGTAAGAGTTCCTTCCTTTTTAGAGCAGCATAGTATTCCATCGTGTAGATGTACCACAGTTTTCTAATCCATTCATCTACTGATGGGCACTTAGGCTGTTTCCAGATCTTAGCTATGGTGAATTGTGCTGCTATGAACATAGGGGTGCATATATCCTTTCTGATTGGTGTTTCTGGTTTCTTGGGATATATTCCTAGAAGTGGGATCACAGGGTCAAATGGGAGTTCCATTTTCAGTTTTTTAAGGAAACTCCATACTGTCTTCCATAGTGGCTGCACCAGTCTGCATTCCCACCAGCAGTGCACAAGTGTTCCTTTTTCTCCACATCCTCTCCAGCACTTGTCGTTTGTTGATTTGTTGATGATAGCCATTCTGACAGGTGTGAGATGGTACCTCATTGCTGTTTTGATTTGCATCTCTCGGATGATTAGTGACTTTGAGCATGTTTTCATATGTCTCTTGGCTTTCTGAATGTCCTCTTTTGAAAGGTGTCTATTTAGGTCCTTTGCCCATTTTTTGATTGGATGGTTTATCTTCCTTTTGTTAAGTTGTATGAGTTCCCTATAAATTTTGGAGATTAGGCCCTTATCAGATATGTCATTGGCAAATATGTTTTCCCACACAGTGGGTTTTCTCGTTGTTTGTTGATGGTTTCTTTTGCTGTGCAGAAGCTTTTTATTTTGATGTAGTCCCATTTGTTCATTTTTTCTTTAGTTTGAAGTGCCCTAGGAGCTGTATCAGTGAAGAAATTGCTTCGGCATATGTCTGAGATTTTGTTGCCTTTGGATTCTTCTAGTATTTTTATGGTTTCCTGTCATACATTTAAGTCCTTTATCCATTTTGAGTTTATTTTTGTGTATGGTGTAAGTTGGTGGTCCAGTTTCATTTTCTTGCATATATCTGTCCAATTCTCCCAACACCATTTATTGAAGAGACTATCTTGGCTCCATTGTATGTTCTTGCCTCCTTTGTCAAATATTAATTGAGCATATTGGTTCGGGCCGATTTCTGGGCTCTCTATTCTATTCCATTGATCTATATGCCTATTCTTGTGCCAGTACCAGGCAGTTTTGAGAACAGTGGCTTTGTAATACAGCTTGATATCTGGTATTGAGATCCCACCTACTTTGTTCTTTTTCAGGATTGCTGCAGCTATTCGGGGTCTTTTTTTATTCCAGATGAATTTTTGGAAAGTTCATTCTAGATCTCTGAAGTATGCCGTTGGTATTTTAATGGGAAGTGCGTTGAATTTATAGATTGCTTTGGGTAGTATGGACATTTTAATGATGTTGATTCTACCAATCCATGAACACGGTATGTTCTTCCATCTGTTTATGTCTTCCTCTATGTCTTTTTTCAACGTCCTGTAGTTTTCTGAGTAGAGGTCTTTTACCTCTTTAGTTAAGTTTATTCCTAGGTAGCTTAATTTTTTTGGTGCAATGGTAAACGGGATTGTTTTTATAATCTCTCTTTCTGAAAGTTCACTATTGGTGTATAGAAATGCCTCAGATTTCTTGGGGTTAATTTTGTATCCTGCTACATTGCCATATTCATGTATTAAGTCTAGTAGCTTTTTGATGGAATCTCTAGGGTTTTGTATGTATAATATCATGTCGTCTGCAAATAAGGACAGTTTTACTTCTTCTTTTCCAATTTGGATGCCTTTTATTTCTTCATCTTGCCGAATTGCAATGGCTAACACTTCCAGTACTATGTTGAACAGGAGTGGTGAGAGGGGGCATCCCTGTCTTGTTCCTGTTCTTAGGGGAAATGGTGTTAGTTTTTGTCTGTTGAGTATGATGTTGGCTGTGGGCCTGTCATATATGGCTTTTATTATGTTGAGGTATGGTCCTTCTACCCCCACCTTGCTGAGAGTTTTTATCAAAAATGGGTGTTGGATTTTGTCAAATGCTTTTTCTGCATCAATTGATATGACCATGTGGTTTTTTTCCTTTCAATTTGTTTATGTGATGTATCACGTTTATTGATTTGCGGATATTGTACCATCCTTGCATCCCTGGGATAAATCCTACTTGTTCATGGTGTATGATCTTTCTGATGTACTGCTGGATCCGATTTGCTAAGATTTTGTTGAGGATTTTGGCATCTATGTTCATGAGGGATATTGGCCTGTAATTCTCTTTCATTGTGTTGTCTTTACCTGGTTTTGGTATTAGGGTGATGCTGGCTTCCTAGAATGAGCTTGGAAGTGTTCCTTCCTCTTGAATTTTTTGTAGTAGTCTGAGGAGGATAGGTTTTAGTTCTTCCTTGAATGTTTGGTAAAACTCCCCTGTGAAGCCGTCTGGTCCTGGGCTTTTGTTTGCTGGAAGCTTTTTGATGACTGCTTCAATTTCTTGCATAGTTATTGGCCTATTGAGATTTTTAGATTCTTCCTGATTGAGTTTTGGAATGTTGTATTTTTCTAGGAATTTGTCTATTTCCTCCAGGTTGTCTAGTTTGTTGGAGTAGAGCTGTCCATAGTATTTTTTAACAATCATTTGTATTTCTGTGGGGTCTGTTGTTATTTCGCCTCTATCGTTTCTGATTTTATTTATTTGGGTCCTCTCTCTCTGCTTCTTGGTGAGTCTGGCTAGAAGTTTGTCAATCTTGTTTATCCTTTCAAAGAACCAGCTCTTGGTTTCATTGATTTTCTGTATTGTATTTTTGGTCTCTATGTCATTTATTTCTGCTCTAATCTTTATTATCTCCTTTCTTCTGCTCACTCTGGGGTTTTCTTGTTGCTCTCTTTCTAATTCTTTGAGTTGTAGAGTTAGATGATTTACTACCATTTTTTCTTGTTTTTTGAGATAGGCCTGTAGAGCTATAAACTTCCCTCTCAGGACTGCATTCATTGTGTCCCATAGGTTTTGGATTGTTGTGTTTTCATTGTCATTAGTTTCCAGGATGTTTTTAATTTCTTCTTTGATCTCATTGGCAACCCAATCAATATTTAATAGCATGCTATTCAGTTTCCAGGTGTCTGAGTATTTTGGGTTGTTTTTATTGTAGTTTATTTCTAATATTATGCCATCGTGGTCTGCGAAGACGCTTTTTATGATTTCAATCTTCTTGAATTTGGGGATACTTTGCTTGTGACCCAATATATGGTCTATTTTTGAATATGTCTTATGAGCATTTGAGTAGAATGTGTATTCCCTGGCTTTGGGGTGAAGTGTTCTGAAGATGTCTATTAAGTCCATCTGATCTAGTGAGTCATTTAGGATTGCTGTATCTTTGCTGATTGTTTGTTTAGAGGGCTTATCCAGTGCTGTCAGTGGTGTATTAAAGTCTCCTACTATGATTGTATTGTTGTCGATCTCTCCTTTGATATCTTCCAGGAGTTTTTTTATGAATTTGGGTGCTCCTACATTGGGTGCATATATGTTTACCAGGGTTATATCTTCTTGTTGTATTGATCCCTTTAGTATTATGAAGTGGCCTCCCTTATCTCTTGTTATGGCCTTCACTTTGAGGTCTATTTTGTCTGATATAAGTATTGCTACCCCAGCTTTCTTTTCCTTTCCATTTGCCTGAAAGATATTTTTCCATCCTTTCACTTTCAGTCTGTGTGAGTCCCTTCTAATGAGGTGGGTTTCTTGTAGACAGCAGATGTATGGGTCATGTTTTTTATCCATTCAGCCACTCGATGTCTTTTGTTTGGAGCATTTCGTCCGTTTACGTTTAAAGTTATTATTGAAAGGTACTTGTTTGTAGCCATTTCTTTTTTTGTGTGGCTGTTTTCTTTCTGAGCTTTTTATTTCTTATTTTTATACCAGTCCCTTTAGCATTCCTTGCATTGCTGGCTTGGTGGTGACAAACTCCCTTAGCCTTTTTTTGTCTGTGAAGCTTCTTATTTCCCCTTCAAGTTTGAATGATAGCCTTGCTGGATAGAGTATTCTTGGATTCAGTCCTTTGCTTTGCATCACTTTGTAAATTTCAGTCCATTCTTTTCTGGCCTGATGTGTTTCTGTTGAGAAATCAGTTGACAGTCTAATGGGAGATCCCTTGTATGTAACTTTCCGTCTCTCTCTTGCAGCCTGTAAGATTCTCTCTTTGTCCTGAACATTTGCCATGGTGATTATGATGTGTCTTGGTGTGGGTCTTTTCGGGTTCACCTTGTTTGGGACTCTCTGGGCTTGTGTGACTTTTTTCTTCCCCACCTCAGGAAAGTTTTCTGATATTATTTCTTCGAGTAGGTTTTCTAATCCTTGTTCATCCTTCTGTTGTTCTGGTACTCCTATTATTCGTATGTTGTTTCGTTTCATGTTGTCCCAAAGCTCCCTTAGGCTCTCCTCCTGTCTTTTAATTTTTTTCTCCAATTGCAGTACATTTTGGGTGTGTTTTGCTTCCTTGTCTTCTAATTCACTAATTCGGTCCCCCGCTTCTCCTAGTCTACTGTTGATACTTTCAATGGAGTTTTTCATTGCAGCTATATCACTCTTCATTTCTTCTTGGGTCTTACTTAAGTTGTTGATTTTTTCATCTGTTTCTTCTAGCTTCTTCCATATGTTATCGATTTTTTCATCTGTTTCTTCTTGCTTCTTCCATATGTTATCGATTTTTTCATCTGTTTCTTCTTGCTTCTTGCAGAGGTTGTCGATTTTTTCCTCCATCCGGTTTATGCACTCTAGGACCCTTATTCTGAATTCTTTATCTGTCATGTTGCATGCCTCTGTATTACTTAGCTGCTTTTCTGGAGAGTCCTCCTTCTCTTTCCTTTGGTGGTTTCTTTGTCTACCCATGTTTGATCTCACTGACATATCTAGACGTTGAGTCGTTCAGTGGGTGCTCCCTTGGTGGCAGTGACTCCTTGGTCTGTGGTTGCTCTTCGGGTGGTTGCGGTAGCAGCTGCTCTTCAGTTGGCAGCAGTTCCTCTGGTGGGTGCTGTTCACAGCTGTGGTGGCTCTTCTGGCTGGTGAGGCGAGGTTTCATGTACAGCTGCTGTTCCTCAGCAGAGGATGTGGTGCTCAGGAGGTTGCTGTTGCTTGGATCTGCTGCGTTGATTTAAAGGCACAAAATACAACACAACAAGGCACCACGTACCAGGCACTGTACACAAATATATTCACGATGTTAATAACCTCAAATAAAGGTGACCACCTGAATTAAGAGAATTAGGGGATAAGGAAGAAGGAAGAGAAAAAGATAAAAGAGAAAAAAGAAAAGAAAAGTAGGGACCAAAAAAAGGAGTGCAAAAATGAAATTGGGAAAAAGGAGGGGGGGAAAATAAAAGCGAGAAAAGAAAAGAAAAAAAAAAGAGCGAAAGGAGAGAATGAAGTGGAAGAGGGGAAGAGACTTTTTATATGAGGAGAATACTCCTATAGAACAGCCATTAATCCCAACAAATTCCAGCAACAGCTCCCTGGATATGAATGCAAACTAGAAACAACCAATAATATAATGATGAAAATAGAATGGAGAACACTAATCCCAAAATAAAATAAAGAGAAAATAAAATGGCACTTTAAAAAATGGTAAAATGGTAGCAGTAATAATACTGGTTAAAAATAAGAAGGTAGTAATTAAAAGGGTAAAATCAGGTGATGGAAAAAGAAGAAAAGAAAAGAAAAAGAACAGAAAAAAAAAGAAAAAAAATTGGTTTCTTAGTTAAAAAGTGAAAAAAGAAAAAAAAAAAAAAGAAAAAAAAATTGCAGTAGTGAAGGTCCTTCGTTTCTTCTATTCTTCAGTGTGGCTCGCCTTAGACCTTCCAGGTATTCAGGAGAGTGTTGAGTTTCCCTGCGATATACTGTTCCTCTGTGTTGTAAACCACAGTCCTTATTTTAAAGCATGCCGCATTTATTTCCCAGACTGCCTTATTTTGTGTTTAGCAAAGAGTCAGTTTGTGGGTCAGCCTCTGGGTGGCAGTGTTCTGGGGTTGGCCTCTGAGGCTATAGGGCCTCTCTGTCCAGTGGAAGTTCACTGCCCAGAGCTGACTGCGTAATAGTTAGTTACCGGGGCTATGTTGTTGCTGGGATTGAAAATCCCTCTATAGGCCAGACCCTGTTAACTCCCAGGGACTGATCAGGTTATCTTAATCCTTGATCTCGTACGGGGTGGAATCTGGGTGTGGCTGTGCTCCTTGCCTGGGGGCTGGGGGGAGGAGTCTCACTCTCTGGAGAGGATGGCTGCCCCAGTCCTGGACTCAGGGGTGTCTCAGCACTCACTTCACTGCCACCTCTCCCGGCTCCCCCTCTTTCCCCAGTCTCTCCCCAGATTCCACTCCTCCGCACACTCTCCCTCTCTTTAGCACAGGTGAGTGTCTGTATCCGAAATGTCCCATGAACAGGATTCAGTGAAAACAAACAAACAAACGCCGGCCGCAGAAACGGGGAAGGCTTGGTTTCTGTAAGCTTCTTCTCTTACCGGGACTGCATGGTCAGGTCAGCTCTTCAGGCTGCCCCCTTTAGGCTCAGTCCTCCGTGATCACAGAACCCAGCTCTCAATTCCTCCTGCGGCGCCAGGAATCCCGCGGTTCTCCTTTCCCCCCCGTCAGGGGCTGTGCCTGTCCCAAGGGACGCGGCTGTCTGCCACGCGGTCTCCCTCCGACTCTCTGGGCTCAGAGGTCTGGCAAACTTTCCTGCCCAAATCCCTGTTTTTTTTTTTACCTTTCCAGGGGAGTTCTGCTCTTCCCGGCTGCAAACCCTCTCACCAGCTGAGCAATTTCGCCAATTCGGTGTGAGTGTTACTAGTTTCAGCTGCTCACTCCATTTGCTCCGGGACACGACCTGGGACGCGTCTGCCTATATCGCCGCCATCTTCCGTCTCACCTGTTATTTTCTTATAAAGACAGAATCGCCTCCAGGTGCTAACACTCAGACAAGTTAACGGCCTCTCTCCAGCTGACTCAGTCCACATGAGCCCCAGGTGGAAGGGGGATCCGCACCCCAAATCCTGATGCTGCTGAGCCTTCCCCTGCCCGTCCCTTCAGCCCTGGGAAGGCATCAGGGCCCCTCAGTGGTGGCTGCAGATACAGGTTCCATGCTGGACCCGGGAGCCGGGCTCGCTTCCCCCTTAAGCGACACAGAAATGATCTCCCTGCTACCAAGGCCTCTCCTCTCTGTCACTACCATCCAGTGTCGGAGACCAAGGCTGTCAGGACAGAAACAATGTCCAAAGGAGAGTTAGCGGGAGTGATGTTTCCTTAGAAACACCCCATAAACGCAGTTCCATCGGCCGCCACAGGTCAAAGCCCCCGACCCCATGGGAATCCACATCACCTGGGCTGAGTCCACAGCACACACTGGACCTGGGGTTCACGCCTGCCCGTCCTCCTTTGAAATCCCCCCACAAAACCCACCAAATATTAAACACTAAACCACCAAGTGGTCTTCCAATCCACAACGTGATATTGAAGAACAAAGCAGTACAGTCCCCAGTGAGGTGGGAAAAGAGAGTGGCAACATCTGGTAGAAGTGTGTCCACGTGGCTGGAGAGCAGGTGGGGCACCTGCTGAGACATCACCCTGGGGAGTGAGGGCCGAGCATGGGCTGGGGGAACTCCTGTACAGCGAGCAGATTTCTGTGCAAAGGAGGAATGCGGTGGGGGTGGAGGGTCAGGAGGGGAGTAGAGGGGGCAGGGGTTGAGACTGCAACTCAGGAACCCTCTCCTCCCAGTTCATAGGTCCATGCTCAACAGCTGAGCCAGGCCGCCCGGGCGCCTTTGTTTCATTGCTGGCCTGTGGGAAGGACAGAGGACACTGAGCCCCACAGAGCGATTGAGCTCTGGCAAGAGACCGACAACCAGAGGAAGGAAACATGCTCTGAAGCTCAGGCCCCCCTCCCCTGGCCCATAGCCTGGGCCCCCCTCTGGAGCTCAGAGCGCAGAGCAAGAAGCCAGAGCCTCGCTGGGTGCAGGAGGCTGCGGCAGGCGCTCTGTGGGAGGGGGAGGCGTGTGCAGAAGCTCACACTTGTCCCGGGAGCCTCGGGGCCTGGATCTTGGGGCTCAGGGCACAAGGGCAGGGGCAGAGGCAGTAGCGTGGCGCGTGGAGCTGGTCAGGTGAGGCACGTGGCTGATCTGGGCACCACCAGGGACCTTTCTGTTTTTGATGCTTCTTCTCAAAGCGAAATGCTGTTGATCAATGCGTCTCCTAATGCGCTGGAGGGGGCTGGTTTCCATGTTCTCTATCCATGGGGGGTATCATTTATTGGTCACACAGAGGCCATTGTAGTCATGGCTGCCATCCTCAGGGGCCTAACTACAAACATGCCTGTCACATGATTGTGCAGATGTGAAAAGCATGAGCCATGTCACTCAATTCCATGCACCCTTAAGAGTATGGATCTAAAATGCCTTGGGATCTATCACTCAACATTATTTTAGTCTGGCCAGCAGTTGAGCATCGACTTATGAACCTTGAGGTCCCGGTTCAATTCCTGGTCAGGGCACATTCCCAGGTTGCAGGCTCAGTCCCCAGTGGGGGAAGTGCAGGAGGCAGCCGATCAATGATTCTGTCTTATCATGGATGTTTCTATTTCTCTCTCCCTCTCCCTTCCCCTCTGAGATCAATAAAAGTATATTAAAATTACTTTGAATGAGTTGTCAGCCTGGGCTAAGAGTCCTTCTTTAATTCCATTCAAAGCAAGGCCAGGGAGGCCACCGTCATAGAGTTCCACAAACGTCACTGACGCTGCTCGTGGCACGAGAGCTGTACCTGTGGAGTGCATGCCTGCAGGTCTGACATGACGTGTGTGCCTCCGTCATGTAGCACGGAACAGGATATGTGTGACGGGGAGGGGTCCATGGGATCCGGTGTCTCCAGAGGCTATGTAGACAGCACAAGCCCACAGGGACATCATGACCCAGAAGTGATGTCTGAGGCGCCTCCATGCCCCAGGCACCTGGGGACCAGTTAGAGCCTGAGCGCTGGAGGGGCCCTGGGATCCAAGGGACCCATGTGACCAGTGCCTCCTGCTGAGGACGGGCGTGCAGAGACCTGAGGGCCTCGGGGACATTATCCCTGTCCCCACCCGCCCCCTCCTGTTCCCTGACTCCAGTACCCAAGGTGAAGGGTTAGAAAGTCACAATAAGCCTCGTTTAGATGTGACCATTAAATGGTCAATTAAGTGACTGAAAAGTAACCAGCTGGTGGTGCCAGAGAGAAATCCCAATAAAACCAGAGCCAAATTCAGACGCCAATCAGCCCGGAGGGTAAACCAACACTCCTCCTGGCAGAGTCGGTGAGATCGCCTGATATTGGCCTTTGGGATGAGGCGGTCTGTTCTGTTCGACTGTCACTCACATTTTTCCATTTTGGTGCATAATTGTAACAGCTGATGCTGGCTGCCAGGGACGGCGCCGCCCATTTGTCCTGGATGAACCCACTTGTCCTAACGCGCATCTGTGCTGTCCCCTTATTTCCAGACGAGGACACTGAGGCTGAGGGTTCAGCGCCTGCTGGGGACACCACCAGCGGGAAGCTCCAGAGCTGAGCTTGAACCCGGGAGTCTGGCCCTGAAGATGGGCTCTTGCTCTCAACCCACTGAGGGCAACGTCCCACATTTGAAAGAGAGACCCAAATGGCCTCCAGGTTCTCAACAATGTGTGAAGCTGCCGGTTAGGGCTCTGATCTGGGGGGATGAACCTGCAGAATGATACCCGAAGAGTGGACTTTAAATGCTCCAATGTTCCCTCAGGGCAAGGTGTGTGCGCGGTGTTCTTAGATCCCTCGTCCCGTCGCTGAGGAAATGTTGGTGATTTCATGCTTCAGGGTTTGCCTGCTTCAAGTGTGTGTATGTCAGTGTGTTTTTGTTGCTGCTACAGTTCCTGTCGCCAAGGGGCACTGTTTCTGTTAGGTCCACGGTGACAGGGTTGCAGGGAGGATTGCTGTCCCTGGGCTGATCCTGAATTCGGCTACAGCATCAACTTTCATCCATTCTCACTGCGTTTCTCACTAGAGTATCTCAGATTTCTCTGATGTCTGATTAATTATCTACATACTAGTGTTCTGGTGCATGAAATTCGTGCACATTAAAAGGGAATTAATTAAAGGGAATATTTTAATATTGCTATTTGCTCGTTCTCTATAATAGAAGTTTCAGAGGTGAAAAAAATTAGTAAAATGTATATGAAAATCTCCCTCCTGTCAGAGTCTGGGGCAGGCTGCGGGACCCAGAGTCTAGTCCCTGCCCACCTGCGCCTGCCTCAAAATTTCATGAGACCCAGACCCGGCCAGCCCCACCCTCCTCAAGTCCTGCAGGGTGGGTGGCTCAGCCTCAGGTCCCCCAGCCTGTCGCTGGTTGCGGGGTGCAGCCTCAGGTCTTCTGTCAAGCCCTGCCGGAGGAGGGGGCACAGCCTCAGGGCCGCCATCAAGCCCTGCTGGGCGGGGCGTAGGTTCAGGTACCTCATCGAGCACTGCCGGGTGCAGGGAGCCACCTCAGGTCCCCCGTGAAGTCCCGCTAGGAGGGGGGAGTGTGGCCTCAATACCCCGGCCTGGCCTCAAGTCCCTCGGCCCCAGCACAAGGCGTGAGGGTGTGAGCGCATGAAACCCATTTGCATATTACCTCTTTATTATATAGAATTATGACCAACTTATTGATGGCTTTTTATATGCTTTCCCCCTAGTTGGAAGAGAATGTTTTCAACAAGTTGAGAGCCTCTGTGTTTGCTAGTCTTTACTTCACAGCAGCTTTTAGTTCACAGAAAACTTGACAGAAGGTATCCAGAGCCTGGCCAGGGCCTCTCAGTGGTGGAGCGTCACTCTGTGCGCCGATGGGTTGCTGGATCAATTCCTGGTCAGGTCCCATTCCAGCTGCCGCCTGAATGCCCGTCCAGCACGTACAGAAGGCGCCCGCTGGGTGCTTCTCATGGCCCTGGCGGGATTAAAACACAAAGAGAAAGTAGAGAGAGGTCCCAACTCCCCTTTCCTTCCGGACACACAGAGCCTCCCGCGGTCAGCACCAGACCCGGTGCTGCCAGGACCCCGGGGTCTCAGGTGCTGGGCCGGGTGCGGTGAGAGGGCGTGTCGGTCAGAGGGAACTGCCCAGCTGTCCTGCCGAGTGGCCGAGCTCCTGTGCATCCCCTCCCTCGGCGAGGACGCGTTACTAACGCCCCGCACCCCCGCCAGCACGTGGTGTCAGTGAGTGAGCGTCTCTAAACAGAGAGAGAGGAGAAAGGACTGAGCAGGTGGAGGAATGAGGATGGCATCACTGAGAGGACGGGATTGAGTCAGAAACCCGGATGCAAGCAGCTGAGCCAGAGCGTCAGTGCCATGCACCTCCCTTCCGTCTGACAGGTCCCCCTGCCCAACACCTGTCAGAATCCTGTCTGTGCTGCGTGGTCTCAAGCCCGCTGCCCGTCACCTGCTTCCCACAGCCTGTCTCCGAGTCGGGCGGCATCCCTGTGCCCATGGAGCAGTGGCCCACGGGCGGCCCAGGTGGGGACCAGCCCTGTGGGCGCTTCTCCTGTGGAGCCCGGTGACCACAGGGGCCACCTCGGACCCAACAAGTGAAAGCGTCACCAGGACACGTGGGCGTTGATGGATCTGAAGTTGTGGGCATGGCTTTCCACAGGTGCTCGAGCAGGAAGGGGGCAGTGGGAGGGTGGGCCTCCTCTTGGCACTGTTTTCTCTGGGGAAGCGGACACCATGGACTGACTCCCTCCACTGCCCTAAGCAGCCCTGGCACAGCGGGCACCATTTTACCCTGAGGGTGCGGCCCAGCCACCCTGAGAGCTCGTTCACACGTGGTCACGCATCTCCCACAGGGTCACGTGCTGACCCTCTTCTAGTGCCAGGCCCTGGGCTGAGGGAAGGAGCAACCGGGACCCTGCCCGCACTGAAGGAGCTGAATCCCAGGGGCTCCCCCCCACTATCGGGGGGCACACTTGTGACCCTCCCAACTCGGGCGGGGCTGAGGGAGCCGTGCCCGGTGCCAGCAACTCCCGCTCTGACCAAGTCCCCGGGCTGTGACGCTGATGGATGGCATCAGTCGTCCATGAGGAAAGGTGGCTGGAGGCCAGGCCTTGTGACCTGCCCGTCCCCTGTGGCAGGACCAGTGCGGCTCCCCGGGTACAAATAGCCCTGGGCTCCCAGGCTGCTCAGTCCAGCTCCTCAGCGCTCACGGTTTGCTCAGCTGAACGCTCAGCCAGGAACCATGAAGCTGGCGCTGTCTCTGCTGCTGGTCACGCTGGCCCTTTGCTGCTCTGACGGTGAGTGTCACGTCCACTCAGACACCATCAGCGGGAAGGGCCCTTCTCCGGTCCAGGTGACTTACATGGGGAGGGGGGACGGTCAGAATCTAACCTTTCCCGCGCCCTGTGGACCAGCCCCCAAAGCCCAGCACTCGGGGTGTCCGATCCCGGGGCTCTGGAACTCCCACAGAAACCCCCGCAGGCCAGTGTGGGCGGTCCCGTGGGAGGCCCCACTGCCGCCTGGTCTGTGACACAGAAGCAGCAGGACGGAGTCACCTTCTCATGAGCCAGGGTCCTGCCCCTGCAGCGCTGTGGCCTGGAACACAGGCTGCATCTCCCCAGGCATCTCCTCCCTGCATCCCAGCGCCCAGGAGAGAAGCTGGGGCGATGGCGGAGAGGAGGTGGTCCGAGGCCGCCCTGGTCTCACCACCGCCTCCTTCAGGGTCTCTTAGGTGCCAGGTGAGCCCAAGGCTGTTGGACTCCTAGGTTCAGACTCAGAGAATGTTCCAGCATGAGAGGGCTCCGTTCAAGTGGAGCAGTGCCGCCTGCGGCTCAGAATGGCCAGTGTCCACGTGGCTCTGAGACCCAGAGGCGCTCAGGCGCCCCACAGGCCCGCCTCTCCCCCAGGGGCCCAGCCAGGACGTGCAGAGCCAGTGGGAGCGCTGGGGCCGCCACTGCCCTTTTTCCTGGTGAAGGTGGCCAGCGGCCAGCAATGCTGGGTGGGTCCTCACACCCTCGGGGCTGAGCCAAGTCCTTTGGTGTCTCTTCCATCTGACTTTCTGAACCTGGTCCTCTCTCCCCACATGACCTCTGACCTGACCCTCCACCTCCCTGCAGAGCAGCTGTCTCCCAGGTGGGAGGGGCCTGGTGGGCACAGTCCCAGCTGCAGGAGCTGGCAGAGGCCTGAGGGTGGGGATGGAGAATCCAGACCTGGAAGGGGTTCCTGCAGGTCTCAGCACAACCCACTGGGTGGAAAGTCAGCCCAGTGCCTGCGCCCCCTCCAGGGGGTTCTGTCCTCAGGGCGGAACCAAAGAGCCAGTGGTGGTCTGGCCTCAGCGTCAGGTGTGACACTCACAGACTTCCGTGGTGAAGCCTGAGCCCTCTCCCTCCCATGACATGATCCCAGTGTTAGACTGAGCCTCCAAGGGCATCCTCCATCCCTGAGGAGCGTTCCTCCCTCCTCTCCGCATTTACTGTCCCCCTCGGCCCTCTGCCAGGGCCTGACCCTACCCTTCCCTGGGAAGACTGAGGGCTAACGGCTCCCTCCCCCAGTAGCCAGGCAAAGGCAGGTGAGGCTCTATTGAGGGCAAAGCTGAGTCCTTGAAATCCAGGGACAGTGACTGGGGCAAAGCAGGGGACCCTTGGGAAGGCCTGGGTGTACTTGGTAAAGGGGAGACTGACCAGGGTGGTCACTGTGCTCCATCCGGGCTCCGCTGCGTGCTCTGTGACCCGGCGCCAGTGAGGACTTGGGGGAGATGCATTGTCCTGGGCACAAGTATGGGAGGAGACCATAAGTCCCTGGGGTTCCTGTCTAGATCTGAGGTCAGGGAGCCTTGGGGAAAAGTGACTTTCCTACATCCAATGTGTTTCTTTTTCTTCTCCTCCAGCAAATGCCAAAACCTGTCCAGCCCTTCAAAACGAAGCGAGAGCCTTCCTGTTGGACATTAAACCGCTCTTTTATTCCATTCTCAAGACTTTTCCGGCACCTGAACCCGCCTACCATTCCACGATGGCTGTGAAGTATTGCGTAGATCGGATGTCCTTTAGCGACAGACACAAAATTTATGACGTCATGGTAACTCCATTCTCCTTCTGCATAGAGGCTGCTGCTCAGCTGCATGGCCAGGCGGGGGGAGGGTGCAGTTCTAGGGGCACAGGTGGGGGGGCACTGGTCCCTCTGCTCACCTCTGAGAGAGGGGCCCGTGGCCAAGGGTGGATGGTGACCCGACACCCGCTGGGCCAGCCTCAGGCTGCACAGCCTCTGCAGGCCCCTCCCTGGGCTCCGGGTTCCCCACATGTCCTGAGTGGGTCAGCCAGGGCCCAGGGGGTGATGGTGAAGGACCAGACACTGCTGCCTCCCTGCCTGGGAGCCTTCTGGAGGGCGAGGTCCCTCACTGGGGGCAGGAGGCCCTGTCCTTGGGGAACGCCATGTGGTGGGGGTGCAGGGGGATGGAGGGGAGGCAGGGAGCTGGCCCCGCCCTGTGAGGAGGGAGGCAGGTGGGGCTCTGGCAGCTTTTGCACAGCCAGGCCCAGTCCCTGTCCCCTCCCCCTCTGCCTCCTCAGCCATCAGGCCAGAGGGCAGGGCCCCTCCCAGTCTGTCCTCTGCAGCCACAGGTGGAGCTGACCGCCTCCCTGTCTCTCTGAGGAAATCAGACATGGGGGGGGGGGGAGGGGTGTGTCTCAGCTCCTCCACCCCTGAACCAGGTCGGGCTTTCAGCACGTGTCCCCACGCGCAGGGCCTCGGTGTGGACATGTCAGTGCGCCACCAGGTTGCACGTCCCCCTCGCCCCGCCCCCCCTCCGCCCCCCCCCCCCCCCCCCCCCGGGGCTGCAGATCTCTGCAGGCAGCTCCTCCCGTGGCCCCTCCCACCTGGCCCCGCCCCCGCCACCCCCACCCCGCCACGTCCACTCTGGAGTGAACAGTCCCGTCCTGGGACCTGGAACTCAGAGAAAGCAAATCCCGGGCTCTCGGCTCCCCTCGGGCCCCTCCTGCTCCATCAGAAACCCGAGGCCACTCCTGGTCTCCTCGGCGCCTGCGTCCAGCCGTGGCCAGGGCTCTTCCCTGACGTGTCTGCTGCTGGGCCTGCACCGGGACCATTGAATCCCCACCTGCACCCTGTCCGCCCGCCGCCCCGCTGGCCTGTGCTGGTTGCAATGCCTTTGCGTCTTGGTTGTGAGCACACGCTGTGCCTGTGGCATCTCCAGAGGCAGCGGGACAGACGGCCCTTTCTCTCTCTCTGTGTCTGTTTCAGGAGGCTATCGCGAGAAAGTGCAACAAATAGATTCCACAAACCCCCCTTACCAGGGCCCCTGCTTTCACTGATGCCCTGACCTTCCCTGGAAAATGTAGAGGTTTCAGCGTCTTGCTTCAATAAATCACTTGCCCTGCACGTCTTGTTTGTCTTGTTTTATCCCAGTCTCTGGCCGTGGGGGGGGGGGCATCATGAGGGGCCTTGGGTGGTGACAACAGAGCATCACGCTGACCCGATGGGCAGTGACCTGGCGCCTGAGGGCACGGATCACAGAGGGAACGTTGGCTCAGAGCCAGGCCCGCGTCTCGGCACAGACCTCCCAGGCCCAGGCCCTGCATGAGTCACGCAGGCTCCCGCACCTCCATCCCCGAGGGGCCCACTCAGCCAGCCGCACACCTGAGAGCTCAGACTCCTTTCCAGCGGCTGCTGCCAGGCCCGCCGCACACTGTGGTCAGGGCAGTCTGTCCCAGGGGCCAGGACAGGAGGCTGCGGTCCGTCACCCTCTGCCCAGACACCAGGGTGCGGAGGCCCTGCTGGCTGTGCCAGTCCAGGGGGAAGCTCTTCCTGGCGGCTCCCCGCAGGGAGGCGGACGCAGTCCCTGTCTGGCTGCATGGGCTCTGGGCCCCTGAGCTGCCACTGCGCCTCCTTCCTGGGAAACCTCGGCTCCTCCCCCACATGTGGGACGGCAGAGAGCAGGCCCAGGGCACCCAGGGTGTCGCCCACACTCAGAATCCGGACCTTTATGGCAGCTGCCAAGTCCCCACAGAGAAGAAAGGGAAGTCCGTGGCTGAGGGCATGGAACGTTTGGGGCTCATGGCCCCACTGCCGCCCATCTGACTCCTGACACCTGGGGGCCACCCCGTTTCCCTGCACGGCCCCCCTCCCTCGCACAGCCTGTCCTTTCCATCTGCACAGCCATCGTCATCGTCCCCCCCTCGTCCCTTCCCGCTTGTGCCCAAGGCTCCTACCGGGTCCCCTGGGGGTGGAGCTGCCCTCCCTGTAATGCGCCTGCGCATCCACCCCACAGTGACCCCCACAGGAGGGGGACCGGCCCGTCTTCTGAACCTGGGAACCTAGGCTAGTGGTCGGAAAACTCATCAGTCAACAGAGCCAAACATCAACAGTACAACGATTGGAATTTCTTTTGAGAGTCAAATTTTTTAAACTTAAACTATATAGGTAGGTTCGTTGTTATTAACTTAATTAGGGTGCTCCTAAGGCTTCGGAAGAGCCACACTCAAGGGGCCAAAGAGCCGCATGTGTTTCACGAGCCGCAGTTTGCCGACCATGGGCCTAGGGGCTATGGTTCTCCATGTTTCCAGGAAGACGACGTCTCATTAGTCCTCAGAGTCTCCCATGATGAAGGGCACGTGATGCCCACATGACTGAGAGCATAGCCGATGGTGCCATGTTATCAGTGATGCCCCTGCTGCCATAGTGAGTGTGTATGTGTCACATCGGGAAACATGCACACTCAGTTGCCTCTTTTCTGAAGCACATGATGTGCTCAGTCTATAGCCTGTGCTCGGTGGACGCAGGATTCTAGAGCTCTTGCCACAGCCTGAGAGACACCGGCTGGGGTCCTGCCCGGAGGGCCAAGGCCCCCGCTGGCGCTGCTCACAGGGCCTCGCACGACCCGTCCCTGCACCCTCTGACCATCTCCCTGCTCGGCCAGTAACTGTGCTCAGCCATCCTTGTCTTTATGCCACTCACGCAGGTGGTACCTTGGGTCACACCCCCACACATGGGTATGTGGGGTCCCTCTGCCTCCACATTGCTCCCTGCACAGGACCGGGGACCACTTCCTCGGTCAGGCCCATTCCACGTCTCCCCTCGGGAGGCCCTCTCTCACTCTCACCCCTAAAATAAACCTTTGTACACACACACACAATTTACACTCAGCGACACTCACAGAGATGCACATATTTACACACACACAGACCTCCCCCTGAGACAATTGTAGCAAGACTTGTCTGTGTGTGTCCCTGTGCGCTCACACACACACACACACTCACACAAACAGACATGCACACAGGCAGACATGCATACAGACCAATGTGCACACAGGCAGACATGCACAAAGTCAGTCATGCACGTAGGCAGACATGTACACAGGCAGACATGCATACAGGTAGACATGCATTCAGGTAGACATAAACACAGACAGACATGCACACAGAGAGACATGCACACTGGCAGACATGCACACAGGAAGACATATTCATACATACACACATACATAGACATAGACACACAGATATGCACACGCAGAGACATATACAGACAGACAGATATATGCATACAGACATACATATGCATACAGACATACAGACAGATAGACAAGCATACAGTCAGACATATACAGATAGATATATATATACACAGACAGACATGCATACAGACAGACATATACAAAGACATATATATACAGACATAGGCATACCGACAGACATATACATACAGACAGACATATGCATACAGACATATACAGACAGTCCTATGCACACAGGCAGACATGCACACAGACACAGGCACACACACAGGCATAGTGAGCCGTCTGTGCTCACTGTGTCTTTTTGTGATGTGGTCGTCGCATCACAGAGTAGTTGTGAGAACATAGTGACTACATTCACAGTAAGAAGGACAAGTGGTATCACCCATTGCTGTGAGTTGTAAACTGCCTCAGAGTTTGCCAGCAGCCAGCAGCCCCTGGGCGACGGGGTCCGGGAAGGTCACAGTCCTGCCTCCCATTTCCCGGTGACTGGTCTCCAGGAAGGTGAGGGCCGTCACCACCACCAGACATGGGGACAAAACATGTGCTCCCACGGCATCTGCAGCCTGGCTCAGGTCCTGTCAGCACCAGCAGGGAAGACTCAGAAGCAGGGATGTCCCCGCCCTGCCCAGGGCTAAGGTGTGGGGATCTCTGCAGGGAGAGCCCAGGTGGTCCCCAGGCCTCAGCTCCCTGCCTAGAGGGTGGCCCCCAGTGCCTGGGAGGTGGGGCCTGCTGACCTGGGGGGACAGCAAGGCTGTGCCTGAGGGGGAGCAGCTCCCAGCACAACAGGCACCCCGGGACCCTGCCCTTGGCCCCCCAGGCCTGACCTCGGCCCCCCAGCTCTGCCCTTGGGCCCTCAGGCCTGTCAACAGGGCCCCCAGCCCTGCCAGCCTGGCAGCTGCCGGCCCACCCTCATTCCCAGGCTCTGCCACTGAGACCCAGGTCTGCACAGGCCTTTTCTCCTGAGCTATGGACCGAGGGGGAGGGGGCCACAGGCTGAAGGGGCGGGGCTGGGTGGGGGAGGGGAGGTGACTGTTTAATGGGGAGCCGGGTTTGGGCTGAACCTGGAGAGGACAGAGGTGACATAAAGAGGGTGCATGCAGCAATGCCAGTGAACGTTGCAACTCATTTCAGGCAACTTGGCTTCTACACTGAACCAAACTTAGGAGAAACCTGATGTCTTTTGTTGAAAGGATTAATTGATTTCCTTAAGGAATCCATTGGAACAGCGGTTCTCAGCCTGTGGGTCGTGACCCTTTAGGGGTCGCTTGACCCTTTCACAGGGGTCGCCTGAGACCATCGGAAAACACATATATAATTACATATTGTTTTGTGATTAATCACTATGCTTTAATTATGTCCAATTTGTAGCAATGAAAATACATCTTGCATATCAGATATGTACATGATGATTCATAACAGTAGCAAAATTACATTTATGAAGTAGCAATGAAAATAATGTTACTGTTGGGGGTCACCACAACATGAGGAACTGTATGAAAGGGTCGCGGCATTAGGAAGGTTAAGAGCCACTGCATTAGCATGTTAAATGACAAGACCTAAGACAGGGCAGAGAAGGGAGATATGAGGTATATCACTAGCATGAGATTGTATCATAGAAATTAAAGGCCTATAGACATTCAAGGGAGACCAGACCTTATGAGCTTGCATTCTCCAGGAAGAGCAGCTCTGTGAGGAGGTGAGGACTGAGTTGGACCTTGAAGGACAAAGTCCATGAGGATGACAGACAGGAGAACGTGAGGTCCTCCAGGAGTCAGGACAAGCCAGGCGAAGTCACCACCTTGGAGCTGAGCTCCGAGCTGGAGAGCACACGGGCCCCAACCTGTCGGCCTAGGTCTGCACTCAGGCTCCACTCACTGTCCACTGAGTGTGAGGTCACCTCACACTCCACCAGCGACAAGGCTTCCAGAGATTTCTCCATCACTGGGTGTCTCAGCCAGGGCTCTGGTGCCACTGGATGTAGAAGAGTTCTCTTCTGGGTGGATGCCCTGAGCACTGCGTACCGTTTAGCAACAACCCGGTCTCACCTATTTGATGTCAGTGACACACCACCCACCTGTGGGGACACAAAGACATCTCTGGACCCGGACAAATGTCCTCAGGGGTGGGCGCAAGGAGGAGGAAGATCATCCCCAGGAAAGAGGCATTGGAAAGAAGTATCCTTAGACCTCTCAGAATCCCCTTGCCATGCCTCTAAGGGCCAGGGATTTCCACACAGGAGGCCCATGGTTTACAGGAAATTCCACATGAGCTGCAGGGAGAATTAGTAACAGAATGAGAAGATAATGGTGTAGAAATCAAATGGGCCCTGTGGGCTGTCACAAGTGTGTGGGGATTAAATATTTAACCACACAATTCGTGGAAACATCAACTTATGTAAAGTTCAGCGTTTTCCTGAAGGAGCCAAGGGGAACTGGCTGGAGGCAACACCTGATCCTGAATCAGCTTCCAAATCCGGGTCCCTGTCCCCAGGCATTACATGGATCCGGGTTCCACGGGATCAAGCTAATGTTTACTGATTGGGAACAGAAGGAGAGAGGTGGCCCAGGGCCTGGATGTCAGAGCTCCAACTTCTTGCTCTCATGACCTGGTCCTACCTATGGTGATGCCACAGTTCTCTCCAGGAACACAAAGAACTCGGTATTAGCACCAGGATGTCAGGCTGATGCCTGGGTTTAGTGTAGGGTTGGAGCCTTGCCTTTATTAGAGTTTCCAATTAAAATGCATGTCTCCTTCTAAATGGACCCAATAAGTAAACATGTTATGTAGTCAAAGAATTCTTTCTAGAATTGCAAATCCTGCTCCTTAAGGAAGTTACACACTTAAGTAGACACCTACTGTATCACTGTTGTCACTCAAAAACCTGAAAAGCGCAGGGCATGGACTCCAGGGAATCAACATGTAGGAAAGGGACTTGGCGTCAGGTCCTGGCCACCTGGAAAAAGGTGCACCCAGAAGCCATGGGGTCTTGGGAATGTGATCCCTAGAGATTCAAGGCCACCGTCCAAAACAAGAAATGGGCTGTCTGTGCTGTCACACCGGGAATAAATAAAGTTTCCAGCTGAAGGGACTTAGGCAAGGACAGTGGAGGAGACTTCACCTGGAGCCAAGGCCTTGAGCAGAAAACTGTGGGGCCTGCTCAGACATCTACCTGGAGCCCACACAGGGAAGTTGGGCAAGTCCAGGTCACAGGACTCCATCTGAGTCATAACGTGAGGGGCCATAAGAGTCACACTAAGGAGACCTGTCTCTGATATCAGCACACCAGGCTCCCGACCTGACTCTGCAACCCTTCAACCACTACCTTCGTGCCCTTGGTCAAGGGACTTGACCTCTGTTGTCCCACTGTGTGCAGATGGGGGAAATGGTAGCCCTACCTCACGGGAGGGATCCACACATGTCAGTTGCTCAGGAGGACCCTGGTCTGTGCTGCTGCCCTGGCATCCACCCATTCAGTGACCTCTTCTCCCGTCAGAACTGCCCCCGTTTGGACACTTTTTTCATCATCACTCTACTCACTGGGTTGTTGTTGTGAAGACAAAGAGAAGTGGTCACCAGTGCTCCGCAGGGAGTAAGTGATGTACCATTACTGGCCACTCATGTTTTACTGAACCTGGATGGAGGTAACACAGGTAGCAGCTGGATATTGAGAAGGTTAATAGGCCAACGTTATGTAGACTATGTTCAAAAGAGAAGATCTGCTTAAACTAGATCTCAATGAAACTCTTTCAAGGAGTCAGAAAAATATCAGGTAAGAATGGATCAAAATATACAGCTTAATTTTCAACTTTGACCTTTTCCCTCATATCTGAACATGATTATCTCTGGATCTCTTAGAAGATTGAGTTGTGCAGTAGAAAGTTCCATGGTCTGTAGTGGTCCTTGTTGGCCACCAGCGTTTAATAGAACAGTCTTCTCAGGTTTATAAATTAACTAGAGGCCTGATGCACGAAATTCGTGCATGGGTTGGGGGCTAGGGGGTGGGTCCCTCAGCCTGGCCTGCAACGATGCCAGCATCCCGTCCTCAGACTCTGGCCAGAGGCCTCTTCCCTTCCCTCCCTCCGCCTGGCAGGGGCACAGACGCTGGGTATCTGTGGAGGCGGACTCCATGAGCCCAGCATTCCTCGCCACGGACTCTAGCCCGAGGCCCATCCCCTCTCCTCCCTCCATGCAGCTGGGTCGAAAGATTGGCTCAAGTTGCCAGAGCAATGCCGCCAGTATCTCGCCCCGGCCACTTAGGGTGCCTCCGTCTTTGTCATGGAGTGATGGTTAATTTACATATTACTCTCTTATTAAATAGGATTGCTGGCCGCTGACGTGTAGATAGCACCTACTCTGTGGAGGTACAGGCTGTACCAATTCAGGCCTCACAATAAGTCTAGATCTCTTCCCATTGTACACAGAGACCTGCTGTGAAACCCCACAGCCGGCCTGGCTCAAGGCACGGGAGGCGCCTGCTCTAGGCCTGGACAACAAGATCAACAAACATCTCACTGCCATCAAGATGTCTGTAGAAACAGAGCCTGTCCTGAATTTCGTTCTGGGAAAGTACCTCCCAACCAACTCTAGATGTTGGCATGACCTTAAGGAAGAAGAGGTCACCGCCAAGAACATCCTGGAGGCTAGTGTCCCAACAGCCCTGGAAGTGAGGGGCAGAGCCAGATTTACAGAATCAGTGAGAAGTAAAGTAGAAAGTTTCTTGTGTCCAAATACTGTAGAGCTAATTTCTTCAACTAACTTACAATGAATGAAAAATTCAAAGATCTTATACACTTTAAGATCCTTGTATAGATTTTATTTTCAGTGAATCACTGAGAAAACAATAGCTCTCACTGAATGTTATTATTTTTATTAAGTATGACAAGTCCTCAAATAGAGAATATTAGTGTGAGTGTATCTTAGGTCTTGGTTGAGCCTGAGTACCGGTCAGATATAATTCTAACCGCACATTTATGTCCCACCTCTGACTGAGGAGCTCACCTCTCAGCAGGGTCTGTCATAGCAGGTGCCCCGGAGATGTCACTCCAACATTGAAACCAAAGTTTACTTGAATGGTCCAGTTTCTGAACTTAATTTGGCGACCCGAGTCAAAGGACCTTTGGGAGCAGAAACCATCAGGCCAGCAATACAAGCATTCAGACCTTTGGCTTGATCTATTTCTGCTTGTGAACACTTCTTTTAAATGAGTCTCTTATGAGCCAAATTATAGCTCTATGACACACCTGAGAATGGTCATCGTGGGCTCTGGGGAAAACATGGAAGTAGAGAAACACAGCCTTTATTGTACATGACATGGAGTTGCTGTTGCTCTGAGGGCCCAATGTCCAGCAGACAACAGGGCAGGTCCATAACCACGAGGACACCAGCAGAGTCCTCACTGAGTCCTGTTCAAGGAGAAAGTCTCCATTCCATTATGAATGTCATTCAGGTGCCTTTGGAATAATGGCCAACAATGGTCAACTGGGAGAAGGTGCGCACATAAGAACACAACCTTCTTTATTTCTATCTTCTTCCTAAACCAATATTGTGCTTGGAAACGTAGGATGCAGCTGAATGATGGTAAGAAATGGGTCGCAAATCATCCACACAGAGGACAGTGCATTCACGGGTCATTAGCTATTGGCTCATCTCTCAGGCTCTCTCATCCATTTCTCTTTCTTTACTCTAAGCCACATTGGCTGTCTTGTTCCTTTATACAGTCACTGCTTAAACTGACGTGTGTTTTCTATCTTATGAGGTGGCCTGTCTCTGTCTGACACCGAGAGGCACACTCTCCATGCTTCGCTTCCCTTGCCATCTGCACTCAGGGCCTCTGTACGTGCTGTTGCCTCTCCTGGAACAGGCTTCCCCAGAAGGTCCCTTAGAGTCACTGTCACTGATGCAGGAAAAGTCACACACATAAACAGTCCTGGTGGGACCGCCTGCTGGACCTCCTCACAGGAGGCTGCCCTAGTGGATTTCTGTTGTTCACGACACAATCACTTTCCCTTTATTTCATATTCAAATGCAGGCTTGTTTGTGGCCTTCCAGTTAGAGATAAGCTGCACAGGTGCAAGGTCCTGCTTTAACTTGTTCCTGTGGCTGAATCTGTGACATGAAGCACAGGGCCCAGTCTTAGGACAATCCTGGTTCTTATGAACATGAATGGATACAGGAATGGATGAATGGATGGATGGATGGGTGGATGAATGGATGGTTGGGAGGATGGATGGGTGGATGGATGGATGTTTGGATGGATGGTTGGGAGGATGGATGGGTGGATGAAAGGATGTATGTATGTATTTATGCATGTATGCATGAATGGATGGATGCATGAATGTGTAGATGAAACATTGGCATTAGGCATGATTACCCTTTCTAAGCCCTGTGCCAGGCTTCTACATGGAGGGCCTGGAATTCTTACAAAAGCAGCCTTGGTGTCATTTATGCTCGTTGTAGAAACGAAGGAAAGGAAGCTCAGGACAACCAGCACTATCTTAGCCCAGGACACTTCATGGGTAGCGGTGGCCTCCAAGATGCAAGTCCACATCTGCACACGCCCAGATATCATTGCGGCATCCAGCACTGCCTCCCTTAAGCATCAGTAATTCTACTTCTCCCATCATCTACTGAATCAGTGGAAGGAAAACCCTCAAGCTAACAAAACTGAACAAAATGTAACTCTACATTTATAACCAAACCTATAAAATTGTCTTAACTAATGAGATCGTCTTTGTACAAACAACCTTCAACCAAGGCGAGAAGCTATTGCCATTGTCCAGCAGAGGCAGCTGCCTCAGTCTATGGGCGAGGAAAGCCTGCCCTCCACAGGCGCTGGGTGGTATGGCCCCCAGCCCAGGTGACTGGTGAAGCAGGAGGCACAGAAAGAGGATGTGAAGATCTCTGTACTTGGCAGAAGCAGAAGAGAAAAAGAGGAGTAAGGGGGGTGCAGGGAGAAGGGGAGGGGAGGAGGCACATGGAAGGGTAGGAAGAGCTGGAGGGGGAGGAAGAGGTCATGAGAACCACAATAATAAAAACACAGGAATGACAACACAGACTCATAATGCTGTAATTTACCTTCTTATTTCGCAAGCACTTCAGCATGAATTTCATATAATGTCATTACCATGATTGCAGTTCTGAAAATTCTGAGAGTTTTTAAAGCCCTGTCTCCTTGGTTTCTATAACTAGACCCTGGGTGAGCTAAGTTCTAGATGATTCTCCTGTCTTTTCTGGGCCCAATGCCAGGTTCATCCTGTGACTCATTCCATCATCTGTGGGAGGGATTAAGTGGCCGCCAGGAGAATAAAAGGAGGAGTCTGGGCTTTCACCTGCAAAGTGATCCGTCTTCCCTGCCACGTCCAGTGACCAGCTAACAGCAGCGCCTGAGCCATGAAGCTGGTGGTGGTCCTCATGCTGAGCGCCCTCGCCCTTTCCTGCTATGCCGGTGAGTGCTGCCAGGGCCAGGCTTTGGGGGGAGGTTTGTGTCAGGGCCCCTGTGGCAGACCTCCTCCTCCCCAAGCCCCAGGCCAGAGGCCCTCCTATCTCTGGTGTCTTCATTCCTCATGGCTCCATCATGTTTGGCTCTGTGGGCTGTGGAAGCCAGGGAGCTGGGGGCGTTGTGTGCGGGAGGGGGGACACGGAGGCAGATGTCTTGCTGCTCAGAGAAAATCCAAGACCCTGAGTTTGCTCTCCCAGAATTGAGGACTCGGACCATTGCCCATAATCTCTCTGAATGTCTGTCTCTACTGGGAGGTAAGAAAATGACAATCGTCATGGTTACGCCCAGCAAGGAGTTGGTCCTCTGGAACTGAGCCTGGCTTTGTGTGCTTCCTTCCCAGGGTCTGGCTGCCAAAGGTTGGAGGACATGATCAATAACACGATTGATCCTTCTGTGACGGAGAATCAATACATCGAAAGTCTTGAAGAGTTCATACCGGGTGATACCACGAAACAGCTTCTCAGGGAATTTAAGCAGTGCTTTCTCGACCAGAGTAACAGAACCCTGAGCAATATAAAAGTGATGATGGTAATGTTGATTTCCTCCTACCTGCCCTTGAAGCACGGGCCAGGGACACGCAGGCTCTCATTTTGGTACTAACTTCTGAAAAGCTAGTGTTCATCATGCTTCATGTCACCTCAGTGAACGTGGGTGCTGACATCCAGAAAGCCATGCCAGGGGCCGGGGCCAGCTTGCCTGCTCACGTGGTGGAGTCTGTAGTGAGTGACACAGGAGAAAGGCCCCGAGGGAGGAGAGTGTATGGGCAAAGGCTTGCCTACCCCTCAGCCCCAGAACATCTGATTCTCAAGGGGACCCTCACGTTGATGAGTGATCAACACAAATAGGAAAGCGTTTTAAAGAATTTCCTAAAGAGAGCAGACAGCTACATGTCAGGCAGATCCCGCCTCTCAGGAACGCAATTCCCAGTGCCCTTTGGAGCACCCACGTTTGCTAGAATAAGTGGTTGAACGTCCTGGGCATGAAGGAAGGCCCCATGAGTGACAAGTAGACTCCTTGGCTATGAACCCGCCATGGGTGGTGGAATTGTTGAAAACAAAGGTCAGTATAAGCAAGGAGACCTTCTTTCTATTTAGAACAGATATGGTTCAGACCTTCCTGGTATTCATTCCCTACCCAAACGGCCCATTGCAAACAGTCCAGGCAGCAACAGAGAAATATTGCCCCAGCAGAGACATAAACATCTGCATAACTAGGAGCTTTCTGACACAGGTGTCTGACAAGCTGGGGAATCCGCAGGAACCATGATAAAAATAAGCGCATCAGGAAAGGACACATGTTGTGATGTGTGCAGGGCCAGTCTCTGAGGAACAGGCAGAGCGTGGCTTCCCACGGAGGGTGGGGGAGGCGGAGATGTTCAGGGCCCGGGGCTGCACTTGAGTGACAGGAGAAGGCCCTGGAGGTTGGGACCTTAACACGACTAACCTGTCCATTGAAAAGGGTGACAGGGTCCTATTTATGGGACAGGCATTGACCACAATCACACCTGAAGCCATGCGCAGCCCCTTCATGGCAGGTGATGGCCTTTCTCTTTGCAAAGGAAGGTTAGACAAATCCCTCGAGGGCGTGTCCCCTCAGTTCTGTGGCCACAGGCACGTGGCAGGCTCAGGGGGAGGCCCGCGGCCCCCAGATGCACACGGGCTCCTGCTGGGCTGAGACACGGAGAAGGGGCAGCACAGCGGGTGCAGGGGAGGCCTCTTTCACAGCAGAGGAAACGCGCAGGGAAAGGCTCCCAGGGCCCCGGCGGGACCGGGTCTGGAAGCCGCGTGTCCTTGGCATCAAGACGGGCCTCCTGAGCGACAGACAAGGAGAGAATTCTGGCTGAAGCCAGCCCGCTTCTCTCCGTGGGTGCGGACACAGCCGGGAAACAAGGAGAGGCCACGTCTGTGCTCCAGGATGGCCTCTGTGGGAGAGGGGGTGTGAGTGCTTCTCTGTCTGTTTCCAGGACGCCATATTCGACAGCAGGCAGTGTGCCTCCTACTGACCCACATGACCCTCCCTCCGACGACAGAATGGCCGACAGCGACTCTCATGGCAGAACCCACAGCTTAGCTCCCCTCTTTGCCTTTTGATCCTGAAACTGCAAGACAATTGTTGAAACCTCCCCCACATGCTCATTCCAATAAAGCGCCTGCAACACCAAGGCTCTCTCTGGTTACTGACCCGAATGGGGACCTCAGGAGACGCCCCTCATACTGCGCTGCTCACAGCGGGGACGGGGGCATTCAGTACAGAACTCAGGACTGAGACATGGGAGCTGCAGGGTGCTCTGCGCCTGAGCATCGAAGCCCAACAGGACCCTGTCCCTGGGATGGTGTCCTCCTCCCTCCCCTTCCCCCCCCGCCCCCCCCCCCGGCCCCTCTGGGCTGAGCTCAGGCGCTCAGACTCCAGGACCCACCCATGTCCTCATGTCCACGCTGCGCCCGCTCCCCGGGGCCGGCTCCCCTCTGGGTGCTCTTTGTCCCTGACCGGAGATTCGGGGAGGGAGCAGAGCAGTGAGGGAGGGGACTCGGGCAAAGCAGGGCTGCATCCTGGCGGGAACGCCCTCCCGCTTCTCCAGAACAACCCTCCAGGGCCTGACACCACTAGGCCCAGGTAAGGACCCTTCCCCACACCCACAGCTTATAGCTTACCCAACACACACACACACACACACACACACACACACACACACACACACACGTACACACTCATTCACATGCAGACATATGTGCACACACACACACAGACACACACAGTTCTTTACTGAGAACTCATGGGCCATGCAGTCCTGGGGCTCTGAGGCCTTTGGGAAGTTGCCTTTCCTCCTGTGTGACCCTGGCCATCAGGATTATGAGCAATGGCGGCTCCAAGGAGGAAGCAGAGCAGGAGTGATGTGCAGAGTTAGAATCCAGCCCCTGGGCGGGCACCTAGGGTGCCCCCCTCCTCTGACTCAGCACTTTGCCCGCTTTGCCCATCTCCCTGAGCTGCCCCCGTGGGTCAGGGCACCACCAACATGCTCATGGGGTTCCCGGGAGAGCAATGGTCTGATGATGTAGCTGGAGAGAGTTAGTGGGAGGGCACTTGGCTGCCTTAGGAAGAATAGGTGCCGGGAACAGTGTGGGTGGTGCCCATAGCACCGGGCCTGACAGAGGGCTGGGGTCAGAGCTGGAGATGGTGTAGGGCAGCACCGGCTCCTGATGCCCATGCCAAATAGCCGGCAAGTGAGGCCCCAGGAGGGTGGTTGGCTCCTGAGGACGCGTCCACATCCAGGCCTGTCAGATCCGTGCAGGTGCCAAGGTCCTGCCCCCAGGGAGGAAGAGCAGCTGACAGCTCCCAGAATGACCTGGGAAGGAGCATCTGTGTGAAAGGAGCACGTGACCTGAGGGGATGAGAAGGGATGAGCAGCGTCTCTGAGGCATCAGATGCCCAGCCTAGCCCCCAGAATCCCCCTGGGCAGTGCCTCACTGACCAGTGGAGTGAGGGCCCAGTGGGGAACACTCAGCTCTAAGAGAGGGAGGTGAGAAAACAGATGAGATGCCAGTTGGCTCAGAGTGGCCACCACAGAGGACTGCGTTTCCCAGGAGGAGAGCCGCAGGTAGTCAGGATGCAGATGCGGGAAGGGAACCTTCCAGCAAGGCTCAGTGCCTTGGCCGGAGGAGGAGATGACCACCACACACTGTTTGGGGAACATTTATCCTGACCTAAATGACCAATGTCTGTAACTCACGTCACCCCTAAAGCCTACCCAAATAACTTGCCCTATATAACCTTTGTTCTCCTGGGACACTGTCTCCCGTCTCACTGCTGCGTCGAACAGAGGCTGGGAGCCAAACCTGGGTTTGAATAAAGACTCTTTGCTTTTGCATCGGAAAAGGCTCCCTGGTGGTGGATTATTGGGGACCCCGAACTCTGGGCATAACAGGACTTTAATGTACGACAAGAAACCATAAAAATTCTAGAAGAATCCAAAGGCAACAAAATCTCAGACATATGCCAGAGCAATTTCTTCACTGACATAGCTCCTAGCGCACTTGAAACTAAAGAGAAAATGAACAAATGGGACTACATCAAAATAAAAAGCTTCTGCACAGCAAAAGAAACCATCAACAAAACAACAAGAAAGCCCACTGTGTGGGAAAACATATTTGCCAACGTCATATCTGATAAGGGGCTAATCTCCAAAATTTATACGGAACTCATACAACTTGATAAAAAGAAGATAAACAATCCAATCAAAAAATGGGCCAAGGCCGGTTTGGCTCAGTGGATAGAGCATCGACCTGAGGACTGGAAGGTCCCAGGTTCGATTCCGGTGGAGGGCATGTGCCTTGGTTGAGGGCACATCCCCAGTGGGAGATGTGCAGGAGGCGGCTGATCGATGTTTCTCTCTCATTGATGTTTCTGACTCTCTATCTCTCTCCCTTTCTCTCTGTGAAAAATCAATAGAATATATTTAAAAAAAATGGGCAAAGGATCTAAATAGACACCTCTCAAAAGAGGACATCCAGAAAGCCAAAAGACATATGAAAACATGCTCAAAGTCACTAATCATCCGAGAGATGCAAATCAGAACAACAATGAGGTACCATCTCACACCTGTCAGAATGGCTATCATCAACAAATCAACAAATGACAAGTGCTGGAGGGGATGTGGAGAAAAAGGAACACTCGTGCACTGCTGATGGGAATGCAGACTGGTGCAGCCACTATGGAAGACAGTATGGAGTTTCCTCAAAAAACTAAAAATGGAACTCCCATTTGACCCTGTGATCCCACTTCTAGGAATATATCCCAAGAAACCAGAAACACCAATCAGAACGGATATGTGCACCCCTATGTTCATAGCAGCACAATTCACCATAGCTAAGATCTGGAAACAGCCTAAGTGCCCATCAGTAGATGAATGGATTAGAAAACTGTGGTACATCTACACTGTGGAATACTATGCTGCTGTAAAAGAAGGAACTCTTACCATTTGCAACAGAATGGATGGAACTGGAGAGCATTATGCTAAGTGAAATAAGCCAGTCAGTGAAGGAAAAATACCACATGATCTCACTCATTCATGGATAATAAAGACCATTATAAACTTATGAACAATAATAGATACAGAAGCAGAGCTGCGTCAAACTGCAGCGGGAAGACCAGGGAGGGTTGGGGGGCAGGAGGGAGGGGAGTAAGAGATCAACCGAAGGACTTGTATGCATGCATATAAGCATAACCAATGGACATAAGACACTGGGGGTAGGGGAGGCCAGGGGATTGTCAAGGGCGGGAGAAAAAAAGGACACATATGTAATACCCTTTGTAATACTTTAAGCAATAAAACAATAAAAAAAAGAAAAATATATATAAGTCTTTGTTTTACTATGGTTGCAAATATCAAAAAATTTCTCTATGTGACACGGCACCAGAGTTAAGTTAGGGTTTTTCAAAATGCTGACATGCCAAGCTCACAAGGTTTGCCATCACTGCTATAAGCTGCGGGTGTGGGGAAAGGGTCCTTTGCCTGGGCCTAGTGGTGTCAGGGCCCAAGGGATGTTCTGGAGAAGTGGGAGGGCGTTCAAGCCAGGATGCAGCCCTGCACTGCCCGAGTCCCCTCTCTCACTGCTCTGCTCCCTCCCCGCACCTCAGGTCAGGAAGAGAGAGAGAGCACCCAGAGGGGAGCCCGGCCCTGGGGAGAGGGCGTAGTGTGGACATGAGGACATGGGTGGGTCCTGGTGTGTGAGCGCCTGTACTCGGCCCAGAGGGGCCGGGGGGGGGGGGGGAAGGGGAGGGAGGAGGACACCATCCCAGGGACAGGGTCCTGTTGGGCTTCGATGCTCAGGCGCAGAGCACCCTGCAGCTCCCATGTCTCAGTCCTGAGTTCTGTACTGAATGCCCCCATCCCCGCTGTGAGCAGCGCAGTATGAGGGGCGTCTCCTGAGGTCCCCATTCGGGTCAGTAACCAGAGAGAGCCTTGGTGTTGCAGGCGCTTTATTGGAATGAGCATGTGGGGGAGGTTTCAACAATTGTCTTGCAGTTTCAGGATCAAAAGGCAAAGAGGGGAGCTAAGCTGTGGGTTCTGCCATGAGAGTCGCTGTCGGCCATTCTGTCGTCGGAGGGAGGGTCATGTGGGTCAGTAGGAGGCACACTGCCTGCTGTCGAATATGGCGTCCTGGAAACAGACAGAGAAGCACTCACACCCCCTCTCCCACAGAAGCCATCCTGGAGCACAGACGTGGCCTCTCCTTGTTTCCCGGCTGTGTCTGCACCCACGGAGAGAAGCGGGCTGGCTTCAGCCAGAATTCTCTCCTTGTCTGTAGCTCAGGAGGCCCGTCCTGATGCCAAGGACACGCGGCTTCCAGACCCGGTCCCGCCGGGGCCCTGGGAGCCTTTCCCTGCGCGTTTCCTCTGCTGTGAAAGAGGCCTCCCCTGCACCCGCTGTGCTGCCCCTTCTCCGTGTCTCAGCCCAGCAGGAGCCCGTGTGCATCTGGGGGCCACGGGCCTCCCCCTGAGCCTGCCACGTGCCTGTGGCCACAGAACTGAGGAGACGCCCCATCGAGGGGTTTGTCTAACCTCCGTTTGCAAAGAGAAAGGCCGTCACCTGCCATGAAGGGGCTGCGCATGGCTTCAGGTGTGATTGTGGTCAATGCCTGTCCCGTAAATAGGACCCTGTCACCCTTTTCAATGGACAGTTTAGTCGTGTTAAGGTCCCAACCTCCAGGGCCTTCTCCTGTCACTCAAGTGCAGCCCCGGGCCCTGAACGTCTCCGCCTCCCCCACCCTCCGTGGGAAGCCACGCTCTGCCTGTTCCTCAGAGACTGGGTCTGCACACATCACAACATGTGTCCTTTCCTGATGCGCTTATTTTTATCATGGTTCCTGCGGATTCCCCAGCTTGTCAGACACCTGTGTCAGAAAGCTCCTAGTTATGCAGATGTTTATGTCTCTGCTGGGGCAATATTTCTCTGTTGCTGCCTGGACTGTTTGCAATGGGCCGTTTGGGTAGGGAAGGAATACCAGGAAGGTCTGAACCATATCTGTTCTAAATAGAAAGAAGGTCTCCTTGCTTATACTGACCTTTGTTTTCAACAATTCCACCACCCATGGCGGGTTCATAGCCAAGGAGTCTACTTGTCACTCATGGGGCCTTCCTTCATGCCCAGGACGTTCAACCACTTATTCTAGCAAACGTGGGTGCTCCAAAGGGCACTGGGAATCGCGTTCCTGAGAGGCGGGATCTGCCTGACATGTAGCTGTCTGCTCTCTTTAGGAAATTCTTTAAAACGCTTTCCTATTTGTGTTTATCACTCATCAACATGAGGGTCCCCTTGAGAATCAGATGTTCTGGGGCTGAGGGGTAGGCAAGCCTTTGCCCATACACTCTCCTCCCTCCGGGCCTTTCTCCTGTGTCACTCACTACAGACTCCACCATGTGAGCAGGCAAGCTGGCCCCGGCCCCTGGCATGGCTTTCTGGATGTCAGCACCCACGTTCACTGAGGTGACATGAAGCATGATGAACACTAGCTTTTCAGAAGTTAGTACCAAAATGAGAGCCTGCGTGTCCCTGGCCCGTGCTTCAAGGGCAGGTAGGAGGAAATCAACATTACCATCATCACTTTTATATTGCTCAGGGTTCTGTTACTCTGGTCGAGAAAGCACTGCTTAAATTCCCTGAGAAGCTGTTTCGTGGTATCACCCGGTATGAACTCTTCAAGACTTTCGATGTATTGATTCTCCGTCACAGAAGGATCAATCGTGTTATTGATCATGTCCTCCAACCTTTGGCAGCCAGACCCTGGGAAGGAAGCACACAAAGCCAGGCTCAGTTCCAGAGGACCAGCTCCTTGCTGGGCGTAACCATGACGATTGTCATTTTCTTACCTCCCAGTAGAGACAGACATTCAGAGAGATTATGGGCAATGGTCTGAGTCCTCAATTCTGGGAGAGCAAACTCAGGGTCTTGGATTATCTCTGAGCAGCAAGACATCTGCCTCCGTGTCCCCCCTCCCACACACAACGCCCCCAGCTCCCTGGCTTCCACAGCCCACAGAGCCAAACATGATGGAGCCATGAGGAATGGACACACCAGAGAAAGGAGGGCCTCTGGCCTGGGGCTTGGGGAGCAGGAGGTCCGCCACAGGGGCCCTGACACAAACCTTCCCCCAAAGCCTGGCCCTGGCAGCACTCACCGGCATAGCAGGAAAGGGCGAGGGCGCTCAGCATGAGGACCACCACCAGCTTCATGGCTCAGGCGCTGCTGTTGGCTGGTCACTGGACGTGGCAGGGAAGACGGATCACTTTGCAGGTGAAAGCCCAGACTCCTCCTTTTATTCTCCTGGCGGCCACTTAATCCCTCCCACAGATGATGGAATGAGTCACAGGATGAACCTGGCATTGGGCCCAGAAAAGACAGGAGAATCATCTAGAACTTAGCTCACCCAGGGTCTAGTTATAGAAACCAAGGAGACAGGGCTTTAAAAACTCTCAGAATTTTCAGAACTGCAATCATGGTAATGACATTATATGAAATTCATGCTGAAGTGCTTGCGAAATAAGAAGGTAAATTACAGCATTATGAGTCTGTGTTGTCATTCCTGTGTTTTTATTATTGTGGTTCTCATGACCTCTTCCTCCCCCTCCAGCTCTTCCTACCCATCCATGTGCCTCCTCCCCTCCCCTTCTCCCTGCACCCCCCTTACTCCTCTTTTTCTCTTCTGCTTCTGCCAAGTACAGAGATCTTCACATCCTCTTTCTGTGCCTCCTGCTTCACCAGTCACCTGGGCTGGGGGCCATACCACCCAGCGCCTGTGGAGGGCAGGCTTTCCTCGCCCATAGACTGAGGCAGCTGCCTTCTGTTGGACAATAGCAATAGCTTCTCGCCTTGGTTGAAGGTTGTTTGTATAAAGACTATTTCATTAGTTAAGACAATTTTATAGATTTAGTTATAAATGTAGAGTTACATTTTGTTCAGTTTTGTTAGCTTGAGGGTTTTCCTTCCACTGATTCAGTAGATGATGGGAGAAGTAGAATTACTGATGCTTAAGGGAGGCAGTGCTGGATGCCGCAATGATATCTGGGCGCGTGCAGATGTGGACTTGCATCTTGGAGGCCACCGCTACCCATGAAATGTCCTTGGCTAAGATAGTGCTGGTTGTCCTGAGCTTCCTTTCCTTCGTTTCTACAACGAGCATAAATGACACCAAGGCTGCTTTTGTAAGAATTCCAGGCCCTCCATGTAGAAGCCTGGCACAGGGCTTAGAAAGGGTAATCATGCCTAATGCCAATGTTTCATCTACACATTCATGCATCCATCCATTCATGCATACATGCATAAATACATACATACATCCTTTCATCCACCCATCCATCCTCCCAACCACCATCCATCCTCCCAACCATCCATCCAAACATCCATCCATCCTCCCAACCATCCATCCAAACATCCATCCATCCATCCATCCACTCATCCATTCATCCACCCATCCATCCATCCATTCATCCATTCCTGTATCCATTCATGTTCATAAGAACCAGGATTGTCCTAAGACTGGGCCCTGTGCTTCATGTCACAGATTCAGCCACAGGAACAAGTTAAAGCAGGACCTTGCACCTGTGCAGCTTACCTCTAACTGGAAGGCCACAAACAAGCCTGCATTTGAATATGAAATAAAGGGAAAGTGATTGTGTCGTGAACAACAGAAATCCACTAGGGCAGCCTCCTGTGAGGAGGTCCAGCAGGCGGTCCCACCAGGACTGTTTATGTGTGTGACTTTTCCTGCATCAGTGACAGTGACTCCAAGGGACCTTCTGGGGAAGCCTGTTCCAGGAGAGACAACAGCACGTACAGAGGCCCTGAGTGCAGATGGCAAGGGAAGCAAAGCATCGAGAGTGTGCCTCTCGGTGTCAGACAGGGACAGGCCACCTTATAAGATAGAAAACACACGTCAGTTTAAGCAGTGACTGTATAAAGGAACAAGACAGCCAATGTGGCTTAGAGTAAAGAAAGAGAAATGGATGAGAGAGCCTGAGAGATGAGCCAATAGCTAATGACCCGTGAATGCACTGTCCTCTGTGTGGATGATTTGCGACCCATTTCTTACCATCATTCAGCTGCATCCTACGTTTCCAAGCACAATATTGGTTTAGGAAGAAGCTAGAAATAAAGAAGGTTGTGTTCTTATGTGCGCACCTTCTCCCAGTTGACCATTGTTGGCCATCATTCCAAAGGCACCTGAATGACATTCATGATGGAATGGGAGACTTTCTCCTTGAACAGGACTCAGTGAGGACTCTGCTGGTGTCCTCGTGGTTATGGACCTGCCCTGTTGTCTGCTGGACATTGGGCCCTCAGAGCAACAGCAACTCCATGTCATGTACAATAAAGGCTGTGTTTCTCTACTTCCATGTTTTCCCCAGAGCCCAAGATGACCATTCTCAGGTGTGTCATAGAGCTATAATTTGGCTCATAAGAGACTCATTTAAAAGAAGTGTTCACAAGCAGAAATAGATCAAGCCAAAGGTCTGAATGCTTGTATTGCTGGCCTGATGGTTTCTGCTCCCAAAGGTCCTTTGACTCGGGTCGCCAAATTAAGTTCAGAAACTGGACCATTCAAGTAAACTTTGGTTTCAATGTTGGAGTGACATCTCCGGGGCACCTGCTATGACAGACCCTGCTGAGAGGTGAGCTCCTCAGTCAGAGGTGGGACATAAATGTGCGGTTAGAATTATATCTGACCGGTACTCAGGCTCAACCAAGACCTAAGATACACTCAAACTAATATTCTCTATTTGAGGACTTGTCATACTTAATAAAAATAATAACATTCAGTGAGAGCTATTGTTTTCTCAGTGATTCACTGAAAATAAAATCTATACAAGGATCTTAAAGTGTATAAGATCTTTGAATTTTTCATTCATTGTAAGTTAGTTGAAGAAATTAGCTCTACAGTATTTGGACACAAGAAACTTTCTACTTTACTTCTCACTGATTCTGTAAATCTGGCTCTGCCCCTCACTTCCAGGGATGTTGGGACACTAGCCTCCAGGATGTTCTTGGCGGTGACCTCTTCTTCCTTAAGGTCATGCCAACATCTAGAGTTGGTTGGGAGGTACTTTCCCAGAACGAAATTCAGGACAGGCTCTGTTTCTACAGACATCTTGATGGCAGTGAGATGTTTGTTGATCTTGTTGTCCAGGCCTAGAGCAGGCGCCTCCCGTGCCTTGAGCCAAGCCGGCTGTGGGGTTTCACAGCAGGTCTCTGTGTGCAGTTAGAAGAGATCTAGACTTATTGTGAGGCCTGAATTAGGTACAGCCTGTACCTCCACAGAGTAGGTGCTATCTACACGTCAGCGGCCAGCAATCCTATTTAATAAGAGAGTAATATGTAAATTAACCATCACTCCATGACAAAGACGGAGGTGCCCTAAGTGGCCAGGGCGAGATACTGGCGGCATTGCTCTGGCAACTTGAGCCAATCTTTCGACCCAGCTGCATGGAGGGAGGAGAGGGGATGGGCCTTGGGCTAGAGTCCGTGGCGAGGAATGCTGGGCTCATGGAGTCCGCCTCCACAGATACCCAGCGTCTGTGCCCCTGCCAGGCGGAGGGAGGGAAGGGAAGAGGCCTCTGGCCAGAGTCCGAGGACGGGATGCTGGCATCGTTGCAGGCCAGGCTGAGGGACCCACCCCCTACCCCCAACCCATGCACGAATTTCGTGCATCAGGCCTCTAGTTAATTTATAAACCTGAGAAGACTGTTCTATTAAACGCTGGTGGCCAACAAGGACCACTACAGACCATGGAACTTTCTACTGCACAACTCCATCTTCTAAGAGATCCAGAGATAATCATGTTCAGATATGAGGGAAAAGGTCAAAGTTGAAAATTAAGCTGTATATTTTGATCCATTCTTACCTGATATTTTTCTGACTCCTTGAAAGAGTTTCATTGAGATCTAGTTTATGCAGATCTTCTCTTTTGAACATAGTCTACATAACGTTGGCCTATTAACCTTCTCAATAGCCAGCTGCTACCTGTGTTACCTACATCCAGGTTCAGTAAAACATGAGTGGCCAGTAATGGTACATCACTTACTCCCTGCGGAGCACTGGTGACCACTTCTCTTTGTCTTCACAACAACAACCCAGTGAGTAGAGTGATGATGAAAAAAGTGTCCAAACGGGGGCAGTTCTGACGGGAGAAGAGGTCACTGAATGGGGGGAATGCCAGGGCAGCAGCACAGACCAGGGTCCTCCTGAGAAACTGACATGCATGTGTGGATCCCTCCCGTGAGGTAGGGCTACCATTTCCCCCATCTGCACACAGTGGGACAACAGAGGTCAAGTCCCTTGACCAAGGGCACGAAGGTAGTGGGGGAAGGGTGGCAGAGTCAGGTCGGGAGCCTGGTGTGCTGATATCAGAGACAGGTCTCCTTAGTGTGACTCTTATGGCCCCTCACGTTATGACTCAGATGGAGTCCTGTGCCCTGGACTTGCCCAACTTCCCTGTGTGGGCTCCAGGTAGATGTCTGAGCAGGTCCCACAGTTTTCTCCTCGTGGCCTTGGCTCCAGGTGAAGTCTCCTCCACCGTCCTTGCCTAAGTCCCTTTAGCTCGAAACTCTTTATTTATTCCCGGTGTGACAGCACAGACAGCCCATTTCTTGTTTTGGACGGTGGCCTTGAATCTCTAGGGATCACATTCCCAAGACCCCATGGCTTCTGGGTGCACCTTTTTCCAGGTGGCCAGGACTTGACGCCACGTCCCTTTCCTACATGTTGATTCCCTGGAGGCCATGTCCTGCGCTTTTCAGGTTTTTGAGTGACAACAGTGATACAGTAGTGTGTAACTTAAGTGTGTAACTTCCTTAAGGAACAGGATTTGCAATTCTAGAAAGAATTCTTTGACTACATAACATGTTTACTTATTGGGTCCATTTAGAAGGAGACATGCATTTTAATTGGAAACTCTAATGAAGGCAAGGCTGCAACCCTACACTAAACCCAGGCATCAGCCTGACATCCTGGTGCTAACACCGAGTTCTTTGTGTTTCCGGAGAGAACTGTGGCATCACCATAGGTGGGACTAGGTCAGGAGAGCAAGAAGTTGGAGCTCTGACATCCAGGCCCTGGGCCACCTCTCTCCTCCTGTTCCCTAGCAGTAAACATTAGCTTGATCCCATGGAACCCGGATCCATGTAATGCCTGGGGACAGGGACCCGGATTTGGAAGCTGATTCAGGATCAGGTGTTGCCTCCAGCCAGTTCCCCTTGGCTCCTTCAGGAAAACGCTGAACTTTACATAAGTTGATGTTTCCACGAATCGTGTGGTTAAATATTTAATCCCCACACACTTGTGACAGCCCACAGGGCTCATTTGATTGCTACACCATTATCTTCTCATTCTGTTACTAATTTTCCCTGCAGCTCATGTGGAATTTCCTGTAAACCATGGGCCTCCAGTGTGGGAACCCCTGGCCCTTAGGGGCATGGCAAGGGGATTCTGAGAGGTCTAAGGATACTTCTTTCCAATGCCTCTTTCCTGGGGATGATCTTCCTCCTCCTTGCGCCCACCCCTGAGGACATTTGTCCGGGCCCAGAGATGTCTTTGTGTCCCCACAGGTGGGTGGTGTGTCACTGACATCAAATAGGTGAGACCGGGTTGTTGCTAAACGGTACGCAGTGCTCAGGGCATCCACCCAGGAGAGAACTCTTCTACATCCAGTGGCACCAGAGCCCTGGCTGAGACACCCAGTGATGGAGAAATCTCTGGAAGCCTTGTCACTGGTGGAGTGTGAGGTGACCTCACACTCAGTGGACAGTGAGTGGAGCCTGAGTGCAGACCTAGGCCGACAGGTTGGGGCCCGTGTGTTCTCCAGCTCGGAGTTCATCTCCAAGGTGGTGACTTCGCCTGGCTTGTCCTGACTCATGGAGGACCTCACGTTCTCCTGTCTGTCATCCTCATGGACTTTGTCCTTCAAGGTCCAACTCAGTCCTCACCTCCTCACAGAGCTTCTCTTCCTGGAGAATGCAAGCTCATAAGGCCTGGTCTCCCTGGAATGTCTATAGGCCCTTAATTTCTATGCTACAATGTCATGCTAGTGATATACCTCATATCTCCCTTCTTTGCCCTGTCTTAGGTCTTGTCATTTAACATGCTAATGCAGTGGCTCTTAACCTTCCTAATGCCGCGACCCTTTCATACAGTTCCTCATGTTGTGGTGACCCCCAACCGTAACATTATTTTCATTGCTACTTCATAAATGTAATTTTGCTACTGTTATGAATCATCATGTAAATATCTGATATGCAGGATGTATTTTCATTGCTACAAATTGGACATAATTAAAGCATAGTGATTAATCACAAAACAATATGTAATTATATATGTGTTTTCCGATGGTCTCAGGCGACCCCTGTGAAAGGGTCAAGCGACCCCTAAAGGGTCACGACCCACAGGTTGAGAACCGCTGTTCCAATGGATTCCTTAAGGAAATCAATTAATCCTTTCAACAAAAGACATCAGGTTTCTCCTAAGTTTGGTTAGAAGCCAAGTTGCCTGAAATGAGTTGCAACGTTCACTGGCATTGCTGCATGCACCCTCTTTATGTCACCTCTGTCCTCTCCAGGTTCAGCCCAAACCCGGCTCCCCATTAAACAGTCACCTCCCCTCCCCCACCCAGCCCCGCCCCTTCAGCCTGTGGCCCCCTCCCCCTCGGTCCATAGCTCAGGAGAAAAGGCCTGTGCAGACCTGGGTCTCAGTGGCAGAGCCTGGGAATGAGGGTGGGCCGGCAGCTGCCAGGCTGGCAGGGCTGGGGGCCCTGAGGACAGGCCTGAGGGCCCAAGGGCAGAGCTGGGGGGCCGAGGTCAGGCCTGGGGGGGCCAAGGGCAGGGTCCCGGGGTGCCTGTTGTGCTGGGAGCTGCTCCCCCTCAGGCACAGCCTTGCTGTCCCCCCAGGTCAGCAGGCCCCACCTCCCAGGCACTGGGGGCCGCCCTCTAGGCAGGGAGCTGAGGCCTGGGGACCACCTGGGCTCTCCCTGCAGAGATCCCCACACCTTAGCCTTGGGCATGGCAGGGACATCCCTGCTTCTGAGTCTTCCCTGCTGGTGCTGACAGGACCTGAGCCAGGCTGCAGATGCCGTGGGAGCACATGTTTTGTCCCCATGTCTGGTGGTGGTGACGGCCCTCACCTTCCTGGAGACCAGTCACCGGGAAATGGGAGGCAGGACTGTGACCTTCCCGGACCCCGTCGCCCAGGGGCTGCTGGCTGCTGGCAAACTCTGAGGCAGTTTACAACTCACAGCAATGGGTGATACCATTTGTCCTTCTTACTGTGAATGTAGTCACTGTGTTCTCACAACTACTCTGTGATGCGACGACCACATCACAGAAAGACACAGTGAGCACAGACGGCTCACTATGCCTGTGTGTGTGCCTGTGTCTGTTTGCATGTCTGCCTGTGTGCATAGGACTGTCTGTATATGTCTGTATGTATATGTCTGTCTGTATGCATATGTCTGTCTGTGTGCATATGTCTGTCTGTGTGCATATGTCTGTGTATATGTATCTCTGTATATGTCTGTCGGTATGCCTATGTCTGTATATATATGTCTTTGTATATGTCTGTCTGTATGCATGTCTGTCTGTGTATATATATCTATCTGTATATGTCTGACTGTATGCTTGTCTATCTATACAGATATCATATGCATATGTCTGTCTGTGTATCTATCTGCCTGTATGCATATGTATGTCTGTATGCATATATCTGTCTGTC
The DNA here is from genome assembly GCF_963259705.1 of Myotis daubentonii. Taxonomy (NCBI): domain Eukaryota; kingdom Metazoa; phylum Chordata; class Mammalia; order Chiroptera; family Vespertilionidae; genus Myotis; species Myotis daubentonii. The sequence goes on from NC_081848.1 coordinate 83,319,802, forward strand.
TGGATATGTCTTTGTGTGTGCATATCTGTGTGTATATGTCTATGTATGTATGTATGTATGAATATGTCTTCCTGTGTGCATGTCTGCCAGTGTGCATGTCTCTCTGTGTGCATGTCTGTCTGTGCTTATGTCTACCTGAATGCATGTCTACCTGTATGCATGTCTGCCTGTGTGCATGTCTGCCTACGTGCATGACTGCCTTTGTGCACATCTGCCTGTGTGCACATTGGTCTGTATGCATGTCTGCCTGTGTGCATGTCTGTTTGTGCGAGTGTGTGTGTGTGTGTGAGCGCACAGGGACACACACAGACAAGTCTTGCTACAATTGTCTCAGGGGGAGGTCTGTGTGTGTGTAAATATGTGCATCTCTGTGAGTGTCGCTGAGTGTAAATTGTGTGCCTGTGTACAAAGGTTTATTTTAGGGGTGAGAGTGAGAGAGGGCCTCCCGAGGGGAGACGTGGAATGGGCCTGACCGAGGAAGTGGTCCCCGGTCCTGTGCAGGGAGCAATGTGGAGGCAGAGGGACCCCACATACCCATGTGTGGGGGTGTGACCCAAGGTACCACCTGCGTGAGTGGCATAAAGACAAGGATGGCTGAGCACAGTTACTGGCCGAGCAGGGAGATGGTCAGAGGGTGCAGGGACGGGTCGTGCGAGGCCCTGTGAGCAGCGCCAGCGGGGGCCTTGGCCCTCCGGGCAGGACCCCAGCCGGTGTCTCTCAGGCTGTGGCAAGAGCTCTAGAATCCTGCGTCCACCGAGCACAGGCTATAGACTGAGCACATCATGTGCTTCAGAAAAGAGGCAACTGAGTGTGCATGTTTCCCGATGTGACACATACACACTCACTATGGCAGCAGGGGCATCACTGATAACATGGCACCACCGGCTATGCTCTCAGTCATGTGGGCATCACGTGCCCTTCGTCATGGGAGACTCTGAGGACTAATGAGACGTCGTCTTCCTGGAAACATGGAGAACCATAGCCCCTAGGCCCATGGTCGGCAAACTGCGGCTCGTGAAACACATGCGGCTCTTTGGCCCCTTGAGTGTGGCTCTTCCGAAGCCTTAGGAGCACCCTAATTAAGTTAATAACAACGAACCTACCTATATAGTTTAAGTTTAAAAAATTTGACTCTCAAAAGAAATTCCAATCGTTGTACTGTTGATGTTTGGCTCTGTTGACTGATGAGTTTTCCAACCACTAGCCTAGGTTCCCAGGTTCAGAAGACGGTCCGGTTCCCCTCCTGTGGGGGTCACTGTGGGGTGGATGCGCAGGCGCATTACAGGGAGGGCAGCTCCACCCCCAGGGGACCCGGTAGGAGCCTTGGGCACAAGTGGGGAGGGACGAGGGGGGGACGATGACGATGGCTGTGCAGATGGAAAGGACAGGCTGTGCGAGGGAGGGGGGCCGTGCAGGGAAACGGGGTGGCCCCCAGGTGTCAGGAGTCAGATGGGCGGCAGTGGGGCCATGAGCCCCAAACGTTCCATGCCCTCAGCCACGGACTTCCCTTTCTTCTCTGTGGGGACTTGGCAGCTGCCATAAAGGTCCGGATTCTGAGTGTGGGCGACACCCTGGGTGCCCTGGGCCTGCTCTCTGCCGTCCCACATGTGGGGGAGGAGCCGAGGTTTCCCAGGAAGGAGGCGCAGTGGCAGCTCAGGGGCCCAGAGCCCATGCAGCCAGACAGGGACTGCGTCCACCTCCCCGCGGGGAGCCGCCAGGAAGAGCTTCCCCCTGGACTTGCACAGCCAGCAGGGCCTCCGCACCCTGGGGTCTGGCAGAGGGTGATGGACCGCAGCCTCCTGTCCTGGCCCCTGGGACAGACTCCCCTGACCACAGTGCGTGGCGGGCCTGGCAGCAGCCGCTGGAAAGGAGTCTGAGCTCTCAGCTGTGCGGCTGGCTGAGCGGGCCCCTCGGGCTGGAGGTGCAGGAGCCTGCGTGGCTCATGCAGGGCCTGGGCCTGGGAGGTCTGTGCAGAGACGCGGCCCGGCCTTGAGCCAAGTTCCCTCTGTGATCCGTGCCCTCAGGCACCAGGTCACTGCCCATCGGGTCAGCGTGATGCTCTGTTGTCACCACCCAAGGCCCCTCATGATGCCCCCCCCCCCACGGCCAGAGACTGGGATAAAACAAGACAAACAAGACGTGCAGGGCAAGTGATTTATTGAAGCAAGACGCTGAAACCTCTACATTTTCCAGGGAAGGTCAGGGCATCAGTGAAAGCAGGGGCCCTGGTAAGGGGGGTTTGTGGAATCTATTTGTTGCACTTTCTCGCGATAGCCTCCTGAAACAGACACAGAGAGAGAGAAAGGGCCGTCTGTCCCGCTGCCTCTGGAGATGCCACAGGCACAGCGTGTGCTCACAACCAAGACGCAAAGGCATTGCAACCAGCACAGGCCAGCGGGGCGGCGGGCGGACAGGGTGCAGGTGGGGATTCAATGGTCCCGGTGCAGGCCCAGCAGCAGACACGTCAGGGAAGAGCCCTGGCCACGGCTGGACGCAGGCGCCGAGGAGACCAGGAGTGGCCTCGGGTTTCTGATGGAGCAGGAGGGGCCCGAGGGGAGCCGAGAGCCCGGGATTTGCTTTCTCTGAGTTCCAGGTCCCAGGACGGGACTGTTCACTCCAGAGTGGACGTGGCGGGGTGGGGGTGGCGGGGGCGGGGCCAGGTGGGAGGGGCCACGGGAGGAGCTGCCTGCAGAGATCTGCAGCCCCGGGGGGGGGGGGGGCGGAGGGGGGGTGGGGCGAGGGGGACGTGCAACCTGGTGGCGCACTGACATGTCCACACCGAGGCCCTGCGCGTGGGTACACGTGCTGAAAGCCCGACCTGGTTCAGGGGTGGAGGAGCTGAGACACACCTCCTCCCCCCAATGTCTGATTTCCTCAGAGAGACAGGGAGGCGGTCAGCTCCACCTGTGGCTGCAGAGGACAGACTGGGAGGGGCCCTGCCCTCTGGCCTGATGGCTGAGGAGGCAGAGGGGGAGGGGACAGGGACTGGGCCTGGCTGTGCAAAAGCTGCCAGAGCCCCACCTGCCTCCCTCCTCACAGGGCGGGGCCAGCTCCCTGCCTCCCCTCCCTCCCCCTGCACCCCCACCCCATGGCGTTCCCCAGGGACAGGGCCTCCTGCCCCCAGTGAGGGACCTCACCCTCCAGAAGGCTCCCAGGCAGGGAGGCAGCAGTGTCTGGCCCTTCACCATCACCCCCTGGGCCCTGGCTGACCCACTCAGGACAGGTGGGGAACCCGGAGCCCAGGGAGGGGCCTGCAGAGGCTGTGCAGCCTGAGGCTGGCCCAGTGGGTGTCGGGTCACCATCCACCCTTGGCCACGGGCCCCTCTCTCAGAGGTGAGCAGAGGGACCAGTGTCCCCCCACCTGTGCCCCTAGAACTGCACCCTCCTCCCGCCTGGCCATACAGCTGAGCAGCAGCCTCTATGCAGAAGGAGAATGGAGTTACCACAACGTCGTAAATTTTGTGTCTGTCGCTAAAGGACATCCGGTCTACGCAATACTTCACAGCCATCGTGGAATGGTAGGCGGGTTCAGGTGCCGGAAACGTCTTGAGGACGGAATAAAAGAGCGGTTTAATGTCCAACAGGAAGGCTCTCGCTTCGTTTTGAAGGGCTGGACAGGTTTTGGCATTTGCTGGAGGAGAAGAAAAAGAAACACATTGGATGTAGGAAAGTCACTTTTCCCCACGGCTCCCTGACCTCAGATCTAGACAGGAACCCCAGGGACTTATGGTCTCCTCCCATACTTGTGCCCAGGACAATGCATCTCCCCCAAGTCCTCACTGGCGCTGGGTCACAGAGCACGCAGCGGAGCCCGGATGGAGCACAGTGACCACCCTGGTCAGTCTCCCCTTTACCAAGTACACCCAGGCCTTCCCAAGGGTCCCCTGCTGTGCCCCAGTCACTGTCCCTGGATTTCAAGGACTCAGCTTTGCCCTCAATAGAGCCTCACCTGCCTTTGCCTGGCTACTGGGGGAGGGAGCCGTTAGCCCTCAGTCTTCCCAGGGAAGGGTAGGGTCAGGCCCTGGCAGAGGGCTGAGGGGGACAGTAAATGCGGAGAGGAGGGAGGAACGCTCCTCAGGGATGGAGGATGCCCTTGGAGGCTCAGTCTAACACTGGGATCATGTCATGGGAGGGAGAGGGCTCAGGCTTCACCACGGAAGTCTGTGAGTGTCACACCTGACGCTGAGGCCAGACCACCACTGGCTCTTTGGTTCCGCCCTGAGGACAGAACCCCCTGGAGGGGGCGCAGGCACTGGGCTGACTTTCCACCCAGTGGGTTGTGCTGAGACCTGCAGGAACCCCTTCCAGGTCTGGATTCTCCATCCCCACTCTCAGGCTTCTGTCAGCGCCTGCAGCTGGGACTGTGCCCACCAGGCCCCTCCCACCTGGGAGACAGCTGCTCTGCAGTGAGGTGGAGAGTCAGGTCAGAGGTCATGTGAGGAGAGAGGACGGGGTTCAGAAAGTCAGATGGAAGAGACTCAAAAGGACTTGGCTCAGCCCCAAGGGCGTGAGGACCCGCCCAGCATTGCAGGCCACTGGCCACCTTCACCAGGAAAAAGGGCAGTGGCGGCCCCAGCGCTCCCACTGGCTCTGCACGTCCTGGCTGGGCCCCTGGAGGAGGGGTGGGCCTGTCGGGCGCCTGAGCGCCTCTGGGTCTCACAGCCACATGGACCCTGGCCACTCTGAGCCTGAGGTGGCACTGCTCCTCTTGAATGGAGCCCTCTCCTGCTGGAACATTCTCTGAGTCTGAACCTAGGAGTCCAAGAGTCTTGGGCTCACCTGGCACCTAAGAGACCCTGGAGGAGACGGCGGTGAGACCAGGGCAGGCTCGGACACCCTCCCCTCCGCCATCGCCCCAGCTTCTCTCCTGGGCGCTGGGATGCAGAGAGGAGAGGCCTGGGGAGATGCAGCCTGTGTTCCAGGCCACAGCGCTGCAGGGGCAGGACCCTGACTTACGAGAAGGTGACTTCATCCTGCTGCTTCTGTGTCACAGACCAGGCGGCAGTGGGGCCTCCCACGGGACCGCCCACACTGGCCTGCGGGGGTTTCTGTGGGAGTTCCAGAGCCCCGGGATCAGACACCCCAAGTGCTGGGCTTTGGGGGCTGGTCCACAGGGCGCGGGAAAGGTTAGATTCTGACCGTCCCCCCTCCCCATGTAAGTCACCTGGACCGGAGAAGGGCCCTTCCCGCTGATGGTGTCTGAGTGGACGTGACACTCACCGTCAGAGCAGCAAAGGGCCAGAGTGACCAGCAGCAGAGACAGCGCCAGCTTCATGGTTCCTGGCTGAGCGATCAGCTGAGCAAACCGTGAGCGCTAAGGAGCTGGACTGAGCAGCCTGGGAGCCCAGGGCTATTTGTACCCGGGGAGCCGCACTGGTCCTGCCACAGGGGACGGGCAGGTCACAAGGCCTGGCTTCCCGCCACCCTTCCTCACGGTCGGCTGATGCCATCCATCACGCCACAGCCCGGGGACTTGGTCAGAGTGGGACTTGCTGGCACCGGGCACGGTTCCCTCGGCCCCGCCCGAGTTGGGAGGGTCACAAGTGTGCGCCCCGATAGTGGGGGGGAGCCCCTGGGATTCAGCTCCTTCAGTGCGGGCAGGGTCCGCTTTGCTCTTCCCTCAGCCCAGGGCCTGGCACTAGAAGAGGGTCAGCACGTGACTCTGTGGGAGATGTGTGACCCCGAGTGAACGAGCTCTCAGGGTGGCTGGGCCGCACCCTCAGTGTAAAATGGTGCCCGCTGTGCCAGGGCTGCTTAGGGCAGTGCAGGGAGTCAGTCCATGGTGTCCGCTTCCCCAGAGAAAACAGTGCCAAGAGGAGACCCACCCTCCCACTGCCCCCTTCCTGCTTGAGCGCCTGTGGAAAAGCCATGCCCACCACTTCAGATCCATCAACGCCCACGTGTCCTGGTGACGCTTTCACTTGTCGGTCCGAGGTGGCCCCTGTGGTCATCGGGCTCCACAGGAGAAGCGCCCACAGGGCTGGTCCCCACCTGGGCCGACCGTGGTCCGCTGCTCCATGGGCACGGGGAGGCCGCCCGACTCGGAGACAGGCTGTTGGGAAGCAGGTGACGGGCAGCAGGCCTGAGACCACGCAGCACAGACAGGATTCTGACAGGTGTCGGGCAGGGGGACCTGTCAGACGGAAGGGAGGTGCATGGCACTGACGCTCTGGCTCAGCTGCTTGCATCCGGGTTTCTGAGTCAATCCCGTCCTCTCAGTGATGCCATCCTCATTCCTCCACCTGCTCAGTCCTTTCTCCTCTCTCTCTGTTTAGAGAAGCTCACTGCCTGACTCCACGTGCTGGCATGGGTGCGGGGCGGTAGTAACGCGTCGTCGCCGAGGGAGGGGATGCACAGGAGCACGGCCACTCGGCAGGACAGCTGGGCAGTTCCCTGTGACCGACACGCCCTCTCACCGCACCCGGCCCAGCACCTGAGACCCCGGGGTCCTGGCAGCACCGGGTCTGGTGCTGACCGCGGGAGGCTCTGTGTGTCCGGAAGGAAAGGGGAGTTGGGACCTCTCTCTACTTTCTCTTTGTGTTTTAATCCCGCCAGGGCCATGAGAAGCACCCAGCGGGCGCCTTCTGTACATGCTGGACGGGCATTCAGGCGGCAGCTGGAATGGGACCTGACCAGGAATTGATCCAGCAACCCATCGGCGCACAGAGTGACGCTCAACCACTGAGAGGCCCTGGCCAGGCTCTGGATACCTTCTGGCAAGTTTTCTGTGAACTAAAAGCTGCTGTGAAGTAAAGACTAGCAAACACAGAGGTTCTCAACTTGTTGAAAACATTCTCTTCCAACCAGGGGAAAAGCCTATAAAAAGCCATCAATAAGTTGGTCATAATTCTTTATAATAAAGAGGTAATATGCAAATGGTTGTCATGCGCTCACACCCTCGCGCCTTTGTGCTGGGGCCGAGGGACTTGAGGCCAGGCCGGGGTATTGAGGCCACACTCCCCCCTCCTAGCGGGACTTCACGGGGGACCTTAGGTGGCTCCCTGCACCCGGCAGTGCTCCATGAGGTACCTGAACCTATGCCCCGCCCAGCAGGGCTTGATGGCGGCCCTGAAGCTCTGCCCCCTCCTCTGGCAGGGCTTGACAGAAGACCTGAGGCTGCACCCCGCAACCAGCGCCAGGCTGGGGGACCTGAGGCTGAGCCATCCACCCTGCAGGACTTGATGAGGGTGGGGCCGGCCGGGTCTGGGTCTCACGAAATTTCCAGGCAGGCGCAGGTGGGCGCAGACTAGACTCTGGGTCCCGCAGCCTGCCCCAGACTCTGACAGGAGGGAGATTTTCATATACATTTTACTAATTTTCTTTCACCTCTGAAACTTATATTGTAGAGAAAGGGCAAATAGCAATATTAAAATATTCCCTTTGATTATTTCCCTTTTAATGTGCATGAATTTCATGCACCAGACCACTAGTATATAGACAATTAATCAAACATCAGAGAAATCTAAGATACTCTAGTGAGAACGGATGAAAGTTGATGCTGTAGCTGAATTCAGGATCAGCCCAGGCACAGCAATCCTTCCTGCAAACCTGTCACCGTGGACCTAACAGAAACAGTGGCCCCTTGGCGACAGGAACTGTAGCAGCAACAAAAACACACTGACGTCCACACACGTGCAGCAGGCACACCCTAAGGATGAAATCACCAACATTTCCTCAGCGACGGGACGAGGGATCTAAGAACACCACGCACACACCTTGCCCTGAGGGAACATTGGAGCATTTAAAGTCCACTCTTCGGGTATCATTCTGCAGGTTCATCCCCCCAGATCAGAGCCCTAACCGGCAGCTTCACACATTGTTGAGAACCTGGAGGCCATTTAGGTCTCTCTTTCAAATGTGGGACGTTGCCCTCAGTGGGTTGAGAGCAAGAGCCCATCTTCAGGGTAAGACTCCCAGGTTCAAGCTCAGCTCTGGAGCTTCCCGCTGGTGGTGTCCCCAGAAGGCGCTGACCCCTCTGCCTCAGTGTCCTCGTCTGGAAATAAGGGGACAGCACAGATGTGCGTTAGGACAAGTGGGTTCATCCAGGACAAATGGGCGGCGCCGTCCCTGGCAGCCAGCGTCAGCTATTACAATTATGCACCAAAATGGAAAAATGTGAGTGACAGTCGAACAGAACAGACCGCCTCATCCCCAAAGGCCAATATCAGGGGATCTCACCGACTCTGCCAGGAGGAGTGTTGGTTTACCCTCTGGGCTGATGGGCGTCTGAATTTGGCTCTGGTTTTATTGGGATTTCTCTCTGGCACCACCAGCTGGTTACTTTTCAGTCACTTAATTGACCATTTAATGGTCACATCTAAACCAGGCTTATTGTGAGTTTATAATCCTTCACACGGTATAGGAGTCAGGGAACAGGAGGGGGCAGGTGGGGACAGGGATAATGTCCCCGAGGCCCTCAGGTCTCTGCACGCCCGTCCTCAGCAGGAGGCACTGGTCACGTGCGACCCTTGGATCCCAGGGCCCCTCCAGCGCTCAGGTTCTAACTGGTCCCCAGGTGCCTGGGGCATGGAGGCGCCTCAGACATCACTTCTGGGTCGTGATGTCCCCGTGGGCTTGTGCTGTCTATGTAGCCTCTGGAGACACCGGTTCCCATGGATCCCTCCCCATCACACACATCCTGTTCCGTGTTACATGACGGAGGCACACACGTCATGTCAGACCTGCAGGCATGCACTCCACAGGTACAGCTCTCGTGCCACGAGCAGCGTCAGTGACGTCTGTAGAACTCTATGACGGTGGCCTCCCTGGCCTTGCTTTGAATGGAATTAAAGAAGGACTCTTAGCCCAGGCTGACAACTCATTCAAAGTGATTTTAATATACTTTTATTGATCTCAAAGGGGAAGGGAGAGGGAGAGAGAAATAGAAACATCCGTAAGACAGAATCATTGATCGGCTGCCTCCTGCACTTCCCCCACTGGGGACTGAGCCTGCAACCTGGGCCTGTGCCCTGACCGGGAATCGAACCGTGACCTCACGGTTCATAAGTCGATGCTCAACCACTGGCCAGACTAAAATAATGTTGAGTGATAGATCCCAAGGCAGTTTAGATCCATACTCTTAAGCGTGCATGGAATTGAGTGACATGGCTCATTCTTTTCATATCCGCACAATCATGTACAAGCCTGTTTGTAGTTAGGCCCCTGAGGATGGAAGCCATGACTACAATGGCCTCTGTGTGACCAATAAATGATACCCCCATGGAGAGAGAACATGGACACCAGCCCCCTCCAGCGCATTAGGAGACGCATTGATCAACAGCATTTCGCTTTGAGAAGAAGCATCAAAAACAGAAAGGTCCCTGATGGCGCCCAGATCAGCCACGTGCCTCACCTGACCAGCTCCACACGCCATGCTGCTGCCTCTGCCCCTGCCCTTGTGCCCTGAGCCCTGAGATCCAGGCCCTGAGACTCCCGGGACATGTGTGAGCTGCTGCACACGCCTCCCCTCCCACAGAGCGCCTGCCGCAGCCTCCTGCACCCAGCGAGGCTCTGGCTTCTTGCTCTGCGCTCTGAGCTCCAGAGGGGGGCCCAGGCTATGGGCCAGGGGAGGGGGCCTGAGCTTCAGAGCGTGTTTCCTTCCTCTGGTTGTCGGTCTCTTGCCAGAGCTCAATCGCTCTGTGGGGCTCAGTGTCCTCTGTCCTTCCCACAGGCCAGCAATGAAACAAAGGCGCCCGGGCGGCCTGGCTCAGCTGTTGAGCATGGACCTATGAACTGGGAGGAGAGGGTTCCTGAGTTGCAGTCTCAACCCCTGCCCCCTCTACTCCCCTCCTGATCCTCCACCCCCACCGCATTCCTCCTTTGCACAGAAATCTGCTTGCTCTACAGGAGTTCCCCCAGCCCATGCTCGGCCCTCACTCCCCAGGGTGATGTCTCAGCAGGTGCCCCACCTGCTCTCCAGCCACGTGGACACACTTCTACCAGGTGTTGCCACTCTCTTTTCCCACCGCACGGGGGACTGTACTGCTTTGTTCTTCAATATCACGTTGTGGATTGGAAGACCACTTGGTGGTTTAGTGTTTAATATTTGGTGGGTTTTGTGGGGGGATTTCCAAGGAGGACGGGCAGGCGTGAACCCCAGGTTCAGTGTGTGCTGTGGACTCAGCCCAGGTGATGTGGATTCCCATGGGGTCGGGCAGGGGCTTTGACCTGTGGCGGCCGATGGAACTGTGTTTATGGGGTGTTTCTAAGGAAACATCACTCCCGCTAACTCTCCTTTGGACACTGTTTCTGTCCTGACAGCCTTGGTCTCCGACACTGGATGGTAGTGACAGAGAGGAGGGGCCTTGGTAGCAGGGAGGTCGTTTCCGTGTCGCTTAAGGGGGACGGTGAGCCCGGCTCCTCGGGTCCAGCGTGGAACCTGTCTCTGCAGCCACCACTGTGGGGCCCTGATGCCTTCCCGGGGCCGCAGGGAGGGGGCAGGGGAACACTCAGCAACATCAGGATTTGGGGTGCGGGTCCCCCTTCCACCTGGGGCTCATGTGGGCTGAGTCAGCTGGAGAGAGGCCGTTAACTTGTCTGAGTGTCAGCACCTGGAGGCGATTCTGTCTTTACAAGAAAATAGCAGGAATTAAACGATCGCATCTGTACAAGACCCCGCCCCGGGTCTCGGTCAGAGGATCCCCTGACAGGAGCCGTCCATGCAGACCCTGACCTTCCTCTCCAAGAAGGCACTTCTGAGTCACCTTCCTCCCTCCCGGCTCCTCCTCCACGGCCTCCTCCTGTCCTTCCACACCACCAGGCTGGTCACCTGCTGTCCCTCCAGGTCCCGTGCCTTCCCAGGGCTCAGCGGCATTTGCGTCTCAAGCTTCCAGGGCCCCCGGTGGCCTCAGTTTATCGTCTGGTGCTCTGTGGGTGTGACATCGGAAGAGACAGCCATTAAGTCCACTGGGCAGGGCTGTGGAAAGGCCTCTTTTGCCTTGGCCAGATTGGCTCAGTGGATAGAGCATCAGCCTGGGGACCGAAGGGTTCTGGGTTCAATTCTGGTCAAAGGCATGCACCTTGGTTGCAGGCTTCTCCCTGGTCTGGGCCCTGGTTGGGGCTCATGTAGGAGGCAACCAATGGATGTGTTTCTCTCACATCCATGTTTCTCTCTGTCTTTCCCTCTCTCCTCCACTCTCTCTAAAAATCGATGAAATAATATCCTCGGGTGAGAATTAAAAATAAAGGAGAGAAGAGCTGGCCTGACGTTTTTAAAATGTGCAAGCCCAAGTGGAACTGCCATTTGGAGTCACTCTGGCCATTGCATCCAGAGAGGAAGCCTACAGGCGCCTCCTAGTGGCGGGCGGTAGACTGCACGTGTTCAGGGAGAGCCCAGGTTCTGCATGAAACGGTGCCCCCTGGTGGGCATGACTCACAGTTGCGCTCAGTGTAAGGAAACTCAGGCTGCTCCCTGCTGGGTGCCAATCCCCCTGGAGACCTGACTGGCCACTCCTTATCCCACGATCCATGTGAGAGGTCCGACATCTGGGAAATTAGAACCCACAAAGGACATAAGTGAGACTAATGGGATCATAAAGAGTTGAATTAATAATCCATGAGCAAATGCCAAAGTTATGAGCCATCCCACACCCATAAAGAAGCCCCACAAACTCCCACTTCTGCCCATGACCGTACAGCTTGTGTGAGACCCACACGTCCCCCAAGAACAGGCAGAGCATCTACAGGAAATGCGAAGTGAGCTGCCTGACGGGGTTGGTGCGCCCCAAGGCGGCATGGACTTGAGGGTCAAGATTCTAGGCAAAGGGCAGCGACAGAGACAGGGCGCCACTCAGCACCTTCCCCTTCGGGCACCTCTCAGTCCCAGGAAGACGAGGCGCAGGGTGTTGAGAAACCAAACAGCGGGAGGCGAGAAAAGCCACTTCGAAGGCAGAGGTAACAGTGGCGGTGTCCACTGAGCGGGTTTACAGTCACACGTGTGATGAGTTAAAAGTGTAGGGAGAGCAGCCCTGACACCTGATTAGCCATCTCATACCGGCGGCTCCTTGAAGATCCGTGGATTCTACAGCCTTTGGCGTTTGCTCTTGACCGTGTCTTAGAACAGACCTGCTTCCTCTGCAGCAGGTGCAGCCACGCTTTTCAGTTCCACATTTCCTCATGGAGCAGCTGCGCTGGGCCTGGCCCCTGTGGCTCCGTTGGCTGCAGCATCGTCCTCTCCGTCTCTACAGGTGCCCAAGGGAACTTCACAATTGAGTTCCAAGCCGCTCAGACAAGACAACCACCTGGTATCTGGGTCGTTGGCAAACCTTTTAGAGGTCAGGGCTGGGTTCCCCTCTCATGCCTGCTCTTCTCTCTCCTAGACCTTCTGGAGGGACGTTGGCATCATGGAAGCCCAGAGGGAGCCGATACCATGGCTCCTGCCCAAGCAGAGTTTACCCGGCATCCACTGCTGCTCCGCAGACAAAGCTGCCCACAACCCAGACGGAGGCAGGAAGCAGCTGTGCCTCAGGCGACCTGAGCGAGACAGGGACAGCTTCCTCTGGCAGGTAACAGGCTGGCGCCTGACAGGCAGTGGCAGGTAGGCGAGGGGATGGGCTACAGTTAGGGGTGGGCTTGGCACGCATGGATGGGTCCGTGGACACAGAGAGCCTAGATTAGGGGTGGGGAACCTTTCCTTCTGCCAAGGCCCATTTGGATGCTTAGAACATCACTCACGGGCCATACAGAATGATCAACTTTAAAATTAGCCAATAACTTGGACCAAACATTTCATTAACTCTCCCCTAATGCCTTGGCAGGGCGACCAAATGATTTCTGGGGCCTTATATAACCTGCAGGCCAGAAGTTCCCCACCCCTGGCTGAACCTGTTTCATCACCTTCACTCTGACCAGGTGGTGATCATTACCAACTCGATTCCTGGAATGTGGTCGGTTCTTTGCACCGTAGCACTAATGGGAGGGGGAGCGTGGGGGAAATGATGTATCACAGTGACTTTTAAGAGCAAAAAGTTTTACATTTTGATCTTTTTTTTTCTTCTATAGTTCAGACTTTTTTGCCATGTATAAGAAATCCATGCCTAACATAAAGACACTAAGATTTTGTCCTGTTTTCTTCCAGGAGTTTTATATTTTTAGATTTTACATTTAGTCGTATGGTACATCATGAGTTAAATCTGATATACTGGTGGGTCTGGAGATTTTTTAATATATCCAGTTGTTCACAAACCATCTGTTGAAATGTATCCTTCCTGCACTGGATTGCTTATTCACCTTTGTGAAAAGCCAAGTGACCATTCCATATAATAAAGAGGTAATATGTAAATTGACCCTCACTCCATCATGCTGTCACAAGATGGCTGCGCCCACAGAGGAGGCAGGGTTCCCATAATACAAGATGGTTGTGCCCACAGTGGAGGCGGGGTTCCCTTAACGAGCCATAATGAGCAATCAGCAGGGACCTGAGGCTGTGTGGCGCTGGGCTAGGGCATGGGACCTGAGGCTGCACCCCCTGCTCGGTGGGGCTTGATGGGGGACCTCAGTCACACCCCTAGCCCTGGCACCAGGCCTGGGGACCTCAGGCTGTGCCCCCAGTTCAGTGGGGATTGATGGGTCACCTCAGGTCATACCCCCTGCCTCGGCGCTGGGCTGAGGGAACTCAGGCTGTGTCCACCACCCCGGTTCCAGGCTGGGGGACCTGAGACTGTGCACCCCCGCCCAGCAGGGCTTGACAGGGGACCTCAGGCCGCTCCCCCTGCCTCAGTGCCAAGATGGGGGAACTCAGGCTGTGCCCCCCACCTGGCCGGGCTTGACGGAGGCCCAGAGGCTGTGCCCTCTACTGGAGGAGCTTGACGGGGAACCTGAGGTTGTGCCCCCCGCCTGGTGGGGATTGATGGGGGTGGAGCAGCAAGGTCTGGATCTCGCCCAGTGGGGATGGGACTGGCCGGGTCTGGGTCTCGTGTGATTTCGAGGTACACACAGGTGGGCGGGGACTTGACTCTGGATCCCGTGGCATGCCCCAGACTCTGAAAGGAGGAAGATTTTCACATTTTACTAATTTTCTTTCATCTATGACACTTCTATTATAGAGAAAGGGCCAATAGCAATATTAAAATATTTTCTCTAATTCCCTTTTAATAAGCATGAATTTCTGCACCAGGCCACTGTATATAGAAAGTTCTGTTTCTGGACTCTATGGTTCCTTACGTCTATTTGTTCATCTTTCATCAATACCATACTATCCTGACTACTGTAGTTTTGTGATAAATTTTGAAGTTATGTAGTATTGCCCCTCCAAATTTGTTCTTATTTTTCAAAATTATTTTGGCTATTGTAGGTCCATAGCAGTAAAATATAAATTTTGAAACCAGATTTTTCACAAACTTACCAAAATAAAACAAGCCTATTTGGACTTTGGTTGAGATTGCATTGCATTAAATCATTTTGGAGGAAACTGACATCTTAAGAATATTGTTTCCTATCCATGAACACTATGTATATCTCACGTAGGTCTTCATGAATTTCTCTCAGCTATATTTTATATGTTTTACTCTAAAGGTCTTTCGTGTCTTTTCTTAAGTTTATTCCTAAGATCTTGATAATTTTAGACATTATTGTGAGTTGCACTTTCTTAATTTCAATTTCTGATTGTTCAAAAGTAGAGAAATATAATTGATTTTTGTATATTTCTCTTATATCCTGCAACCATGCTAAACTCACTTAATCCTCTGGTAGACACTCTCAGATTTCCTACAAGTCATCTCTGAAAATAGTTTTACACTTGATCTTAGCCAAAAGGCCAAGAACGAGAAACAATTCTTCATTTATGGTCCCTTTTCCTTTTTGCTCCACTGCACTGGCTGGAACCTCCTACAAAATGTTCAGAAGCAATCGCACTGGACATCCTTGGACTCAGCTTGTTGGGAGGAATGCATCCATTCACCATGATGTTTGGTAGAGGTTTTTTGTGTGTTTTTTAGTGAGCTTTAACAAACCAAGGAAATTCCCTTTAAAGTATAATTTTCCTAGAGTTTTTATCATAAATTACTGAATTGTCAAAGCCATCTTCAGCATCTGTTCATCATATGGTTTTCCTCATGTATTGATATGGTAAATTGTATTAGTCGACTTTCAAAGGTTCAATTTATATTATTGATATAAACTTATTTGATTAAGATGTATTATCCCTTTTAATGTGGAATCACATTGGATTTGACATGCTAGCAATTTGTTTAAAACTGTTATGTTGATGTTCATGAAGAATAATTGTCTAGCTTTCCTTACAATATCTTTGTCTGGTTTAGGGATCCCAACAATGTTGGTTGGCCTCATAGATGGAGTGGGGAAGGATTCTTACCTGTTCAATTTCCCGGTTGAGGTAGTGTAGAATTGGTATGATTTCTTCCTTGAATAAATGGTAACATTTACCACTAAGATGATTTGGCCCAGTCACGAATTCATGCACTGGTGGGTCCTGCAGGGAGGAGGGTAGCCGGGAGGTTGGCGGGCCAGCAACGCCCCGATCAGGGTTTGGGAGGCCGATCTGTGGCGGCTCCAGCAGCGATGGGAGGAGGGACGGAAGGGGGGGCACAGGAAAAGGGGGGAGCCCACAGACACGGACTCTGCCAGCATCTTGACCTTGGAGTTCCCAGTCTCAATAAATGTTTGCTTCACCCACTGGTCTATGTACCTCCTTAAGCAGCCTGAGCACACTAGGACAGTATGTACAGTCTGTATCCACTCAGAACGCTGTGTTTATCACGCTTAGACGTGTAAAAATATAGAGTTTTCATCTGAGGTTCCATTTGCCTTCAACTCAGCGACTTTCACAGCGCAGGGCCCTCAGGGCTCCATCACAATGTCCACGCCAACTGCGAAGGGACAGACGCCTCTGCAAATGGCCAGGGTCAAGCAGGAGCAATGGACACTTCCCAAAGGCCTCTGAGCCCCAGGACTGCATGGCCCAGGAGTTCACACTAAAGAACTGTGTGCATACGTGCGTGTGTGTGCATGTATGTGCGTGTGTGTTCATGTGTATGTGTGTGTGCAGATATGTGTGTGTTGGGTAAGCTATAAGCTGTGGGTGTGGGGAAAGAGTCCTTTGCCTGGGCCTAGTGGTGTCTGGGCCGGGGGGGAGGGGGGAGTTCTGGAGAAGCGGGAGGGCGTTCCCGCCAGGATGCAGCCCTGCTTTGCCTGAGTCCCCTCTCTCACTGCTCTGCTCCCTCCCTGCACCTGGGGTCAGGCACAGAGAGCACCCAGAGGGGAGCCCGGCCCTGATGAGAGGGCGCAGCATGGACGTGAGGACATGGGTGGGTCCTGGAGCCTGTGCACCTGAGCTTGGCTAAGAGAGTCCTGGGGGGCGGGTAGGACACTTTCCCAGGGACAGGCTTCTGTTGGGCTTCGAATGGTCATGGGCAGAGCGCCCTGCAGATCCTCACGTCGCAGACACGAGTTCTGATCTGAACGCCCCTGTCCCCGCTGTGAGCAGCGCAGTGTGAGGGGCGTCTCCTGAGGTCCCCATTTGGTCAGTAACCAGAGAGCCTTGGTGTTGCAGGCGCTTTATTGGAATGAGCGTGTGGGGGAGGTTTCAACAATTGTCTTGCAGTTTCAGGACCAAAAGGCAAAGAGGGGAGCTACGCTGTGGGTTCTGCCATGAGAGTTGCTGTCGGGCCGTTCTGTCGTCGGAGGAAAGGTCATGTGGGTCAGTAGGAGTCACACTGCCTGCTGTCGTATATGGCGTCCTGGAAACAGACAGAGAAGCACTCACACCCCCTCTCCCACAGAGGCCGTCCTGGAGCACAGACGTGGCCTCTCCATGTTTCCCTGCTGTGCCCGCACCCACGGAGAGAAGCGGGCTGGCTTAAGCCAGAATTCTCTCCTTGTCTGTCGCTCAGGAGGCCCGTCCTGATGCCAAGGACACGCGGCTTCCAGACCCGGTCCCGCCGGGGCCCTGGGAGCCTTTCCCTGCGCGTTTCCTCTGCTGTGAAAGAGGCCTCCCCTGCACCCGCTGTGCTGCCCCTTCTCCGTGTCTCAGCCCAGCAGGAGCCCGTGTGCATCTGGGGGCCACGGGCCTCCCCCTGAGCCTGCCACGTGCCTGTGGCCACAGAACTGAGGAGACGCCCCATCGAGGGGTTTGTCTAACCTCCGTTTGCAAAGAGAAAGGCCGTCACCTGCCATGAAGGGGCTGCGCATGGCTTCAGGTGTGATTGTGGTCAATGCCTGTCCCATAAATAGGACCCTGTCACCCTTTTCAATGGACAGGTTAGTCGTGTTAAGGTCCCAACCTCCAGGGCCTTCTCCTGTCGCTCAAGTGCAGCCCCGGGCCCTGAACGTCTCCCCCTCCCCCACCCTCCGCGGGAAGCCACGCTCTGCCTGTTCCTCAGAGACTGGCCCTGCACACGTCACAACATGTGTCCTTTCCTGACGCGCTCATTTTTATCATGGTTCCTGCAGATTCCCCAGCTTGTCAGACACCTGTGTCAGAAAGCTCCTAGTTATGCAGATGTTTATGTCTCTGCTGGGGCAATATTTCTCTATTGCTGCCTGGACTGTTTGCAATGGGCCGTTTGGGTAGGGAATGAATATCAGGAAAGTCTGAACCATATCTGTTCTAAATAGAAAGAAGGTCTCCTTGCTTATACTGACCTTTGTTTTCAACAATTCCACCAGCCATGGCGGGTTCATAGCCAAGGTGTCCACCTGTCACTCATGGGGCCTTCCTTCATGCCCAGGACGTTCAACCACTTATTCTAGCAAACATGGGTGCTCCAAAGGGCACTGGGAATAGCATTCCTGAGAGGTGTGATATGCCTGACATGTCTGCTCTCTTTAGAAAATTCTTTTTTAAAAATGTATATTTATTGATTTTAAAGAGGAAGGAGAGGGAGAGAGAGAGAGATGGAAACATCAGTGATGAGAGTCACTGATGGATGTCTCCTGCACCACTTATTGGGGTGGAGCCTGCAATCAGAGGAGGTGTCCTTGACCCTAATCAAACCCGGGACTCTGCAGTCCTCAGGATGATGCTCTGTCCACGGAGCCAAACCGCCTAGGGCTTTAGAAAATTCTTTAAAACGCTTTCTTATTTGTGTTTTTCACTCTTAAAGGTGAGGATCCTCTCGAGAACCAGATGTCTGGGGGCTGAGGAGTAGGTAAGCCTTTGCCCACCCACTCTTGTCCCTCATGGCCTTTCTCATATAAGGATTCCACCACATGAGCAGGCAAACCAGCCCCAGCCCCTTGGATGGCTTTCTGGATGTCAACCTATTCACACTCACCAACAACTACATTCACTGAGATGACATGAAGCGTGATCAGCACTTGCTTTCAAAATGTTAGTAGCACCCTAGCTGGGTGAGCCCAGTGGATAGAGCATTGACCTGCAGACTGAAGGGGCCCGGGATTGATTCCAGTCAAGGGCACATGACCAGGTTGTGGAATCGATCCCCAGTAGTTGGCATGCAGCAGGCAGCCGATCAATGATTATCTCTCATCACTGGTGTTTCTCTCTCTCTTTACCTTCATCTTTGACATCAATAAAAATACATTTTAAAAATAATAATTAAGAAAAAAGTAGTTAGTAGCAAACTGAGAGCCCGCGTGTCCCTGGCCAGTGCTTCAAGAGCAGGTAAGAGGGAACCGCCATTACCATCATCTCGCTGACTTTCTTCAGAGTTTCGGTATCCTGGTCGAGAAAGCATCCCTTAAGATTCATTAGGGCTTTTGCAGTGACTTCACCCGGAATAAGCTGTTGAAGATCTTCGACGTATTGAGTCTCCGACTCTGTAGGATCAATGGTGTTATTGATCACCTCCTCCAACAATACGCAGCCAGACCCTGGGAAGGAAGCACACAAAGCCAGGCTCAGTTCCAGAGGACCAGCTCCTTGCTGGGCGTAACCATGACGATTGTCACCTTCTTACCTCCCAGTGGAGACAGACATTCAGAGAGATTATGGGCAATGGTCCGAGTCCTCAATTCTGGGAGAGCAAACCCAGGGTCTTGGATTTTCTCTGAGCAGCAAGACATCTGCCTCCTTGTCCCCCCTCCCGCACACAACGCCCCCAGCTCCCTGGCTTCCACAGCCCACAGAGCCAAACACGATGGAGCCATGAGGAATGAAGACACCAGAGAAAGAAGGGCCTCTGGCCTGGGGCTTGGGGAGCAGGAGGTCCGCCACAGGGGCCCTGACACCAACCTCCCCCCAAAGCCTGGCCCTGGCAGCACTCACCGGCATAGCAGGAAACGGGGAGGGCGCTCAGCATGAGGACCACCACCAGCTTCATGGCTCAGGCGCTGCTGTTGGCTGGTCACTGGACGTGGCAGGGAAGAAGGATCACTTTGCAGGTGAGAGCCCAGACTCCTCCTTTTATTCTCCTGGCGGCCACTTAATCCCTCCCACAGATGATGGAATGAGTCACGGGATGAACCTGGCATTGGGCCCAGAAAAGACAGGAGAATCATCCAGAACCCAGCCCGCCCGTGGTCTGTTTGTAGAAGCCAAGGAAACAGCTTTAAAAAAATCTGAGAATTTTCAGAACTGCAATCATGGTAATGACATTAGATGAAATTTATGCTTGTGAAATAAGAAGGTAAATTACAGCATTGTGAGTCTGTGTTGTCATTCCTGTGTTTTTATTATTGTGGTTCTCATGACCTCTTCCTCCTCCAGCTCATCCTACCCTTCCACGTGCCTCCTCCCCTCCCCTTCTCCCTCCACCGCCCTTACTCCTCTTTTTCTCTTCTGCTTCTGCCAAGTACAGAGATCTTCACAACCTTTTTCTGTGCCTCCTGCTTCACCAGTCACCTGGGCTGGGGGCCATACCACCCAGCGCCTGTGGAGGGCAGGCTTTCCTCTCCGATAGACTATGTCAGATGCCTTCTGTTGGACAATGGCGATAGCTTCTCGCCTTGGTTGAAGTTTGTTTGTACAAAGACTATCTCATTAGTTAAGCCAATTTTATAAATTTAGTTATAAATGTAGAGTTACATTTTGTTCAGTTTTGTTAGCTTGAGGGTTTTCTTCCACTGATTCAGTAGATGATGGGAGAAGTAGAAATACTGATGCTTAAGGGAGGCAGAGCTGGATGGTGGGATGATATCGGGGCGCGTGCAGATGTGGATTTGCATCTTGGATGCCACCACTAAACCTGAAGTGTCTTTGGATAACATAGTGCTCGTTGTCCCTTTCCTTCTTTTCTACAATGAGCATAAATAACTCCAAGGCTACTTTTGCAAGGATGCCAGACACTCAATGTAGAAACCTAGCACAGGGGCTCGAAAGGGTAATCATGACTAAACCACAGGTTTCATCTACACATTCATGCATCCATCCATCCATCCATTCATCCATCCATATATACATACATATATCCGTTCATCCATCCATACACCATTAATCTATCCATCCACCTGTCATACATGCATCCATCCTTCCAAACATCCAACCAAAGATTCATTCATCCATCCATTCAACTATACATTCATCTATTTGTCCATCCACCCACCCATCCATCTTTCCAACCATCCATCCCATCCATCCACCTACCCATCCATCCTTCCAACCATCCATCCAAACATCCATTCCTTTAAGCATCCATGTTCATAGCAGTCATCATTCTCCTAAGACTGGGCCCTGTGCTTCCTGTCACAGATCCAGCTGTACAGACAAGGTGGACCAAGACCTTGCCCCTGTGCAGCTTACCTCTAACTGGAAAACCACAAACAAGCTTTCCTTAAATATGAGATAAAGGAAAGTGATTGTGTCATGAAAAACAGAAACCACTAGGGCAGCCTCCTGTGAGGAGGTCCCGGTGGGTTATCTCACCAGGACTCCTTGGGTTGTGTGACATTTCCTGCATCAGTGACAGTGAATCCAAGGGACCTTCTGGGGAAGCCTGTTCTAGGAGAGGCAACAGCATGTACAGAGGCCCTGAGTGCAGATGGCACTCAGCAAGGGAAGGGAAGCATGGAGAGTGTGCCTCTCGGTGTCAGACAAGGACAGGCCACCTCAGGTCAGAAAACACCTATCAGTTTAAGCAGTGACTGTATAAAGGAACAAGACAGCCCACGTGGCTTAGAGTAAAGAAAAGAAATGGATGAGAGAGCCTGAGAGATGAGCCAATAGTTAATGACCCGTGAATGCATTGTCCTCTGTGTGGATGATTTGGGACTCATTTCTTTCCATCATTCAGCTGCATCCTACGTTTCCAAGCACAATATTGGTTTAGGAAGAAGCTAGGGATAAAGAAGGTTGTGTTCTTATGTGCACACCTTCTCCCAGTTGACCATTGTTGGCCATCATTCCAAAGGCACAGGAATGACATTCATGATGGAATGGGAGACTTTCTCCTTGAACAGGACTCAGTGAGGACTCTGCTGGTGTCCCCATGGTTAGGGACCGTCCCTGTTGTCTGCTGGACATTGGGCCCCATAGCAACAGCAACCCCATGTCATGTACAATAAAGGCTGTGTTTCTTTACTTCCATGTTTTCCCCAGAGCCCACGATGACCAGTCTCAGGTGCATCATAGAGCTATAACTCGGCTCCCAAGAGACTCATTTAAAAGAAGTGTTCATAAGCAGAAATAGATCAAGCCAAAGGTCTGAATGCTTGTATTGCTGGCCTGATGGTTTCTGCTCCCAAAGGTCCTTTGACTCAGGTCCCCAAATTAAGTTCAGAAACTGGACCATTCAAGTAAACTTTGGTTTCAGTGTTGGAGTGACATCTCCGGGGCATCTGCTATGACAGACCCTGCTGTAGAGGTGAGCTCCTCAGTCAGAGGTGAGACATAAATGTGCGGTTAGAATTATATCTGACCGGTACTCAGGCTCAACCAAGACCTAAGATACACTCACACTAATATTCTCTATTTGAGGTCTTGTCGTACTTAATAAAAGTAATAACATTCAGTGAGAGCTATTGTTATGCTCAGTGATTCACTGTAAATAAAATCGATACAAGGATCTTTAGTGTATAAGATCTTTGAATTTTTCATTCATTGTAAGTTAGTTGAAGAAATTAGCTCTACAGTATTTGGACACAAGAAACTTTCTACTTTACTTCTCACTGATTCTGTAAATCTGGCTCTGCCCTCACTTCCAGGGCTGTTGAGACACTAGCCTCCAGGATGTTCTTGGAGGTGAACCTCTTCTTCCTTAAGGTCATGCCAACATCTAGAAGTTGGTTGGGAGGTACTTTCCCAGAACGAAATTCAGGACAGGCTCTGTTCATAGGGACATCTTGATGGCAGTGAGATGTTTGTTGATTTTGTTGACCAGGCCCAGGGCAGGCACCTCCCATGCCTTTAGCCATCCGGCTGTGGGGTTTTCATAGGGGGTATCTTTGTACAATGGGAAGAGGCCTGGGCTTGTAGTGAGGCCCGAATTAGTTACAGCCGGTAAGTCCTCAGAACAGGGCTGGGCACAGAGTAGGTGCTATCTACACATCAACTGCCAGCAATTAATTTATAAACCTGAGAAGGCTGCTCTATTAAACCCTGGTGGCCTACAAGGACCACTGCAGACCATGAAACTTCCTGCTGTACTACTTCCTGCATATCAGATATTTACATTATGATTCATAACAGTAGCAAAATTACAGTTATGAATTAGCAATGAAAATAATTTTATGGTTGGGAGGTCACCATAACATGAGGAACTGTATTAAAGGGTCGCGGCATTAGGAAGGTTAAGAACCACTACTCTAAGAGATCCAGAGATAATCACGTTCAGATATGAGGGAAAAGGTCAAAGTTGAAAATTAAGCACTACATTTTGATCCATTCTTACCTGATATTTTTCTGACTCCTTGAAAGAGTTTCATTGAGATCTAGTTTATGCAGATCTTCTCTTTGAACATAGTCTACATAACGTTGGTCTATTAACCTTCTCAATAGCCAGCTGCTGCCTGTGTTACTTACTTCCAGGTTCTGTAAAACATGAGTGGCCAGTAATGGTACATCACTTACTCCCTGCGGAGCACTGGTGACCACTTCTCTTTGTCTTCACAACAGCAGCCCAATGAGTAGAGTGATGATGAAAACAGTGTCCAAACGGGGGCACTTCTGACGGGAGAAGAGGTCACTGAGTTGGGGGAATGCCAGGGCAGCAGCGCAGACCAGGGTCCTCCTGAGCAACTGACATGTGTGGATCCCTCCCATGGGCTGGGCTACCATTTCCCCCAGCTGCACACAGTGGGACAACAGAGGTCAAGTCCCTTGACCAAGGGCACACAGCTCATGGGGGAGGGGGGGGGAGCTGGGTAAAGAGCCAGATGTTCCGATATTAAAGACAGGTCTCCTTAGTGTGACGCTTATAGCCCTTCAAGTTATGGACTCAGATGGAGTCCTGTGCCCTGGACTTGCCCAACTGCCCTGTGTGGGCTCCAGGTAGATGTCTGAGCAGGTCCCACAACTTTCTGCTCGAGGCCTTGGCTCCAGGTGAAGTCTCCTCCACCGTCCTTGCCTGTGTCCCTTTAGCTTGAAACTCTTTATTCATCCCCGATGCCACAGCACAGACAGCCCATTTCTTGTTTCGGACGGTGGCCTTGAATCTCTAGGGATCACCTTCCCAAGACCCCGTGGCTTCTGGGTGCACCTTTCTCCTGGTGACCAGGACCTGACGCCATGGCCCTTTCCTCCATGTTGAGCCCCTGGAGGTCATACTCAGCGCTTTTCTGGTTTTTGAGTGACAACAGTGATACAGTAGGTGTCTAATTAGGTGTACAACTTCCTTAAGGAACAGGATTTGGGATTCTAGAAAAATGTTCTCTGATTACATAACATGTTTACTTATTGGGTCTATTTAGAAGGAGACACACATTTAAACTAGAAACTCTAATAAAGGCAAGGTTCCTACCCAACACTAAACCCAGGCATCAGCCTGACATCCTGGTGCTAACACCGAGTTCTTTGTGTTTCCGGAGAGAACTGTGGCATCACCATAGGTAAGACCAGGTCATGAGAGCAAGAAGTTGGAGCTCTGACATCCAGGCCCTGGGCCACCTCTGTCCTCCGGTTCCCTAGCAGTAAACATTAGCTTGATCCCATGTAACCCGGATCCATCTAATGCCTGGGGACAGGGACCCGGATGTGGAAGCCGATTCAGGATCAGGTGTTGCCTCCAGCCAGTTCCCCTTGGCTCCTTCATGAAAACGCTGAACTTTACATAAGTTGATGTTTCCACAAATCGTGTGGTTAAATATTTAATCCCCACACACTTGTGACAGCCCGTAGGGCTCATCTGATTTCTACACCGTTATCTTCTCATTCTGTTACTAATTTTCCCTGCAGCTCATGTGGAATTTCCTGCAAACCATAGGCCTCCAGTGTGGGAACCCCTGGCCCTTAGCTGATGGCAAGGGGATAATGACAGGTCTAAGAATACTTCTTTCCAATGACTTTTTCCCTGGGCTGACTTTCCCCCTCCTTGTGTTCACCCCTGAGGACATTAGTCCATGCCCAGAGCTATTTTGTGTCCCCATAGGTGGGTGGTGTGCTCTTGGCATCCAATGGGTGAGACCAGGTTTGCTGCTAAACGGTATGCAGTTTCAGGGCATCCACCCAGAAGCGAACTCTTCTACATCCACTGGCACTAGAGCCCTGGCTGAGACAACCAGTGATGGAGAAATCTCTGGAAGGCTTTGCCTTGAGGTGATCTCACACTCAGTGGACAGTGAGTGGAGCCCCAGTGCAGACCTAGGCTGACAGGAGTGGTGGTCTGTGTGTCCTCTAATGATCAGAGCTCAGCTTCAAGGTGGTGACTTCGCCTGGCTTGTCCTCACTCCTGGAGGGCCTCACGTTCTCCTGTCTGTCATCCTCATGGACTTTGTCCTTCACGATCCAACCCAGTCCTCACCTCCTCACAGAGCTTCTCTTCCTGGAGAATGCAAGCTCATAAGGCCTGGTCTCCCTTGAATGTCTATAGGCCTTTAATTTCTATGCTACAATCTCATGCTAATGATACACCTCATATCTCCCCTCTCTGCCCTGTCTTACATCTTGTCATTTAACATGCTAATCGATTCCTTAAGGAAATCAATTAATCCTTTCAACAAAAGACATCACATTTCTCCTAAGTTTGGTTCAGTGTAGAAGCCAAGTTATCTGAAATGATTTGCAGCAGTTTATCCTATTTTTAAAAAAATATATTTTATTGATTTTTTACAGAGAGGAAGGGAGAGGGATAGAGAGTCAGAAACACCGATGAGAGAGAAACATCGATCAGCTGCCTCCTGCACATCCCCCAATGGGGAAGTGCCCGCAACCCAGGTACATGCCCTTGACTGGAATCGAACCTGGGACCCTTCAGTCTGCAGGCCGACACTCTATCCACTGAGCCAAACCGGTTTCGGCAATCCTATTTTTTTTTTTGCCAAATTTTGTCCCCAAGCATTGTTTGCTCTTTTTTTCCACTCCTGACATTCCTTTGCATTTCTCCCTTACAACTTCCTGTAATTTTATACGTTTTTATTTGGAAACTAGTGCCCCAGTGCACAGATTCATGCACATTGAAAGGAAATTAATGAGAAGGTGACTGGTGGGGTGGGACTGGGCGAGATGGGCCAGACATGCCCTGGAGCCAACCTCCCGCAGTCCCTCCCCAGCTTAAAGGGAATCTTCAGGGTTAGCGGTCCCTCTGGCAGATGGGTTTCCTCGGTCTGGCCTGCAGGGATGGGGCCGAAACCAGCTCTCTGCCATCCCCCAAGGGGTCCCGGATTGAGAGAGGGCAGTTCTCAGGTGACGCAACCCAGAATTGGGCTTCTTCCGCTCTGCTTCCAGGTTGCATCATCCGAAAACTGCTGCTACCAAGTCACCGCTGCTACCAAGTCACTGCAGCACAGCAGCTCCTACATTGAGTATCTGCACCCTGGTGGTCACTGTCCATCATACCTACTGGGCAGACGCCGGACTGCCAGGCGGTTGGACCACGGGATAGTCTGACGGTTGCTTAGCCTTTTATATACATAGATAATGATATAGGAGCATTGTTCCCTAAAGAAAATATTGAAAGACAGCCTCCATGAGCACATTAGCGCGTTGTCTTCTGCTGTGGAAGTATTTGTAAGGAATACAGATTCATCATAAGCATCTATGTTACATCCTGTGTTTACTGGATCCCATGCCTTGTTGTTGTTTTTTCATCTGCCCCTTTTTCTAGAGCAGACTTTCTCCCCGCCTCTGAGAGGAAGAATATTGCAGATCACACTTTTGAAGATCTGCACTTGGAAATTCTCTATTTCTCTTTATGCTTAGATGGTAGTTCACTGCATGTAGAATTCCAGTCATATTCAATTACCGGTCAGAGCCTTAGATGTTTCAGTATTACTTGGTGGCTTCCAGTCTTGTGTGCATTCTGTTTTGTTCCTCCTCTTTGCCGTGACTTAGTGTTTCATTATGAAAGGAACCCCTTTCTTTAGGGCACTGTTCTAAATAGTCACACAAAGATGTTTTGTTGTGGGGAATGAGTGAGCCATTCCATCTCATATTCTGTTTTTCAATATATTTTTATTGATTTCAGAGAGGAAGAGAGAGGGAGAGAGAGATAGAAACATCAATGATGACAGAAAATCTTTGATCAGCTGCCTCCTACATGACCCCAGCTTGGGATCGAATCCACAACCCATGTGCCCTGACCAGGAATGGAACCCTGACCTCCTGGTTCATCGGTCGATGCTCAACCACAGAACCACCCGCTGGCCAAGCCCCATTTCATATTCTTCTCTGTGGGGAGATTTGCTTGATGTATTTCCTTGGTGACTGTCTTTCCGCCTGGATCGCTCTCATATTGGAATCCTGTTCGTTGGAGCTCCTGAATGGAAGCCTTACCATGCTGTTCTTTTCGCTCACATTTCTGGTCTTTTAGGCCTTTGCTTTGTCTTCCAAATTGTTTATGATTTCCCAGCCATCATGTTTTTATTTTCCCAGAGCACCTTGTTTCACTTTGAATGTTTATTCCCCATGAAGACAATGGCGAGCACAGGCACCGAGCTTTCTGAAGGCCCAGGAAGGGGTCCCTGGAGAGAGAGCTCTTCCCGGCCCAGGGGACGTAGACCAGTCTCAAAGAACACGCATCGATGAAGAGCTGGCCTGTCTTCTGCCTCTCTCCACTTTCATGCCCTCGATACGTCAGAAACGATGGTGGCATGCGGGAGAGAAAAGCAGAAGTAAAGGCGGGAAGGAAGGCGAGGTGCTCACTGGGACAGGAGGGGTGGTTGTGATGCCCACACAGGGCTGAAGAGGCTGCTTTCTGAATGCAGACACTGAGTTCCTACTATAGGAATGGAGACTCAGTGAAAGTTTGCTTCAAGTGGGCGAATGCCAAAGCCAGTGCTTGGGGCTGGGAACCCTGAGCCGTCATGGAGGGTTAGCTGGTGCAGAGAGGAGACGAGAGGGTGAGAGAGGGGAGAGCGCCACCTCATCCAGGGAGGAGCAGGGAGTTGACAGCAGACATGGCCTGACGTGAGGGTGTATGGGGTGGGATGCAGGCCCTGCTCCCGCTTCCAGGTGTCTTTGCTCCGCCTCTCGGAGCCCTCAGGTGTGGGAGGCTTTCCCTGTGTGTTTGGTAAAACACACACAACACACAATTTACCATTTCACCTTATTTGCGTGTAAAATTCATGGCATTGCTGCATGCACCATCTTTATGTCACCACTGTCCAGTCCAGGTTCACCCCTAACAGGGGCTCCCCATTAAACAGTCACCTCCCCCACCCAGCCCCGCCGGTGCAGTCTGTGGCCCCCTTCCCTGCCGCCAGCACCTTAGAGGGCAAGGCCTGTGCAGACCTGGATCTCAGTGGCAGAGCCTGGGAGTGAGGTCTGGGCTTCAGCTGCCGGGCTGGCTGAGCCTTAGGACAGGGCTGGGGGAGCTGAGGGCAGGGCTAGGGGGGCCCCCGGGAGAGCAGGGCTGGGGGCCCGAGGGCAGGGTTCCCGGGCTCCTGCTGTGCTGGAAGCTGCTCACCCTCAGGCACAGCCTTGCTGTCCCCCCAGTTCAGCGGGCCACCTCTCCCAGACACTGGGGCCGCCCTGCAGTTGGGGAGCTGAGTCCTGGGGACCACCTGGGCTCTCCTCACATTGATCCCACACCTTAGTTCTGGGCAGGGCGGGGGGATCCCTGCTTCTGAGTCTTCCCTGCTGGTGCTGACAGGACCTGAGCCAGGCTGCAGGGGCCGTGGGAGCACATGCTTCGTCCCCATGTCTGGTGGTGGTGACGGCCCTCACCTCCCTGGAGACCAGTCACCGGGAAATGGGAGGCAGGACTGTGACCTTCCCGGACCCCATTCACCCAGGGGCTGCTGGCTGCTGGCAATCTCTGAGGCAGTTTACAACTCACAGCAATGGGTGATACCATTTGTCCTTACTGTGAATGTATTCACTGTGTTCTCACAACCACGCTGTGATGCGACTACCACATCACAGAAAGACACAGTGAGCACAGACGGCTCACTATGCCTGTGTATGCGCATATCTGTCCACATGTATGCCTTCCCGTGTGCATGTCTATCTGTGTGGATGTCTTTCTGTATACATATATGTGTCTGTATGCATATGTCTGTCTTCATGCATATCTGTCTGTATGTATATGCCTTGCTGTGTGCCTGTCTGCCCGTGTGCATGTCTCTGTGTGTGCATGTCTGTGTGTGTGCATGTCAGTATGTGTGTGTGTGTGTGTGTGTGTGTGTGTACACACGCGAGTCCCGTTATGCGTGTCTCAGGGGATGTCTGTGTTTCTGTAAAAATCTGTATCTCTGTGAGTGTTGCTGACTGTAAATTATGTGTCTGTGCATAAAGTTTTATTTTAGGGGTGAGAGAGAGAAAGGGCCCCCGAGGAGAGACATGGAATGAACCACACAGAGGAGGTGGTCCCCTGTCCTGTGCAGGGAGCTATGTGGAGGCAGAGGGACCCCGACATGCTCACGTGCAGAGGTGTAACCCAACGTACCACCTGCGTGAGTGGCATAAAGACAAGGATGGCTGAGCACAGATCCGGGCCGAGCAGGGAGATGGTCAGAGGGTGCAGGGACGGGTCGTGCGAGGCCCTGTGAGCAGCGCCAGCGGGGGCCTTGGCCCTCCCGGTGGGACCCGAGCCTGTGTCTCTCAGGCTGTGGCAAGAGCTCAAGAATCCTGCGTCCGCCGAGCACAGGCTGTAGACTGAGCACATCATGTGCTTCAGAAAAGAGGCAACTGAGTGTGCGTGTTTCCCGATGTGACACATACACACTCACTGTGGCTGCGAGGGGCATCACTGATAACATGGCACCACCGGCTATGCTCTCAGTCATGTGGGCATCACGTGCCCCCGTCATGGGAGACGCTGAGGACTAATGAGACGTCCTCTTCCTGGAAACATGGGGGACCATGGCTTAGGCTCTCAGGTGCAGAAGACGGGCCGGTCCCCCTCCTGTGGGGGTCACTGTGGGGTGGATGCGCAGGCGCATTACAGGGAGGGCAGCTCCACCCCCAGGGGACCCGGTAGGAGCCTTGGGCACAAGCAGGGAGGGATGAGGGCAGGACGATGACGATGGCTGTGCAGATGGAAAGGACAGGCTGTGCGAGGGAGGGGGGCCGTGCAGGGAAACAGGGTGGCCCCCAGGTGTCAGGAGTCAGATGGGCGGCAGTGGGGCCATGAGCCCCAAACGTTCCATGCCTTCAGCCCTGGAATTCCCTTTCTTCTCTGTGGGGACTTGGCAGCTGCCATAAAGGTCCGGATTCTGAGTGTGGGCGACACCCTGGGTGCCCTGGGCCTGCTCTCTGCCGTCCACATGTGGGGGAGGAGCCGAGGTTTCCCAGGAAGGAGGCGCAGTGGCAGCTCAGGGGCCCAGAGCCCATGCAGCCAGACAGGGACTGCGTCCACCTCCCCGCGGGGAGCCGCCAGGAAGAGCTTCCCCCTGGACTTGCACAGCCAGCAGGGCCTCTGCACCCTGGGGTCTGGCAGAGGGTGACGGACCGCAGCCTCCTGTCCTGGCCCCTGGGACAGACTGCCCTGACCACAGTGCGCGGTGGGCCTGGCAGCAGCCGCTGGAAAGGAGTCTGAGCTCTCAGGTGTGCGGCTGGCTGAGCGGGCCCCTCGGGGATGGAGGTTCGGGAGCCTGCGTGGCTCATGCAGGGCCTGGGCCTGGGAGGCCTGTGCAGAGAAGGGGGCCGGGCCCTTAGCCAACGTTCCTCTGTGATCTGTGCCCTCAGGCGCCAGGTCACTGCCCATCGAGTCAGCGTGACGCTCTGTTGTCACCACCCAAGGCCCCTCATGATGCCCCCACCCACGGCCAGAGACTGGGATAAAACAAGACAAACAAGACGTGCAGGGCAAGTGATTTATTGAAGCAAGACGTTGAAACCTCTACATTTTCCAGGGAAGGTCAGGGCATCCTTGAAAGCAGGGGTCCTCGTAGGTGGGGTTTATGAAAGCTGCTTGTTACACTCGAAATTTACTATCGCCTGAAATAGACACAGAGAGAAAGGGCCATCAGTCCCGCTGCCCCTGGAGATGCCTCGGGCCCTGCCCTCTGGCCTGATGGGTGAGGACGGAAAGGGACTAGGCCACAGGGACTGGGCCTGACTCTACAAAAGCTGACCGATCCCAGGAGCCTCCCCCCTCACGGGGCGGGGCTATCTCCCTCCCTCCCCTGTCTCCCCCTGTGCACCCCCACCCCATGGCATTCCCCAGGGACAGTGCCTCCTGCCTCCAGTGAGGGACCTCACCCTCCAGAACGCTCCCAGGCAGGGAGACAGCAGTGTCTGGCCCTTCACCATCACCGCCTGGGCCCTGGCTGTCCCCCCTCAGGACACATTGGGGACCTGGAGCCCAGGGAGGCTGTGCAGCCTGAGGCTGGCTCAGTGGGTGTGCGGTCACCATCCACCCTTGGCCAGGGGCCCCTCTCTCAGAGGTGAGCAGAAGGGCAGATGCCCCCCATCTATGCCCCCCAGGGCAGCACCCTCCTCCCGCCTGGCCATGCAGCTGAGCAGCAGTGTCTATGCAGAAAGAATGAAGTTACCACAAAGTGGGCCACTGCTAATCGGTCCTTCATGGAGAGGTTGTCTACACATTCCTTCACTTCCAGCTTGGCCTGTTTAGCAGCTTCAGGGGCATCGAATTGTTGAATCGTGTTATTGAAGCCCGCTTTAGAATCCAATAGGAAGCTTATCACTTCTTTTCCAAGGGCTGGGCACACTTTTGCATTTGCTGGAACAGAAGAAAAAGAAACACAATTGATGTAGGAAAGTCACTTTTCCCCACGGCACTGTTACCCCAAAAGAAGACAAGAACCCAAGGCGAGATGGGCTCCTCCCTTGACAAGGCAAACTCCCCCAAGTCACACAGCACGCAGCGGAGCCCGGATGGAGCACAGTGACCACCCTGGTCAGTCTTCCCTTTAGCAAGTACACCCAGGCCTTACCAGGAGTCCCCTGATTTGCCCCAGTCACTCTCCCTGGATTTCAAAGACTCAGCTTTGCCCCTCAATAGAGCCACACCTGCCCTTGTCTGGCTACTGGGGAGGGAGCTGTTAGCCCTCAGTCTTTCCAGGGAAAGGTAGGGTCAGGTCCTGGCAGAGGGCCCAGAGGGGGACAGTAAATGCGGAGAGGAGGGAGGAACGCTCCTCAGGGATGGAGGATGCCCTTGGAGGCTCAGTCTAATACTGGGATCATGTCATGGGAGGGAGAGGGCTCAGGCTTCACCACGGAAGTCTGTGAGTGTCACACCTGACGCTGAGGCCAGACCACCACTGGCTCTTTGGTTCCGCCCTGAGGACAGAACCCCCTGGAGGGGGCGCAGGCACTGGGCTGACTTTCCACCCAGTGGGTTGTGCTGAGACCTGCAGGAACCCCTTCCGGGTCTGGATTCTCCATCCCCACCCTTAGGCCTCTGCCAGCGCCTGCAGCTGGGACTGTGTCCACCAGGCCCCTCCCACCTGGGAGACAGCTGCTCTGCAGGGAGGTGGAGGGTCAGGTCAGAGGTCACGTGGGGAGAGAGGACCAGGTTCAGATGTTCAGATGGAAGAGACTCCAAAGGACTTGGCTCAGCCCCAAGGGTGTGAGGACCCGCCCAGCATTGCTGGCCACTGGCCACCTTCACCGGGAAAAGGGCAGTGGCGGCCCCAGCGCTCCCACTGGCTCTGCACGTCCTGGCTGGGCCCCTGGAGGAGGGGCGGGCCTGTGGGGTGCCTGAGCGCCTCTGGGTCTCAGAGCCACGTGGACACTGGCCACTCTGAGCCTGAGGTGGCACTGCTCCTCTTGAACGGAGCCCTCTCCTGCTGGAACATTCTCTGAGTCTGAACCTAGGAGTCCAAGAGTCTTGGGCTCACCTGGCACCTAAGAGACCCTGGAGGAGACGGCGGTGAGACCAGGGCAGGCTCGGACCACCTCCCCTCCGCCATCACCACAGCTTCTCTCCTGGGTGCTGGGATGCAGGGAGGAGAGGCCTGGGGAGATGCAGCCTGTGTTCCAGGCCACAGCGCTGCAGAGGCAGGACCCTGACTCACGAGAAGGTGACTCCTTCCTGCTGCTTCTGTGTCACAGACCAGGCGGCAGTGGGGCCTCCCACGGGACCGCCCACACTGGCCTGCGGGGGTTTCTGTGGAAGTTCCAGAGCCCCGGGATCGGACACCCCGAGTGCTGGGCTTTGGGGGCTGGTCCACAGGGCGCGGGAAAGGTTAGATTCTGACCGTCCCCCCTCCCCATGTAAGTCACCTGGACCGGAGAAGGGCCCTTCCCGCTGATGGTGTCTGAGTGGACGTGACACTCACCGTCAGAGCAGCAAAGGGCCAGAGTGACCAGCAGCAGAGACAGCGCCAGCTTCATGGTTCCTGGCTGAGCGATCAGCTGAGCAAACCGTGAGCGCTGAGGAGCTGGACTGAGCAGCCTGGGAGCCCAGGGCTATTTGTACCCGGGGAGCCGCACTGGTCCTGCCACAGGGGACGGGCAGGTCACAAGGCCTGGCTTCCCGCCACCCTTCCTCACGGTCGGCTGATGCCATCCATCAGCGTCACAGCCCGGGGACTTGGTCAGAGCGGGACTTGCTGGCACTGGGCATGGCTCTCTCAAGCACTCTCAAGGTGGGCACGCCCCGTCAATGGAGGGGAGAACCTGGGATTCAGCTCCTTCAGTGCAGACAGGGTCCCCATCGCTCATTTTCTCAGCCCAGGGCCTGGCACTAGAAGAGGGTCAGCACATGTCCCTGCGGGAGATGCGTGACCCCGAGTGAACAAGCTCTCAGAGTGGCTGGGCCGCACCCTCAGGGTAAAATGGTGCCCGCTGTGCCAGGGCTGCTTAGGGCAGTGGAGGGAGTCAGTCCGTTGTGTAGGCCTCCTCGGAGAAAACAGTGCCAAGAGGAGGCCCACCCTCCCACTGCCACTTTCCTGCTCGAGCGCCTGTGGAAAGCCATGCCCACAACTTCAGATCCATCAACGCCCACGTGTCCTGGTGACGCTTTCACTTGTCGGGTCCGAGGTGGCCCCTGTGGTCACCGGGCTCCACAGGAGAAGCGCCCACAGGGCTGGTCCCCCACCTGTGCTGCCCGTGGGCCGCTTCTCCATGGGCACAGGGAGGCCGCCTGACTGGGAGACAGGCTGTGGGAAGCAGGTGACGGGCAGCGGGCTTGAGACCACACAGCACAGACAGGATTCTGACAGGTGTCGGGCAGGGGGACCTGTCAGACGGAAGGGAGGTGCATGGCACTGACGCTCTAGCTCAGCTGCTTGCATCCGGGTTTCTGAGTCAATCCCGTCCTCTCAGTGATGCCAACCTCGTTCCTCCACCCGCTCAGTCCTTTCTTCTCTCTCTCTGTTTAGAGAAGCTCACTGACTGACTGACTGACACCACGTGCTGGCGGGGGTGCAGGGCAGTAGTATCGCGTCCTCGTGGAGGAAATGGAGGACCTGACCATAGAAGAGAACCAGCCCCGACGACGGAGAGGACCTAGACACCGAGGGGCTCACCCCATCACCTGGGGTGACATCAAGGCTCTACAAGACCAAGCCACGCGCATGGCGCCAGAGGGGAACCAGTTGGCAGGAACGTTATTCTTTTTTTTTTTTTTAATATATTTTTTATTGATTAAGATATTACATATGTGTACTTATCCCCACGTTACCCCCTACCCCCCCCCATGCCCTCACCCCCCCGTTGTCCGTGTCCATTGCTTAAGCCTATATGCTTGCATATAAGTCCTTTGGTTGATCTTTCCCCCTTACCCCCACCCTCCCCTACCTTCCTTCCAAGGCCCGACAGTCCAATCAATGCCTCTCCGTCTCTGGATCAGTCCTTGTTCATCAGTTTATGTTGTTCATTATATTCCACAAATGAGTGAGATCATGTGGTATTTATCTGCTCTCCAGTTCCATCCATGCTGTGGCAAATGGTAAGAGTTCCTTTTTCTTCTTCCTCTTCTTAAAGAATACCTTTCAGCATTTCATATAATGCTGGTTTGGTGGTGATGAACTCCTTTAGCTTTTTCTTATCTGTGAAGCTCTTTATCTGACCTTCTATTCTAAATGATAGCTTTGCTGGATAAAGTAATCTTGGTTGTAGGTTCTTGGCATTCATCACTTTGAATATTTCTTGCCACTCTCTTCTGGCCTGCATGGTTTCTGTTGAGAAATCAGCTGACAGTCGTATGGGTACTCCCTTGTAGGTAACTGACTGTCTGTC
The DNA here is from genome assembly GCF_963259705.1 of Myotis daubentonii. Classification (NCBI taxonomy): domain Eukaryota; kingdom Metazoa; phylum Chordata; class Mammalia; order Chiroptera; family Vespertilionidae; genus Myotis; species Myotis daubentonii. The sequence continues at coordinate 83,354,396 of NC_081848.1, forward strand.
TCTTGCTGCTTTTAAGATTCTCTCTTTGTCTTTTGCTCTTGGCATTTTAATTATGATGTGTCTTGGTGTGGTCCTCTTTGGGTTTCTTTTGTTTGGGGTTCTCTGTGCTTCCTGGACTTGTAAGTCTATTTCTTTCACCAGGTAGGGGAAGTTTTCTGTCATTATTTCTTCAAATAGGTTTTCAATATCTTGCCCTCTCTCTTCTTCTGGTACCCCTATAATTCTGATATTGGTACGCTTGAAGTTGTCCCAGAGGCTCCTTACACTATCTTCATATTTTTGGAATCTTTTTTCTTTTTTCTTTTTCGGTTGGGTATTTTTTGTTTCTTTGTATTTCAAATCTTTGACTTGATTCTTGGGATCCTCTTGTCTGCTGTTGGATCTCTGTATATTATTCTTTATTTCAGTCAGTGTATGCTTAATTTCTAGTTGGTCCTTTTTCATGTCCTCGAGGGTCTCACTAGACTTATTGAGGGTCTTACTAAATTTATTGGCGGTTTCCATAAAATTCTTGAAAAACCTTATAAACGTGGTTTTGAACTCTATACCCAGTTGTTTGCTTTCCTCCATTTCTGTCATCTGTGACCTGTTTCTTTGTCTCCGCATTTTTTATGCTTCCCTGTGTTGGTAGAGTGGTTTTGTGTACTAGATGTCCTATAGGGCCCAGTGGCTCAGCCTCCCCCGTTACCTGAGGTGGACACTCTTGGTGCACCCCCTTGTGGCCTTTGTGCACAGTCTTGTTGTAGTTATGCCTTGATTGTTGTAGGATCACTGGGAAGAATTGACCTCCAGGCCAATTGGCAGTGAGAATCAGCTGTGTCTGCAGTGGGAGAACTTCTGTGCTGAAGACACCCTTCTGGGGCAAGACTTGCTTCAGTGGGGCTTTGGTGCTCACTGAGTCTGCCCCCTGGGTGTGTCCCTTATGGATCTGAAGAGTTGTAATCCGGATGGTCCCCCTCTGACCACTGGGTACACTGGCTCTTGGAGGTTACCCAGCAGGAGCTATGAAGAGAACTGCAGATTCCCCTTCCTTTTTTGGAGTTTGGAGGTGCCCTGATGAGGCCCAGCTGTGAAGCAATGCAAGTTGCTGTGGGGCCTTGGGCCTTCTCTTGGAAGTTCTGGGTCTGTGGCCCAGCTGCGCTTTGTTAGGAAATTTTCAGGTTGCAGAGGGCCAGGGCATTCATATGCAAAAGCCTCTGCCACAGCCTGGGTGGGGTGGGGTCTCAGGGAATCAAAGGGCGGGGCAAGGAGCTATGGCGGATTCTCAGCCTTGCCCTGAGGGGCCAGCGCATCTCAGTGTCCTGACAATTTAATTGCTGCAAGCACCTCTGAGGGAAAGCTGCCCTCGAGTTCCGAGTTCTGCCCGCTGCCAGACAGTCCAGTTGAGTCCTGGGTCCCCAGAGACTTCCCAGAACCGGAGTTCAGAGCAGTTGGGAGCTTGTGACTCCCTCCCCAGCCGCATCCTCAGGTACCAGCCCCTTTCCGAGCGCGCTCGAGCCTCTGTACCTTTGCACTTTACTTCCGCAGCTCCTGACCCTCAATGTGCTTTATTCTTTCCCTCTAGTTGTAGAATTTCCACTCCGCCAGCCTTCCCGTAGTTCTGGATGATGACCGTCCTGTCCTTTTATTGCGTTTCTGAAGTTGTTGTAGGAGGCAGCAATCTCAGTGTTCCCCTATGCCGCCATCTTAGTTTCTCCTGTGGCCAGGAACGTTATTCTTATTAATGTGTGCTATCATCACAGCTAATAGCACGGGTGCACACAGATAAGGACTGTGGACTGTGATACCTCGCCCTGGTGTTCTCATGCCAGTTGGTGTTCCCAGTTTCCAGTGGCACGTGCCTCTGCTACTCCTTTTACCCGTCTATAAGGCCACCCTTCTATCTCCTTCTGAGTAGTGAAAACTCCTTTGCTTTGGCGCTAATTAGAAAGGAAAGGGGGATGTAGTAGAGCTCAGGAAGTACGTCTCAGTGCTGTGGCTGTTGCCATGGTGTGAGCACACTCCACCATGACATGCTTCCTCGGCACACCAGGAAGTAGCAATGCCCGCCTGAACTAACTCCTAGAGCCACATGCATAGTACCCCAGCCTTTCAGTCATTGGTCGCCTATAGCAATGTGTCTCCCTCTGATTGGTTGCCTATAACAACGTGTCTCCCTCTGATTGGTCGCCTAGAGCAACGTGTCTCCCTCTCATTGGTCCCCTCATGCTATATATACCCCTGTAGTTCCTCAATAAAACGGATCTGCGTCAATGAACCTGGTCCCCGGGGTCGTGCATGCAGACGCCCTAGCGCATTGGGGCTCCGTCGTCCTCACCCCCAAAGGATCCCCTGCTTCATCTGGCGCCTGAACGTGGGGCCCCTGGAATGGCTGGACGGGTGAGCGACCCTCTACAGTAAAATGGGAAATTTTCCCCCTTCGGCGAGAGCGCCACAAGCGCGCGCGCTCCACGCCTTACTGCAGAGCAGGCGAGTTAAGGTCTCTGAACAGGAACTTCAAACTCATTGGGAGTATCTATTACAGTCCAATCTGTGGTTAATCGAGGCCCCCATTTGGGACCCCTCCACTTGGGAGAAGGTCTTGAAAAGGATTTGACCCGCTGAGGTCCACGAGGAAAAACCGTTACCCCCTTCTCTGACGTTCCGGCCCCGTCGCCCAGAAGCCGTGTCTCCATCCCTCCCTCCACCCTGGGCTCAGCTCCCAAACCGTCATGGTTTTGTTACTGTTGGTGGGATTCACGAAAGGCACCACCAACTCCTCCATTCCACGGTCAACTGTCAACAGCTGCTGCAAAGGGCACCAACTCCCGCATTCCACCTCCAACTGTCAACGGCTCCCTCAAAGGGCACCCAGTGCCTTCACTGACGCGGGGAAGCATTACTGTGCAGCAATAATAAAGTCCCCTAAAACTCCCACCAACCCCACTTACCTTAGATATACTTATCAAGGCTCAGCACAAGTAGGAGAACGCAGAGCTATAATATACGCCCTTCTCTACTGTCAAAATAGTCCAGTCAATTTATTCTCAGATAGTGCTTACGTGGTGCATACGGCAAAAAATATAGGGTATTCCACCTTAAGAGTTAAAGATACCCCGCTAGATCAGAGCCTCCAACTCCTAAAGGACATCCTAGAGAACTGTAAACAGCCCTGGTATATCCAACACTTACGGTCTCATACTGGCCTACCAGGCCCACTTTCCCTAGGCAACGCAGAAGCGGACAAGCTAGTTCTTACCCTACAACCCATAGAAGAGGCCAGACTCCTACACACCAAATTTCATATGTCAGCCTCCTCTCTCCATAAGCTCTTCCCCCATCTGCCCCTAGCTCAGTGCAAGCACTTCATATGTGCTTGCCGATCCTGTGGCCCTCTACTACCCCTCGGGCCTTTACAACTACAGTCCAATGCCATATGGCAAGCAGATGTCACGCATGTCCCAGCATTTGGCAAATTGAAATATGTCCATACAGTCATAGATACTTGCTCAGGAGCTACGTTCGCCCAGGCCCAAATGGGGGAAAAAGTCAAACATAGCATTGCCACCTTCAAGGCTGCCTTTCTCATCCTTGGATTCCTGTGGGAGGTAAAAACTGACAATGGACCATGCTACACCAGCACTCTATTTCAAGACTTCTTAAAATCACATGACATCAAGCATACCATGGGCATCCCCTATAACCCCCAGGGACAGGCAATTATTGAAAGACTACACAGGGAACTCAAGGCCCAACTGATTAAAGAAAAAGGGGGAGTGATAGGGAGAAATCCTCATACACTGCTAACCCAAGCCTTAACTACCCTCAATTATTTTCATGTTGATGAGCATGGATTAACCCCTATGTATAAACATTGGGGAGGACTCCGGGACATACCAACACCTCTTCCTTTGGTCCGGTGGAGAGACCCACTCACCGGAGCCTGGAAAGGCCCCGACCCGCTCTTAACCCAGGGGAGAGGGTTTGCTTGTATTTTTCCAGAAGGCAACAAAAGTCCCGCGTGGATCCCTGCTCGTGACGTCAAACCCTACACCACCAGCGATGAGCCATAGATCGCCACCATCGCCCCCCGTGGAGGAAATGGAGGTCCCTCGGGGGTGAGGACGACGGAGCCCCAATGCGCTAGGGCGTCTGCATGCATGACTCCGGGGACCAGGTTCATTGACACAGATCCGTTTTATTGTGGAACTACAGGGGTATATATAGCATGAGGGGACCAATCAGAGGGAGACACGTTGCTATAGGCGACCAATCAGAGGGAGACACGTTGCTATAGGCGACCAATCAGAGGGAGACACATTGCTATAGGCGACCAATGGCTGAAAGGCTGGGGTACTATGCATGTGGCTCTAGGAGTTAGTTCAGATGAGCATTGCTACTTCCTGGTGTGCCGAGGAAGCATGTCATGGTGGAGTGTGCTCACACCATGGAAACAGCCACAGCACTGAGACATACTTCCTGAGCTCTACTACACACAGGGGCACGGCCACTCGGCAGGACAGCTGGGCAGTTCCCTGTGACCGACACGCCCTCTCACCGCACCCGGCCCATCACCTGAGAGCCCGCGGTCCCGGCAGCACCAGGCCTGGTGCTGACCCCTGGAGGCTCCGTGTGTCCGGAATGAAGGGGGAGGTGGGACCTCTCTCTACTTTCTCTTTGTGTTTTAATCCCACCAGGGCCATGAGAAGCACCCAGCGGGCGCCTTCTGTACGTGCTGGACGGGCATTCAGGCGGCAGCTGGAATGGGACCTGCCCAGGAATTGAACTGGCAACCCATCAGTGCAGAGAGTGATGCTCAACCACTGATTGTCCCAGCCTGGCTCTCGCTACTTTCTGCTCAAGTTTTCTGTGAACTAAAAGCTGCTGTGAATAAATTCTAGTGAACACAGAGGCTCTCAACGTGTTGAAAATATTCCCTTTAAACCAGGGAGGACGCATATCAAAAGCCATCAATAAGTTGGTCATAATCCTATATAATAAAGAACTAATATGCAAATGGTCGTTACACCCTCACACCCTCATACCAGGGCCGGGAGACATGAGGCCAGATCTAGGGACCTTAGGCCACACCCACAACCCCGGTGTTGGGACCAGGGGACCTGAGACTGTACTCTCCATTGGGCAAGGCTTGACAGAAGACCTGAGGCTGCAACCACCGCCAGTGCCAGGCAGGGGGACCTGAGGCTGAGCCACCCTCCCTGCAGGACTTGATGAGGGTGGGGCTGGCCGGGTCTGGGTCTCGGGCAACTTCGAGGCAGGCGTGGGTGGGTGGGGACTAGACTCTGGGTCCCGCAGCCTGCCCCAGACTCTGACAGGAGGGAGATTTTCATATACATTTTACTAATTTTCTTTCATCTCTAAAACTTCTATTGTAGAGAAAGAGCAAATAGCAATATTAAAATATACCCTTTAATTAATTCCCTTTTAATGTGCATGAATTTCATGCACCAGGCCACTAGTATGTAGACAATTAATCAAACATCAGAGAAATCTAAGATACTCTAGTGAGAAACGCAGTGAGAACGGATGAAAGTTGATGCTGTAGCCGAATTCAGGATCAGCCCAGGCACAGCAATCCTCCCTGCAAACCTGTCACCGTGGACCTAACAGAAACAGTGGCCCCTTGGCGACAGGAACTGTAGCAGCAACAAAAACACACTGACGTCCACACACGTGCAGCAGGCACACCCTAAGGATGAAATCACCAACATTTCCTCAGCGACGGGACGAGGGATCTAAGAACACCGAGCACACACCTTGCCCTGAGGGAACATTGGAGCATTTAAAGTCCACTCTTCGGGTATCATTCTGCAGGTTCATCCCCCCAGATCAGAGCCCTAAGGGGCAGCTTCACACATTGTTGAGAACCTGGAGGCCGTTTGGGTCTCTCTTTCAAATGTGGGACGTTGCCCTCAGTGGGTTGAGAGCAAGAGCCCATCTTCAGGGCCAGACTCCCGGGTTCAAGCTCAGCTCTGGAGCTTCCCGCTGGTGGGGTCCCCAGCAGACGCTGACCCCTCTGCCTCAGTGTCCTCGTCTGGAAATAAGGGGACAGCACACATGTGCGTTAGGACAAGTGGGTTCATCCAGGACAAATGGGCGGTGCCGTCCCTGGCAGCCAGTGTCAGCTATTACAATTATGCAACAAAATGGAAAAATGTGAGTGACAGTCGAAAGGAATAAACCGCCTCATCCCAAAGGCAAATATCAGGCGATCTCACCGACTCTGCCAGGAGGAGTGTTGGTTTACCCTCCGGGCTGATGGGCGTCTGAATTTGGCTGTGGTTTTATTGGCTTTTCTTTCCTTCACCACCAGCTGGTTACTTTTCAGTCACTTAATTGACTGGTTAATAGTCACATCTAAACGAGGCTTATTGTGACTTTATAACCCTTCACCTTGGGTACTGGAATCAGGGTACAGGAGGGGGCAGGTGGGGACAGGGATAATGTCCGCGAGGCGCTCAGGTCTCTGCACTCCCGTCCTCAGCTGGAGGCACTGGTCACGTGAGTCCCTTGGATCCCAGGGCCCCTCCAGCACTCAGGTTCTAACTGGTCCCCAGGTGCCTGGGGGATGGAGGCACCTCAGACATCACTTCTGGGTCGTGATGTCCCTGTGGGCTTGTGCCGTCTATGGAGCTTCTGGAGACATTGGTCCCCATGGGCCCATCCCTGTCACACACATCCTGTTCCATGTTACATGACGGAGGCGCACACATTATGTCAGACCTGTAGGCATTCACTGCACAGGTATAGCTCTTGCGCCAACGAGCAGCGTCAGTGATTTGTGTGGAACTCTGTGATGGTGGCCTCCCTGTCCTTGCTTTGAATTAAATCAAAGAAGGACTTACCTGTGGCTGACAACTCATTATAAGTAATTTTAATATACTTTTATTGATCTCAGAGAGGAAGCCTGAGGGAGAGGGAGAGAGAAACATCCATGGTGAGAGAGAATTATTGATCACCTGCCTCCTGCACTTCCCCCACTGGGCATTGAGCCTGCAACCTGGGCCTGTGCCCTGACCGGGAATCGAACTGTGACCTCCTGGTTCATAGGTCGATGCTCAACCACTGGCCAGGCTAAAATAATTTTGAGTGACAGACCACAGGTCATTTTAGATCCATAGAATTGAGTGACATGGCTCATTCTTTTCACATCCGCATAATCATGTGACAAGCATGTTTGGAGTAGGCCCCTAAGGATGGAAGCCATGACTAAAATGGTCTCTGTTTGCCCAATAAATAATATCACTCATGGATGTAGGGCTTATATACATGGCAGGAGCTCTTGAGCGTCAAGGCTCTCCTCCATCCTCACTCCATTCCAGCAGGAGCCAGGCTCCCAGGCCCAGGTGAAGCTCAGTTACAGTTACTGGAGCTCCACCTGGGAACTGATGGGACGTAAAGCAATGGCCAGGGCAGGGAAGCCTCCCAGCTGGGAGGGCCATGTCCTCGCCTGATGGGAAAAATAAGACATTTTTTGGGGGGTCTAGCAATCTGAATCTGTGCCAGTGACCTAGTGTACATGCTTCATAGCCTATAATTAAGTCACTGCCCCTTCCTCCACAATCTGGTCTTGAAAGATCTGTTTACCTAAGTGCTCCCATTTCACAGAGGCCATAAACCATGAACAATACCCAAGTCCCGGAGGGTTATCAGCACTGGCATCAGGCCAGGCCTTTAGGTGTGGTTTCACGGCCCCCATCCCAACACGTGGGACTTTTTACCAAACCCTCGAAAGGTCCGGAAGTCCCATCCATCCTTGGGGAACAAAGAAACCAACCAAAGGGTGTAAAGGGAGAGCTTCCTCCGTATTGGGTGCTCAGGATTTGGAGAGAAGCAGTCTCCCCTGAGTCACTGCACTAGCACATGCCAAACATCTGAAAATAAATGGATTTTTCCTGTATCTCCAAGTACTCCTGTGTATTTTTCGGTCACCTGGTACATTCTGTAACAGCCCTCTTCCTCACCATCCCCTGTCCCCCTCCCCCCAGTAGGTCTGCTGGTCCCTCCTGTAAACAGGAAACTTGAGGACAACTCATCACCCCACGAAGGCCCCCCACTCAGGGAGCTCTGAGTCCTCTGTCCTCACTGCTGCCCTCAGGACGGTGCACAGAAGCACAGGGTCCCGTCTTCAGCGCAGGGAGGAGGGCAGGTGCCTTCTGGCCCCACCAGCAGGTGGGACAACTGGTGGTGAATTTGGGGAGAACTTCCCAGGCAGGGGCCCCATCACCCAAGGGTGGTGAGCTGGACAAGGACATTGGTGACTGATCCCCCTGCAGGGCCCTCTGTTTATACTGTTAATTAGGTTTGTTTATCGCCCTGTGGGCAGCAAATTCCCGGGTATTGACATTGGGCCTCCAGCTGGCTGGAAAGGGAGGAGCCTGAAGGGACCGTCCCTGTGCCAGAGGCCCACATGCTCTTCATTCAGAATCACCTCGTCCTGCTCCTCTTCCTGTTGTTACAGCTGAAGGCCTGCGAGTTGCACAACCCCACTCCCTCCCAGCGGCCTTCTCCTCAGCTTCTGGGGTGGGAGGCGCTGGTGGGGTCTGAGGGAGGGAAGAGGACAGAGGCGGTGACTCTCAGCTGTGACGCCCCTTGCAGGGGTGGAGGGGCGCTGGGTGTGGCACCCACAATAGCCAAGTAGTCAGGGTCCGCAGGGGCGGCCCCATGGATGGGGTCCCGGGTTCTCACTCCATCAGCTCAGTCCAACAGCGCCGCCTGTGCTCCCTGCGTCCTGGGCCTGCGCAACACCATGTTCCTTGTTCTCTTCCACTTTGGGAACCGTCTTGCTGCGTATTCCGTCCACGGGCGTCCTTGCTCTTCCCTCTTCTGCGTCTCCAGCCCGGCCAACACCTGTCCCACCGACTGCTGGGTGACATTCTCCCCAGACCATGTCTCTGGAACGTGTCCTAGTTCCTTTATGAAACACAAAGAGACAAACACGGGGAAAGGCGCCTGACAGCTCGCTGGGTTGCCTGCTTGGAAACGCATCACCTGCGAGTCACAAAGGGAAGAGAGAAGCCCCCTCCTGCTCAGGACTGTGGTCACACTGGCTGCCCGTTGGAGGACAAGTACAGTGTCAGCCTAGCGAGGGTCCTGATGTTACAATCTCTGAACCAGTCACCTGACCTCTTCAAAAGCACGTGACCACCCCATGACCAACACCCCAGAAATGCTGCTGACCTGCGGCTCCGCGATGACTGCGCCCGCCCGTGTGATAGACTGTGATGGGAGTCGGTCCCGTGTCACCCCTGAGCTGGGCCTCCTTGCCCAGAAAGGAGATCAGCTGTGAGGCCTTTTCCTCTGTCTCCTCCGGTGAAGCACCACCTGCTGAGCACCAGGGGGCGCTGGGGTGAGGGTGCTGCCCGGTGGGCCAGGTGCGTGCCCCACCCTTTCCTACTTCCAGCTCCAGTGACTATTCAAGGCCTCCCACCGTCCCCCCCCCCCCGCACCCTGTCACCCCATTCCTCCTTTACACAGAAATCTGCTCGCTCTACAGGAGTACCCCCAGCCCATGCTCGGCCCTCACTCCCCAGGGTGATGTCTCAGCAGGTGCCCCACCTGCTCTCCAGCCACGTGGACACACTTCTACCAGATGTTGCCACTCTTTTCCCACCGCACGGGGGACTGTACGGCTTTGTTCTTCAATATCACGTTGTGGATTGGAAGACCACTTGGTGGTTTAATGTTTAATATTTGGTGGGTTTTGTGGGGGGATTTCAAAGGAGGACGGGCAGGCATGAACCCCAGGTTCAGTGTGTGCTGTGGACTCAGCCCAGGTGATGTGGATTCCCATGGGGTCGGGGGCTTTGACCTGTGGCGGCCGATGGAACTGCGTTTATGGGGTGTTTCTAAGAAAACATCACTCCCTCTAACTCTCCTTTGGACATTGTTTCTGTCCTGACAGCCTTGGTCTCCGACACTGGATGGTAGTGACAGAGAGGAGGGGCCTTGGTAGCAGGGAGGTCGTTTCCGTGTCGCTTAAGGGGGAAGCGAGCCTGGCTCCCCGGGTCCAGCGTGGAACCTGTCTCTGCAGCCACCACTGTGGGGCCCTGATGCCTTCCCGGGGCCGCAGGGAGGGGGCAGGGGAACGCTCAGCAACATCAGGATTTGGGGTGCGGGTCCCCCTTCCACCTGGGGCTCATGTGGACTGAGTCAGCTGGAGAGAGGCCGTTAACTTGTCTGAGTGTCAGCACCTGGAGGCAATTCTGTCTTTACAAGAAAATAACAGGAATTAAACGATCGCATCTGTACAAGACCCCGCCCCGGGTCTCGGTCAGATGAGCCCCTGACAGGAGCCGTCCATGCAGACCCTGACCTTCCTCTCCAAGAAGGCACTTCTGAGTCGCCTTCCTCCCTCCCGGCTCCTCCTCCATGGCCTCCTCCTGTCCTTCCACAGCACCAGGCTGGCCACCTGCTGCCCCTCCAGGCCCTGTGCCCTCCACGCTCACACCTTCCCCGGGCTCAGTGGCATTTGTGTCTCAAGCTTCTGGGGCCCCCGGTGGCCTCAGTTTCTCATCTGCTGCTCTGTGGGTGTGACACCGGAAGAGACAGCCATTAAGTCCGCTGGGCAGGGCTATGGAAAGGCCTCTTTTGTCAAGAAGAGAAGAGCTGGCCCTGGCCGGGTTGGCACAGTGGATAGAGTGCCGACCAAATGGCTTCCAGTTCGATTGTGGTCAAGGGCACATACCTCGGTTGCAGGGTTCTCCTGGACCCCACCCTGGTTGGGGCTCCTGCAGGAGGCAACCAATGGATGTGTTTCTCTCACATCCATGTTTCTCTGTCTTTCCCTCTCTCCTCCACTCTCTCTAAAAATCAATGGGAAAATATCCTCAGGTGAGAATTAAAAATAAAGGAGAGAAGAGCTGGCCCATCGTTTGGTAGGAATCCAAATCCAAGTGAAACTGCCATTTGGAGTGGCTTTGGCCATTGCATCCAGAGAGGAAGCCTACAGGCGCCGCCTAGTGGCGGGCGGTAGACTGCACGTGTTCAGGGAGAGCCCAGGTTCTGCATGAAACGGCGCCCCCTGGTGGGCATGACTCACAGTTGCGCTCAGTCTAAGGAAACTCAGGCTGCTCCCTGCTGGGTGCCTGTCCCCCTGGGGACGTGACTCCTCACCCCGCGATCCATGTGAGAGGTCCGACATCTGGGAAATTAGAACCCACAAAGGAAATAAGTGAAACTAATGGGATCATAAAAGTTGAATCAATAATCCATGAGCAAATGCCAAAGTTATGAGCCATCCCGCACCCATAAAGAAGCCCCACAAACTCCCACTTCTGCCCATGACCTTACAGCTTGTGTGAGACCCACACGTCCCCCAAGAACAGGCAGAGCATCTACAGGAAATGCGAAGTGAGCTGCCTGACGGGGTTGGTGCGCCCCAAGGCGGCATGGACTTGAGGGTCAAGATTCTAGGCAAAGGGCAGCGACAGAGACGGGGCGCCACTCAGCACCTTCCCCCTTCGGGCACCTCCGGGCCCCAGGAAGACGAGGCGCAGGGTGTTGAGAAGCCAAACAGCGGGAGGCGAGAAAAGCCACTTCGAAGGCAGAGGTAACAGCGGCGGTGTCCACTGAGCGGTTTACAGTCACACGTGTGATGAGTTAAAAGTGTAGGGAGATCAGCCCTGACACCTGATTAGCCATCTCATACCGGCGGCTCCTTGAAGATTCGTGGATTCTACAGCCTTTGGCATTTGCTCTTGACCGTGTCTTAGAACAGACCTGCTTCCTCTGCAGCAGGTGCAGCCACGCTTTTCAGTTCCACATTTCCTCATGGAGCAGCTGCACTGGGCCTGGCCCCTGTGGCTCCGTTGGCTGCAGCATCGCCCTCTCCGTCTCTACAGGTGCCCAAGGGAACTTCAGAATTGAATTCCAAGCCGCTCAGACAAGACAATCACCTGGTATCTGGGTCGTTGGCAAACCTTTTAGAGGTCAGGGCTGGGTTCCCTTCTCATGCCTGTTCTTCTCTCTCCTAGACCTTCTGGAGGGAGGATGGCATCATGGAAGCCCAGAGGGAGCAGATACCATGGCTCCTGCCCAAGCAGAGTTTACCTGGCATCCACTGCTGCTCCGCAGATGAAGCTGCCCACAACCCAGACGGAGGCAGGAAGCAGCTGTGCCTCAGGCGACCTGAGCGAGACAGGGACAGCCTCCTGAGGCAGGTAACAGGCTGGGGCCTGACAGGCAGTGGCAGGTAGGCGAGGGGATGGGCTACAGTTAGGGGTGGGCTTGGCACGCATGGATGGGTCCTTGGACACAGAGAGCCTAGATTAAGGGTGGGGAACCTTTCCTTCTGCCAAGGGCCATTGGATACTTAGAACATCACTCACGGGCCATACAGAATTATCAACTTTAAAATTCGCCAATAACTTTGATCAAACATTTCATTAATTCGTCCCTAAGGCCTTGTCAGGGCCAGAGCAAATGATTTCTTGGGCCTTATAGATCCTGCAGGCCAGATGTTCCCCACTCCTGGCTGAACCTGTTTCATTACCTTCACTCTGACCAGGTATTAGTCATTACCAACTCTATTCCTGGAATGTGGTTGGTTATTTGCACCATAGCACTAATGGGGAAGGAGAGGGGGAAGAAATGCTGTATAATAGTGACCTTTAAAGAGCAAAAAGTTTTAAATTTTGATGATGTATTTTCTTCTATAGTACCTACTTTTTTGCCATGTGTAAGAAATCTGTACCAAACATAAAGACACTACGTTTTGTCCTGTTTTCTTCTAGGAGTTTCATATTTTTAGATTTTACATTTAGTCCTATGACACATCATGAGTTAAATCTGATATACTCTTGGTGCTGGAGGGTTTTTAATATAGCCAGTTGTTCCAACACAATCTGTTGAAAGGTATCCTTCCCTCACTGGAGCTTACCCACTTTTGTGGAAAGCCAAATGACCATATATATATATATATATATATATATACATAGTTCCGTTTCTGCACTCTACAGTACCTTACATCTATTTGTTCATCTTACATCAATACCATACTGTCCTGACTACTATAGCTTTGTGATAAATCTTGAAGTTATGGAGTATTGCTCCTCCAAATTTGTTCTCATTTTTCAAAATTGTTTTGGTTATTGTAGGTCCTTTGCAGTTAAATATAAATTTTGAAACCAGATTTTTCATAAATTTACCAAAACAAAACAAGCCTATTCGGACTTTGGTTGAGATTGCATTGTATTAAATCCCTAAATCAATTTGCAGGTAACTGACATCTTAAGAATATTGTTTCCTATCCATGAACACTATGTGTATCCCATGCAGGTCTTCATGAATTTCTCTCAGCAGTATTTTATAAGTTTCACTGTAGACGTCTTTCATGTCTTTTATTAAGTTTATTCCTAAGGTCTTGATAATTTTAGACATTATTGTACATTGCACTTTCTTAATTTCAATTTCTGATTGTTCAAGAATATAGAAGTATAATTGATTTTTCTATATTTATCTTATATCCTGCAACCATGCTAAACTCACCTAACCCTCTGGTAGACACTCTCAGATTTTATACAAGTCATCTCTGAGAATAGTTTTACACTTGATCTTAGCCAAAAGGCCGAGAAGCAATTCTTCACTTATGGTGCTTTTTCCTTTTTGCTCCACTGCACTGGCTGGAACCTCCTACAAAATGTTCAGAAACAATCGCACTGGTCATCCTTGCACTCAGCTTGTTGGGAGGAATGCATCCATTCGCCATGATGTTTGGTAGAGGATTTATTTATTTATTTATTTATTTATTTATTTATTTATTTATTTATTTATTTATTTTTATTTTTTTCTATGTCTTTTTTTTTAAATTAAATCTTTATTGTTCAGATTATTACATTAGTTACTCTTTCTTCCCACCATAACTCCCCTCCACCCAGTTCCCACCCCACCCTCCACCCTCACTCCCCACCCACTGTCCTCATCCATAGGTGCACGATTATTGTCCAATCTCTTCCCTCACCGCACACCCCTTCTCTCCTCCCCCAAGAATAGTCAGTCCATTCCCTTTCTATGTCCCTGATTCTATTACAATCACCAGTTCATACTGTTCATCAGATTATTTATTCACTTGATTTTTAGATTCACTTGTTGATAGATGTGTATCTGTTGTTCATAATTTGTATCTTTACCTTTTTCTTCTTCTTCCTCTTCTTAAAGGATACCTTTCAGCATTTCATATAATACTGGTTTGGTGGTGATGAACTCCTTTAGCTTTTCCTTATCTGTGAAGCTCTTTATCTGACCTTCAATTCTGAATGATAGCTTTGCTGGATAAAGTAGTCTTGGTTGTAGGTTCTTGGTATTCATCACTTTGAATATTTCTTGCCACTCCCTTCTGGCCTGCAAAGTTTCTGTTGAGAAATCAGCTGACAGTCGTATGGGTATTCCCTTGTAGGTAACTGAGATTTTTTCTCTTGCTGCTTTTAAGATTCTCTCTTTGTCTTTTGCTCTTGGCATTTTAATGATGATGTGTCTTGGTGTGGTCCTCTTTGGATTCCTTTTGTTTGGGGTTCTCTGTGCTTCCTGGACTTGTAAGTCTATTTCTTTCACCAGGTAGGGGAAGTTTTCTGTCATTATTTCTTCAAAGAGGTTTTCAATATCTTGCTCTCTCTCTTCTTCTGGCACACCTATAATTCAGATGTTGGTATGCTTGAAGTTGTCCCAGAGGCTCCTTACACTATCTTCGTATTTTTGGATTCTTTTTTCATTATGCTTTTCCGGTTGGGTGTTTTTTGCTTCTTCGTATTTCAAATCTTTGACTTGATTCTTGCGATCCTCTGGTCTGCTGTTGGAAGTCTGTATAATGTTCTTCATTTCAGTCAGTGTATGCTTAATTTCTAGCTGGTCCTTTATCACAACATCGATGGTCTCATTAGATTTCTTGAGGATCTCACTACATTTATCGGCGGTCTCACCAGTCTTCTTGAAGATCTCACTACATTTATCGGCGGTCTCACCAGTCTTTTCGAGGGCCTTATTAAGTTTATCAGCGGCTCCTAGACAGTTCTTTAAAGACCTTAAAAGTGTGGTTTTGAACTCTATATCCAGTATTTTGCTTTCCTCCAATTCTGTCGTTTGTGTCCTGTTTCTTTGTCTCGGCATTTTTTATGCTTCACTGTGTTGATAGAGTGCCTTTCTGTGCTAAGTGTCCCAATTACCTGAGGTAGACACTCTTGGTGCACCCCCTTGTGGGCTTTGTGCACAGTCTTGTTGTAATTAAGCCTTGATTGTTGTAGTTATCACTGTGAGGAATTGACCTCCAGGCCAATTGACTGTGAGAATCAGCTGTGTGTGCAGTGGGATAACTTCTGTGCTGGAGACACCCCTCTGGGGCTAGACTTGCTTTGATGGGGCTTTGGTGCTCACTGAGTCTGCCCCCTGAGTGTGTCCTTTATGGTTCCACGGAGCTGCAAACTAGATGGTCCCACTAGGACCTCTGGGCTTCCTGGCTCCTGGATCTCTAGGGAGGTGCTAATCTAGCCTTTGCCTGAGGCTATCCAGCAAAAATCTCCCTGCAGGGCTTGGGCGGGGCAGGTCCCATGGGATCAACAGGGTGGGGTTAGCAATTATGGCTGCTCTGAGTCTTGCCCTCAGAGGCTCTGCTTCTCAGTGTCCCAGTAATCGCTGCAAGCCCCACGGAGAGAAAGCTGCCCTTAGGGTTCTGAGCAATGCCAGACAGTCCTGCTTCTCCCGTATGAGTCTGGGTCCCTAGAGACTCGCCCAGAACTGGAGCTCAGAGCCTGAGACTCCCTCCCGATTGAAAATGACAACCACGCCCTCAGCTGCCAGCCCGCTCTGCATACACTCCGCACCTTAGTATTTTACTTCAGCACGGCGCCTCCTCTGAGTCTCGGTATGTTTTTCTCTTTCCTCCTAGTTGTAGAACTTCCACTCAGCCAGCCTTCCTGTGGTTCTGGATGATGTCCATTCCGACTTTTAGTTGTATTTTTGAAGTGGTTGTTCGAGGCAGCAAACTCCAGTGTTTACCTATGCCGCCATCTTGGTTTCTCCACTGAGGATTTTTTTAAATGAGCTTTAACAAACCAAAGAAATTCTCTTTAAATTTTAATTTTCCTAGAGTTTTTATCATGAATTAGTGAATTGTCAAACCCATCTTCAGCATCTGTTAATCACATGGTTTTCCTCATGTATTAATATGGTACATTGTATTATTTGACTTTCAAATGTCCAATCCATATTATTGAGATAAACTTATTTGAGTCAGATGTATTATCCCTTATAATGTAGAATCACATTGGCTTTGACTTGCTAGAAATTTGTTTGAAATTGTTATGTTGATGTTCATGAAGAATAACTGTCTGGTTTAGGGATCCCAACAATGTTGGTTGGCCTCATAGATGGAGTGGAAAGTATTTTTTTCTCTTCAATTTCCTGGGAGAGGTAGTGTAGAATGGTATTATTTCTTCCTTGAATAAATGGTAACATTTACCACAAAAATGATTTAGCCTAGAGCAGTGGTGGGCAAACTGCGATTCGCGAGCCACATGTGGCTCATTGGCTCCTTGAGTGTGGTTCTTCCACAAAATACCACGTGCGGGCGCGCATGTACAGTGTGATTGAAACTTCGTGGCCCATGCACAGAAGTCGATATTTTGTGGAAGAGCCACACTCAAGGGGCCAAAGAGCTGCATGTGGCTCTCCAGGCACAGTTTGCTGGCCCTTGGCCTAGAGTATTCTTTGTGAGATTTTAAACTACAAATTCAATATCATAAATAGGCCTAGTTAGGTTTTTTGTTTCTTCCTGAGTGAACTATGATATTTTGTACCTTCCAAGGAATTTGTGCTCATTTCATCTACATTTAAAATGTATTGCCATAGTTGTTCCTAACATTTGTAGAGTCTGTAGTGGTTTTACCTCCATCATTCTTGGCATTGGTCACTTCTTTCTCTTTATCCTGTTCAGTGTAGACAGGTGTATGATTTGTTTTTGAGCTTCTCAAAGAACCAGCTTTCAGGTTAAATGTTTTCTATTACTTTTTCCAATGTTATTGATCTCTGCCCTACCTTTGTTATTTCCCTTCTTCTGCTTATACTTTTACTAGGGGCCCGGTGCACGAAATTCGTGCACTGGGTGTGGGGGGGGGGGCGGGGGGGAGTGTCCCTCAGCCCAGCCTGCCCCCTCTCACATACTGGGAAGCCCTCAGGCATTGACCCCCATCACCCTCCAATCGCAGGATCGGCCCCTTGCCCAGGCCTGACGCCTCTGGCCTAGGCGTCCGGCCCGGGCAGCGGGGAGCCACAGCTGCAGTGGCCCCGCGATCATGGGCTTCGCTTTAGGCCCAGGCAAGGGACCCCTAGCTCCCGGGACTGCCAGCTTCGACCGTGCCCAGCTCCCATCACTGGCTCCACCCCTACTTCCTGCTATCACTGGCCAGGGTGGAAAAGGCACCTGATTCTCCGATCATGGCTGGGGGGCAGGGCAAAGGCGGCCCCAGGGCCGCCTTTGCCCTGCCCCCCAGCTCTTAGCTCCCCCCTGGGTTTCTGATCACTGTCAGTGGCAGGGGGCTTCTTCCTGCTTTCCTTTTCGCCTCCCTGCATTGTGCCTACATATGCAAATTAACCGCCATCTTGTTGGCAGTTAACTGCCAATCTTAGTTGTCAGTTAATTTGCATATAGCCCTGATTAGCCAATGAAAAGGGTATCGTCGTACGCCAATTACCGTTTTTCTCTTTTATTAGTATAGATTAGAGGCCTGGCCACAAATTCAAGCACAGGTGGGGTCCTGATGGGGGAGGGAACGGTGGAGGTTTGCGGGCCAGCCCTGCCGCTGATCGAGGTGTGGGTGGCTGATCTGTGGTGAGTCCAGCAGTGGTGGTGGGGGGCGGGGGGGTGAGGGGAGAGGGCCCCTACAAAACTGCCTCTGCTAGCACCTTGACCTTGGAGTTCCCAGTCTCAGTAAATGTTTGCTTCAGCCACCTGGTCTATGTACCTACTCAGGCAGCCTGAGCGCACTGGCACAGTATGTACAGTCTGTATCCACTCAGAACTCTGTGTTTATCACGCTTAGACATTTAAAAGTTTTAAGAGTTTTCATCTGAGGTCCCATTTACCTTCAACTCAGCGACTTTCACAGGGCAGAGCCTTCAGGGCTCCATCACAATGTCCACACCAACTGCGAAGGGACAGACGCCTCTGCAAATGGCCAGGGTCAAGCAGGAGCAAAGGACACTTCCTGAAGGCCTCAGAGCCCCAGGACTGCAAGGCCCAGGAGTTCTCACTAAGGAACTGTGTGAATGTGAGTCAGTGTGTGTGCACGTGTGTGTGAATGTGCATGTGAGTGTGTGTGCACGTGTGTGTGAATGTGTGTGCGCATGCATATATGTGTGCGTGTGTGTGCATGTGCGTTGGGTAAGCTATAAGCCAGTGATGGCGAACCTATGACACGCGTGTCAGAGGTGACACACTCATTTTTTTTGGGTTGATTTTTCTTTGTTAAATGGCATTAAAATATATAAAATAAATATCAAAAATATAAGTCTTTGTTTTACTATGGTTGCAAATATCAAAAAATTTCTCTATGTGACACGGCACCAGAGTTAAGTTAGGGTTTTTCAAAATGCTGACACGCCAAGCTCACAAGGTTCGCCATCACTGCTATAAGCTGCGGGTGTGGGGAAAGGGTCCTTTGCCTGGGCCTGGTGGTGTCAGGGCCCAAGGGATGTTCTGGAGAAGTGGGAGGGCGTTCAAGCCAGGATGCAGCCCTGCACTGCCCGAGTCCCCTCTCTCACTGCTCTGCTCCCTCCCCGCACCTCAGGTCAGGAAGAGAGAGAGCACCCAGAGGGGAGCCCGGCCCTGGGGAGAGGGCGCAGCGTGCACGTGAGGACATGGGTGGGTCCTGGAGTCTGAGCGCCTGTCCTTGGCCCAGAGGGCCCGGGGGGGGGGGGGGCGGGGGCGGGGGAAGGGGAGGGAGGAGGACACCATCCCAGGGACAGGGTCCTGTTGGGCTTCGATGCTCAGGCGCAGAGCACCCTGCAGCTCCCAAGTCTCAGCCCTGAGTTCTGTACTGAATGCCCCTGTCCCCGCTGTGAGCAGCGCAGTGTGAGGGGCATCTCCTGAGGTCCCCATTTGGTCAGTAACCAGAGAGCCTTGGTGTTGCAGGCGCTTTATTGGAATGAGCATGTGGGGGGGAGATTTCAACAATTGTCTTGCAGTTTCAGGACCAAAAGGCACAGAGGGGAGCTACACTGTGGGTTCTGCCATGAGAGTCGCTGTCGGGCCATTCTGTCGTCAGAGGGAAGGTCATGTGGGTCAGTAGGAGGCACACAGACTACTGTCGTAGATTTTGTCCTGGAAACAGACAGAGAAGCACTCACACCCCCTCTCCCACAGAGGCCGTCTTGGAGCATAGACGTGGCCTCTCCTTGTTTCCCGGCTGTGTCCGCACCCACGGAGAGAAGCGGGCTGGCTTCAGCCAGAATTCTCTCCTTGTCTGTCGCTCAGGAGGCCCGTCCTGATGCCAAGGACACGCGGCTTCCAGACCCTGTCCCGCCGGGGCCCTGGGAGCCTTTCCCTGCGCGTTTCCTCTGCTGTGAAAGAGGCCTCCCCTGCACCCGCTGTGCTGCCCCTTCTCCGTGTCTCAGCCCAGCAGGAGCCCGTGTGCATCTGGGGGCCGCGGGCCTCCCCCTGAGCCTGCCACGTGCCTGTGGCCACAGAACTGAGGAGACGCCCCATCGAGGGGTTTGTCTAACCTCCGTTTGCAAAGAGAAAGGCCGTCACCTGCCATGAAGGGGCTGCGCATGGCTTCAGGTGTGATTGTGGTCAATGCCTGTCCCGTAAATAGGACCCTGTCACCCTTTTCAATGGACAGGTTAGTTGTGTTAAGGTCCCAACATCCAGGGCCTCCTCCTGTCGCTCACCTGCAGCCCCGGGCCCTGAACGTCTCCCCCTCCCCGACCCTCCCCTGGAAGCCACGCTCTGCCTGTTCCTCAGAGACTGGCCCTGCACACGTCACAACATGTGTCCTTTCCTGACGGCTTATTTTTATCATGGTTCCTGCAGATTCCCCAGCTTGTCAGACACCTGTGTCAGAAAGCTCCTAGTTATGCAGATGTTTATGTCTCTGCTGGGGCAATATTTCTCTGTTGCTGCCTGGACTGTTTGCAATGGGCCGTTTGGGTAGGGAATGAATACCAGGAAAGTCTTAACCATATCTGTTCTAAATAGAAAGAAGGTCTCCTTGCTTATACTGACCTTTGTTTTCAACAATTCCACCAGCCATGGCGGGTTCATAGCCAAGGTGTCCACCTGTCACTCATGGGGCCTTCCTTCATGCCCAGGACGTTCAACCACTTATTCTAGCAAACGTGGGTGCTCCAAAGGGCACTGGGAATCGCGTTCCTGAGAGGCGGGATCTGCCTGACATGTAGCTGTCTGCTCTCTTTAGGAAATTCTGTAAAACGCTTTCCTATTTGTGTTTATCACTCATCAACGTGAGGGTCCTCTTGGGAATCAGATGTTCTGGGGCTGAGGGGTAGGCAAGCCTTTACCCAAACTCTCCCCCCCTCGTGGCCTTTCTCCTGTGTCACTCACTACAGACTCCACCACGTGAGCAGGCAAACCAGCCCCTGCCCCTGGCATGGCTTTCTGGATGTCAGCACCCACGTTCACTGAGGTTACATGAAGCATGACCAACACTTGCTGTTAAGAAGTTAGTAGCAAACTGAGGGCCCGCGTGTCCCTGGCCAGTGCTTCAAGGGCAGGTAGGAAGAAACCAACATTACCATCATGTCGCGGAAAGTGCTCAGAGTTCTGTTACTCTGCTTGAGAAAGCACTGCTTAAATTCCCTGAGGTACTGTTCAGTGTTATCACCCGGTATGAACCCTTCAAGACCTTCGATGTATTGATCCTCTGTCACCGAAGGATCAAGGGTGTTATCAATCATGTCCTCCATCGATGCGCAGCCAGAACCTGGGAAGGAAGCACACAAAGCCAGGCTCAGTTCCAGAGGACCAGCTCCTTGCTGGGCGTAACCATGACGATTGTCATCTTCTTACCTCCCAGTAGAGACAGACATTCAGAGAGATTATGGGCAATGGTCCGAGTCCTCAAATCCAAACTCGGGGTCTTGGATTTTCTCTGAGCAGCAAGACATCTGCCTCCGTGTCCCCCCTCCCGCACACAACACCCCCCAGCTCCCTGGCTTCCACAGCCCACAGAGCCAAACACGATGGAGCCATGAGGAATGAAGACACCAGAGAAAGGAGGGGCTCTGGCCTGGGGCTTGGGGAGCAGGAGGTCCGCCACAGGGGCCCTGACACCAACCCTCCCCCAAGGCCTGGCCCTGGAAACACTCACCGGCATAGCAGGAAAGGGGGAGGGCGCTCAGCATGAGGACCACCACCAGCTTCATGGCTCAGGCGCTGCTGTTGGCTGGTCACTGGACGTGGCAGGGAAGAAGGTCTCACTTTGGAGGTGAGAGCCCAGACTCCTCCTTTTATTCTCCTGGCGGCCACTTAATCCCTCCCACAGATGATGGAATGAGTCACGGGATGAACCTGGCATTGGGCCCAGAAAAGACAGGAGAATCATCTAGAACCAAACCCGCCCGTGGTCTGTTTGTAGAAACCAAGGAAACAGAGCTTTCAAAAAAGCTGAGAATTTTCAGAACTGCAGTCATGGTAATGACATTAGATGAAATTCATGCTGAAGTGCTTGCGAAATAAGAAGGTAAATTACAGCACTGTGAGTCTGTGTTGTCATTCTTGTGTTTTCATTCTGTGGTCCTCATTACCTCTTCCTCCTCCTCCAGCTCATCCTACCCTTCCACGTGCCTCCTCCCCTCCCCTTCTCCCTCCACCGCACTTACTCCTCTTTTTCCTCTTTGCCTTCTGTGCCTCCTCCTTCACCAGTCACCTGGGCTGGGGGCCATACCACCCAGCACCTGTGGAGGGCAGGCTTTCCTCGCCCATAGACTGAGGCAGCTGCCTCTGCTGGACAATGGCAATAGCTTCTCGCCTTGATTGAAGGTTGTTTGTACAAAGACGATCTCATTAGTTAAGCCAATTTTATAAATTTGGTTATAAATGTAGAGTTACATTTTGTTCAGTTTTGTTAGCTTGAGGGTTTTTCTTCCACTGATTCAGTAGATGATGGGAGAAGGAGAATTACTGATGCTTAAGGGAGGCAGAGCTGGAAGGTGGGGTGATATCTGGGTGCGTGCTGAAGTGGATTTGCATCTTGGATGCCACCGCTACCATGAAGTGTCCTTGGATTAGATAGTGCTGGCTGTGCCCGGCTTCCGTTTCTACAATGAGCATAAATGACACCAAGGCTGCTTTTGTAAGAATGTCAGACACTCCATGTAGAAGCCTGGCACAGGGCTTAGAAAGGGTAATCATGACTAAATCAGAGGTTTTATCCACACATCTATGCATATATACATACATACATACATTCATCCATAATTAATCTATCTATCCACCTATCATCCATGCATCCATCCTTCCAGCCATCCATTCAAACATCCATTCATCCATCCATTCAACTATTCAGTCATCCATCCATCTGTCTGTTCAAACATCATTCTATTTGTCCATCCACCCACCCATCTATCCATCCAACCATTCATCCATCCATCCATCTATGCATCCATCCATTCCTTTAATCATCCATGTTCATAACAGTCATCATTCTCCTAAGACTGGGCCCTGTGCTTCCTGTCACAGATCCAGCTGTACAGACAAGGTGGACCAAGACCTTGCCCCTGTGCAGCTTACCTCTAACTGGAGTCAACAAACAAGCTTTCCTTAAATATGAGATAAAGGAAAGTGATTGTGTCGTGAACAACAGAAACCACTAGGGCAGCCTCCTGCGAGGAGGTCCCGGCGGGCGATCCCTCCAGGACTGTTTATGTGTGTGACATTTCCTGCATCAGTGACAGTGACTCCAAGGGACCTTCTGGGGAAGCCTGTTCCAGGAGAGGCAACAGCACGTACAGAGGCCCTGAGTGCAGATGGCACTCGGCAAGGGAAGGGAAGCATGGAGAGTGTGCCTCTCGGTGTCAGACAGGGGCAGGCCACCTCATAAGATAGAAAACACACATCAGTTTAAGCAGTGACTGTATAAAGGAACAAGACAGCCCACGTGGCTTAGAGTAAAGAAAAGAAATGGATGAGAGAGAGCCTGAGAGATGAGCCAATAGTTAATGACCCGTGAATGCATTGTCCTCTGTGTGGATGATTTGGGACTCATTTCTTTCCATCATTCAGCGGCATCCTACGTTTCCAAGCACAATATTGGTTTAGGAAGAAGCTAGGGATAAAGAAGGTTGTGTTCTTATGTGCACACCTTCTCCCAGTTGACCATTGTTGACCATCATTCCAAAGGCACCAGAATGACATCATGATGGAATGGGAGACTTTCTCCTTGAACAGGACTCAGAGAGGACTCTGCTGGTGTCCCCGTGGTTAGGGACCGGCCCTGTTGTCTGCTGGACATTGGGCCCCATAGCAACAGCAACCCCATGTCATGTACAATAAAGGCTGTGTTTCTTTACTTCCATGTTTTCCCCAGAGCCCCCGATGACCATTCTCAGGTATGTCACTACAACTGAGCTCAGAAGAGACTCCTTTAAAAGAAGTGTTCACAAGCAGAAATAGATAAAACAAAAGGTGTGAATGCTTGTATTGCTGGCCTGATGGTTTCTGCTCCCAAAGGTCCTTTGACTCAGGTCCCCAAATTAAGTTCAGAAACTGGAGCACTGACGTAAACTTTGGTTTCAGTGTTGGTGTGACATTTCCAGGGCACCTGCTATGACAGACCCTGCTGTAGAGGTGAGCTCCTTAGTCAGAGGGGGGACATAAACATGGGGTTAGAATTATATTGGACAAGTAATCAGGCTCAACCAAGACCTAAGATACACGCACACTACTATTCTTTATTTGAGGTCTTGCCATACTTAATAAAAGTAATAACATTCAGTGAGAGCTATTGTTATTCTCAGTGATTCACTGAAAATAAAATGGATACAAGGATCATTAGAGTATATGATCATGAATTTTTCATTCATTGTAAGTTACAGTGGGGCCTTGACTTACCAGTGTCGCGACTAACGAGTTTTTCGAGATACCAGCTGTCTCTCGGCCGATTTTTTGCTTTGAGTTGACAGCGTAATTTGAGTTAACGAGCTCCTTAACGAGCTCCGTCACAGAACGAATTAAACACGTAAGTCAAGGCCCCACTGTAGTTGAAGAAATTAGCTCTACAGTATTTGGACACAAGAAACTTTCTACTTTACCTTCTCACTGATTCTGTAAATCTGGCTCTGCCCTCACTTCCAGGGCTGTTGAGACACTAGCCTCCAGGATGTTCTTGGAGGTGAACCTCTTCTTCCTTCAGGTCATGCCAACATCTAGAAGTTGCTTGGGAGGTACTTTCCCAGGACGAAATTCAGGACAGGCTCTGTTCCTAGGGACATCTTGATGGCAGTGAGCTGTTTGTTGATCTTGTTTTCCAGGCCTAGAGCAGGCGCCTCCCGTGCCCATAGCCAAGCCGGCTGTGGGGTTCTCACAGGGGGTCCCCTTGTACAGTGGGAAGAGGCCTGGGCTTGTTGTGAGGCCTGAATTAGTTACAGCCCGTATGTCGTCAGAACAGGGCTGGGCACAGAGTAAGTGCTATCTACACATCAGCTGCCAGCAATTAATTTATAAACCTGAAAGGCTGTTCTGTTAAACCCTGGTGGCCTATAAGGACCACTACAGACCGTGGAACTTTCTGCTGCACTCCATCCTCTAAGAGATCCAGAGATAATCATGTTCAGATACGAGGGAAAAGGTCAAAGTTGAAAATTAAGCTCTATATTTTGATCCATTCTTACCTGATATTTTTCTGACTCCGTGAAAGAGTTTCATTGAGATCTAGTTTATGCAGATCTTCTCTTTGAACATAGTCTACATAACGTTGGTCTATTAACCTTCTCAATATCCAGCTGCTACCTGTGTTACTTACTTCCAGGTTCAGTAAAACATGAGTGGCCAGTAATGGTACATCACTTACTCCCTGCAGAGCACTGGTGACCACTTCTCTTTGTCTTCACAGCAACAGCCCAGTGAGTAGAGTGATGATGAAAACAGTGTCCAAACGGGGGCACTTCTGACGGGAGAAGAGGTCACTGAATGGGGGGAATGCCAGGGCAGCAGCACAGACCAGGGTCCTCCTGAGCAACTGAGGTGAGTGGTCTCCCTCCCATGAGGTAGGGCTACCATTTCCCCCAGCTGCACACAGTGGGACAACAGAGGTCAAGTCCCTTGACCAAGGGCACGCAGATAGTGGGGGAAGGGTGGCAGAGCCAGGTAAGGATGCAGGTGTCCTGATATCAGAGACAGGCCTCCTTCGTGTGACTCTTATGGCCCCTCACGTTATGACTCAGATGGAGTCCTGTGCCCTGGACTTGCCCAACTGCCCTGTGTGGGCTCCAGGTAGATGTCTGAGCAGGCCCCACAGTTTTCTCCTCGTGGCCTTGGCTCCAGGTGAAGTCTCCTCCACCGTCCTTGCCTGAGTCCCTTCAGCTGGAAACTCTTTATTTATTCCCGGTGCCACAGCACAGACAGCCCATTTCTTGTTTTGGATGGTGGCCTTGAATCTCTAGGGATCCCCTTCCCAAGACCCCGTGGCTTCTGGGTGTATCTTTCTCCAGGTGACCAGGACCTGACGCCATGGCCCTTTCCTCCACGTTGAGCCCCTGGAGGTCATGCCCTGCACTTTTCTGGTTTTTGAGTGACAACAGTGATACAGTAGGTGTCTAATTAGGTGTGTAACTTCCTTAAGGAACAGGATTTGCAATTCTAGAAAGAATTCTCTGACTACATAACATGTTTACTTCTTCAGTCGATTTAGACAGAGACTTGCATTTTAACTGGAAACTGTAATAAAGGCAAGGCTCCTACCCAACACTAAACCCAGGCATCAGCCTGACATCCTGGTGCTAACACCGAGTTCTTTGTGTTTCCGGAGAGAACTGTGGCATCACCATAGGTAGGACCAGGTCAGGAGAGCAAGAAGTTGGAGCTCTGACATCCAGGCCCTGGGCCACCTCTGTCCTCCTGTTCCCTATCAGTAAACATTAGCTTGATCCCATGGAACCCGGATCCATCTAATGCCTGGCGACAGGGACCCGGATGTGGAAGCCGATTCAGGATCAGGTGTTGCCTCCAGCCAGTTCCCCTTGGCTCCTTCACGAAAACCCTGAGCTTTACATAAGTTGATGTTTCCACGAATCGTGTGGTTAAATATTTAATCCCCACACACTTGTGACAGCCCACAGGGCCCATTTGATTGCTACACCATTATCTTCTCATTCTGTTAGTAATTTTCCCTCCAGCTCATGCCGGAATTTCCTGCAAACCATAGGCCTCCAGAGTGGGAACCCCTGGCCCTTAGGGGCATGGCAAGGGGATTCTGAGAGGTCTAAGGATACTTCTTTGCAATGCCAGAACCGCAACTCTTTCCTGGGGCTGATTTTCCCCCTCCTTGTGCCCACCCTCGAGGACATTTGTCCGTGTTTAGAGATATCTTTGCACCCTCACAGGTGGGTGGTGTGCTATTGGCATCCAATGGGTGAGACCAGGTTTGTTGCTCAATGGTACGCAGTGCTCAGGGCATCCACCCAGAAAAGAACTCTTCTATATCCAATGGCACTAGAGCCATGGCTGAGACACCCAGTGATAGAGAAATGTCTGGAAGCCTTTGCCTTGAGGTGGCCTCACATTCAGTGGACAGTGAGTGGACCCTTAGTGCAGCCTTAGGCCGACGCCCGTGTGTTCAGCTCAGAGCTCAGCTTCAAGGTGGTGACTTCCCCTGGCTTGTCCTCACTCCTGGAGGGCCTCACTTTCTCCTGTCTGTCATCCTCATGGATTTTATCTTTCAAGATCCAACTCAGTCCTCACCTCCTCACAGAGCTTCTCTTCCTGGAGAATGCGAGCTCGTAAGGCCTGGTCTTCCTTGAATATCTATAGACCTTTAATTACTACGATAGAATCTCATGCTAGTGTTACACCTCATATCTCCCTTCTCTTCCCTGTCTTAGGTCTTGTCATTTAACATGTTAATTGATTCCTTAAGGAAATCAATTAATCCTTTCAACAAAAGACGTCACGTTTCTCCTAAGTTTGGTTCAATGTAGAAGCCAAGTTATATGAAATGATTTGCAGCATTTTATCCTTTTTTTTTTTTTTGCCAAATTTTGTCCTCAAGCATTGTTTGCTCTTTTTCTTCACTCCTGACATTCCTTTGCATTTCTGTCTTACAACTTCCTGTAATTTTATACATTTTTATTTGGAAACTAGTACCCCAGTGCACAGATTCGTGCACATTGAAAGGAAATTAATTGGAAGGTGAATGGTTGGGCTGGACTGGGCGAGATGGGCCGGACATGCCCTGGAGCCAACCTCCCAATGTCCCTACCCGGCTCAATGGAAAACTTTTGGGTGAGTGTTCTCTCTGGCAGATGGGGTCCCTCAGGCTGGCCTGCGGGGATGGGGCCGAAATTGGCTCTTCGACATCTCCCAAGGGTCCCAGATTGAGAGAGGGCAGTTCTCAGGTGATGCACCCTGGAATTTGGCTTCCTCCTCTGGTTCTGGGGTGCATACCTGAGATCTGCTGCTGCCAAGTCACCACAGCTCGGTAGCTCCTGTGTTGAGCGTCTGCCTCCCGGTTGTCATTGCGTGTCATAGCTACCAGGTAGAGTGTCAGACGGTTGGGCAATTGGACAGCTGGATGGTTGGATGGTCGCTTAGCCTTTTATATACATATATAATGGTATAGGAGCATTGTTCCATGAAGAAAATATTGAAAGACAACTTCCATGAGAACATTAGCACTGTGTGTTCTGCTGTGGAAATATTTGACTATTTGTGAGGAATACAGATTCAGCATAAGCATCTATGTTACATCCTGTGTTTACTGGATTCCATGCCTTGTTGTTGTTTTTTCATCTACCCCTTTTTTTAAAGAAGACTTTCTCCCCGCCTCTGAGAGAAAGAACATTGCAGATCACACTTTTGAAGAACTTCACTTTGAAATGTTTCTATTTCTCTTTATGCTCAAATGGTAGTTCACTGCATGTAGAATTCTAGTCATATTCAATTATAGGTCAGAGCCTCAGAAGTGTCAGTATTACTTTGTGGCTTCCAGTCTTGTGTGCATTCTGTTTTATTCCCCATCCTTGCCTGTGACTTAGTGTTTCATTCTGAAAGGAACCCCTTTCTTTAAGGCACTGGTCTAAAAAGTCACACGAAGGTGTTTTATTGTGGGGAATGAGTGAGCTATTCCATCTCATATTCTGTTTGTAAATATATTTTATTGATTTCATAGAGGAAGGTAGAGAGAGACAGAAACATCAATGATGACAGACAATCTTTGATCAGCTGCCTCCTACATGCCTTCTACTGGGGATTGAGGCCACAATGCATGTGCCCTGACCAGGAATGGAACTGTGACCTCCTGGTTCACCGGTTGATGGTTCATCACCCGCTGGCTGGGCTCATTTCATATTCTTCACTGTGGGGAGATTTGCTTGATGTATTTCCTTGGTGACTGTCTTTCCACCTGGATCACTCTCATATTGGAATCCTGTTCGTTGGAGCTCCTGAATGGAAGCCTTACCATGCTGTTCTTTTCGCTCACATTTCTGGTCTTTTAGGCCTTTGCTTTGTCTTCCAAATTGTTTATGATTTCCCAGCCATCATGTTTTTATTTTCCCAGAGCACCTTGCTTAACTTTGAATGTTTATTCCCCATGAAGTCCACAGCGAGCACAGGCACCGAGCTTTCTGAAGACCCAGGAAAGGGTCCCTGAAGAGAGAGCTCTTCTCGGCCCAGAGGACTTAGACTAGTCTCAAAGAACACGTACTGATGAATAGCTTGCCTGTGTTCTGTCTCTCTCCTTGTTCATGCCCTCGATACGTCAGAAATGATGGTGGCACCCGGGAGAGAAGAGCAGAAGTAAAGGAGGGAAGGAAAGCAAGGTTCTCACTGGGACACAAGGGGAGGTTGTGATGCCCACACAGGGCTGAAGAGGCTGCTTTCTGAATGCAGACACTGAGTTCCTACTATAGGAATGGAGATTCATTAAAAGTTTGTTTCAAGGAGAAACCAAGATGGCAGCATAGGTAAACACCAGAAATTCCTGCCTCGCACAACCACTTGAAAAATACAACTAAAAGACAAAACAGACATCATCCAGAACCACAGGAATGCTGGCTGAGTTGAAATTCTACAACTAGAAGGAAAGAGAAAAACACACTGAGACTCAGAGGAGGTGCAGAAGTAAACTGTAGAGGTACGGAGGTGCACGCAGAAAGGGCTGGCAACTGAGCACACGGTTGTCTTTTTCAACTGGGAGGGAGTCTCAAGCTCCTGACTGCTCTGAACTCCAGTTCCGGGTGAGTCTCTCAGGACCCAGACTCATACGGGGAGAAACTGGTCTGTCTGGCATCGGTCGGAACTCGAGGGCGGCTTTCTCTCAGAGGTGCTTGCAGCGATTACCACAGGACATGGAGACACGGGGCCTCTTAGAGTTGGACTGAGGAGCAGCCATAGGTGTTTGCCCTGCCCTGTTGATTCCCTGAGACCCTGCCCCACCCAAGCTATGCGCAGAGGCTTTTGCATATGAAAGGCCTGGCCCTTTGCAATCTGAAAATTACCTAACAAACTGCAGCTGGGTCAGAGAGCCCCAGAACTTCCAAAAGAAGGCCCAAGACCCCACAGCAGCTTGCATTGCTTCACAGCTGGGCCTCATTTGGGTACTTCCAAACCCCAAACAAAGAAGAGGAATCTGCAGATCTCTCCATAGCTCATGCTGGGTAGCCTCAGGCAGAGGCTAAATTAGCACCTCCTTAGAGATCCAAGAGCCAGTGTACTCAGTGGTCAGAGTGGGACCATCCAGACTACAACTCCTCAGATCCATAAGGGACACACTCAGGGAGCAGACTCAGTGAGCACCAAAGTCCCACTGAAGCAAGTCTTGCCCCAGAAGGGTGTCTCCAGCACAGAAGTTCTCCCACTGCAGACACAGCTGATTCTCACAGCCAATTGGCCTGGAGGTCAATTCCTCCCAGTGATCCTACAACAATCAAGGCTTAACTACAACAAGACTGTGCACAAAGCTCACAAAGGGGTGCACCAAGAGTGTTTACCTCAGGTAATTGGGGAGGCTGAGCCACTGGGCCCTATAGGACACCTAGCACAGAAAGCCACTTTATCAACACAGGGAAGCATAAAGAATGCAAAGTCAAAGAAACGGGTCACAAATGACAGAAATGGAGGACAGCAAATGACTGGATATAGAGTTCAAAACCACACTTCTAAGGTTTTTCAAAAATTTTCTAGAAACCGCTGATAAATTTAGTGAGACCCTCAAGAAATCTAGTGAGACCCTTGAGGATATGAAAAGGACCAACTAGAAATTAAGCATACACTGACTGAAATAAAAGAATACTATACAGAGTTCCAACAGCAGACTAGAGGATCGCAAGAATCAAGTCAAAGATTTGAAATTAGAAGAATCAATAATCACCCAACTGGAAAAACAAAAATGTGAAGATAGTGTAAGGAGCCTCTGGGACAACTTCAAGCGTACCAACATCTGAATTATAGCGTTGCCAGAAGAAGAGAGAGAGCAAGATATTAAAAACCTATTTGAAGAAATAATGACAGAAAACTTCCCCTACCTGGTGAAAGAAATAGACTTATAAGTCCAGGAAGCACAGAGAACCCCAAACAAAAGGAATCCAAAGAGGACCACACCAAGACACATCATCATTAAAATGCCAAGAGCAAAAGACAAAGAGAGAATCTTAAAAGCAGCAAGGGGAAAAAAAGTTAGTTACCTACAAGGGAGTACCCATGGGACTGTCAGCTGATTTCTCAACAGAAACTATGCAGGCCAGAAGGGAGTGGCAAGAAATATTCAAAGTGATGAATAGCAAGAACCTACAACCAAAATTACTTTTCCCAGCAAAGCTATCATTCAGAACGGAAGGTCAGATAAAGAGCTTCACAGATAAGAAAAAGCTAAAGGAGTTCATCACCACCAAACCAGGATTATATGAAATGCTGAAAGGTATCCTTTAAGAAGAGGAAGAAGAAGAAAAAGGTAAAGATACAAATTATGAACAACAAATGCACATCTATCAACAAGTGAACCTAAAAATCAAGTAAATAAATAATCTGATGAACAGAATAAACTGGTGAATATAATAGAATCAGGGGCATAGAAAGGGAATGGACTGACTATTCTCGAGGGGTGTGGGGATGAAAGGGGTGTGGGGGCTGTGGGAAGAGACTGGACAAAAATCGTACACCTATGGATGAGGACAGTGGGGGGGGGGCGTGGTGGTAAGGGCAGAGAGTGGGGTGGGAACCAGGTGGAGGGGAGCTATAGAGGAAAGAAAGAGGAACAATGATAATAATCTGAACAATAAAGATTTAATTTAAAATTAAAAAAAGAATTAATATCTCCAGCACACACACAAAGTGCTTCAAGTGGGCAGATGCCAAAGCCAGTGCTTTGGGCTGGGAACACTGAGCCGTCACTGAGGGTTAGCAGGTGCAGAGAGGAGACGAGAGGGTGAGGGGAGAGCGCCACCTCGTCCAGGGAGGAGCAGGGAGTTGACAGCAGACATGGCCTGACGTGAGGGTGTATGGGGTGGGATGCAGGCCCTGCTCCCGCTTCCAGGTGTCTTTGCTCCGCCTCTCGGAGCCCTCAGGTGTGGGAGGCTTTCCCTGTGTGTTTGGTAAAACACACACAACACACAATTTACCATTTCACCTTATTTGCGTGTAAAATTCATGGCATTGCTGCATGCACCATCTTTATGTCACCACTGTCCAGTCCAGGTTCACCCCTAACAGGAGCTCCCCCATTAAAGAGTCACCTCCCCTCCCCCAGCCCCGCCTGTACAGCCTGTGGCCCCCTCCCCCTCGGTCAGCAGCTCAGAGGGCAAGGCCTGTGCAGACCTGGGTCTCAGTGGCAGAGCCTGGGAGTGAGGACGGGCCTGCAGCTGCTGGGCTGGCAGAGCCTGAGAACAGGGCTGGGGGAGCCACAGGCAAGGCTGGGAGAGCTAAGAGCAGAGCTAGGGGGCCCGAGGGCAGGGTCCCCAGGCTTCTGCTGTGCTGGAAGCTGCTCACCCTCAGGCACAGCCTAGCTGTCCCCCCAGGTCAGTGGGCCCCACCTTCCAGACACTGGGGGCTGCCCTTCAAGCGGGAGCTGAGGCCTGGGGACCACCTGGCTCTCCTCACATTGATCCCACACCTTGGTCCTAGGCGGGGTGGGGGTATCCCTGCTTCTGAGTCTTCCTGGCGGGTTCTGAGAGGATCTGAGCGAGGTGGCAGGGGCCGTGGGAGCACTTGCTTGGTCCCCATGTCCGGTGGCGGTGACCGCCCTCACCTTCCTGGAGGCCAGTCACCAGGAAATGGGACTGTGACCTTCCCGGACCCCGTCGCCCAGGGGCTGCTGGCTGCTGGCAAACTCTGAGGCAGTTTACAACTCACAGCAATGGGTGATACCATTTGTCCTTCTTACTGTGAATGTAGTCACTGTGTTCTCACAACCACGCTGTGATGCGACTACCACATCACAGAAACACACAGTAACCACAGACGGCTTACTATGCCTGTGTGTGTGCATGTGTCCACTATGGGCATATGTCTCTCTGTATGCATATCTGTCTGTATGTATATGCCTTGCTATGTGCCTGTCTGCCTGTGTGCATGTCTGTGTGCGTGCATGTCAATATGTGTTTTTGTGTGTGTATACACGCGACTGTCATTATGCATGTCTCAGGGGGAGGTCTGTGTGTGTGTAAATATGTGTATCACTGTGAGTGTCGCTAAGTATAAATTGTGTGTCTGTGCACAAAGGTTTATTTTAGGGGTGAGAGAGAGAGAGGGCCCCCTGAGGAGAGGCATGGAATGAACCACACAGAGGAGGTGGTCCCCTGTTCTGTGCAGGGAGCAACGTGGAGACAGAGGGACCCCAGATGCCCACATGCGGGGGTGTGACTCAACGTACCACCTGTGTGAGTGGCATAAAGACAAGGATGGCTGAGCACAGATCCAGGCCGAGCAGGGAGATGGTCAGAGGGTGCAGGGACGGGTCGTGCGAGGCCCTGTGAGCAGCGCCAGTGGGGGCCTTGGCCCTCCCGGCAGGACCCCAGCCTGTGTCTCTCAGGCTGTGGCAAGAGCTCTAGAATCCTGCGTCCACCGAGCACAGGCTATAGACTGAGCACATCATGTGCTTCAGAAAAGAGGCAACTGAGTGTGCGTGTTTCCCGATGTGACACATACACTCACTGTGGCAGCGAGGGGCATCGCTGATAACATGGCACCATTGGCTATGCTCTCAGTCATGTGGGCATCACGTGCCCTTCGTCATGGGAGATGCTGAGGACTAATGAGACGTCGTCTTCCTGGAAACATGGGGGACCATGGCCCCTAGGCCCACGGTCGGCAAACTGCGGCTCGTGAAACACATGCGGCTCTTTGGCCCCTTGAGTGTGGCTCTTCCGAAGCCTTAGGAGTACCCTAATTAAGTTAATAACAATGTACCTACCGATATAGTTTAAGTTTAAAAAGTTTGACACTCAAAAGAAATTCCAGTTGTTGTACTGTTGATGTTTGGCTCTGTTGACTAATGAGTTTGCCGACCACTAGCCTAGGCTCTCAGGTGCAGAAGACGGGCCGGTCCCCCTCCTGTGGGGGTCACTGTGGGGTGGATGCACAGGCACATTGCAGGGAGGGCAGCTCCGACCCCAGGGGACTGGGTAGGAGCCTTGGGCACAAGCGGGGAGGGACGAGGGCAGGACGATGACGATGGCTGTGCATGTGGAAAGGACAGGCTGTGTGAGGGAGGGGGGCCGTGCAGGGAAACGGGGTGGCCCCCAGGTGTCAGGAGTCAGATGGGCGGCAGTGGGGCCATGAGCCCCAAACGTTCCATGCCCTCAGCCCCGGACTTCCCTTTCTTCTCTGTGGGGACTTGGCAGCTGCCATAAAGGTCCGGATTCTGAGTGTGGGCGACACCCTGGGTGCCCTGGGCCTGCTCTCTGCCACCCACATGTGGGGAAGGAGCAGAGGTTTCCCAGGAAGGAGGCGCAGTGACAGCTCAGGGGCCCGGAGCCCACGCAGCCAGACAGGGACTGCGTCCGCCTCCCCGCGGGGAGCCGCCAGGAAGAGCTTCCCCCTGGACTGGCACAGCCAGCAGGGCCTCCGCACCCTGGGGTCTGTGCAGAGGGTGACGGACCGCAGCCTCCTGTCCTGGCCCCTGGGACAGACTGCCCTGACCACAGTGCGCGGCGGGCCTGGCAGCAGCCGCTGGAAAGGAGTCTGAGCTCTCAGGTGTGCGGCTGGCTGAGCGGGCCCCTCGGGGATGGAGGTGCGGGAGCCTGCGTGACTCATGCAGGGCCTGGGCCTGGGAGGCCTGTGCAGAGACGCGGGCCAGGCCCTGAGCCAATGTTCCCCTGTGATCCGTGCCCTCAGGCACCAGGTCACTGCCCATCGGGTCAGCATGATGCTCTGTTGTCACCACCCAAGGCCCCTCATGATGCCCCCACCCAGGGCCAGAGACTGGGATAAAACAAGACAAACAAGACGTGCAGGGCAAGTGATTTATTGAAGCAAGACGTTGAAACCTCTACATTTTCCAGGCAAGTTCAGGGCATCCTTGAAAGCAGGGGCCCTCATAGGTGGGGTTTGTGGAATCTATTCGTTGCACTTGTCCACTAGAGCCTCCTGAAACAGACACAGAGAGAGAAAGGGCCGTCAGTCCCGCTGCCCTGGAGATGCCACGGGCACAGTGTGTGCTCACAACCAAGACGCGAAGCATTGCAACCAGCACAGGCCAGCGGGGCGGCGGGCGGACAGGGTGCAGGTGGGGATTCAATGGTCCCGGTGCAGGCCCAGCAGCAGACACATCAGGGAAGAGCCTTGGTCACGGCCGGACGCAAACGCCAAGGAGACCAGGAGGGGCCTCGGGTTTCTGATGGAGCAGGAGGGGGCCGAGGGGGGCGGAGAGCCCGGGATTTGCTTTCTCTGAGTTCCAGGTCCCAGGACGGGACTGTTCACTCCAGAGTGGACTGAGAGCGGAGGGGTGGAGGGAGAGGCCGCAGGAGGATCTGCCTGCAGAGATCTGCAGCCCTAGGGGGGGACGTGCAACCTGGTGGCACACTGACATGTCCACACTGAGGCCCTGCGCGTGGGGACTCCTGCTTAAAGCCAGACCTCGTTCAGGGGTCAAGGAACTAAGACTCCCGCCCACCAATGGTAATTTCCCCCGGAGAGACAGGGAGGCGGTCAGCTCCCCCTGTGGCTGCAGAGGACAGACTGGGAGGGGACCTGCCCTCTGGCCTGATGGCTGAGGAGGGAGAGGGGGAGGGGACAGGGACTGGGCCTGGCTGTGCAAAAGCTGCCAGAGCCCCGCCTGCCTCCCTCCTCACGGGGCGGGGCCAGCTCCCTGCCTTCCCTGCCTCCCCCTGCACCCCCGCCCCATGGCATTCCCCAGGGACAGTGTCTCCTGCCTCCATTGGGCCCTGGCTGCCCCCCTCAGGACATGTGGGGAACCTGGAGCCCAGGGAGGGGCCTGCAGAGGCTGTGCAGCCTGAGGCTGGCCTAGCGGGTGTCGGGTCACCATCCACCCTTGGCCACGGGCCCCTCTCTCAGAGGTGAGCAGAGGGACCGGTGCCCCCACTTGTGCCCCCCAGAGTTGCACCCTCCTCCCGCCTGGCCATGCAGCTGAGCAGCAGCCTCTAGGCAGAAAGGAGAATAGAGTTACCACAACGTTGTTAATTTTTTTTCTGCCGGAATGGGAGATGCTATTTGTGCAATACTTCACATCCAACACAGCCTGGTAGAAGGATCTCGGTGCGTTCAACTTCAGAAGGGTCCTTGCGAAGCCTAGATTCCTGTTCATGATGAAATTACTCGCTCCTTCTTCAATAACTGGACAGACTTCTGCATTTGCTGGAGCAGAAGAGATAAAAACACATTGGATGTAGGAAAGTCACTTTCCCCCACGCCTCTGTGACCCAAGATCTAGACAGGAACCCCAGGGCCAGATGGCCTCCTCCAGCGACAATGCATCTCCCCCAAGTCCTCACTGGCGCCGGGTCACAGAGCACGCAGCAGAGCCCGGATGGAGCACAGTGACCACCCTGGTCAGTCTCCCCTTTACCAAGTACACCCAGGCCTTCCCAAGGGTCCCCTGCTGTGCCCCAGTCACTGTCCCTGGATTTCAAGGACTCAGCTTTGCCCTCAGTAGAGCCTCACCTGCCTTTGCCTGGCTTCTGGGGGAGGGAGCCGTTAGCCCTCAGTCTTCCCAGGGAAGGGTAGGGTCAGGCCCTGGCAGAGGGCAGAGGGGGACAGTAAATGCGGAGAGGAGGGAGGAACACTCCTCAGGGATGGAGGATGCCCTTGGAGGCTCAGTCTAACACTGGGATCATGTCATGGGAGGGAGAGGGCTCAGCCTTCACCACGGAAGTCTGTGAGTGTCACACCTGACGCTGAGGCCAGACCACCACTGGCTCTTTGGTTCCGCCCTGAGGACAGAACCCCCTGGAGGGGGCGCAGGCACTGGGCTGACTTTCCACCCAGTGGGTTGTGCTGAGACCTGCAGGAACCACTTCCAGGTCTGGATTCTCCATCCCCACCCAAGGCCTCTGCCAGCGCCTG
The DNA here is from genome assembly GCF_963259705.1 of Myotis daubentonii. Lineage (NCBI taxonomy): Eukaryota > Metazoa > Chordata > Mammalia > Chiroptera > Vespertilionidae > Myotis > Myotis daubentonii. The sequence continues at coordinate 83,391,075 of NC_081848.1, forward strand.
CAGCTGGGACTGTGTCCACCAGGCCTCTCCCACCTGGGAGACAGCTGCTCTGCAGGGAGGTGGAGGGTCAGGTCAGAGGTCACATGGGGAGAGAGGACAGGATTCAGAAAGTCAGATGGAAGAGACTCAAAAGGACTTGGCTCAGCCCCGAGGGTGTGAGGACCCGCCCAGCATTGCAGGCCACTGGCCACCTTCACCGGGAAAAGGGCAGTGGCGGCCCCAGCACTCCCACTGGCTCTGCAAGTCCTGGCTGGGCCCCTGGAGGAGGGGCGGGCCTGTGGGCGCCTGAGCGCCTCTGGGTCTCAGAGCCACGTGGACACTGGCCACTCTGAGCCTCAGGCGGCACTGCTTCTCTTGAATAGAGCCCTCTCCTGCTGGAACATTCTCTGAGTCTGAACCTAGGAGTCCAAGAATCTTGGGCTCACCTGGCACCTAAGAGACTCTGGAGGAGACGGCGGTGAGACCAGGGCGGCCTCGGACCACCTCCTCTCCGCCATCGCCCCAGCTTCTCTCCTGGGCGCTGGGATGCAGGGAGGAGAGGCCTGGGGAGATGCAGCCTGTGTTCCAGGCCACAGCGCTGCAGGGGCAGGACCCTGGCTCACGAGAAGGTGACTCCGTCCTGCTGCTTCTGGGACACAGACCAGGCGGCAGTGGGGCCTCCCACGGGACCGCCCACACTGGCCTGCGGGGGTTTCTGTGGAAGTTCCAGAGCCCCGGATCGGACACCCCGAGTGCTGGGCTTTGGGGGCTGGTCCACAGGGCGCGGGAAAGGTTAGATTCTGACCGTCCCCCCTCCCCATGTAAGTCACCTGGACCGGAGAAGGGCCCTTCCCGCTGATGGTGTCTGAGTGGACGTGACACTCACCGTCAGAGCAGCAAAGGGCCAGCGTGACCAGCAGCAGGGACAGGGCCAGCTTCATGGTTCCTGGCTGAGCGATCAGCTGAGCAAACCGTGAGCGCTGAGGAGCTGGACTGAGCAGCCTGGGAGCCCAGGGCTATTTGTACCCGGGGAGCCGCACTGGTCCTGCCACAGGGGACGGGCAGGTCACAAGGCCTGGCTTCCCGCCACCCTTCCTCACGGTCGGCTGGTGCCATCCATCAGCGTCACAGAGCGGGGACTTGGTCAGAGCGGGACTTGCTGGCACCGGGCACGGCTCCCTCGCCCCCGCCCGAGGCGGGAGGGGCTTCAGCTCCTTCATTGCAGGAGATGAGTGACCCTGAGTGAGCAAGCTCTCAGTGTGGTTGGGCTGCATCTTTAGGGTAAAATGGTGCCCGCTGTGCCAGGGCTGCTTAGGGCAGTGGAGGGAGTCAGTCCATGGTGTCTGCCTCCACAGAGAAAACAGTGCCAAGAGGAGGACCACCCTCCCACTGCCACCTTCCTGCTCGAGCGCCTGTGGAAAAGCCATGCCCAGAACTTCAGATCCATCAACGCCCACGTGTCCTGGTGACGCTTTCACTTGTCGGTTCACAGGTGGAATAGGAGCTGCCCAAGAATCTAACTGGCCACTCTTTAGCGCACAGAGTGATGCTCAACCACTGAGCTGCCCCGGTCAGGCTGTCGCTATTTTCTGCTCATGTTTTCTGTGAACTAAAAGCTGCTGTTAAATAAAGACTAGTAAACACAGAGGCTCTCAACTTATTGAAAACATTCTCTTCAAACTTGGTGGGGAAGCATATAAAAAGCAATCAATAAGTTGGTCATAATCCTATAAAATATAAAGCTAATATGCAAATCGTTGTCATGTCCTTGAGCCTTCCAGCCCGGGTGGCTGGACCTGAGCCTGGGCCCAGGGACCTGAGGCCAGACCACGGGACCTGTGGCTGGGCCCCAGCCCTGCAGGGATTGAAGGGGTTGGGTCTCGCACTATCTTGAGGCATGACGAATGGGCATGGACTTGACTCTGGGTCCCACGGCGTCCTCCAGATTCTGACAGTAGGGAGATTTTTGTATGCACTTTACTAATTTTCTTTCATTCCTGACACTCCTTTTATAGAGAAAGGGCAAATAGCAATCCTATCTAATAAAAGAGAAAAATGGTAATTGGCGTACGACGATACCCTTTTCATTGGCTAATCAGGGCTATATGCAAATTAACTGCCAACTATGATTGGCAGTTAACTGCCAACAAGATGGAGGTTAATTTGCATATGTAGGCACAATGCAGGGAGGCGAAAGGGAAAGCAGGAAGAAGCCCCCTGCCACTGACAGTGATCGGAAACCCAGGGGGGAGCTAAGAGCTGGGGGGCAGGGCAAAGGCGGCCCCAGGGCCGCCTTTGCCCTGCCCCCCAGCCATGATCGGAGAATCAGGCGCCTTTGCCGCCCTGGCCAGTGATAGCAGGAAGTAGGGGTGGAGCAAGCGATGGGAGCTGGGCACGGTTGAAGCTGGCAGTCCCGGGAGCTAGGGGTCCCTTGCCTGGGCCTAAAGCGGAGCCCACGATCGCGGGGCCGCTGCAGCTGCGGGTCCCCACTGCCCGAGCCGGACGCCTAGGCCAGAGGCGTTAGGCCTGGGCAGGGGCGGAGCCTGCAACCGCGGGGAGCTAGGGGTCCCCTGCCCAGGCCTGACACCTCTGCCGGAGGCCTCAGGCCTGGTCAAGGGGCCAATCCGGTGATTGGTGATCGGAGGGTGATGAGGGTCAACTCCTCTGGCCGAGGCATCAGGCCTGGGTGGGGGGCGGAGCCGGGGATTGGGGGGATATGATGGTCTCCTTGCCCAGGCCTGAAGCCTGGGTCAGAGGCGTCAGGCTTTGGCGGGGGATGGAGCCAGCGATCAGAGGGAGATGGGGGTCCCCTGCCCAGGCATGATTCCTGGGCCAGAGGCCTCAGGCCTGGGCGGGGGCCAGAGCCAGTGATCAGGGGGAGATGGGGGTCCCCTGTCCAAACCTGACACCTCTGGCGGAGGCGTCAGGTCTGGGCAAGGGGCCGATCAGGCGAACGGAGGGTGATGGGGGTCTACGCCTCTGGCTGAGGCATCAGGCCTGGGCAAGGGGCAGAGCCAGCAATCGGAGGGGTCTGGGGGTCCCCTGCCCAGGCCTGATGCCTGGGCCAGAGGCATCAGGCCTGGGCTGGGGGCAGAACCAGTGATGGGGGGAAATGAGGGTCCCCTGCCCAGGCCTGACACCTCTGTCAGAGGTGTCAGGCCTGGGCAAGGGGCCGATCCTGCGATTGGAGGGTGATGGGGGTCAACACCTGAGGGCTCCCAGTATGTGAAGGGGGCAGGCTGGGCTGAGGGACACTCCCCTCCCCACACACACCCAGTGCACGAATTTTGTGCACCGGGCCCCTAGTATTAAAATATTTCCTTTAATTAATACCCTTTTGATGTGCACAAGTTTTATGCACCAGGCCACTAGTATGTAGATAATTAAACAAACATCAGATAAATCTAAGATAATCTAGTGAGAAACACAGTGAGAACAGATGAAAGTTGATGTAGATGAATACATGATCAGCCCAAGGACAGCAATCCTCCCTGCAAACCTGTCACCGTGGACCTAACAGAAACAGTGGCCCCTTGGCGACAGGAACTGTAACAGCAACAAAAACACACTGACGTCCACACACTTGAAGCAGGCAAACCCTGAAGCATGAAATCACCAACATTTCCTCAGAGACGGGACGAGGGATCTAAGAACACCGCGCACACACCTTGCCCTGAGGGAACATTGGAGCATTTAAAGTCACTCTTCGGGTATCATTCTGCAGGTTCATTCCCCCAGATCAGAGCCTAACCGGCAGCTTCACACATTGTTGAGAACCTGGAGGCCGTTTGGGTCTCTCTTTCAAATGTGGGACGTTGCCCTCAGTGGGTTGAGAGCAAGAGCCCATCTTCAGGGCAAGACTCCCAGGGTTCAAGCTCAGCTCTGGAGCTTCCCGCTGGTGGGGTCCCCAGCAGGCTCTGACCCCTCTGCCTCAGTGTCCTCGTCTGGAAATAAGGGGACAGCACAGATGTGCGTTAGGACAAGTGGGTTCATCCAGGACAAATGGGCGGCGCCGTCCCTGGCAGCCAGCATCAGCTATTACAATTATGCACCAAAATGGACAAATGTGAGTGACAGTCGAACAGAACAGACCGCCTCATCCCAAAGGCCAATATCAGGGGATCTCACCGACTCTGCCAGGAGGAGTGTTGGTTTACCCTCCGGGCTGATGGGCGTCTGAATTTGGCTCTGGTTTTATTGGGATTTCTCTCCGTCACCACCAGCTGGTTACTTTTCAGTCACTTAATTGACCGTTAATGGTCACATCTAAACAAGGCTTATTGTGACTTTATAACCCTTCACCTTGGGTACTGGAGTCAGGGAACAGGAGGGGGCGGATGCGGACAGGGATAATGTCCCCGAGGCTGTCAGGTCTCTGCACGCCCGTCCTCAGCAGGAGGCACTGGTCACTTGCGTCCCTTGGATCCCAGGGCCCCTCCAGTGCTCAGGTTCTAACTGGTCCCCCGGTGCCTGGGGATGGAGGTGCCTCAGATATCACTTCTGGGTCATGATGTCCCCGTGGGTTGTGCTGTCTACATAGCCTCTGGAGACACCGGTTCCCATGGGCCCCTGCCCGGTCACACACATCCTGTTCCGTGTTACATGACGGAGGCACACACGTCATGTCAGACCTGCAGGCATGCACTCCACAGGTACAGCTATCGCGCCAATGAGCAGCGTCAGTGATGTGTGTGGAACTCTATGACGGTGGCCTCCCTGGCCTTGCTTTGAATGAAATTAAAGAAGGACTCTTAGCCCTGGCTGACAACTCATTCAAAGTGATTTTAATATACTTTTATTGGTCTCAGAGGGGAAGGGAGAGGGAGAGAGAAATAGAAACATCCATAAGACAGAATCATTGATCGGCTGCCTCCTGCACATCCCCCACTGGGGACTGAGCCTGCAACCTGGGCCTTTGCCCTGACCGGGAGTCAAACTGTGACCTCCTGGTTCACAGGTCGCTGCTCAACCACTGGCCAGACTAAAATAATGAGTGATAGATCCCAGGTCATTTAAGATCCATACTCTTGCCCTAGCTGGTTTGGCTCAATGGATCGAGCGTCAGCCTGCAGACTGAAGGGTCCCAGGTTCAATTCCGGCCAAGGGCACATGACTGGGTTGCAGGCTCAATCCCCAGTAGGGGGCGTGCAGGAGGCAGCCAATCAATGATTCTCTCTCATCATTGATGTTTCTATCTCCCTCTCCCTTCCTGTCTAAAATCAATAAAATATATTTTTTAAGGAAAAGATCCATACTCTTAATGGTGCATAGAATTGAGTGACATGGCTCATTCTTTTCACATCCGCACAATCATGTACAAGCATGTTTGCAGTTAGGCCCCTGAGGATGGAAGCCATGACTACAATGGCCTCTGTGTGACCAATAAATGATACCCCCATGGATAGAGAACATGGACACCAGCCCCCTCCAGCGCATTAGGAGACGCATTGATCAACAGCATTTCGCTTTTAGAAGAAGCATCAAAACCAGAAGGGTCCCTGATGGCGCCCAGATCAGCCACGTGCCTCACCTGACCAGCTCCACACGCCACGCTGCTGCCTCTGCCCCTGCCCTTGTGCCCTGAGCCCCGAGATCCAGGCCCCGAGGCTCCCGGGACATGTGTGAGCTGCTGCACAGGCCTCCCCTCCCACAGAGCGCCTGCCGCAGCCTCCTGCACCCAGCGATGCTCTGGCTTCTTGCTCTGCGCTCTGAGCTGCAGAGAGAGGCCCACGACCTGGGGGGGCGGGACCTGGGTTTCAGACATTGTCTCCTTCCTCTGGTCCTCTGACTCTTGCCAGAACTCAATCGCTCTGTGGGGCTCAGTGTCCTCTGTCCTTCCCACAGGTCAGCAATGAAACAAAGGCGCCCGGGCGGCCTGGCTCAGTGCTTGAGCATCCACCTCTGAACTGAGTGGTAGGTTCCTGAGTAACAGGCTCCATCCCCACTGTGGGGCGTGCAGGAGGCAGCCGATCAATCATTCTCATCATTGATGTTTCTCTCTCTCTCCCTCTCCCTCTCCCTGTCCCTCTCCCTGCCTCTCTGAAAGCAATAAAAGACATTTAAACAATAAAAACAAAAATGAAATCAAGGGAAAACCAGAAGTGCCCGGCTTCCTCCGGAACCTCCCATCCGGCTGTCACTGTGTGCCCTGTGCCCCGTGTGCGCTTCACGTGCTGGGAATCACGTCCAGCTGCCGTGTCACACACACCTGGGCGCCAGGCACCGTCACCCACGCGCACATGGACCTCCTCCACCTCCACCCGCCAGGGGCCTCCCGCGCCCGGCCCTGCATGTGCTGCCCAGGGTGCTGCCCCAGCCTCCACACAGCAGGGGTGTGCTCCTCACGCCACTGGCCTCAGGGATACGATGTTTGACTTTGAACTTGGAAACAACATCCACGTGACAGAAGCATTGCAGTGACCGACAAGGTAGACACACACCTGTGCGCATTCACCCGGATCCACCATGGCCTGTGGGCTCCTGTCCCCAGTGGGCAGCCTCTTTGGGGGATTCTGATGAAAAAGACTAAAGCCAAGAATCTCAACGTGGAGACAAATTACCCAACAGATATTCGTCATCTGACACATCCCATCACCACCACGCAGCGCACCCCAGTCCCTGAGCTCTGGGAAGGTCACACACACCCAGGGGCCACCGGGGAAGGGGCAAATCACAAAGAAGCACCCCAACGAGGCCAAGGCCCCTCCATGTCGCCGTACCCCGCCCTGCAGGCTGCTCGCAGAGGGGGCTCCGCATGGGCAACCTTGTCCTGGGCCGCCCCCAGGGACCCTCCTCCTCCAGCAGAATTCTCGAGCGTCAAGGACTCTCCTCCATCCTCAGCTCCTTCCAGCAGGAGCCGGGCTCCCAGGCCCAGGTGAGGCTCGGTTAGTGTCATGGGCGCTGCACCTGGGAACTGATGGGACATAAAGCAATGGCGGGGCAGGGCCGCCTCCCAGCGGGAGGGCCACATCCTCACCCTCCTCGTCACCATCCTCCGCCCCCTGTGGCCTGCTGGTCCCTCCTGTAAAAGGGAAACTTGAGGACAACTCATCACCCCACGAAGGCCCCCCACTCAGGGAGCTCTGAGTCCTCTGTCCTCACTGCTGCCCTCAGGACGGTGCACAGAAGCACAGGGTCCCGTCTTCAGCGCAGGGAGGTGCCTTCTGGCCGCACCAGCAGGTGGGACAACGTGGTGGTGAGTTTGGGGAGAACTTCCCAGGCAGGGGCCCCATTACCTGAGGGTGGTGAGCTGGACAAGGATATTGGTGAGCTGATCCCACTGTGGGGCCCTCTGCTCATTCCGCTAAAAGGTTGGTTTGTCACCTTGTGGGCAGCAAACCCCCGGGGATTGACTCTGGCTGCCAGCTGGCTGGAAAGGGAGGAACCTGGAGGGGACCCTCACTCCTGCTTCCTCTACAGGAGTTCCCCCAGCCCATGCTCGGCCCTCACTCCCCATGGTGATGTCTCAGCAGGTGCCCCACCTGCTCTCCATCCACGTGGACACACTTCAACCAGGTGTTGCCACTCTCTTTTCCCACCGCACTGGGGACTGTACGGCTTTGTTCTTCAATATCACGTTGTGGATTGGAAGACCACTTGGTGGTTTAATGTTTAATATTTGGTGGGTTTTGTGGGGGATTTCAAAGGAGGACGGGCAGGCATGAACCCCAGGTTCAGTGTATGCTGTGGACTCCGCCCAGATGATATGGATTCCCATGGGGTCGGGGGCTTTGACCTGTGGCGGCCGATGGAAGTGCGTTTATGGGGTATTTCTAAGGAAACACCACTCCCACTAACTCTCCTTTGGACATTGTTTCTGTCCTGACAGCCTTGGTCTCCGACACTGGATGGTAGTGACAGAGAGGAGGGGCCTTGGTAGCAGGGAGGTCGTTTCCGTGTCGCTTAAGGGGGAAGCGAGCCCGGCTCCCCGGGTCCAGCGTGGAACCTGTATCTGCAGCCACCACTGTGGGGCCCTGATGCCTTCCCGGGGCCGCAGGGACGGGCAGGGGGATGCTCAGCAACATCACAATTTGGGGTGCGGATCCCCCTTCCACCTGGGGCTCATGTGGACTGAGTCAGCTGGAGAGAGGCCGTTAACTTGTCTGAGTGTCAGCACCTGGAGGCGATTCTGTCTTTACAAGAAAATGACAGGAATTAAACGATCACATCTGTACAAGACCCCGCCCCGGGTCTCGGTCAGATGAGCCCCTGACAGGAGCCGTCCATGCAGACCCTGACCTTCCTCTCCAAGAAGGCACTTCTGAGTCGCCTTCCTCCCTCCCGGCTCCTCCTCCACGGCCTCCTCTTGTCCTTCCACAACACCAGGCTGGCCACCTGCTGCCCCTCCAGGCCCTGTGCCCTCCACGCTCACACCTTCCCCGGGCTCAGCGGCATTTGTGTCTCAAGCTTCTGGGGGCCCCGGTGGCCTCAGTTTCTCATCTGCTGCTCTGTGGGTGTGACACCAGAAGAGACAGCCATTAAGTCCGCTGGGCAGGGCTATGGAAAGACCTCTTTTGTCAAGAAGAGAAGAGCTGGCCCTGGCCGGGTTGGCACAGTGGATAGAGTGCCGACCAAATGGCTTCCAGTTCGATTGTGGTCAAGGGCACGTACCTGGGTTGCAGGGTCCTCACCTCGGTTGCAGGGTCCTCCCGGACCCCACCCTGGTTGGGGCTCCTGCAGGAGGCAACCAATGGATGTGTTTCTCTCACATCCATGTTTCTGTCTTTCCCTCTCTCCTCCACTCTCTCTAAAAATCAATGGGAAAATATCCTCAGGTGAGAATTAAAAATAAAGGAGAGAAGAGCTGGCCCGTCGTTTTGAAGGAGTCTAAACCCAAGTGGAACTGCCATTTGGAGTCACTCTGGCCATTGCATCCAGAGAGGAAGCCTACAGGCGCCGCCTAGTGGCGGCTGGTAGACTGCACGTGTTAAGGGAGAGCCCAGGTTCTGCATGAAACGGCGCCCCCTGGTGGGGAGGAGTCACAGTAGCGCTCAGTGTAAGGAAACTCAGGCTGCTCCCTGCTAGGTGCTAGTCCCCCTGGGGACCTGACTGGCCACTCCTTATCCCACGATCCATGTGAGAGGTCCGACATCTGGGAAATTAGAACCCACAAAGGACATAAGTGAGACTAATGGGATCATAAAGAGTTGAATTAATAATCCATGAGCAAATGCCAAAGTTATGAGCCATCCCGCACCCATAAAGAAGCCCCACAACCTCCCACTTCTGCCAATGACCGTACAGCTTGTGTGAGACTCACATGTCCCCCAAGAACAGGCAGAGCATCTACAGGAAATGGGAAGTGAGCTGCCTGACGGGGTTGGTGCGCCCCAAGGCCGCATGGACTTGAGGGTCAAGATTCTAGGCAAAGGGCAGCGACAGAGACGGGGCGCCACTCGGGACCTTCCCCTTCGGGCACCTCCTGGTCCCAGGAAGACGAGGCGCAGGGTGTTGAGAAACCAAACAGCGGGAGGCGAGAAAAGCCACTTCGAAGGCAGAGGTAACAGTGGCGGTGTCCACTGAGCGGGTTTACAGTCACACGTGTGATGAGTTAGAAGTGTAGGGAGAGCAGCCCTGACACCTGATTAGCCATCTTGTACCGGCAGCTCCTTGAAGATCCGTGGACTCTATACCCTTTGGCGTTTGCTCTTGACCGTGTCTTAGAACAGACCTGCTTCCTCTGCAGCAGGTGCAGCCACGCTTTTCAGTCCCACATTTCCTCATGGAGCAGCTGCGCTGGGCCTGGCCCCTGTGGCTCCGTTGGCTGGAGCATCGTCCTCTCCGTCTCTACAGGTGCCCAAGGGAACTTCACAATTGAGTTCCAAGCCGCTCAGACAAGACAACCACCTGGTATCTGGGTCGTTGGCAAACCTTTTAGAGGTCAGGGCTGGGTTCCCCTCTCATGCCTGCTCTTCTTTCTCCTAGACCTTCTGGAGGGAGGATGGCATCATGGAAGCCCAGAGGGAGCAGATACCATGGCTCCTGCCCAAGCAGAGTTTACCTGGCATCCACTGCTGCTCCGCAGATGAAGCTGCCCACAACCCAGACGGAGGCAGGAAGCAGCTGTGCCTCAGGCGACCTGAGCGAGACAGGGAAAGCCTCCTGAGGCAGGTAATAGGCTGGGGCCTGACAGGCAGTGGCAGGTAGGCGAGGGGATGGGCTACAGTTAGGGGTGGGCTTGGCACGCATGGATGGGTCCGTGGACACAGAGAGCCTAGATTAGGGGTGGGGAACCTTTCCTTCTGCCAAGGCCCATTTGGATACTTAGAACATCACTCACGGGCCAAACAGAATGATCAACTTTAAAATTAGCCAATAACTTGGACCAAACATTTCATTAACTCTCCCCTAATGCCTTGGCAGGGCGACCAAATGATTTCTGGGGCCTTATACAGCCTGCGGGCCAGACGTTCCCCACCCCTGGCTGAACCTGTTTCTTTCATCTTCACTCTGACCAGGTGGTGATCATTACCAACTCGATTCCTGGAACCTGGTCGGTTATTTGCACCGTAGCACTAATGGGAGGGAGAGGGTGGTGGAAATGCTGTATATCAGTGACTTTTAAGAACAAAAATGTTTTACATTTTGATTATTCTTTTCCTTCTATTGTTTCTACTTTTTTTGCCATGGGTAAGAAATCCGTCTCAAACATAAAGACACTACGATTTTGTACTGTTTTCTTCTAGGAATTGTATATTTTTAGACTAGAGGCCCGGTGCATAAAAAATTCATGTACTGGAGGGGTGTCCCTAGTTGGCCTGCCCTCTCTCACAGTCCGGGAGCCCTCAGGGGCGGGAGGCTACCTGGCAATCAGGGGAAGGCAACGACCCATCACACCTCTGCTGCTGCCACTGCCATCAGTGCAAGCCTCGGACTGCCCTGGTTACCTGAGCCTCGAGCAGCTCTGAGCGGCTGGGCAGCCGCCCTCCGAGGCTGACCTGTGCCTCGGGCCTGTCCTGGGTGGTTGGGTAGCCACCATCTGAGGCTTGCCTGCACCTCAGGCCAGCCCTGGGTGGCTGGGGGACTAGGGGCTTGGGGGACTCTGGAGGCAGGGGCGTGGAGAGGCCAGGACTGCCTGGGGTTGGGCCCGGCCTTGCTGTGCGCCTGCCACTCTGGTGGGCTGAAAGGACTGTAGCCGCCATCTTGTGGCTGTGGGCACTGCCATATTTGAGGGCGGGGCAGCAATTTGCATATTCCTTCCTTATTGGTTGTGGGTGCTGCCATCTTTGCAATGGTGTGAGGGTCAATTAGCATATCCCCTCTTTATTAGATAGGATTTTACATTTTGTCCTATGATACATCATGAGTTACATCTGATATACTGTTTGGGTTTGGAGGTTTTTTAATATAGCCAGTTTTTCCAAAACATTCTGTGGAAATGTATCCTTCCCACACTGGAGCTTACCCACCTTGGTGAAAAGCCAAGTAACCATAGATTCATAGTTCTGTTTCTGGACTCTACAGTTCTTTCCATCTATTTGTTCATCTTTACATCAATACCATACTTTCCTGACTACTATAGTTTTGTGATAAATGTTGCCATTATGGAGTACCGCCCCTCAAATTTGTTCTCATTTTTTCAAAATTGTTTTGGTTATTACAGGTCCTCTGCAGTTAAATATAAATTTTGAAACCAGGTTTTTCATAAACTTACCAAAATAAAACAAGCCTATCTGGACTTTGGTTGAGGTTGCATTGCACTAACTCCATAAATCAATTTGGAGGAACTGACATTTTAAGAATATTGTTTCCTATCCATGAACACTATGTGTACCCATGTAGGTCTTCATGAATTTCTCTCAGCAATATTTTGTAAGTTTTACTGTACAGCTTATTCCTAAGATGTTGATCATTTTAGACATTGTACATTGCACCATCTTAATTTCAATTTCTGATTGTTCAAGAATATAGAATACTAGAGACCTGGTGCGTGAAAATTCATTCACTCGGGGAGTCCTTCAGCACCCCTGTACCCTCTCACTATCCTCTCACTATCTGGGACCCCTCGGGTAGGGTCCCTAGGCCTGGCCTGAGATCAGGGCCTATTGGGGCTTTCCTTCCCCCAGCTGCAGGCAGCTGGCCCCACCCTCCACCACTGCCACTGATTGCCATCTGTGCAGCACTGCCCGCCCTCCCCTTCCACCAGTGGCCTCCCTCTACAGGCAACAGGCTGGGTGCAATGGCTTGTCTGCCTGGGCCTACCTCTTTCTTTGCTGGTGAACAGGGCCATCCCAGCAAGGGGCCAACTGCCTACCCGATCTCCCCTAACCACAATCCTGCCTACCTGATTGCCCCTAACCACTTGCCTGCCTCCCTAATCACCCCTAATCTCTGGTCTGCCTACCTGACCACTCCTGACCACTCTGCCTGACTGCCTGATTGCCCCTAACTGCTTGCTTGGGGGTGGGGCAACCCGTGAGGGGCTGTGGTGGTCTGGTCTCAGGTCATTGCGGTCGTGACGCCTCTGGCCTTTTATTATATAGGATCATTAATTTTTGTACATTTATCTTATATCCTGCAACCATGCTATACTCACTTAACCCTCTCGTAGACACTCTCAGATTTTGTACAAGTCATCTCTGAAAATAGTCTTGCACTTGATCTTAGCCAAAAGGCCAAGAAGTGATTCTTCATTTATGGTGCCTTTTCCTTTTTGCTCCACTGCACTGGCTGGAACCTCCTACAAAATGTTCAGAAGCAATGGCACTGGACATCCTTGCACTCAGCTTGTTGGGAGGAATGCATCCTTTCATCGTGATGTTTGGTAGAGGGTTTTTTTGAATGAGCTTTATCAAACCAAGGAAATTCCCTTTAAATAATAATTTGCCTAGAGCTTTTATCATCAATTAGTGAATTGTCAAACCCATCTTCAGCATCTATTAATCAAGTGGTTGTCCTCATGTATTGATATGGCAAATTGTATTAGTTGACTTTCACATGTTCAATCTATCTTATGGAGATAAACTTATTTGATTAACATGTATTATCTCTCTTAATAGATTTGACTTGCTAGCAATTTGTTTAAAATTGTTATGTTGATGTTCATAAAAAATAATTCTCTGGTTTTCATTACAATACCTTTGCCTGGTTTAGGTATCCCAACAATATTGGTTGGCCTCATGGATGGAGTGGGAAAGTATTCTTTCTTCTTCAATTTCCTGGGAGAGGTGGTGTAGAATTGGTATTATTTCTTTCTTGAATAAATGGTAACATTTACCACTAAAATGATTTAGCCTAGTATTCTTTGTGAGATTTTAAACTACAAATTTAATTTCATAAATAGGGCTATTTAGGTTTTTTTCTTTCTTCCTGAGTGAACTATGATATTTTGTACCTTCCAAGGAAGTTGTGCTCATTTCATCTACATTTAAAATGTATTGCCATAGTTGTTCCTAATATTTGTAGAGTCTGTAGTGGTTTTACCTCCATCATTCTTGGCATTGGTCACTTCTTTCTCTTTATCCTGTTCAGTCTAGACAGGTGTGTGAATTGTTCTTGAGCTTCTCAAGGAACCAGCTTTTGGTTTAAATGTTTTCTATGACATTTTTCCAGTGTCATTGATTTCTGCCCTACCTTTGTTATCTCCCTTCTTCTGCTTACACTTTTCCTAGAGGCCCGGTCACCAATTCATGCACAGGTGGGTCCTGACGGGGGGGGAGGGAACGCTGGAGGTTTGCGGGCCAGCCCTGCCCCTGATCGGGGTGTGGGTGGCTGACCCATGGCGAGTCCAGCAGTGGGAGGATGGGTGGAGGGACCCCACAGACACTGACTCTGTTAGCACCTTGACCTTGGAGTTCCCAGTATCAGTAAATGTTTGCTTCAGCCACCTGGTCTATGCACCTCCTTAGGTAGCCTGAGCGTACTGGACAGTATGTACAGTCTGTATCCACTCGGAACTCTGTGTTTATCACGCTTAGACATGTCAAAATATAGAGTTTTCATCTGAGGTTCCATTTGCCGTCAACTCAGCGACTTTCAAACGCAGGGCCTTCAGGGCTCCATCACAATGTCCACGCCAACTGTGAAGGGACAGACGCCTCTGCAAATGGCCAGGGTCAAGCAGGAGCAACGGACACTTCCTGAAGGCCTCTGAGCCCCAGGACTGCATGGCCCAGGAGTTCTCACTAAAGAACTGTGTGCATGTGAGTGTGTGCGCACGTGTGTGTATATGTGCATGTGCATGTGGGTGTGAGTGTGTGTGTCTGTATGTGAGTGAGTGTGTGCATTTGTGTGTATATGTGCATGTGTGTGTGAGTGTGTGTGTCTGTATGTGAGTGAGTGTGTGCATGTGTGTGTATATGTGCATGTGTGTGTGTGGGGGGGGTGTGTGTGTGTTGGGTAAGCTATAAGCTGTGGGTGTGGGGAAGGGTCCTTTGCCTGGGCCTAGTGGTGTCAGGCCCTGGGGGTTGTTCTGGAGAAGCGGGAGGGCGTTCCTGCCAGGATGCTGCCCTGCTTTGCCCGAGTCCCCTCCCTCACTGCTCTGCTCCCTCCCCGCACCTCGGGTCAGGGAGAGAGAGCACCAGAGGGGAGCCTGACCCTGGGGACAGGGTGCATTGTGGCCTTGAGGACATGGGTGTGTCCTAGAGCCTGGGCGCCTCAGCTTGGCCCAGAGGTCCCCTGTGGGGGGGGCGGGGGGGGGAGAGGACACTTTCCCAGAGACAGGGTCCTATTAGGCTTTGGATAGTCAGCGGCAAAACACCCTGCAGACCCTGCATCTCATCAACGAGTTCTGTACAGAAGGCCCCTGTCCGCGCTGTGAGCAGCACAGTGTGAGGGGCGTCTCCTGAAGTCCCCATTTGGTCAGTAACCAGAGAGCCTTGGTGTTGCAGGCGCTTTATTGGAATGAGCATGTGGGGGAGGTTTCAACAATTGTCTTGCAGTTTCAGGATCAAAAGGCACAGAGGAGAGCTACGCTGTGGGTTCTGCCATGAGAGTCGCTGTCGGGCCATTCTGTCGTCGGAGGAAAGGTCATGTGGGTCAGTAGGAGGCACACTGCCTGCTGTCGAATATGGCGTCCTGGAAACAGACAGAGAAGCACTCACACCCCCTCTCCCACAGAGGCCGTCCTGGAGCCCAGACGTGGCCTCTCCTTGTTTCCCGGCTGTGTCCGCACCCACGGAGAGAAGCGGGCGGGGTTCAGCCAGAATTCTCTCCTTGTCTGTCGCTCAGGAGGCCCGTCCTGATGCCAAGGACACGCGGCTTCCAGACCCGGTCCCGCCGGGGCCCTGGGAGCCTTTCCCTGTGCGTTTCCTCTGCTGTGAAAGAGGCCTCCCCTGCACCCGCTGTGCTGCCCCTTCTCCGTGTCTCAGCCCAGCAGGAGCCCGAGTGCATCTGTGGGGCCACGGGACTCCCCCTGAGCCTGCCACGTGCCTGTGGCCACAGAACTGAGGAGACGCCCCATCGAGGGGTTTGTCTAACCTCCGTTTGCAAAGAGAAAGGCCGTCACCTGCCATGAAGGGGCTGCGCATGGCTTCAGGTGTGATTGTGGTCAATGCCTGTCCCGTAAATAGGACCCTGTCACCCTTTTCAATGGACAGGTTAGTCGTGTTAAGGTCCCAACCTCCAGGGCCTCCTCCTGTTGCTCACCTGCAGCCCCGGGCCCTGAACATCTCCCCCTCCCCGACCCTCCGCTGGAAGCCACACTCTGCCTGTTCCTCAGAGACTGGCCCTGCACACGTCACACAACATGTGTCCTTTCCTGACGGCTTATTTTTATCATGGTTCCTGCAGATTCCCCAGCTTGTCAGACACCTGTGTCAGAAAGCTCCTAGTTATGCAGATGTTTATGTCTCTGCTGGGGCAATATTTCCCTATTGCTGCCTGGACTGTTTGCAATGGGCCGTTTGGGTAGGGAATGAATACCAGGAAAGTCTGAACCATACTGTTCTAAATAGAAAGAAGGTCTCCTTGCTTATACTGACCTTTGTTTTCAACACTTCCACCACCCATGGCGGGTTCATAGCCAAGGTGTCCACCTGTCACTCATGGGGCCTTCCTTCATGCCCAGGACGTTCAACCACTTATTCTAGCAAACATGGGTGCTCCAAAGGGCACTGGGAATCACTTTCCTGAGAGGCGGGATCTGCCTGACATGTAGCTGTCTGCTCTCTTTAGGAAATTCTGTAAAACGCTTTCCTATTTGTGTTGATCACTCATCAACATGAGGGTCCCCTTGAGAATCAGATGTTCTGGGGCTGAGGGGTAGGCAAGCCTTTGCCCATACACTCTCCTCCCTCGGGGCCTTTCTCCTGTGTCACTCACTAAAGACTCCACCACGTGAGCAGGCATACCAGCCCCGGCCCCTGGCATGGCTTTCTGGATGTCAGCACCCACGTTCACTGAGGTTACGTGAAGGATGACCAACACTTGCTGTTAAGAAGTTAGTAGCAAACTGAGGGCCCGCGTGTCCCTGGCCAGTGCTTCAAGGGCAGGTAGGAAGAAACCAACATTACCATCATCACTTTCATATTGCTCAGGGTTCTGTTACTCTGGTCGAGAAAGCACTGCTTTAATTCCCCGAGAAGATGTTCTGTGGTATCACCCGGTATGAACTCTTCAAGACTTTTGGTGAATTCAGCCTTCGTCACTGAAGGATCAGTGGCATCATAGATCACTTCCTCCAACCTTTGGCAGCCAGACCCTGGGAAGGAAGCACACAAAGCCAGGCTCAGTTCCAGAGGACCAGCTCCTTGCTGGGCGTAACCATGACGATTGTCATCTTCTTACCTCCCAGTGGAGACAGACATTCAGAGAGATTATGGGCAATGGTCCGAGTCCTCAATTCTGGGAGAGCAAACTCAGGGTCTTGGATTTTCTCTGAGCAGCAAGACATCTGCCTCCGTGTCCCCCCTCCCGCACACAACACCCCCCAGCTCCCTGGCTTCCACAGCCCACAGAGCCAAACATGATGGAGCCATGAGGAATGAAGACACCAGAGAAAGGAGGGGCTCTGGCCTGAGGCTTGGGGAGCAGGAGGTCTGCCACAGGGGCCCTGACACCAACCTCCCCCAAGGCCTGGCCCTGGCAGCACTCACCGGCATAGCAGGAAAGGGCGAGGGCGCTCAGCATGAGGACCACCACCAGCTTCATGGCTAAGGCGCTGCTGTTGGCTGGTCACTGGACGTGGCAGGGAAGAAGGATCACTTTGCAGGTGAGAGCCCAGACTCCTCCTTTTATTCTCCTGGCGGCCACTTAATCCCTCCCACAGATGATGGAATGAGTCACGGGATGAACCTGGCATTGGGCCCAGAAAAGACAGGAGAATCATCTAGAACCCAGCCCGCCTGTGGTCTGTTTGTAGAAGCCAAGGAAACAGAGCTTTAAAAAGATTTGAGAATTTTCAGAACTGCAATCATGGTAATGACATTAGATGAAATTCATGCTGAAGTGCTTGTGAAATAAGAAGGTAAATTACAGCACTGTGAGTCTGTGTTGTCATTCCTGTGTTTTTATTATTGTGGTTCTCATTACCTCTTCCTCCCCCTCCAGCTCATCCTACCCTTCCACGTGCCTCCTCCCCTCCCCTTCTCCCTGCACCCCCCTTACTCCTCTTTTTCTCTTCTGCTTCTGCCAAGTACAGAGATCTTCACATCCTCTTTCTGTGCCTCCTCCTTCACCAGTCACCTGGGCTGGGGGCCATACCACCCAGCGCCTGTGGAGGGCAGGCTTTCCTTGCCCATAGACTGAGGCAGCTGCCTTCTGTTGGACAATAGCAATAGCTTCTCACCTTGGTTGAAGGTTGTTTGTATAAAGACTATTTCATTAGTTAAGACAATTTTATAAATTTAGTTATAAATGTAGAGTTACATTTTGTTCAGTTTTGTTAGCTTGAGGGCTTTTCTTCCACTGATTCAGTAGGTGATGTGAGAAGTAGAATTACTGATGCTTAAGGGAGGCAGTGCTGGATGCCGCAATGATATCTGGGCGCGTGCAGATGTGGACTTGCATCTTGGATGCCACCGCTACCCATGAAGTGTCCTGGGCTAAGATAGTGCTGGTTGTCCTGAGATTCCTTTCCTTCGTTTCTACAACGAGCATAAATGACACCAAGGCTGCTTTTGTAAGAATTCCAGGCACTCCATGTAGAAGCCTGGCACAGGGCTTAGAAAGGGTAATCATGCCTAATGCCTATGTTTCATCTACACATTCATGCATCCATCCATTCATACATACATGCATAAATAAATACATACATCCTTTCATCCACTCATCCATCCTCCCAACCATCCATCCAAACATCCATACATCCATCCATCCACCCATCCATCCTCCCAACCATCCATCCAAACATCCATCCATCCATCCATCCATCCATCCATCCATCCATCCACCCATCCATCCTCCCAACCATCCATCCATCCATCCACTCATGCATCCATCCATCCATCCATCCACTCATCCATTCATCCATCCATCCATCCATACATACATACATACATACATACATACATACATCCATTCATCCATCCATCCATCCATCCATCCATCCATCCATCCATCCATCCACCCATCCATCCATCCATCCATCCATCCATCCACTCATCCACGCATCCATTCATCCATCCATCCATCCATCCATCCATCCATCCATCCATCCATCCATCTACTCATCCATTCATCCATTACTGTATCTATTCATGGTCTTAACAACCAGGATTCTCCTAAGACTGGGCCCTGTGCTTCATGTCACAGATTCAGCCACAGGAACAAGTTAAAGCAGAACCTTGCACCTGTGCAGCTTACCTCTAACTGGAAGGCCACAAACAAGCCTGCATTTGAATATGAAATAAAGGAAAGTGATTGTGTCGTGAACAACAGAAATCCACTAGGGCAGCCTCCTGTGAGGAGGTCCAGCCGGGGGTCCCACCAGGACTCCTCAGGTTGTGTGACTTTTCCTGCATCAGTGAACAGTGAATCCAAGGGACCTTCAGCTTAGGAGTGCTCTAGGAGAGGCAACAGCATGTACAGAGGCCCTGAGTGCAGATGGCACTCGGCAAGGGAAGGGAAGCATGGAGAGTGTGCCTCTTGGTGTCAGACAGGGCAGCCCACCTCATAAGATAGAAAACACGCGTCAGTTTAAGCAGTGACTGTATGCAGAAAGAACACAGCCAACGTGGCTTAGAGTAAAGAAAGAAATGGATGAGAGAGCCTGAGAGATGAGCCAAAAGTTAATGACCCGTGAATGCACTGTCCTCCGTGTGGATGATTTGGGACACATTTCTTTCCATCATTCAGCTGCATCCTACGTTTCCAAGCACAATATTGGTTTAGGAAGAAGCTAGGGATAAAGAAGGTTGTGTTCTTATGTGCGCACCTTCTCCCAGTTGACCATTGTTGGCCATCATTCCAAAGGCACCTGAATGACATTCATGATGGAATGAGAGACTTTCTCCTTGAACAGGACTCAGTGAGGACTCTGCTGGTGTCCCCGTGGTTAGGGACCGGCCCTGTTGTCGGCTGGACATTGGGCCCTCAGAGCGAAAGCAACCCCATGTCATGTACAATAAAGGCTGTGTTTCTTTACTTCCATGTTTTCCCCAGAGCCCACAATGACCATTCTCAGGTGCATCATAGAGCTATAACTCGGCTCCCAAGAGACTCATTAAAAAGAAGTGTTCACAAGCAGAAATAGATCAAGCCAAAGGTCTGAATGCTTGTACTGCTGGCCTGATGGTTTCCGCTCCCAAAGGTCCTTTGACTCAGGTCCCCAAATTAAGTTCAAAAACTGGACCATTGAAGTAAACTTTGGTTTCAGTGTTGGAGTGACATCTCCGGGGCATCTGCAATAACAGACCCTGCTGTAGAGGTGAGCTCCTCAGTCAGAAGTGAGACATAAATGTGCGGTTAGAATGATATCTGACCGGTACTCAGGCTCAACCAAGACCTAAGATACACTCACACTAATATTCTCTATTTGAGGTCTTGTCGTACTCAGTAAAAGTAATAACATTCAGTGAGAGCTATTGTTATTCTCAGTGATTCACTGAAAATAAAATCGATACAAGGATCTTTAGGGTATATGATCCTTGAATTTTTCATTCATTGTAAGGTAGTTGAAGAAATTAGCTCTACAGTATTTGGACACAAGAAACTTTCTACTTTACTTCTCACTGATTCTGTAAATCTGGCTCTGCCCTCACTTCCAGGGCTGTTGAGACACTAGCCTCCAGGATGTTCTTGGAGGTGAACCTCTTCTTCCTTAAGGTCATGCCAACATCTAGAGTTGGTTGGGAGGTACTTTCCCAGAACGAATTTTAGGACAGGCTCTGTTCTTTGAGACATCTTTATTTTTTTAAAAAATATATCTTATTGAATTTTTACAGAGAGGAAGGTAGAGGAATAGAGAAGAGAGAAACATCGATGAGAGAGAAACATCAATCAGCTGCCTCCTGCACACCACCTACTGGGGATGTGCCCACAACCTACGTCCATGCCCTTCACCAGAATCAAACCTGGGACCCTTGAGTCCGCAGGCCGACGCTCTATCCACTGAGCCAAACCAGTCATGGCTCTTAGAGACAT
Organism: Myotis daubentonii; assembly: GCF_963259705.1. Lineage (NCBI taxonomy): Eukaryota > Metazoa > Chordata > Mammalia > Chiroptera > Vespertilionidae > Myotis > Myotis daubentonii. The sequence continues at coordinate 83,411,574 of NC_081848.1, forward strand.
CTTGATGGCAGTGAGATGTTTGTTGATCTTGTTGTCCAGGCCAAGCAGGCGCCGCCTGTGCCTATAGCCAAGCCGGCTGTGGGGTGTCACAGCGGGGTCTCTTTGTACAGTGGGAAGAGATCTAGACTTGTTGTGAGGCCTGAATTAGGTACAGCCTGTAACTCCACAGAGTAGGTGCTATCTACACATCAGCAGCCAGCAATCCTATTTAAGAAATGAGTAATATGCAAATTAACCATCAGTCCAGGACAAAGATGGCGGTGCCCATAGTGGCTGGTGTTGGACGCTGGTGGCATTGCCCTGGCAATTCGAGCCCATCATCCGACTCAGCTGCATGGAGGGAGGGGTGGGGAGGGACCTGGGGCCGGAGTCTGCAGCAAGAAACACAGGGCTCGCAGAGTCCGCCTCCACAGATGCCCAGTGTCCGTGCCCCTGCCTGGCGGAGGGAGGGGAGGAGAAAGGCCTCGGGCCAGATTCGCACCCCAGATGCACAGAGGGAGGGGAGGGCAGGGGCCTTGGGCCAGAGTCCAAGGCTTGGGAAGCTGGCATCGTTGCAGGCCAGGCTGAGGGACTACCCCCCACCCCCCATGCACAAATTTCGTGCATCAGGCCTCTAGTTAATTTATAAACCTGAGAAGGCTGTTTTATTAAATCCTGGTGGCCTACAAGGACCACTACAGACCGTGGAACTTTCTGCTGCACTCCATCCTCTAAGACATCCAGAGATAATCATGTTCAGATACGAGGGAAAAGGTCAAAGTTGAAAATTAAGCACTATATTTTGATCCATTCTTACCTGATATTTTTCTGACTCCTTGAAAGAGTTTCATTGAGATCTAGTTTATGCAGATCTTCTCTTTGAACATAGTCTACATAACGTTGGTCTATTAACCTTCTCAATAGCCAGCTGCTGCCTGTGTTACTTACTTCCAGGTTCAGTAAAACATGAGTGGCCAGTAATGGTACATCACTTACTCCCTGCGGAGCACTGGTGACCACTTCTCTTTGTCTTCACAACAGCAGCCCAGTGAGTAGAGTGATGATGAAAACAGTGTCCAAACGGGGGCACTTCTGACGGGAGAAGAGGTCACTGAATGGGGGGATGCCAGGGCAGCAGCACAGACCAGGGTCCTCCTGAGCAACTGAGGTGAGTGGTCTCCCTCCCATGAGGTAGGGCTACCATTTCCCCCAGCTGCACACAGTGGGACAACAGAGGTCAAGTCCCTTGACCAAGGGCACGCAGGTAGTGGGGGAAGGGTGGCAGAGCCAGGTAAGGATGCAGGTGTCCTGATATCAGAGACAGGCCTCCTTCGTGTGACTCTTATGGCCCCTCACGTTATGACTCAGATGGAGTCCTGTGCCCTGGAATTGCCCAACTGCCCTGTGTGGGCTCCAGGTAGATGTCTGAGCAGGCCCCACAGTTTTCTCCTCGTGGCCTTGGCTCCAGGTGAAGTCTCCTCCACCGTCCTTGCCTGAGTCCCTTCAGCTGGAAACTCTTTATTTATTCCCGATGCCACAGCACAGACAGCCCATTTCTTGTTTTGGACGGTGGCCTTGAATCTCTAGGGATCCCCTTCCCAAGACCCCGTGGCTTCCGGGTGCACCTTTCTCCAGGTGACCAGGACCTGATGCCATGGCCCTTTCCTCCACGTTGAGCCCCTGGAGGTCATGCCCTGCGCTTTTCTGGTTTTTGAGTGACAACAGTGATACAGTAGGTGTCTAATGAGGTGTGTAACTTCCTTAAGGAACAGGATTTACAATTCTAGAAAGAATTCTCTGACTACATAACATGTTTACTTATTGGGTCCATTTAGAAGGAGACGTGCATTTTTTAACTAGAAACTCTAATAAAGGCAAGGCTCCAACCCTACACTAAACCCAGGCATCAGCCTGACATCCTGGTGCTAACACCGAGTTCTTTGTGTTTCCGGAGAGAACTGTGGCATCACCATAGGTAAGACCAGGTCAGGAGAGCAAGAAGTTGGAGCTCTGACATCCAGGCCCTGGGCCACCTCTGTCCTCCTGTTCCCAATCAGTAAACATTAGCTTGATCCCATGGAACCCGGATCCATCTAATGCCTGGCGACAGGGACCCGGATCTGGAAGCCGATTCAGGATCAGGTGTTGCCTCCAGCCAGTTCTCCTTCACGAATACCCTGAGCTTTACATAAGGTGATGTTTCCACAAATCGTGTGGTTAAATATCTAATCCCCACACACTTGTGACAGCCCACAGGGCCCATTTGATTGCTCCACCGTTATCTTCTCATTCTGTTACTAATTCTCGCTGCAGCTCATGTGGAATTTCCTGTAAACCATGGGCCTCCAGTGTGGGAACCCCTGGCCCTTAGGGGCATGGCAAGGGGATTCTGAGAGGTCTAAGGATACTTCTTTCCAATGCCTCTTTCCTGGGGATGATCTTCCCTCTCCTTGCGCCCACCCCTGAGGACATTTGTCCGGGCCCAGAGATGTCTTTGTGTCCCCACAGGTGGGTGGTGTGTCACTGACATCTAATAGGTGAGACCGGGTTGTTGCTAAATGGTTCGCAGTGCTCAGGGCATCCACCCAGAAGAGAACTCTTCTACATCCAGTGGCACCAGAGTCCTGGCTGAGACACCCAGCGATGGAGAAATCTCTGGAAGCCTTGTCGCTGGTGGAGTGTGAGGTGACCTCACATTCAGTGGACAGTGAGTGGAGCCTCAGTGCAGACCTAGGCCGACAGGTTGGGGCCCGTGTGTTCTCCAGCTCGGAGCTCAGCTCCAAGGTGGTGACTTCGCCTGGCTTGTCCTCACTCCTGGAGGACCTCACGTTCTCCTGTCTGTCATCCTCATGGACTTTGTCCTTCAAGGTCCAACTCAGTCCTCACCTCCTCACAGAGCTTCTCTTCCTGGAGAATGCAAGCTCATAAGGCCTGGTCTCCCTTGAATGTCTATAGGCCTTTAATTTCTATGCTACAATGTCATGCTAGTGATACACCTCATATCTCCCTTCTCTGCCCTGTCTTAGGACTTGTCATTTAACATGCTAAGGCAGTGGTTCTCAACCTTCCTAATGCCGCGACCCTTTCATACAGTTCCTCATGTTGTGGTGACCCCCAACCATAAAATTATTTTTGTTGCTTCTTCATAACTGTCATGTTGCTACTGTTATGAATCATAATGTAAATATCTGATATGCAGGATGTATTTTCATTGTTACAAATTGAACATAATTAAAGCATAATGATTAATCACAAAAACAATATGTAATTATATATGTGTTTTCCGACGGGCTCAGGCGACCACTGTGAAAGGGTAGTTCGACCCCCAAAGGGTCACGACCCACAGGTTGAGAACCTCTGTTCCAATGGATTCCTTAAGGAAATCAATAAATCCTTTCAATAAAAGACATCACGTTTCTCCTAAGTTTGGTTCAGTGTAGAAGCCAAGTTGCCTGAAATGAGTTGCAGCATTCACTGGCATTGCTGCATGCACCATCTTTATGTCACCACTGTCCCCTCCAGGTTCAGCCCAAACTGGGGCTCCCCATTAAACAGTCACCTCTCCTCCCCCACCCAGCCCCGCCCCTGCAGCCTGTGGCCCCCTCCCCCTCGGTCAGCAGCTCAGGAGCAAAGGCCTGTGCAGACCTAGGTCTCAGTGGCAGAGCCTGGGAATGAGGATGGGCCGTCAGCTGCCAGGCTGGCAGGGCTGGGGAGCCTGAGGACAGGCCTGAGGGCCCAAGGGCAGGGCTGGGGGGAGGGGGCGGGGAGGGCAGGGTCCAGGGACTCCTGCTGTGCTGAAAGCTGCTCACCCTCAGGCACAGCCTTGCGAACCCTACCTCAGCGGGCCCTGCCATGTAGGCTGTGGGGGCCGCTCTGCAGGCGGGGGAGCTGGTGCCCCGGAGACCACCTGGGCTCTCCCTGCAGAGATCCCACACCTTAGCCCTGGGCAGGGCGGTGGCATCCCTGCTATTGAGTCTTCCCTGCTGGTGCTGACAGGACCTGAGCCAGGCTGCAGGGGCCGTGGGAGCACTTGCTTCGTCCCCATGTCCAGTGGCGGTGATGGCCCTCACCTTCCTGGAGACCAGTCACCGGGAAATGGGAGGCAGGACTGTGACCTTCCTGGACCCCATTCGCCCAGGGGCTGCTGGCTGCTGGCAAACTCTGAGGCAGTTTACAACTCACAGAAATGGTGATACCACTTGTTCTTCTTACTGTGAATGTAGTCACTGTGTTCTCACAACCATGCTGTGATGCGACTACCACATCACAGAAAGACACAGTGACCACAGATGGCTCACTATGCCTGGGTGTGTGCCTGTGCCTGTGAGCATGTCTGCCTGTGTGCATGTCTGCCTGTGTGCATGTCTGTTTGTGTGAGTGTGTGTGTATGTGTGTGCGCACACACACACAAGGGCGCGCGCACACACACACACACGAGTCTTGTTACCCATGTCTTAGGGGGAAGTCTGTGTGTGTGTGTAAATATGTGTATCTCTGTGAGTGTCGCTCAATGTAATTGTGTGTCTGTGTACAAAGGTTTATTTTCGGGGTGAGAGTGAGAGAGGGCCGCCAGAGAGGAGATGTGGAAAGGGCTTGACCAAGGAGATGGTCACTTGTCCTGTGCAGGGAGCAGTGTGGAGGCAGAGGGACCCCGACATGTCCACGTGCAGGGATGTGACCCAACATACTGCCTGCATGAGTGGCATATAGATCTGAGCACAGATCCAGGCTGAGCAGGGAGATGATCAGAGGGTGAACGGATGGGTCATGCTGTTGCAAAAGACCAGAGAAAAAACAAGCCACGCTTAGAGAAAGGGAGTTCTATTTTATTATTCAGTTCTGTGCAGGCCCAGAGAAAAATGTGTCTTTCAAATTCTGGGCCTGCAAACATGGAGGAAACTCTCTTTATTTATACTTTTTCCAGTCCTTTGTCTCCCAAATTTGGAATGAGACTTCCGGGCCTTCTGAGAAAGAAGGCCTGCATGCTGGGAAGGGGCCATGACACCACATCTCAAGGCCTGGCCAGGTGTCACCACTGACAACTCTGTCTGGGGCATAGTTTATGGCCTCTCAGGAATGGGAGTAGTCTTATTTTCCTTATTATTTAAGCAAGCAAGCATTTACAGAAGCCAAAATAGCAGGGTTAAAATTTCAAACGGCAGTTTTTATATAAGAGGGATGGGTCATTCCCTACTGGTTTTATGTACATGAGTCAAATCATTGACTCTTTTGGGTCATTGTTGGGAGGGAGTTGTATTGACCCCTGAGGACTACAAGCTTAACAGAATTAATTCTTTGCCGAAAAAAGTCAGTGGGCCTGTTTCTAAGATAAGGGCCTGTAATGAGGGCAGGAGTGATCTTTAGAGGGTCCGAAGAGTCCTGGGCTCTCTATTTTGCCTGGGCTGCCTTAAGCCGGGCGTGATGAAGCCACATCAGGATCCTGTTGACCTTGACGGTCGTGGGGGTGGTCCTTTCCTGGTAGGAGTCAGTCCTTGGGTGGCAAACGTCTTTTCCCAAATAGAGTCAGCAGGTTGGGAGGGATGAACCGGATCAGAAGTTGGTATAGGCAGAGCATCTCGAACATGCTTCCGGACTGCTTTCTGGGTGGACTGTAAAGCCTGTAAGAAATTGAGTAAAGATTGGTTATGGATTTCAGCTTTTCTAGATTGGGTTTCTGTGTAAGCTGGTGAGGTGAGTAAGTCAGGGTCTGGAAGAGTCACTAGAATCTCTAGAGGCCCCATTGGTTTTAGGGCAGCCTCCTGAGCGGCTTTATCTACAGCCTAGTTCCCTCTTGCTTCTGGGGACCCCTTGTCTTACTTACATAGAGGTGGAAAGACTTAGTTACATCTGGCAGTGCCAGTTGGCCCATCGTCCTTGCTCTGCTCATGTCTGTCTAACTGCCTCCTATATTACCTCAAGGATCCTGGCTCTGAATTCTTCCAGGGATAATGGATGTTGGTTTTCTTCTGTAATTACTTCCTGCTGAGGTGGGTCAGAGGTTGCTCTCAGAGCCAAGAGATCCTTGTTGTCTGTCAGAGGGACTATGAGGCCTGGGCCCAGAAGGAGGTGGGCTTGTGACCTGGCAGAGACAAACTGCAACAAATGGTCTGGTGGAAGGGAAAGAAAACATTTCAGTTTTAATAACCTTTATTGAAATAGAGTTTTTCCTCCTTAAAAGTATCCCTCTGTTTATTAAAAGACTAATTTATTTACTGTATTTAATTTGACCTGATTGTTTGCATAAACACAACAAGAATGGTAACTGACTACCTTTGCCGGAATTTCATGATTGAATCTTAATGTGCCCCGTAGGGCCAGGAAGCCAAGCCATCCAGCTGCCATCAGGCCTGCCTGCAGTATCTGCTGAGTTAGGTGAATTCCTCACCTGCAATGGCTCTACCCAGGCCCATTGTCCTTGCGTTAAGGCCCTTCTCAGCAGCCCTACTACTCGTCATGGCCCAGAGTGTGTGGGGGTTCTGAAGGGACGCAGAGGCACCTTTATTGCTCCCCTTCTACTCTGTCCAACCGCCGGTGATGGTAGGGCATGGGCCTGATACTCCAGCACCAGCTATTTTCAGGGCTACCAAGCAGGATACCAGGCTTTCTCCATGGCACTCTTATTGGCTTCAAGTCTTCAGAGTTCAGACAGGGCTCTTTAATACATGGTACTCCAGGCAAAGTTTTCGGTCAATAAAACCACTATTGGAAACCGGCCTTATTGAATTTATGCAAAGAAATGTATTGCCATGATTTATTAAGCATTGCCAAATTTCAGAGGAATGGTATAAGGAGAAAAATATACTGACCTGCTTTAAGATCTTCTGACTTTCTTTGCCAGTTCTTTTTATGGACTCTCTAGAGTTATAACAAAACAGCAACTGTTGGATTTCTTTTATCAGTCCCCCTGAAGGACTTTGGCATAACTATTTACCCTCTGTTTAGGGAGGCAGAATGTCAATTATTGACTCTTCCTGGCTTACTGGCCTGTAATTTTGATTAATTTCCTCTTAACATTTCTTTTCTCCTTCTTTACATACCCAACCTTTATAAATTTTACACATCTAAATTAGCCTTTAAACCTTGTTTCTATGTCCTTTAAAAATGCATAACCATGCCTCAGACCTTCTACTCAGTAATTCCATATTCTTAGAAACATCAATCCTTTAATGATTACTAAAAAGTAAACAGCCAGTATTTCTTAGATTATTAAGAGCAGGTAAATTAAAATTTGTCTAGTAAAAACTGCTATATTTTTCCTATGTAAGTTCAGGTATATTGCATTGGTCTGATTTAGTATTGGAAGGGTTAAAGAGAACAAAATGTAGCAGAGAAAATCTTGTGCTTAGTAGCAGCTTGCAGCCTTGAGTCCAGCATAGTTCAGACAAGTAAAAATCAACAAAAACCTATCTCTCCCTGCTCTCCCTGCCGACAACCCCCCCTTTTCTGCATTAATTATTTACTCTGAGCTGCTCTCCCTCCTAGATTTTGCCTTCTTTACTCTAAGCCCCAGAGGCTCAAATCCTTGTCCTCCTTTACCACTTGTGATCTCTCTGACCATCCCCCTATCCCCCAGCCTCGGGCTCCTCCATATCAGCAGGCTGAGAGCCTATCACCCTATCTAGCGAATCCCACCATCACCCCATCTCACACCGGCTTCCCAGCAGTTTTCAGCTCTCTTCCTCCCCAATCAGAGCAGATGCTGTCCCCAACAGAGATCCACTGTGCACCTATCAGGAAGGGCAGGCAGGTCACAGGTCTTGTGACCACATGATAAAAATCCGGCAGTCCCACTCCCTCACCCTACACAGGCCATGAGAAAATGTACTAATCTTAACCCAATAAGCCTTTGTTTAAACTTCTCTGGGTTGCAACCTTCACAAATTTTATACCTTTAATTAACCTTAGACTTCTGAAATCTTAACCTAACACAGCCAAATTACACATCAGGGAAAATGAATTAAAAGTTCTCTACCGTCTTCCTCCTATAGTGGGTTTTGCCCTATCTTTAAACAAATTGAACAACAGAAAGAGAAAACAAATACTCTCATGTGTACAGCCAGACGGCACAAAGTAGCATTCTCTTCACACAGACTCTCACACTTACATTCATACACCAGATACTCTGAGTTTGTACTTCTATCAGATGTTTACTCAGAGTTTAAACAGTCCACCTGATTTCTGATTAATTTGCCTGAGGAAGTCGCATGACCTCCAGGGAGGTGATCAAGCCCCCCTTCAACTCACTGGGAGTGGGCTTGACTGATAGGGCCCTACCTTACAGTTTCTGTTGACAGGTCCAGAAGTGTCCGTCCACGCTCTCCAGATGCCGGCCGGGTCCTGGGCTGAGGTCCGGGAGTGCCCAGAGTACCCAGTTCAATTCTGCTCAATCAGCAGAGTGGCGCCTCCCGGAGGTCTGTCTGGCTCCCCTGGACCCCAAACCCGGTCCACTCACTGGAGGCCAAAAGGCCAGCATGTTTGGCCTTCTTCTCGGTCAGGGAACCCTTAATGTTCCAGAAGACCTGAGAAAAACCAGCCACGCTTAGAGAAAGGGAGTTACGTTTTATTATTCAATTCTGTGCAGGCCCGAAAAAACAAAAAATGTCTTTCAAATTCTAGGCCTCCCAACATGGAGAAACTCTCTTTACTTATATTTTTTCTAGTCCTTTTTCTCCCAAATTTGGAATGAGACTTGCGGGCCTTCTGAGAAAGAAGGCCTGCGTGCTGGCAAGGGGCCATGACACCATATCTCAAGGCCTGGCCTGGTGTCAGCTCTGAAAACTCTGTCTGGGGCATAGTTAATGGCCTGTCTGGATGGGAGTCGTCTTACTTTCCTTATTATTTAAGCAAGCAAGCATTTACAGAAACCAAAATAGCAGGGTTAAAATTTCAAACAGCAGTTTCTATATAAGATGGGTGCTTTGGTTCGAGGACTTGTGAGCAGCACCAGCGGGTGCCTTGGCCCTCCTGGCGGGACCCCAGCCTGTGTCTCTCAGGCTGTGGCAAGAGCTCTAGAATCCTGCGTCCACCGAGCACAGGCTGTAGACTGAGTACACCTGTGCTTCAGAAAAGAGGCAACTGAGTGTGCGTGTTTCCCGATGAGACACATACACACTCACTGTGGCAGCGAGGGGCATCGCTGATAACATGGCACCATCGGCTATGCTCTCAGTCAGGTGGGCATCATGTGCCCTTCGTCATGGGAGACGCTGAGGACTAATGAGACGTCCTCTTCCTGGAAACATGGGGGACCATGGCCTAGGCTCTCAGGTGCAGAAGACGGGCTGGTCCCCCTCCTGTGGGGGTCACTGTGGGGTGGATGCACAGGCACATTGCAGGGAGGGCAGCTCCGACCCCAGGGGACCGGGTAGGAGCCTTGGGCACAAGCCGGAAGGGACGAGGGGGGACGATGACGATGGCTGTGCAGATGGAAAGGACAGGCTGTGTGAGGGAGGGGGCCGTGCAGGGAAACGGGGTGGCCCCCAGGTGTCAGGAGTCAGATGGGCAGCAGTGGGGCCATGAGCCCCAAACGTTCCATGCCCTAAGCCCTGGATTTCCCTTTCTTCTCTGTGGGGACTTGGCAGCTGCCATAAAGGTCCGGATTCTGAGTGTGGGCGACACCCTGGGTGCCCTGGGCCTGCTCTCTGCAGCCCACATGTGGGGGAGGAGGAGCAGAGGTTCCACAGGAAGGAGGCGCAGTGGCAGCTCAGGGCCCCGCTGCCCATGCAGCCAGACAGGGACTGCGTCCCCCTCCCCGTGGGGAGCCGCCAGGAAGAGCTTCCCCCTGGACTGGCACAGCCAGCAGGGACTCCGCACCCTGGGGTCTGGGCAGAGGGTGAAGGACCGCAGCCTCCTGTCCTGGCCCCTGGGACAGACTGCCCTGACCCAGTGCGCGGCGGGCCTGGCAGCAGCCGCTGGAAAGGAGTCTGAGCTCTCAGCTGTGGGGATGGCTGAGCGGGCCCCTCGGGGATGGAGGTGCGGGAGCCTGCGTGGCTCATGCAGGGCCTGGGCCTGGGAGGCCTGTGCAGAGACGCGGGCCGGGCCCTGAGCCAACGTTCTTCTGTGATCCGAGCCCTCAGGCGCCAGGTCACTGCCCATAGGGTCAGCGTGACGCTCTGTTGTCACCACCCAAGGCCCCTCATGATGCCCCACCCCCCCCCACGGCCAGAGACTGGGATAAAACAAGACAAACAAGACGTGCAGGGCAAGTGATTTATTGAAGCAAGACGTTGAAACCTCTACATTTTCCAGGGAAGGTCAGGGCATCAGTGAAAGCAGGGGCCCTCGTAGGTGGGGTATGTTGAATCTATTGGTTGCACTTTTTCACGATAGCCTCCTGAAACAGACACAGAGAGAGAGAAAGGGCCGTCAGTCCCGCTGCCCTGGAGATGCCACGGGCACAGCGTGTGCTCACAACCAAGACGCGAAGCATTGCAACCAGCACAGGCCAGCGGGGCGGCGGGCGGACAGGGTGCAGGTGGGGATTCAATGGTCCCGGTGCAGGCCCAGCAGCTGACACATCAGGGAAGAGCCCTGGCCACGGCTGGATGCAAACTCCGAGGGACCCAGGAGGGGCCTCGGGTTTCTGATGGAGCAGGAGGGGGACGGGGGATGAGAGCCCGGGATTTGCTTTCTCTAAGTCTCAGGTCCCAGGATGGAACTATTCACTCCAGAGTGGAAGCGGGGGGGGGGGGGGGGGGGTAGGGGGGCCAAGCGGGAGGGGCCATGGGAGGAGCTGCCTGCGGAGATCTGCAGCCCCGGCGGGGACATGCAACCTGCTGGTGCACTGACATGTCCACACTGAGGCCCTGCGCGTGGGGACACGTGCTGAAAGCCCTACCGGGTCCAAGGGTGGAGGAGCTGAGACACAACCCCTCCCCCCCAATTTCTGATTTCCTCAGAGGGACAGGGAGGCTGTCAGCTCCACCTGTGGCTGCAGAGGACAGACTGGGAGGGGCCCTGCCCTCTGGCCTGATGGCTGAGGAGGGAGAGGGGTGGGCGAGGGGACAGGGACTGGACCTGGCTGTGCAAAAGCTGCCAGAGACCCGCCTGCCTCCCTCCTCAAGGGGCGGGGCCAGCTCCCTCCCTCCCCTGCCTCCCCCTGCACCCCCACCCCATGGTGTTCCCCAGGGACAGGGCCTCCTGCCCCCAGTGAGGGACCTCGCCCTCCAGAAGGCTCCCAGGCAGGGAGGCAGCAGTGTCTGGCCCTTCACCATCACCGCCTGGGCCCTGGCTGTGCCCCCTCAGGACATGTGGGAAACCCGGAGCCAGGGAGGGGCCTGCAGAGGCTGTGCAGCCTGAGGCTGGCCCAGCGGGTGTCGGGTCACCATCTACCCTTGGCCACGGACCCCTCTCTCAGAGGTGAGCAGAGGGACCGGTGCCCCCACCTGTGCCCCCCAGAGCTGCACCCTCCTCCCGCCTGGCCATGCAGCTGAGCAGCAGCCTCTATGCAGAAGGAGAATGGAGTTACCACAACGTCGTAAATTTTGTGTCTGTCGCTAAAGGACATCCGGTCTACGCAATACTTCACAGCCATCGTGGAATGGTAGGCGGGTTCAGGTGCCGGAAACGTCTTGAGGACGGAATAAAAGAGCGGTTTAATGTCCAACAGGAAGGATCTCGCTTCGTTGTGAAGGGCTGGACAGGTTTTGGCATTTGCTGGAGGAGAAGAAAAAGAAACACATTGGATGTAGGAAAGTCACTTTTCCCCACGGCTCCCTGACCTCAGATCTAGACAGGAACCCCAGGGACTTATGGTCTCCTCCCATACTTGTGCCCAGGACAATGCATCTCCCCCAAGTCCTCACTGGCGCCGGGTCACAGAGCACGCAGCGGAGCCCGGATGGAGCACAGTGACCACCCTGGTCAGTCTCCCCTTTACCAAGTACACCCAGGCCTTCCCAAGGGTCCCCTGCTGTGCCCCAGTCACTGTCCCTGGATTTCAAGGACTCAGCTTTGCCCTCAATAGAGCCTCACCTGCCTTTGCCTGGCTACTGGGGGAGGGAGCCGTTAGCCCTCAGTCTTCCCAGGGAAGGGTAGGGTCAGGCCCTGGCAGAGGGCCGAGGGGGACAGTAAATGCGGAGAGGAGGGAGGAACGCTCCTCAGGGATGGAGGATGCCCTTGGAGGCTCAGTCTAACACTGGGATCATGTCATGGGAGGGAGAGGGCTCAGGCTTCACCACGGAAGTCTGTGAGTGTCACACCTGACGCTGAGGCCAGACCACCACTGGCTCTTTGGTTCCGCCCTGAGGACAGAACCCCCTGGAGGGGGCGCAGGCACTGGGCTGACTTTCCACCCAGTGGGTTGTGCTGAGACCTGCAGGAACCACTTCCGGGTCTGGATTCTCCATCCCCACCCTCAGTCTTCTGCCAGCTCCTGCAGCTGGGACTGTGCCCACCAGGCCCCTCCCACCTGGGAGACAGCTGCTCTGCAGGGAGGTGGAGGGTCAGGTCAGAGGTCATGTGAGGAGAGAGGACAGGGTTCAGAAAGTCAGATGGATGAGACTCCAAAGGACTTGGCTCAGCCCCGAGGGTGTGAGGACCCGCCCAGCATTGCTGGCCACTGGCCACCTTCACCGGGAAAAGGGCAGTGGCGGCCCCAGCACTCCCACTGGCTCTGCACGTCCTGGCTGGGCCCCTGGAGGAGGGGCGGGCCTGTCGCGTGCCTGAGCGCCTCTGGGTCTCAGAGCCACGTGGACACTGGCCACTCTGAGCCTCAGGCGGCACTGCTCCTCTTGAATGGAGCCCTCTCCTGCTGGAACATTCTCTGAGTCTGAGTCCAACAGCCTTGGGCTCACCTGGCACCTAAGAGACCCTGGAAGAGACGGCGGTGAGACCGGGGCGGCCTCGGACCACCTCCTCTCTGCCATCGCCCCAGCTTCTCTCCTGGGCCCTGGGATGCAGGGAGGAGAGGCCTGGGGAGATGCAGCCTGTGTTCCAGGCCACAGCGCTGCAGGGGCAGGACCCTGGCTCTCGAGAAGGTGACTCCGTCCTGCTGCTTCTGGGACACAGACCAGGCGGCAGTGGGGCCTCCCACGGGACCGCGCACACTGGCCTGCGGGGGTTTCTGTGGGAGTTCCAGAACCCTGGGATCGGACACCCTGAGTGCTGGGCTTTGGGGGCTGGTCCACAGGGAGAGGGAAAGGTTAGATTCTGACCGTCCCCCCTCCCCATGTAAGTCACCTGGACCGGAGAAGGGCCCTTCCCGCTGATGGTGTCTGAGTGGACGTGACACTCACCGTCAGAGCAGCAAAGGGCCAGAGTGACCAGCAGCAGAGACAGCGCCAGCTTCATGGTTCCTGGCTGAGCGTTCAGCTGAGCAAACCGTGAGCGCTGAGGAGCTGGACTGAGCAGCCTGGGAGCCCAGGGCTATTTGTACCCGGGGAGCCGCACTGGTCCTGCCACAGGGGACGGGCAGGTCACAAGGCCTGGCTTCCCGCCACCCTTCCTCACGGTCGGCTGATGCCATCCATCAGCGTCACAGCCCTGGGTCTTGGTCAGAGCGGGAGTTGTTGGAACCCGGCACTGGTCCCTCAGCACCGCCCGAGGTGGGAGGGTCACAAGTGTGCGCCCCGTCGGTGGGGGGAGCCCCTGGGATTCAGTGCGGGCAGCGTCCGCTTTGCCCATTTTCTCAGCCCAGGGCCTGGCACTAGAAGAGGGTCAGCACATGTCCCTGCAGGAGATGCGTGGCCCCGAGTGAATGAGCTCTCAGAGTGGCTGGGCCGCACCCTCAGGGTAAAATGGTGCCCGCTGTGCCAGGGCTGCTTAGTGCAGTGGAGGGAGTCAGTCCGTGGTGTCCGCCTCCTCGGAGAAAACAGTGCCAAGAGGAGGCCCACCCTCCCACTGCCACCTTCCTGCTCGAGCGCCTGTGGAAAAGCCATGCCCACCACTTCAGATCCATCAACGCCCACGTGTCCTGGTGACGCTTTCACTTGTCGGTCCGAGGTGGCCCCTGCGGTCACCGGGCTCCACAGGAGAAGCACCCACAGGGCTGGTCCCCACCTGGGCCGCCCGTGGGCCGCTGCTCCATGGGCACGGGGAGGCCGCCCGACTCGGAGACAGGCTGTGGGAAGCAGGTGATGGGCAGCAGGCCTGAGACCACGCAGCACAGACAGGATTCTGACAGGTGTTGGGCAGGTGGACCTGTCAGATGGAAGGGAGGTGCATGGCACTGACATTCTGGCTCAGCTGCTTGCATCCGGGTTTCTGACTCAATCCCGTCCTCTCAGTGATGCCATCCTCATTCCTCCACCTGCTCAGTCCTTTCTCCTCTCTCTCTGTTTAGAGAAGCTCACTGCCTGACGCCACGTGCTGGCATGGGTGCGGGGCGTTAGTAACGCGTCCTCACCGAGGGAGGGGATGCAGAGGAGCACGGCCACTCGGCAGGACAGCTGGGCAGTTCCCTGTGACCGACACGCCCTCTCACCGCACCCGGCCCAGCACCTGAGACCCCGGGGTCCTGGCAGCACAGGGCCTGGTGCTGACCGCGGGAGGCTCTGTGTGTCCGGAAGGAAAGAAGAGGTGGGCCCTCTCTCTGCTTTCTCTTTGTGTTTTAATCCCACCAGGGCCATGAGAAGCACCCAGCGGGCGCCTTCTGTACGTGCTGCACGGGCATTCAGGCGGCAGCTGGAATGGGACCTGACCAGGAATCGATCCGGCACCATTGGCGCACAGAGTGACGCTCAACCACTGAGAGGCCCTGGCCAGGCTCTTGATACCTTCTGTCAAGTTTTCTCTGAACTAAAAGCTGCTGTGAAGTAAAGTCTAGCAAACACAGAGGCTCTCAACTTGTTGAAAACATTATCTTCTAACCAGGGGGAAAGCATATAAAAAGCCATCAATAAGTTGGTCATAATTCTTTATAATAAAGAGGTAATATGCAAATGGTTGTCATGCGCTCACACCCTCGCGCCTTTGTGCTGGGGCCGAGGGACTTGAGGCCAGGCCGGGGTATTGAGGCCACACTCCCCCCTCCTAGCGGGACTTCACGGGGGACCTGAGGTGGCTCCCTGCACCCGGCAGTGCTCCATGAGGTACCTGAACCTATGCCCCGCCCAGCAGGGCTTGATGGCGGCCCTGAGGCTGTGCCCCCTCCTCCGGCAGGGCTTGACAGAAGACCTGAGGCTGCACCCCGCAACCAGCGCCAGGCTGGGGGACCTGAGGCTGAGCCACCCACCCTGCAGGACTTGATGAGGGTGGGGCCGGCCGGGTCTGGGTCTCATGAAATTTCCAGGCAGGCACAGGTGGGCTCAGACTAGACTCTGGGTCCCACAGCCTGCCCCAGACTCTGACAGGAGGGACATTTTCATATACATTTTACTAATTTTTTCACCTCTGAAACTTCTATTATAGAGAACGAGCAAATAGCAATATTAAAATATTCCCTTTAATTAATTCCCTTTTAATGTGCATGAATTTCATGCACCAGAACACTAGTATGTAGACAATTAATCAAATATCGGGGAAATCTAAGAGACTCTAGTGAGAAACGCAGTGAGAATGGATGAAAGTTGATGCTGTAGCCGAATTCAGGATCAGCCCAGGCACAGCAATCCTTCCTGCAAACCTGTCACCGTGGACCTAACAGAAACAGTGGCCCCTTGGCGACAGGAACTGTAGCAGCAACAAAAACACACTGACGTCCACACACGTGCAGCAGGCAAACCCTAATGATGAAATCACCAACATTTCCTCAGCGACGGGACGAGGGATCTAAGAACACCACCCACACACCTTGCCCTGAGGGAACATTGGAGCATTTGAAGTCCACTCTTCGGGTATCATTCTGCAGGTTCATCCCCCCAGATCAGAGCCCTAAGCGGCAGCTTCACACATTGTTGAGAACCTGGAGGCCATTTGGGTCTCTCTTTCAAATGTGGGACGTTGCCCTCAGTGGGTTGAGAGCAAGAGCCCATCTTCAGTGCCAGAATCCTGGGTTCAAGCTCAGCTCTGGAGCTTCCCACTGGTGGAGTCCCCAGCAAGCGCTGACCCCTCTGCCTCAGTGTCCTCGTCTGGAAATAAGGGGACAGCACAGATGTGCGTTAGGACAAGTGGGTTCATCCAGGACAAATGGGGGGCACCGTCCCTGGCAGCCAGTGTCAGCTATTACAATTATGCAACAAAATGGAAAAATGTGAGTGACAGTCCAACAGAACAGACTGCCTCATCCCCAAAGGCAAATATCAGGCGATCTCACCGACTCTGCCAGGGGGAGTGTTGGTTTACCCTCTGGGCTGATGGGCGTCTGAATTTGGCTCTGGTTTTATTGGGATTTCTCTCCGGCACCACCAGCTGGTTACTTTTCAGTCACTTAATTGACCGGTTAATGGTCACATCTAAACGAGGCTTATTGTGACTTTATAACCCTTCACCTTGGGTACTGGAATCAGGGAACAGGAGGGGGTGGGTGGGGACAGGGATAATGTCCGCGAGGCGCTCAGGTCTCTGCACTCCCATCCTCAGCAGGAGGCACTGGTCACATGGGTCCCTTGGATCCCAGGGCCCCTCCAGCGCTCAGGTTCTAATTGGTCCCCAGGTGCCTGGTCATGGAGGTGCCTCAGACATCACTTCAGGGTCGTGATGTCCCCGAGGGCTTGTGCCGTCTACATAGCCTCTGGAGACACCAGTTCCCATCAGCCCATCCCTGTCACACTCATCCTGTTCCGTGTTACATGACGGAGACACACACGTCATGTCAGACCTGCAGGCATGCACTCCACAGGTACAGCTGTCGCGCCATGAGCAGCGTCAGTGACGTCTGTAGAACTCTATGACGGTGGCCTCCCTGGCCTTGCTTTGAATGGAATTAAAGAAGGACTCTTAGCCCTGGCTGACAACTCATTCAAAGTAATTTTAATATACTTTTATTGATCTCAGAGGGGAAGGGAGAGGGAGCGAGAAATAGAAACATCCATGATAAGACAGAATCATTGATCGGCTGCCTCCTGCACATCCCCCACTGGGTATTGAGCCTGCAACCTGGGCCTGTGCCCTGACCGGGAATCAAACCGTGACCTCGGGGTTCATAAGTCGATGCTCAACTGCTGGCCAGACTAAAATAATGTTGAGTGATAGATCCCAACGCATTTTAGATCCATACTCTTTTTTTTAATTAAATCTTTATTGTTTAGATTATTACATTGGTTCCTCTTTTTTCCCCCCCATTACTCCCCTCCTCCCAGTTCCCACCCCACCCTCCGCCCTCACTCCCCACCCACTGTCCTCATCCATAGGTGCACGATTTTTGTCCAGTCTCTTCCCACATCCCCCACACTCCTTTCCCCCGCAAGAATAGTCAGTCCATTCCCTTTCTAGGTCCCTGATTGTATTATAATCACCAGTTCGTTCTGTTCACCAGATTATTTATTCACTTGATTTTTAGATTCACTTCTTGATAGATGTGTATTTGTTGTTCATAATTTGTATCTTTACCTTTTTCTTCTTCTTCCTCTTCTTAAAGGATACCTTTCAGCATTTCATATAATACTGGTTTGGTAGTGATGAACTCCTTTAGCTTTTTCTTATCTGTGAAGCTCTTTATCTGACCTTCAATTCTGAATGATAGCTTTGCTGGGTAGAGTAATCTTGGTTGTAGGTTCTTGCTATTCATCACTTTGAATATTTCTTGCCACTCCCTTCTGGCCTGCATAGTTTCTGTTGAGAAATCAGCTGACAGTCGTATGGGTATTCCCTTGTAGGTAACTGAGTTTCTTTCTCTTGCTGCTTTTAAGATTCTCTATCTTTTGCTCTTGGCATTTTAATGATGATGTGTCTTGGTGTGGTCCTCTTTGGATTCCTTTTGTTTGGGGTGCTCTGCGCTTCCTGAACTTGTAAGTCTATTTCTTTCACCAGGTGGGGGAAATTTTCTGTCATTATTTCTTCAAATAGGTTTTCAATATCTTGCTCTCTCTCTTCTTCTGGCACCCCTATAATTCCGATGTTGGTATGCTTAAAGCTGTCCCAGAGGCTCCTTACACTATCTTCGTATTTTTGGATTCTTTTTTCATTTTGCTTTTCCGGTTGGGTGTTTTTTGCTTCTTTGCATTTCAAATCTTTGACTTCATTCTTGGGATCCTCTGGTCTGCTGTTGGGAGTCTGTATAATATTCTTTATTTCAGTCAGTGTATGCTTAATTTCTAGTTGGTCCTTTATCACAACATCAAGGGTCTCGCTAGATTTCTTGAGGATCTCACTACATTTATCGGCGGTTTCTAGAAAGTTCTGGAAAAACCTTAAAAGTGTGGTTTTGAACTCTATATCCAGTAGTTTACTTTCCTCCATTTCTGTCATTTGTGTCCTGTTTCTTTGTCTCGGCCTTTTTTATGCTTCCTTGTGTTGATAGAGTGGTTTTCTGTGCTAGATGTCCTCTTGTGCCCAGTGGCTCAGCCTCCCCAATTACCTGAGGTAGACACTCTTGGTGCACTCCCTTGTGGGCTTTGTGCACAGTCTTGTTGTAGTTAAGCCTTGATTGTTGTAGGTAACACTGGGAGGATTTGACCTCAGGCCAATTGGCTGTGAGAATCAGCTGTGTCGACGGTGGGAGAACTTCTGTGCTGAAGACACCCTTCTGGGGCAAGACTTGCTTCAGTGGGGCTTTGATGCTCACTGAGTCTGCCCTCTGAGTGTGTCCCATATGGATCTGCGGAGTTATAATTGGATGGTCCCACTCTGACTACTGGGTACACTGGCTCTTGGTAGATCCATACTCTTAAGCATGCATGGAATTGAGTGACATGGCTCATGCTTTTCACATCCGCACAATCATGTCACAGGCATGTTTGCATTTAGGCCTCTGAGGATGGAAGCCATGACTACAATGGCCTCTGTGTGACCAATAAATGATACCCCCCATGGATAGAGAACATGGAAACCAGCCCCCTTCAGTGCATTAGGAGACGCATTGATCAACAGCATTTCGCTTTCAGAAGAAGCATCAAAAACAGAAAGGTCCCTGATGGCGCCCAGAGCAGCCACGTGCCTCACCTGACCAGCTCCAGGCACCACGCTGCTGCCTCTGCCCCTGCCCTTGTGCCCTGAGCCCGGAGATCCAGGCCCCGAGACTCTGGGGACATGTGTGAGCTGCTGCACACGCCTCCCCCTCCCACAGAGCGCCTGCCACAGCCTCCTGCACCCAGCGATGCTCTGGCTTCATGCTCTGCGCTCTGAGCTCCAGAGGGGGGCCCAGGCTATGGGCCAGGGGAGGGGGGCCTGAGCTTCAGAGCGTGTTTCCTTCCTCTGGTCGTCCGTCTCTTGCCAGAACTCAATCGCTCTGTGGGGCTCAGTGTCCTCTGTCCTTCCCACAGGCCAGCAATGAAACAAAGGCCCCCGGACGGCCTGGCTCAGCTGTTGAGCATGGACCTATGAATTGGGAGGAGAGGGTTCCTGAGTTGCGGTCTCAACCCCTGCCCCCTCTACTCCCCTCTGCCCCCCCATCCCCACCACATTCCTCCTTTGCACAGAATTCTGCTCGCTGTACAGGAGTTCCCCCAGCCCATGCTTGGCCCTCTCTCCCCAGGGTGATGTCTCAGCAGGTGCCCCACCTGCTCTCCATCTGCGTGGACACACTTCTAACCAGATGTTGCCACTCTCTTTTCCCACCGCACTGGGGACTGTACTGCTTTGTTCTTCAATATCACGTTGTGGATTTGAAGACCACTTTATGGTTTAGTGTTTAATATTTGGTGGGTTTTGTGGGGGGATTTCAAAGGAAGTTGAGCAGGCATGAACCCCAGGTTCAGTGTGTGCTGTGGACTCAGCCTAGGTGATGTGGATTCCCATGGGGTCGGAGGCTTTGACCTGTGGCGGCCAATGGAGCTGTGTTTATGGGGTGTTTCTAAGGAAACATCACTCCCGCTAACTCTCCTTTGGACATTGTTTCTGTCCTGACAGCCTTGGTCTCCGACACTGGATGGTAGTGACAGAGAGGAGGGGCCTTGGTAGCAGGGAGATGTTTGCGTGTCGCTTAAGAGGGACCGCGAGCCCGGTTCCCCGCGTCCAGTGTGGAACCTGTCTCTGCAGCCGCCACTGAGGGGCCCTGATGCCTTCCCGGGGCCGCAGGGATGGGCAGGGGAATGCTCAGCAACATCAGGATTTGGGGTGCGGATCCCCCTTCCACCTGGGGCTCATGTGGACTGAGTCAGCTGGAGAGAGGCCGTTAACTTGTCTGAGTGTCAGCACCTGGAGGCGATTCTGTCTTTACAAGAAAATAACAGGAATTAAACGATCGCATCTGTACAAGACTCAGCACCGGGTCTCGGTCAGATGACCCCCTGACAGGAGCCGTCCATGCAGACCCTGACCTTCCTCTCCAAGAAGGCACTTCTGAGTCACCTCCCTCCCTCCCGGCCCCTCCTCCACGGCCTCCTCCTGTCCTTCCACACCACCAGGCTGGCCACCTGCTGCCCCTCCAGGCCCTGTGCCCTCCACGCTCACACTTCCCCGGGCTCAGCGGCATTTGCATCTCAAGCTCACAGGGCCCCTGGTGGCCTCAGCTTTTGTCTGCTGCTCTGTGGGTGTGACACCGGAAGAGACAGCCATTAAGTCCGCTGGGCAGGGCTGTGGAAAGGCCTCTTTTATCAAGAAGAGAAGAGCTGCCTTGGCCAGATTGGCTCAGTGGGTAGAGAGTCGGCTAGTGGACCGAAGGGTTCTGGTTCAATTATGGTCAAGGGCATGCACCTTGGTTGCAGGCTTCTCCCTGGCCCCGGCCCTGGTTGGGGCGCGTGCAGGAGGCAACAAATGGATGTGTTTCTCTCACATGGATGTTTCTCTCTGTCTTTCCCTCTCTCCTCCACTCTCTCTAAAAATCAATGGAATAATATCCTCAGGTGAGAATTAAAAATAAAGGAGAGAAGAGCTGGCCCATCGTTTTTAACTGTGGAAACCCAAGTGAAACTGCGACTTGGAGTGGCTTTGGCCATTGCATCCAAAGAGAAAGCCTACAGGCGCCGCCTAGTGGCGGGCGGTAGACTGCACGTGTTCAGGGAGAGCCCAGGTTCTGCATGAAACAGTGCCCCCTGGTGGGGAGGACTCACAGTTGCGCTCAGTTTAAGGAAATCTCAGGCTGCTCCCTGCTGGGTGCCTGTCCCCCTGGGGACGTGACTCCTCACCCCGCGATCCATGTGAGAGGTCCGACATCTGGGAAATTAGAACCCACAAAGGACATAAGTGAGACTAATGGATTCATAAAGAGTTGAATTAATAATCCATGAGCAAATGCCAAAGTTATGAGCCATCCCGCACCCGTAAAGAAGCCCCACAACCTCCCACTTCTGCCCATGACCGTACAGCTTGTGTGAGACTCACACGTCCCCCAAGAACAGGCAGAGCATCTACAGGAAATGGGAAGTGAGCTGCCTGACGGGGTTGGTGCGCCCCAAGGCCGCATGGACTTGAGGGTCAAGATTCTAGGCAAAGGGCAGCGACAGAGACGGGGCGCCACTCGGCACCTTCCCCTTCGGGCACCTCCCGGTCCCAGGAAGACGAGGCGCAGGGTGTTGAGAAACCAAACAGCGGGAGGTGAGAAAAGCCACTTCGAAGGCAGAGGTAACAGTGGCGGTGTCCACTGAGCGGGTTTACAGTCACACGTGTGATGAGTTAGAAGTGTAGGGAGAGCAGCCCTGACACCTGATTAGCCATCTCGCACCGGCGGATCCTTGAAGATCCGTGGATTCTACAGCCTTTGGCGTTTGCTCTTGACCGTGTCTTAGAACAGACCTGCTTCCTCTGCAGCAGGTGCAGCCACGCTTTTCAGTCCCACATTTCCTCATGGAGCAGCTGCGCTGGGCCTGGCCCCTGTGGCTCCGTTGGCTGCAGCATCGTCCTCTCCGTCTCTACAGGTGCCCAAGGGAACTTCACAATTGAGTTCCAAGCCGCTCAGACAAGACAACCACCTGGTATCTGGGTCGTTGGCAAACCTTTTAGAGGTCAGGGCTGGGTTCCCCTCTCATGCCTGCTCTTCTTTCTCCTAGACCTTCTGGAGGGAGGATGGCATCATGGAAGCCCAGAGGGAGCAGATACCATAGCTCCTGCCCAAGCAGAGTTTACCCGGCATCCACTGCTGCTCCGCAGACGAAGCTGCCCACAACCCAGACGGAGGCAGGAAGCAGCTGTGCCTCAGGCGACCTGAGCGAGACAGGGAAAGCCTCCTGAGGCAGGTAACAGGCTGGGGCCTGACAGGCAGTGGCAGGTAGGCGAGGGGATGGGCTACAGTTAGGGGTGGGCTTGGCACGCATGGATGGGTCCGTGGACACAGAGAGCCTAGATTAGGGGTGGGGAACCTTTCCTTCTGCCAAGGGCCATTTGGATGCTTAGAACATCACTCACGGGCCTTAAAGAATGATCAACTTTAAAATTAGCCAATAACTTGGACCAAACATTTCATTAACTCTCCCCTAATGCCTTGGCAGGGCGACCAAATGATTTCTGGGGCCTTATATAGCCTGCAGGCCAGACGTTCCCCACCCCTGGCTGAACCTGTTTCTTTCATCTTCACTCTGACCAGGTGGTGATCATTACCAACTCGATTCCTGGAACCTGGTCGGTTATTTGCACCGTAGCACTAATGGGAGGGGGAGGGTGGTGGAAATGCTGTATATCAGTGACTTTTAAGAACAAAAATGTTTTACATTTTGATTATTCTTTTCCTTCTATTGTTTCTACTTTTTTTTGCCATGGGTAAGAAATCCGTCTCAAACATAAAGACACTATGGTTTTGTACTGTTTGCTTCTAGGAAATGTATATTTTTAGACTAGAGGCCCGGTGCATAAAAAATTCATGTACTGGAGGGGTGTCCCTAGCCTGGCCTGCCCTCTCTCACAGTCCGGGAGCCCTCAGGGGCGGGAGGCTACCTGGCAATCAGGGGAAGGCAACGACCCATCACACCTCTGCTGCTGCCACTTCCATCAGTGCAAGCCTCGAACTGCCCTGGTTACCTGAGCCTCGAGCAGCTCTGAGCGGCTGGGCAGCCACCCTCCGAGGCTGACCTGTGCCTCGGGCCTGTCCTGGGTGGTTGGGTAGCCACCATCTGAGGCTTGCCTGCACCTCAGGCCAGCCCTGGGTGGCTGGGGGACTAGGGGCCTGGGGGACTCTGGAGGCAGGTGCGTGGAGAGGCCAGGACTGCCTGGGGTTGGGCCCGGCCTTGCTGTGCGCCTGCCACTCTGGTGGGCTGAAAGGACTGTAGCCGCCATCTTGTGGCTGTGGGCACTGCCATATTTGAGGGCGGGGCAGCAATTTGCATATTCCTTCCTTATTGGTTGTGGGTGCTGCCATCTTTGCAATGGTGTGAGGGTCAATTAGCATATCCCCTCTTTATTAGATAGGATTTTACATGTAGTCCTATGATACATCATGAGTTACATCTGATATACTGTTTGGGTTTGGAGGTTTTTTAATATAGCCAGTTTTTCCAAAACTTTCTGTGGAAATGTATCCTTCCCACACTGGAGCTTACCCACCTTGGTGAAAAGCCAAGTAACCATAGATTCATAGTTCTGTTTCTGGACTCTACAGTTCTTTACATCTATTTGTTCATCTTTACATCAATACCATACTTTCCTGACTACTATAGTTTTGTGATAAATATTGCCATTATGGAGTACTGCCCCTCAAATTTGTTCTCATTTTTCAAAATTGTTTTGCTTATTACAGGTCCTCTGCAGTTAAATATAAATTTTGAAACCAGGTTTTTCATAAACTTACCAAAATAAAACAAGCCTATCTGGACTTTGGTTGAGATTGCATTGCCCTAAATCCATAAATCAATTTGGAGGAACTGACATTTTAAGAATATTGTTTCCTATCCATGAACACTATGTGTACCCATGTAGGTCTTCATGAATTTCTCTCAGCAATATTTTGTAAGTTTTACTGTACAGCTTATTCCTAAGATGTTGATCATTTTAGACATTGTACATTGCACCATCTTAATTTCAATTTCTGATTGTTCAAGAATATAGAATACTAGAGACCTGGTGCATGAAAATTCATTCACTCGGGAAGTCCTTCAGCACGCCTGTGCCCTCTCACTATCCTCTCACTATCTGGGACCCCTCGGGTAGGGTCCCTAGGCCTGGCCTGAGATCAGGGCCTATTGGGGCTTTCCTTCCCCCAGCTGCAGGCAGCTGGCCCCACCCTCCACCACTGCCACTGATTGCCATCTGTGCAGCACTGCCCGCCCTCCCCTTCCACCAGTGGCCTCCCTCTACAGGCAACAGGCTGGGTGCAATGGCTTGTCTGCCTGGGCCTACCTCTTTCTTTGCTGGTGAACAGGGCCATCCCAGCAAGGGCCAACTGCCTACCCGATCTCCCCTAACCACAAACCTGCCTACCTGATTGCCCCTAACCACTTGCCTGCCTCCCTAATCACCCCTAATCTCTGGTCTGCCTACCTGACCACTCCTGACCACTCTGCCTGACTGCCTGATTGCCCCTAACTGCTTGCTTGGGGGTGGGGCAACCCGTGAGGGGCTGTGGTGGTCTGGTCTCAGGTCATTGCGGTCGTGACGCCTCTGGCCTTTTATTATATAGGATCATTAATTTTTGTACATTTATCTTATATCCTGCAACCATGCTATACTCGCTTAACCTTCTGGTAGACACTCCCAGATTTTCTACAAGTCGTCTCTGAAAATAGTTTTACACTTGATCTTTTTTTTTTTTTAAATATATTTTATTGATTTTTTACAGTGAGGAAGGGGGAGAGATAGAGAGTTAGAAACATCGATGAGAGAGAAATATCGATCAGTGCCTCCTGCACATCTCCCTCTGGGGATATGCCCGCAACCCAGGTACATGCCCTTGACCGGAATCGAACCTGGGACCCTTCAGTCCGCAGGCCGACGCTCTATCCACTGAGCCAAACTGGTTTCGGCTTTACACGTGATCTTAGCCAAAAGGCCAAGAAGCGATTCTTCATTTATGGTGCCTTTTCCTTTTTGCTCCACTGCACTGGCTGGAACCTCCTACAAAATGTTCAGAAGCAATGGCACTGGACATCCTTGCACTCAGCTTGTTGGGAGGAATGCATCCTTTCATCGTGATGTTTGGTAGAGGGTTTTTTTTGAATGAGCTTTATCAAACCAAGGAAATTCCCTTTAAATAATAATTTGCCTAGAGCTTTTATCATCAATTAGTGAATTGTCAAACCCATCTTCAGCATCTATTAATCAAGTGGTTGTCCTCATGTATTGATATGGCAAATTGTATTAGTTGACTTTCACATGTTCAATCTATCTTATGGAGATAAACTTATTTGATTAACATGTATTATCTCTCTTAATAGATTTGACTTGCTAGCAATTTGTTTAAAATTGTTATGTTGATGTTCATAAAAAATAATTCTCTGGTTTTCATTACAATACCTTTGCCTGGTTTAGGTATCCCAACAATATTGGTTGGCCTCATGGATGGAGTGGGAAAGTATTCTTTCTTTTTCAATTTCCTGGGAGAGGTGGTGTAGAGTTGGTATTATTTCTTTCTTGAATAAATGGTAACATTTACCACTAAAATGATTTAGCCTAGTATTCTTTGTGAGACTTTAAACTACAAATTCAATTTCATAAATAGGGCTATTTAGGTTTTTTTCTTTCTTCCTGAGTGAACTATGATATTTTGTACCTTCCAAGGAATTTTTGTTCATTTCATCTACATTTAAAATGTATTGCCATAGTTGTTCCTAATATTTGTAGAGTCTGTAGTGTTTTTACCTCCATCATTCTTGGCATTGGTCACTTCTTTCTCTTTATCCTGTTCAGTCTAGATAGGTGTGTGAATTGTTCTTGAGCTTCTCAAAGAACCAGTTTTTGGTTTAAATGTTTTCTATGACATCTTTCCAGTGTCATTGATTTCTGCCCTACCTTTGTTATCTCCCTTCTTCTGCTTACACTTTTCCTAGAGGCCCGGTCACCAATTCATGCACAGGTGGGTCCTGACGGGGGGGAGGGAACGGTGGAGGTTTGCGGGCCAGCCCTGCCCCTGATCGGGGTGTGGGTGGCCGACCCGTGGCGAGTCCAGCAGTGGGAGGATGGGTGGAGGGACCCCACAGACACTGACTCTGTTAGCACCTTGACCTTGGAAATCCCAGTCTCAGTAAATGTTTGCTTCAGCCACCTGGTCTATGCACCTCCTTAGGCAGCCTGAGCGCACTGGACAGTACGTAAAGTCTGTATCCACTCAGAACTCTGTGTTGATCACGCTTAGACATGTCAAAATATAGAGTTTTCATCTGAGGTTCCATTTGCCGTCAACTCAACGACTTTCAAACGCAGGGCCTTCAGGGCTCCATCACAATGTCCACGCCAACTGCGAAGGGACAGACGCCTCTGCAAATGGCCAGGGTCAAGCAGGAGCAATGGACACTTCCTGAAGGCCTCTGAGCCCCAGGACTGCATGGCCCAGGAGTTCTCACTTAAGAACTGTGTGCATGTGAGTGTGTGTGCACGTGTGTGTATATGTGCATGTGCATGTGTGTGTGAGTGTGTGTGTGTCTGTATGTGAGTGAGTGTGTGCATTTGTGTGTATATGTGCATGCGTGTGTGAGTGTGTGTGTGTCTGTATGTGAGTGAGTGTGTGCATTTGTGTGTATATGTGCATGCGTGTGTGAGTGTGTGTGTCTGTATGTGAGTGAGTGTGTGCATGTGTGTGTATATGTGCATGTGTGTGGGGGGTGTGTGTGTTGGGTAAGCTATAAGCTGTGGGTGTGGGGAAGGGTCCTTGCCTGGGCCTAGTGGTGTCAGGCCCTGGGGGTTGTTCTGGAGAAGCGGGAGGGCGTTCCTGCCAAGATGCTGCCCTGCTTTGCTGGAGTCCCCTCCCTCACTGCTCTGCTCCCTCCCCGCACCTCGGGTCAGGGAGAGAGAGCACCAGAGGGGAGCCTGACCCTGGGGACAGGGTGCATTGTGGCCTTGAGGACATGGGTGTGTCCTAGAGCCTGGGCACCTCAGCTTGGCCCAGAGGTCCCCGGTGGGGGGCGAGGGGGGGGGGAGAGGACACTTTCCCAGAGACAGGGCCCTATTAGGCTTTGGATAGTCAGCGGCAAAGCACCCTGCAGACCCTGCATCTCATCAACGAGTTCTGTACAGAAGGCCCCTGTCCGCGCTGTGAGCAGCACAGTGTGAGGGGCGTCTCCTGAGGTCCCCATTTGGTCAGTAACCAGAGAGCCTTGGTGTTGCAGGCGCTTTATTGGAATGAGCATGTGGGGGAGGTTTCAACAATTGTCTTGCAGTTTCAGGATCAAAAGGCACAGAGGGGAGCTACGCTGTGGGTTCTGCCATGAGAGTTGCTGTCGGGCCGTTCTGTCGTCGGAGGGAAGGTCATGTGGGTCAGTAGGAGGCACACTGCCTGCTGTCGAATATGGCGTCCTGGAAACAGACAGAGAAGCACTCACACCCCCTCTCCCACAGAGGCCGTCCTGGAGCCCAGACGTGGCCTCTCCTTGTTTCCCGGCTGTGTCCGCACCCACGGAGAGAAGCGGGCGGGGTTTAGCCAGAATTCTCTCCTTGTCTGTCGCTCAGGAGGCCTGTCCTGATGCCAAGGACACGGGGCTTCCAGACCCTGTCCCGCCGGGGCCCTGGGAGCCTTTCCCTGTGCGTTTCCTCTGCTGTGAAAGAGGCCTCCCCTGCACCCGCTGTGCTGCCCCTTCTCCGTGTCTCAGCCCAGCAGGAGCCCGAGTGCATCTGTGGGGCCGCGGGACTCCCCCTGAGCCTGCCACGTGCCTGTGGCCACAGAACTGAGGAGACGCCCCATCGAGGGGTTTGTCTAACCTCCGTTTGCAAAGAGAAAGGCCGTCACCTGCCATGAAGGGGCTGCGCATGGCTTCAGGTGTGATTGTGGTCAATGCCTGTCCCGTAAATAGGACCCTGTCACCCTTTTCAATGGACAGGTTAGTCGTGTTAAGGTCCCAACCTCCAGGGCCTCCTCCTGTTGCTCACCTGCAGCCCCGGGCCCTGAACATCTCCCCCTCCCCGACCCTCCGCTGGAAGCCACACTCTGCCTGTTCCTCAGAGACTGGCCCTGCACACGTCACACAGCATGTGTCCTTTCCTGACAGCTTATTTTTATCATGGTTCCTGCAGATTCCCCAGCTTGTCAGACACCTGTGTCAGAAAGCTCCTAGTTATGCAGATGTTTATGTCTCTGCTGGGGCAATATTTCTCTATTGCTGCCTGGACTGTTTGCAATGGGCCGTTTGGGTAGGGAATGAATACCAGGAAAGTCTGAACCATACTGTTCTAAATAGAAAGAAGGTCTCCTTGCTTATACTGACCTTTGTTTTCAACACTTCCACCACCCATGGCGGGTTCATAGCCAAGGTGTCCACCTGTCACTCATGGGGCCTTCCTTCATGCCCAGGACGTTCAACCACTTATTCTAGCAAACGTGGGTGCTCCAAAGGGCACTGGGAATCACTTTCCTGAGAGGTGGGATCTGCCTGACATGTAGCTGTCTGCTCTCTTTAGGAAATTCTGTAAAACGCTTTCCTATTTGTGTTGATCACTCATCAACATGAGGGTCCCCTTGAGAATCAGATGTTCTGGGGCTGAGGGGTAGGCAAGCCTTTGCCCATACACTCTCCTCCCTCGGGGCCTTTCTCCTGTGTCACTCACTAAAGACTCCACCACGTGAGCAGGCATACCAGCCCCGGCCCCTGGCATGGCTTTCTGGATGTCAGCACCCACGTTCACTGAGGTTACGTGAAGGATGACCAACACTTGCTGTTAAGAAGTTAGTAGCAAACTGAGAGCCCGCGTGTCCCTGGCCAGTGCTTCAAGGGCAGGTAGGAAGAAACCAACATTACCATCATCACTTTCATATTGCTCAGGGTTCTGTTACTCTGGTCGAGAAAGCACTGCTTTAATTCCCCGAGAAGATTTTCTGTGGTATCACCCGGTATGAACTCTTCAAGACTTTTGGTGAATTCAGCCTTCGTCACTGAAGGATCAGTGGCATCATAGATCACTTCCTCCAACCTTTGGCAGCCAGACCCTGGGAAGGAAGCACACAAAGCCAGGCTCAGTTCCAGAGGACCAGCTCCTTGCTGGGCGTAACCATGACGATTGTCATCTTCTTACCTCCCAGTGGAGACAGACATTCAGAGAGATTATGGGCAATGGTCCGAGTCCTCAATTCTGGGAGAGCAAACTCAGGGTCTTGGATTTTCTCTGAGCAGCAAGACATCTGCCTCCGTGTCCCCCCTCCCGCACACAACACCCCCCAGCTCCCTGGCTTCCACAGCCCACAGAGCCAAACATGATGGAGCCATGAGGAATGAAGACACCAGAGAAAGGAGGGGCTCTGGCCTGAGGCTTGGGGAGCAGGAGGTCTGCCACAGGGGCCCTGACACCAACCTCCCCCAAGGCCTGGCCCTGGCAGCACTCACCGGCATAGCAGGAAAGGGCGAGGGCGCTCAGCATGAGGACCACCACCAGCTTCATGGCTAAGGCGCTGCTGTTGGCTGGTCACTGGACGTGGCAGGGAAGAAGGATCACTTTGCAGGTGAGAGCCCAGACTCCTCCTTTTATTCTCCTGGCGGCCACTTAATCCCTCCCACAGATGATGGAATGAGTCACGGGATGAACCTGGCATTGGGCCCAGAAAAGACAGGAGAATCATCTAGAACCCAGCCCGCCTGTGGTCTGTTTGTAGAAGCCAAGGAAACAGAGCTTTAAAAAGATTTGAGAATTTTCAGAACAGCAATTGTGGTAATGACATTAGATGAAATTCATGCTGAAGTGCTTGTGAAATAAGAAGGTAAATTACAGCACTGTGAGTCTGTGTTGTCATTCCTGTGTTTTTATTATTGTGGTTCTCATTACCTCTTCCTCCCCCTCCAGCTCATCCTACCCTTCCACGTGCCTCCTCCCCTCCCCTTCTCCCTGCACCCCCCTTACTCCTCTTTTTCTCTTCTGCTTCTGCCAAGTACAGAGATCTTCACATCCTCTTTCTGTGCCTCCTCCTTCACCAGTCACCTGGGCTGGGGGCCATACCACCCAGCGCCTGTGGAGGGCAGGCTTTCCTTGCCCATAGACTGAGGCAGCTGCCTTCTGTTGGACAATAGCAATAGCTTCTCACCTTGGTTGAAGGTTGTTTGTATAAAGACTATTTCATTAGTTAAGACAATTTTATAAATTTAGTTATAAATGTAGAGTTACATTTTGTTCAGTTTTGTTAGCTTGAGGGCTTTTCTTCCACTGATTCAGTAGGTGATGTGAGAAGTAGAATTACTGATGCTTAAGGGAGGCAGTGCTGGATGCCGCAATGATATCTGGGCGCGTGCAGATGTGGACTTGCATCTTGGATGCCACCGCTACCCATGAAGTGTCCTGGGCTAAGATAGTGCTGGTTGTCCTGAGATTCCTTTCCTTCGTTTCTACAACGAGCATAAATGACACCAAGGCTGCTTTTGTAAGAATTCCAGGCACTCCATGTAGAAGCCTGGCACAGGGCTTAGAAAGGGTAATCATGCCTAATGCCTATGTTTCATCTACACATCCATGCATCCATCCATTCATACATACATGCATAAATAAATACATACATCCTTTCATCCACCCATCCATCCTCCCAACCATCCATCCAAACATCCATCCATCCATCCATCCATCCATCCACCCATCCATCCTCCCAACCATCCATCCATCCATCCACTCATGCATCCATCCATCCATCCATCCACTCATCCATTCATCCATCCATCCATCCATCCATCCATACATACATACATACATCCATTCATCCATCCATCCATCCATCCATCCATCCATCCATCCATCCATTCATCCATCCATCCACTCATCCATCCACCCATCCATCCATCCATCCATCCATCCATCCACTCATCCACACATCCATTCATCCATCCATCCATCCATCCATCCATCCATCCATCCATCCATCCATCCATCTACTCATCCATTCATCCATTACTGTATCCATTCATGGTCTTAACAACCAGGATTCTCCTAAGACTGGGCCCTGTGCTTCATGTCACAGATTCAGCCACAGGAACAAGTTAAAGCAGAACCTTGCACCTGTGCAGCTTACCTCTAACTGGAAGGCCACAAACAAGCCCGCATTTGAATATGAAATAAAGGAAAGTGATTGTGTCATGAACAACAGAAATCCACTAGGGCAGCCTCCTGTGAGGAGGTCCAGCCGGGGGTCCCACCAGGACTCCTCAGGTTGTGTGACTTTTCCTGCATCAGTGAACAGTGAATCCAAGGGACCTTCAGCTTAGGAGTGCTCTAGGAGAGGCAACAGCATGTACAGAGGCCCTGAGTGCAGATGGCACTCGGCAAGGGAAGGGAAGCATGGAGAGTGTGCCTCTTGGTGTCAGACAGGGGCAGGCCACCTCATAAGATAGAAAACATGCGTCAGTTTAAGCAGTGACTGTATGCAGAAAAAACACAGCCAACGTGGCTTAGAGTAAAGAAAGAAATGGATGAGAGAGCCTGAGAGATGAGCCAATAGTTAATGACCCGTGAACGCACTGTCCTCCGTGTGGATGATTTGGGACACATTTCTTTCCATCATTCAGCTGCATCCTACGTTTCCAAGCACAATATTGGTTTAGGAAGAAGCTAGGGATAAAGAAGGTTGTGTTCTTATGTGCGCACCTTCTCCCAGTTGACCATTGTTGGCCATCATTCCAAAGGCACCTGAATGACATTCATGATGGAATGAGAGACTTTCTCCTTGAACAGGACTCAGTGAGGACTCTGCTGGTGTCCCCGTGGTTAGGGACCGGCCCTGTTGTCGGCTGGACATTGGGCCCTCAGAGCGAAAGCAACCCCATGTCATGTACAATAAAGGCTGTGTTTCTTTACTTCCATGTTTTCCCCAGAGCCCACAATGACCATTCTCAGGTGCATCATAGAGCTATAACTCGGCTCCCAAGAGACTCATTTAAAAGAAGTGTTCACAAGCAGAAATAGATCAAGCCAAAGGTCTGAATGCTTGTACTGCTGGCCTGATGGTTTCCGCTCCCAAAGGTCCTTTGACTCAGGTCCCCAAATTAAGTTCAAAAACTGGACCATTGAAGTAAACTTTGGTTTCAGTGTTGGAGTGACATCTCCGGGGCATCTGCTATAACAGACCCTGCTGTAGAGGTGAGCTCCTCAGTCAGAAGTGAGACATAAATGTGCGGTTAGAATGATATCTGACCGGTACTCAGGCTCAACCAAGACCTAAGATACACTCACACTAATATTCTCTATTTGAGGTCTTGTCGTACTCAGTAAAAGTAATAACATTCAGTGAGAGCTATTGTTATTCTCAGTGATTCACTGAAAATAAAATCGATACAAGGATCTTTAGGGTATATGATCCTTGAATTTTTCATTCATTGTAAGGTAGTTGAAGAAATTAGCTCTACAGTATTTGGACACAAGAAACTTTCTACTTTACTTCTCACTGATTCTGTAAATCTGGCTCTGCCCTCACTTCCAGGGCTGTTGAGACACTAGCCTCCAGGATGTTCTTGGAGGTGAACCTCTTCTTCCTTAAGGTCATGCCAACATCTAGAGTTGGTTGGGAGGTACTTTCCCAGAATGAATTTTAGGACAGGCTCTGTTCTTTGAGGCATCTTTATTTTTTTAAAAAATATATCTTATTGAATTTTTACAGAGAGGAAGGTAGAGGAATAGAGAAGAGAGAAACATCGATGAGAGAGAAACATCGATCAGCTGCCTCCTGCACACCACCTACTGGGGATGTGCCCACAACCTACGTCCATGCCCTTCACCAGAATCAAACCTGGGACCCTTGAGTCCGCAGGCCGACGCTCTATCCACTGAGCCAAACCAGTCATGGCTCTTAGAGACATCTTGATGGCAGTGAGATGTTTGTTGATCTTGTTGTCCAGGCCAAGCAGGCGCCACCCGTGCCTATAGCCAAGCCGGCTGTGGGGTGTCACAGCGGGGTCTCTTTGTACAGTGGGAAGAGATCTAGACTTGTTGTGAGGCCTGAATTAGGTACAGCCTGTAACTCCACAGAGTAGGTGCTATCTACACATCAGCAGCCAGCAATCCTATTTAAGAAAAGAGTAATATGCAAATTAACCATCAGTCCAGGACAAAGATGGCGGTGCCCATAGTGGCTGGTGTTGGACGCTGGTGGCATTGCCCTGGCAATTCGAGCCAATCATCCGACTCAGCTGCATGGAGGGAGGGGTGGGGAGGGACCTGGGGCCGGAGTCTGCAGCAAGAAACACAGGGCTCGCAGAGTCCGCCTCCACAGATGCCCAGTGTCCGTGCCCCTGCCTGGCGGAGGGAGGGGAGGAGAAAGGCCTCGGGCCAGATTCGCGCCCCAGATGCACAGAGGGAGGGGAGGGCAGGGACCTTGGGCCAGAGTCCAAGGCTTGGGAAGCTGGCATCGTTGCAGGCCAGGCTGAGGGACTACCCCCCACCCCCCATGCACAAATTTCGTGCATCAGGCCTCTAGTTAATTTATAAACCTGAGAAGGCTGTTTTATTAAATCCTGGTGGCCTACAAGGACCACTACAGACCGTGGAACTTTCTGCTGCACTCCATCCTCTAAGACATCCAGAGATAATCATGTTCAGATACGAGGGAAAAGGTCAAAGTTGAAAATTAAGCACTATATTTTGATCCATTCTTACCTGATATTTTTCTGACTCCTTGAAAGAGTTTCATTGAGATCTAGTTTATGCAGATCTTCTCTTTGAACATAGTCTACATAACGTTGGTCTATTAACCTTCTCAATAGCCAGCTGCTGCCTGTGTTACTTACTTCCAGGTTCAGTAAAACATGAGTGGCCAGTAATGGTACATCACTTACTCCCTGCGGAGCACTGGTGACCACTTCTCTTTGTCTTCACAACAGCAGCCCAGTGAGTAGAGTGATGATGAAAACAGTGTCCAAACGGGGGCACTTCTGACGGGAGAAGAGGTCACTGAATGGGGGGATGCCAGGGCAGCAGCACAGACCAGGGTCCTCCTGAGCAACTGAGGTGAGTGGTCTCCCTCCCATGAGGTAGGGCTACCATTTCCCCCAGCTGCACACAGTGGGACAACAGAGGTCAAGTCCCTTGACCAAGGGCACGCAGGTAGTGGGGGAAGGGTGGCAGAGCCAGGTAAGGATGCAGGTGTGCTGATATCAGAGACAGGTCTCCTTCGTGTGACTCTTATGGCCCCTCACGTTATGACTCAGATGGAGTCCTGTGCCCTGGAATTGCCCAACTGCCCTGTGTGGGCTCCAGGTAGATGTCTGAGCAGGCCCCACAGTTTTCTCCTCGTGGCCTAGGCTCCAGGTGAAGTCTCCTCCACCGTCCTTGCCTGAGTCCCTTCAGCTGGAAACTCTTTATTTATTCCCAATGCCACAGCACAGACAGCCCATTTCTTGTTTTGGACAGTGGCCTTGAATCTCTAGGGATCCCCTTCCCAAGACCCCGTGGCTTCTGGGTGCACCTTTCTCCAGGTGACCAGGACCTGACGCCATGGCCCTTTCCTCCACGTTGAGCCCCTGGAGGTCATGCCCTGCGCTTTTCTGGTTTTTGAGTGACAACAGTGATACAGTAGGTGTCTAATTAGGTGTGTAACTTCCTTAAGGAACAGGATTTACAATTCTAGAAAGAATTCTCTGACTACATAACATGTTTACTTATTGGGTCCATTTAGAAGGAGACGTGCATTTTTTAACTAGAAACTCTAATAAAGGCAAGGCTCCAACCCTACACTAAACCCAGGCATCAGCCTGACATCCTGGTGCTAACACCGAGTTCTTTGTGTTTCCGGAGAGAACTGTGGCATCACCATAGGTAAGACCAGGTCAGGAGAGCAAGAAGTTGGAGCTCTGACATCCAGGCCCTGGGCCACCTCTGTCCTCCTGTTCCCAATCAGTAAACATTAGCTTGATCCCATGGAACCCGGATCCATCTAATGCCTGGCGACAGGGACCCGGATCTGGAAGCTGATTCAGGATCAGGTGTTGCCTCCAGCCAGTTCTCCTTCATGAATACCCTGAGCTTTACATAAGGTGATGTTTCCACAAATCGTGTGGTTAAATATCTAATCCCCACACACTTGTGACAGCCCACAGGGCCCATTTGATTGCTACACCATTATCTTCTCATTCTGTTACTAATTCTCGCTGCAGCTCATGTGGAATTTCCTGTAAACCATGGGCCTCCAGTGTGGGAACCCCTGGCCCTTAGGGGCATGGCAAGGGGATTCTGAGAGGTCTAAGGATACTTCTTTCCAATGCCTCTTTCCTGGGGATGATCTTCCTCCTCCTTGCGCCCACCCCTGAGGACATTTGTCCCGGTCCAGAGATGTCTTTGTGTCCCCACAGGTGGGTGGTGTGTCACTGACATCTAATAGGTGAGACCGGGTTGTTGCTAAACGGTTCGCAGTGCTCAGGGCATCCACCCAGAAGAGAACTCTTCTACATCCAGTGGCACCAGAGTCCTGGCTGAGACACCCAGCGATGGAGAAATCTCTGGAACCCTTCTCGCTGCTGGAGTGTGAGGTGACCTCACATTCAGTGGACAGTGAGTGGAGCCTCAGTGCAGACCTAGGCCGACAGGTTGGGGCCCGTGTGTTCTCCAGCTCGGAGCTCAGCTTCAAGGTGGTGACTTCGCCTGGCTTGTCCTCACTCCTGGAGGACCTCACGTTCTCCTGTCTGTCATCCTCATGGACTTTGTCCTTCAAGGTCCAACTCAGTCCTCACCTCCTCACAGAGCTTCTCTTCCTGGAGAATGCAAGCTCATAAGGCCTGGTCTCCCTTGAATGTCTATAGGCCTTTAATTTCTATGCTACAATGTCATGCTAGTGATACACCTCATATCTCCCTTCTCTGCCCTATCTTAGGACTTGTCATTTAACATGCTAAGGCAGTGGTTCTCAACCTTCCTAATGCCGCGACCCTTTCATACAGTTCCTCATGTTGTGGTGACCCCCAACCATAAAATTATTTTTGTTGCTTCTTCATAACTGTCATGTTGCTACTGTTATGAATCATAATGTAAGTATCTGATATGCAGGATGTATTTTCATTGTTACAAATTGAACATAATTAAAGCATAATGATTAATCACAAAAACAATATGTAATTACATATGTGTTTTCCAACAGGCTCAGGAGACCACTGTGAAAGGGTAGTTCGACCCCCAAAGGGTCACGACCCACAGGTTGAGAACCGCTGTTCCAATGGATTCCTTAAGGAAATCAATAAATCCTTTCAATAAAAGACATCACGTTTCTCCTAAGTTTGGTTCAGTGTAGAAGCCAAGTTGCCTGAAATGAGTTGCAGCATTCACTGGCATTGCTGCATGCACCGTCTTTATGTCACCACTGTCCCCTCCAGGTTCAGCCCAAACTGGGGCTCCCCATTAAACAGTCACCTCTCCTCCCCCACCCAGCCCCGCCCCTGCAGCCTGTGGCCCCCTCCCCCTCGGTCAGCAGCTCAGGAGCAAAGGCCTGTGCAGACCTAGGTCTCAGTGGCAGAGCCTGGGAATGAGGATGCGCCGTCAGCTGCCAGGCTGGCAGGGCTGGGGAGCCTGAGGACAGGCCTGAGGGCCCAAGGGCAGGGCTGGGGGGAGGGGGGGGGCAGGGTCCAGGGACTCCTGCTGTGCTGGAAGCTGCTCACCCTCAGGCACAGCCTTGCGAACCCTACCTCAGCGGGCCCTGCCTTGTAGGCTATGGGGGCTGCTCTGCAGGCGGGGGAGCTGGTGCCCCGGAGACCACCTGGGCTCTCCCTGCAGAGATCCCACACCTTAGCCCTGGGAAGGGCAGGGGCATCCCTGCTATTGAGTCTTCCCTGCTGGTGCTGAAAGGACCTGAGCCAGGCTGCAGGGGCCGTAGGAGCACTTGCTTCGTCCCCATGTCCGGTGGCGGTGACGGCCCTCACCTTCCTGGAGACCCGTCACCGGGAAATGGGAGGCAGGACTGTGACCTTCCTGGACCCCATTCGCCCAGGGGCTGCTGGCTGCTGGCAAACTCTGAGGCAGTTTACAACTCACAGCAATGGGTGATACCACTTGTCCTTCTTACTGTGAATGTAGTCACTGTTCTCGCAACCACACTGTGATGCGACTACCACATCACAGAAAGACACAGTGAGCACAGACGGCTCACTATGCCTGGGTGTGTGCCTGTGCCTGTGTGCATGTCTGCCTGTGTGCATGTCTGCCTGTGTGCATGTCTGTTTGTGTGAGTGTGTGTGTATGTGTGTGCACGCGCGCACACAAGGGCGCGCACACACACATGAGTCTTGTTACGCATGTCTTAGGGGGAGGTCTGTGTGTGTGTGTAAATATGTGTATCTCTGTGAGTGTCGCTGAATGTAATTGTGTGTCTGTGTACAAAGGTTTATTTTAGGGGTGAGAGTGAGAGAGGGCTGCCAGAGAGGAGATGTGGAAAGGGCTTGACCAAGGAGATGGTCACCTGTCCTGTGCAGCGAGCAGTGTGGAGGCAGAGGGACCCCGACATGTCCACGTGCAGGGATGTGACCCAACATACTGCCTGCATGAGTGGCATATAGATCTGAGCACAGATCCAGGCTGAGCAGGGAGATGATCAGAGGGTGAAGGGATGGGTCGTGCTGTTGCAGAAGACCGGAGAAAAAACAAGCCACGCTTAGAGAAAGGGAGTTCTATTTTATTATTCAGTTCTGTGCAGGCCCAGAGAAAAATGTGTCTTTCAAATTCTGGGCCTGCAAACATGGAGGAAACTCTCTTTATTTATACTTTTTCCAGTCCTTTGTCTCCCAAATTTGGAATGAGACTTCCGGGCCTTCTGAGAAAGAAGGCCTGCATGCTGGGAAGGGGCCATGACACCACATCTCAAGGCCTGGCCAGGTGTCACCACTGACAACTCTGTCTGGGGTATAGTTTATGGCCTCTCAGGAATGGGAGTAGTCTTATTTTCCTTATTATTTAAGCAAGGAAGCATTTACAGAAGCCAAAATAGCAGGGTTAAAATTTCAAAGGGCAGTTTTTATATAAGAGGGATGGGTCATTCCCTACTGGTTTTATGTACATGAGTCAAATCATTGACTCTTTTGGGTCATTGTTGGGAGGGAGTTGTATTGACCCCTGAGGACTACAAGCTTAACAGAATTAATTCTTTGCCGAATAAAGTCAGTGGGCCTGTTTCTAAGATAAGGGCCTGTAATGAGGGCAGGAGTAATCATCAGAGGGTCCGAAGAGTCCTGGGCTCTCTATTTTGCCTGAGCTGCCTTAAGCCGGGCGTGATGAAGCCACATCAGGATCCTGTCGACCTTGATGGTCGTGGGGGTGGTCTTTTCCAGGTAGGAGTCAGTCCTTGGGTGGCAAACGTCTTTTCCCAAATAGAGTCAGCAGGTTGGAAGGGATGAACTGGATCAGAAGTTGGTATAGGCAGAGCATCTCGAACATGCTTCCGGACTGCTTTCTGGGTGGACTGTAAAGCCTGTAAGAAATTGAGTAAAGATTGGTTATGGATTTCAGCTTTTCTAGATTGGGTTTCCATGTAAGCTGGTGAGGTGAGTAGGTCAGGTTCTGGAAGAGTCACTAGAATCTCTAGAGGCCCCATTGGTTTTAGAGCAGCCTCCTGAGCGGCTTAATCTACAGCCTAGTTCCCTCTTGCTTCTGGGGAGTCCCCTTGTCTCACACACATAGAGGTGGAAAGACTTAGTTACATCTGGCAGTGCCAGTTAGCCCATCGTCCTTGCTCTGCTCATGTCTGTCTAACTGCCTCCTATATTACCTCAAGGATCCTGGCTCTGAATTCTTCCAGGGATAATGGATGTTGGTTTTCTTCTGTAATTACTTCCTGCTGAGGTGGGTCAGAGGTTGCTCTCAGAGCCAAGAGATCCTTGCTGTCTGTCAGAGGGACTATGAGGCCTGGGCCCAGAAGGAGGTGGGCTTGTGACCTGGCAGAGACAAACTGCAACAAATGGTCTGGTGGAAGGGAAAGAAAACATTTCAGTTTTAATAACCTTTATTGAAATAGAGTTTTTCCTCCTTAAAAGTATCCCTCTGATTATTAAAAGACTAATTTATTTACTGTATTTAATTTGGCCTGATTGTTTGCATAAACACAACAAGAATGGTAACTGACTACCTTTGCCGGAATTTCATGATTGAATCTTAATGTGCCCCGTAGGGCCAGGAAGCCAAGCCATCCAGCTTCCATCAGGCCTGCCTGCAGTATCTGCTGAGTTAGGTGAATTCCTCACCTGCAATGGCTCTACCCGGGCCCATTGTCCTTGCGTTAAGGCCCTTCTCAGCAGCCCTACTACTCGTCATGGCCCAGAGTGTGTGGGGGTTCTGCAGGGACGCAGAGGCACCTTTATTGCTCCCCTTCTACTCTGACCAACCGCCGGTGATGGTAGGGCATGGGCCTGATACTCCAGCACCAGCTATTTTCAGGGCTACCAAGCAGGATACCAGGCTTTCTCCATGGCACTCTTATTGGCTTCAAGTCTTCAGAGTTCAGACAGGGCTCTTTAATACATGGTACTCCAGGCAAAGTTTTCGGTCAATAAAACCACTATTGGAAACCGGCCTTATTGAATTTATGCAAAGAAATGTATTGCCATGATTTATTAAGCATTGCCAAATTTCGGAGGAATGGTATAAGGAGAAAAATATACTGACCTGCTTTAAGATCTTCTGACTTTCTTTGCCAGTTCTTTTTATGGACTCTCTAGAGTTATAACAAAACAGCAACTGTTGGATTTCTTTTATCAGTCCCCCTGAAGGACTTTGGCATAACTATTTACCCTCTGTTTAGGGAGGCAGAATGTCAATTATTGACTCTTCCTGGCTTACTGGCCTGTAATTTTGATTAATTTCCTCTTAACATTTCTTTTCTCCTTCTTTACATACCCAACCTTTATAAATTTTACACGTCTAAATTAGCCTTTAAACCTTGTTTCTATGTCCTTTAAAAATGCATAACCATGCCTCAGACCTTCTACTCAGTAATTCCATATTCTTAGAAACATCAATCCTTTAATGATTACTAAAAAGTAAACAGCCAGTATTTCTTAGATTATTAAGAGCAGGTAAATTAAAATTTGTCTAGTAAAAACTGCTATATTTTTCCTATGTAAGTTCAGGTATATTGCATTGGTCTGATTTAGCATTGGAAGGGTTAAAGAGAACAAAATGTAGCAGAGAAAAACTTGTGCTTAGTAGCAGCTTGCAGCCTTGAGTCCAGCATAGTTCAGACAAGTAAAAATCAACAAAAACCTATCTCTCCCTGCTCTCCCTGCCGACAACCCCCCCTTTTCTGCATTAATTATTTACTCTGAGCTGCTCTCCCTCCTAGATTTTGCCTTCTTTACTCTAAGCCCCAGAGGCTCAAATCCTTGTCCTCCTTTACCACTTGTGATCTCTCTGACCATCCCCCTATCCCCCAGCCTCGGGCTCCTCCATCTCAGCAGGCTGAGAGCCTATCACCCTATCTAGCGAATCCCACCACCACCCCATCTCACACCGGCTCCCCAGCAGTTTTCAGCTCTCTTCCTCCCCAATCAGAGCAGATGCTGTCCCCAACAGAGATCCACTGTGCACCTATCAGGAAGGGCAGGCAGGTCACAGGTCTTGGGACCACATGATAAAAATCCGGCAGTGCCTCTCCCTCACCCTACACAGGCCATGAGAAAATGTACTAATCTTAACCCAATAAGCCTTTGTTTAAACTTCTCTGGGTTGCAACCTTCACAAATTTTATACCTTTAATTAACCTTAGACTTCTGAAATCTTAACCTAACACAGCCAAATTACACATCAGGGAAAATCAATTAAAGTTCTCTACCGTCTTCCCCCTAAAGTGGGGTTTGCCCTATCTTTAAACAAATTGAACAACAGAAAGAGAAAACAAATACTCTCATGTGTACAGCCAGACGGCACAAAGTAGCGTTCTCTTCACACAGACTCTCACACTTACATTCATACACCAGATACTCTGAGTTTGTACTTCTATCAGATGTTTCTCGGAGTTTAAACAGTCCACCTGATTTCTGATTAATTTGCCTGAGGAAGTCGCATGACCTCCAGGGAGGTGATCAAGCCCCCCTTCCACTCACTGGGAGTGGGCTTGACTGATAGGGCCCTACCTTACAGTTTCTGTTGACAGGTCCAGAAGTGTCCGTCCACGCTCTCCAGATGCCGGCCGGGTCCTGGGCTGAGGTCCGGGAGTGCCCAGAGTACCCAGTTCAATTCTGCTCAATCAGCAGAGTGGCGCCTCCCGGAGGTCTTTCTGGCTCCCCTGGACCCCAAACCCGGTCCACTCACTGGAGGCCAAAAGGCCAGCATGTTTGGCCTTCTTCTCGGTCAGGGAACCCTTAATGTTCCAGAAGACCTGAGAAAAAACAGCCACGCTTAGAGAAAGGGAGTTATGTTTTATTATTCAATTCTGTGCAGGCCCGAAAAAACAAAAAATGTCTTTCAAATTCTAGGCCTCCCAACATGGAGAAACTCTCTTTACTTATATTTTTTCTAGTCCTTTTTCTCCCAAATTTGGAATGAGACTTGCGGGCCTTCTGAGAAAGAAGGCCTGCGTGCTGGCAAGGGGCCATGACACCATATCTCAAGGCCTGGCCTGGTGTCAGCTCTGAAAACTCTGTCTGGGCCATAGTTAATGGCCTGTCTGGATGGGAGTCGTCTTACTTTCCTTATTATTTAAGCAAGCAAGCATTTACAGAAACCAAAATACCAGGGTTAAAATTTCAAACAGCAGTTTCTATATAAGATGGGTGCTTTGGTTCGAGGACTTGTGAGCAGCACCAGCGGGGACCTTGGCCCTCCTGGCGGGACCCCAGCCTGTGTCTCTCAGGCTGTGGCAAGAGCTCTAGAATCCTGCGTCCACCGAGCACAGGCTGTAGACTGAGCACACCTGTGCTTCAGAAAAGAGGCAACTGAGTGTGCGTGTTTCCCGATGAGACACATACACACTCACTGTGGCAGGGAGGGGCATTGCTGATAACATGGCACCATCGGCTATGCTCTCAGTCATGTGGGCATCATGTGCCCTTCGTCATGGGAGACGCTGAGGACTAATGAGACGTCCTCTTCCTGGAAACATGGGGGACCATGGCCTAGGCTCTCAGGTGCAGAAGACGGGCCGGTCCCCCTCCTGTGGGGGTCACTGTGGGGTGGATGCACAGGCGCATTGCAGGGAGGGCAGCTCCGACCCCAGGGGACCGGGTAGGAGCCTTGGGCACAAGCCGGAAGGGACAAGGGGGGACGATGACGATGGCTGTGCAGATGGAAAGGACAGGCTGTGTGAGGGAGGGGGCCGTGCAGGGAAACGGGGTGGCCCCCAGGTGTCAGGAGTCAGATGGGCGGCAGTGGGGCCATGAGCCCCAAACGTTCCATGCCCTAAGCCCTGGATTTCCCTTTCTTCTCTGTGGGGACTTGGCAGCTGCCATAAAGGTCCGGATTCTGAGTGTGGGCGACACCCTGGGTGCCCTGGGCCTGCTCTCTGCCGCCCACATGTGGGGGAGGAGGAGCAGAGGTTCCCCAGGAAGGAGGCGCAGTGGCAGCTCAGGGCCCTGCTGCCCATGCAGCCAGACAGGGACTGCGTCCACCTCCCCGCGGGGAGCCGCCAGGAAGAGCTTCCCCCTGGACTGGCACAGCCAGCAGGGCCTCCGCACCCTGGGGTCTGTGCAGAGGGTGACGGACCGCAGCCTCCTGTCCTGGCCCCTGGGACAGACTGCCCTGACCC
This sequence comes from Myotis daubentonii, assembly GCF_963259705.1. NCBI lineage: Eukaryota > Metazoa > Chordata > Mammalia > Chiroptera > Vespertilionidae > Myotis > Myotis daubentonii. The sequence goes on from NC_081848.1 coordinate 83,454,214, forward strand.
AGTGCACAGCGGGCCTGGCAGCAGCCGCTGGAAAGGAGTCTGAGCTCTCAGTTGTGCGGACGGCTGAGCGGGCCCCTCTGGGATGGAGGTGCGGCAGCCTGCGTGGCTCATGCAGGGCCTGGGCCTGGGAGGCCTGTGCAGAGACGCGGGCCGGGCCCTGAGCCAACGTTCCTCTGTGATCCGAGCCCTCAGGCGCCAGGTCACTGCCCATAGGGTCAGCGTGACGCTCTGTTGTCACCACCCAAGGCCCCTCATGATGCCCCCCCCCCCCCCCCCCACGGCCAGAGACTGGGATAAAACAAGACAAACAAGACGTGCAGGGCAAGTGATTTATTGAAGCAAGACGTTGAAACCTCTACATTTTCCAGGGAAGGTCAGGGCATCAGTGAAAGCAGGGGCCCTCGTAGGTGGGGTATGTGGAATCTATTGGTTGCACTTTTTCACGATAGCCTCCTGAAACAGACACAGAGAGAGAGAAAGGGCCGTCAGTCCCGCTGCCTCTGGAGATGCCACGGGCACAGCGTGTGCTCACAACCAAGACTCGAAGCATTGCAACCAGCACAGGCCAGCGGGGCGGCGGGCGGACAGGGTGCAGGTGGGGATTCAATGGTCCCGGTGCAGGCCCAGCAGCTGACACATCAGGGAAGAGCCATGGCCACGGCTGGATGCAAACTCCGAGGGACCCAGGAAGGGCCTCGGGTTTCTGATGGAGCAGGAGGGGGACGGGGGATGAGAGCCCGGGATTTGCTTTCTCTAAGTCCCAGGTCCCAGGACGGGACTGTTCACTCCAGAGTGGAAGCTGGGGGGGCGGGGGGATTGGGGAGGGGAGGGGGGCCAGGCGGGAGGGGCCATGGGAGGAGCTGCCTGCGGAGATCTGCAGCCCCGGCGGGGACATGCAACCTGCTGGTGCACTGACATGTCCACACTGAGGCCCTGCGCGTGGGGACACGTGCTGAAAGCCCTACCTGGTCCAGGGGTGGAGGAGCTGAGACACAACCCCTCCCCCTCAATTTCTGATTTCCTCAGAGAGACAGGGAGGCTGTCAGCTCCACCTGTGGCTGCAGAGGACAGACTGGGAGGGGCCCTGCCCTCTGTCCTGATGGCTGAGGAGGGAGAGGGGTGGGCGAGGGGACAGGGACTGGACCTGGCTGTGCAAAAGCTGCCAGAGACCCGCCTGCCTCCCTCCTCAAGGGGTGGGGCCAGCTCCCTCCCTCCCCTGCCTCCTCCTGCACCCCCACCCCATGGCATTCCCCAGGGACAGGGCCTCCTGCCCCCAGTGAGGGACCTCGCCCTCCAGAAGGCTCCCAGGCAGGGAGGCAGCAGTGTCTGGCCCTTCACCATCACCGCCTGGGCCCTGGCTGTGCCCCCTCAGGACATGTGGGGAACCCGGAGCCAGGGAGGGGCCTGCAGAGGCTGTGCAGTCTGAGGCTGGCCCAGCGGGTGTCGGGTCACCATCTACCCTTGGCCACGGACCCCTCTCTCAGAGGTGAGCAGAGGGACCGGTGCCCCCACCTGTGCCCCCCAGAGCTGCACCCTCCTCCCGCCTGGCCATGCAGCTGAGCAGCAGCCTCTATGCAGAAGGAGAATGGAGTTACCACAACGTCGTAAATTTTGTGTCTGTCGCTAAAGGACATCCGGTCTACGCAATACTTCACAGCCATCGTGGAATGGTAGGCGGGTTCAGGTGCCGGAAACGTCTTGAGGACGGAATAAAAGAGCGGTTTAATGTCCAACAGGAAGGATCTCGCTTCGTTGTGAAGGGCTGGACAGGTTTTGGCATTTGCTGGAGGAGAAGAAAAAGAAACACATTGGATGTAGGAAAGTCACTTTTCCCCACGGCTCCCTGACCTCAGATCTAGACAGGAACCCCAGGGACTTATGGTCTCCTCCCATACTTGTGCCCAGGACAATGCATCTCCCCCAAGTCCTCACTGGCGCCGGGTCACAGAGCACGCAGCGGAGCCCGGATGGAGCACAGTGACCACCCTGGTCAGTCTTCCCTTTACCAAGTACACCCAGGCCTTCCCAAGGGTCCCCTGCTTTGCCCCAGTCACTGTCCCTGGATTTCAAGGACTCAGCTTTGCCCTCAATAGAGCCTCACCTGCCTTTGCCTGGCTTCTGGGGGAGGGAGCCGTTAGCCCTCAGTCTTCCCAGGGAAGGGTAGGGTCAGGCCCTGGCAGAGGGCCGAGGGGGACAGTAAATGCGGAGAGGAGGGAGGAACGCTCCTCAGGGATGGAGGATGCCCTTGGAGGCTCAGTCTAACACTGGGATCATGTCATGGGAGGGAGAGGGCTCAGGCTTCACCACGGAAGTCTGTGAGTGTCACACCTGACGCTGAGGCCAGACCACCACTGGCTCTTTGGTTCCGCCCTGAGGACAGAACCCCCTGGAGGGGGCGCAGGCACTGGGCTGACTTTCCACCCAGTGGGTTGTGCTGAGACCTGCAGGAACCACTTCCGGGTCTGGATTCTCCATCCCCACCCTCAGTCTTCTGCCAGCTCCTGCAGCTGGGACTGTGCCCACCAGGCCCCTCCCACCTGGGAGACAGCTGCTCTGCAGGGAGGTGGAGGGTCAGGTCAGAGGTCATGTGAGGAGAGAGGACGGGGTTCAGAAAGTCAGATGGATGAGACTCCAAAGGACTTGGCTCAGCCCCGAGGGTGTGAGGACCCGCCCAGCATTGCTGGCCACTGGCCACCTTCACTGGGAAAAGGGCAGTGGCAACCCCAGCACTCCCACTGGCTCTGCATGTCCTGGCTGGGCCCCTGGAGGAGGGGCGGGCCTGTCGCGTGCCTGAGCGCCTCTGGGTCTCAGAGCCACGTGGACACTGGCCACTCTGAGCCTCAGGCGGCACTGCTCCTCTTGAATGGAGCCCTCTCCTGCTGGAACATTCTCTGAGTCTGAACCTAGGAGTCCAAGAATCTTGGGCTCACCTGGCACCTAAGAGACCCTGGAGGAGACGGCGTTGAGACCGGGGCGGCCTCGGACCACCTCCTCTCTGCCATCGCCCCAGCTTCTCTCCTGGGCCCTGGGATGCAGGGAGGAGAGGCCTGGGAAGATGCAGCCTGTGTTCCAGGCCACAGCGCTGCAGGGGCAGGACCCTGGCTCACGAGAAGGTGACTCGGTCCTGCTGCTTCTGTGTCACAGACCAGGCGGCAGTGGGGCCTCCCACGGGACCGCCCACACTGGCCTGCGGGGGTTTCTGTGGGAGTTCCAGAGCCCCGGGATCAGACACCCCAAGTGCTGGGCTTTGGGGGCTGGTCCACAGGGCGCTGGAAAGGTTAGATTCTGACCGTCCCCCCTCCCCATGTAAGTCACCTGGACCGGAGAAGGGCCCTTCCCGCTGATGGTGTCTGAGTGGACGTGACACTCACCGTCAGAGCAGCAAAGGGCCAGAGTGACCAGCAGCAGAGACAGCGCCAGCTTCATGGTTCCTGGCTGAGCGATCAGCTGAGCAAACCGTGAGCGCTGAGGAGCTGGACTGAGCAGCCTGGGAGCCCAGGGCTATTTGTACCCGGGGAGCCGCACTGGTCCTGCCACAGGGGACGGGCAGGTCACAAGACCTGGCTTCCCGCCACCCTTCCTCACGGTCGGCTGATGCCATCCATCAGCGTCACAGCCCTGGGTCTTGGTCAGAGCGGGAGTTGTTGGCACCCGGCACGGCTCCCTCCGCACCGCCCGAGGTGGGAGGGTCACAAGTGTGCGCCCCGTCGGTGGGGGGAGCCCCTGGGATTCAGTGCGGGCAGCGTCCGCTTTGCCCATTTTCTCAGCCCAGGGCTGGGCACTAGAAGAGGGTCAGCACATGTCCCTGCAGGAGATGCGTGGCCCCGAGTGAATGAGCTCTCAGAGTGGCTGGGCCGCACCCTCAGGGTAAAATGGTGCCCGCTGTGCCAGGGCTGCTTAGTGCAGTGGAGGGAGTCAGTCCGTGGTGTCCGCCTCCTCGGAGAATACAGTGCCAAGAGGAGGCCCACCCTCCCACTGCCACCTTCCTGCTCGAGCGCCTGTGGAAAAGCCATGCCCACCACTTCAGATCCATCAACGCCCACGTGTCCTGGTGACGCTTTCACTTGTCGGTCCGAGGTGGCCCCTGCGGTCACCGGGCTCCACAGGAGAAGCGCCCACAGGGCTGGTCCCCACCTGGGCCGCCCGTGGGCCGCTGCTCCATGGGCACGGGGAGGCCGCCCGACTCGGAGACAGGCTGTGGGAAGCAGGTGATGGGCAGCAGGCCTGAGACCACGCAGCACAGACAGGATTCTGACAGGTGTTGGGCAGGGGGACCTGTCAGATGGAAGGGAGGTGCATGGCACTGACATTCTGGCTCAGCTGCTTGCATCCGGGTTTCTGAGTCAATCCCGTCCTCTCAGTGATGCCATCCTCATTCCTCCACCTGCTCAGTCCTTTCTCCTCTCTCTCTGTTTAGAGAAGCTCACTGCCTGACTCCACGTGCTGGCATGGGTGCGGGGCGGTAGTAACGCGTCCTCACCGAGGGAGGGGATGCAGAGGAGCACGGCCACTCGGCAGGACAGCTGGGCAGTTCCCTGTGACCGACACGCCCTCTCACCGCACCCGGCCCAGCACCTGAGACCCCGGGGTCCTGGCAGCACAGGGCCTGGTGCTGACCGCGGGAGGCTCTGTGTGTCCGGAAGGAAAGAAGAGGTGGGCCCTCTCTCTGCTTTCTCTTTGTGTTTTAATCCCACCAGGGCCATGAGAAGCACCCAGCGGGCGCCTTCTGTACGTGCTGCACGGGCATTCAGGCGGCAACTGGAATGGGACCTGACCAGGAATTGATCCGGCACCATTGGCGCACAGAGTGACGCTCAACCACTGAGAGGCCCTGGCCAGGCTCTTGATACCTTCTGACAAGTTTTCTGTGAACTAAAAGCTGCTGTGAAGTAAAGTCTAGCAAACACAGAGGCTCTCAACTTGTTGAAAACATTCTCTTCCAACCAGGGGGAAAGCGTATAAAAAGCCATCAATAAGTTGGTCATAATTCTTTATAATAAAGAGGTAATATGCAAATGGTTGTCATGCGCTCACACCCTCGCGCCTTTGTGCTGGGGCCGAGGGACTTGAGGCCAGGCCGGGGTATTGAGGCCACACTCCCCCCTCCTAGCGGGACTTCACGGGGGACCTGAGGTGGCTCCCTGCACCCGGCAGTGCTCCATGAGGTACCTGAACCTATGCCCCGCCCAGCAGGGCTTGATGGCGGCCCTGAGGCTGTGCCCCCTCCTCCGGCAGGGCTTGACAGAAGACCTGAGGCTGCACCCCGCAACCAGCGCCAGGCTGGGGGACCTGAGGCTGAGCCACCCACCCTGCAGGACTTGTGGAGGGTGGGGCCGGCCGGGTCTGGGTCTCACGAAATTTCCAGGCAGGCGCAGGTGGGCTCAGACTAGACTCTGGGTCCCACAGCCTGCCCCAGACTCTGACAGGAGGGACATTTTCATATACATTTTACTAATTTTTTCACCTCTGAAACTTCTATTATAGAGAACGAGCAAATAGCAATATTAAAATATTCCCTTTAATTAATTCCCTTTTAATGTGCATGAATTTCATGCACCAGAACACTAGTATGTAGACAATTAATCAAATATCGGGGAAATCTAAGAGACTCTAGTGAGAAACGCAGTGAGAATGGATGAAAGTTGATGCTGTAGCCGAATTCAGGATCAGCCCAGGCACAGCAATCCTTCCTGCAAACCTGTCACCGTGGACCTAACAGAAACAGTGGCCCCTTGGCGACAGGAACTGTAGCAGCAACAAAAACACACTGACGTCCACACACGTGCAGCAGGCAAACCCTAATGATGAAATCACCAACATTTCCTCAGCGACGGGACGAGGGATCTAAGAACACCACCCACACACCTTGCCCTGAGGGAACATTGGAGCATTTGAAGTCCACTCTTCGGGTATCATTCTGCAGGTTCATCCCCCCAGATCAGAGCCCTAAGCGGCAGCTTCACACATTGTTGAGAACCTGGAGGCCATTTGGGTCTCTCTTTCAAATGTGGGACGTTGCCCTCAGTGGGTTGAGAGCAAGAGCCCATCTTCAGTGCCAGAATCCTGGGTTCAAGCTCAGCTCTGGAGCTTCCCACTGGTGGAGTCCCCAGCAAGCGCTGACCCCTCTGCCTCAGTGTCCTCGTCTGGAAATAAGGGGACAGCACAGATGTGCGTTAGGACAAGTGGGTTCATCCAGGACAAATGGGGGGCACCGTCCCTGGCAGCCAGTGTCAGCTATTACAATTATGCAACAAAATGGAAAAATGTGAGTGACAGTCCAACAGAACAGACTGCCTCATCCCCAAAGGCAAATATCAGGCGATCTCACCGACTCTGCCAGGGGGAGTGTTGGTTTACCCTCTGGGCTGATGGGCGTCTGAATTTGGCTCTGGTTTTATTGGGATTTCTCTCCGGCACCACCAGCTGGTTACTTTTCAGTCACTTAATTGACCGGTTAATGGTCACATCTAAACCAGGCTTATTGTGACTTCATAATCCTTCACCTTGGATATTGGAGTCAGGGAACAGGAGGGGGCGGGTGGGGACAGGGATAATGTCCACGAGGCGCTCAGGTCTCTGCACTCCCATCCTCAGCAGGAGGCACTGGTCACGTGGGTCCCTTGGATCCCAGGGCCCCTCCAGCGCTCAGGTTCTAACTGGTCCCCAGGTGCCTGGTCATGGAGGTGCCTCAGACATCACTTCAGGGTCGTGATGTCCCTGAGGGCTTGTGCCGTCTACATAGCCTCTGGAGACACCGGTTCCCATCAGCCCATCCCTGTCACACTCATCCTGTTCCGTGTTACATGACGGAGGCACACACATCATGTCAGACCTGCAGGCATGCACTCCACAGGTACAGCTGTCGCGCCACGAGCAGCGTCAGTGATGTCTGTAGAACTCTATGACGGTGGCCTCCCTGGCCTTGCTTTGAATGGAATTAAAGAAGGACTCTTAGCCCTGGCTGACAACTCATTCAAAGTAATTTTAATATACTTTTATTGATCTCAGAGGGGACGGGAGAGGGAGCGAGAAATAGAAACATCCATGATAAGACAGAATCATTGATCGGCTGCCTCCTGCACATCCCCCACTGGGTATTGAGCCTGAAACCTGGGCCTGTGCCCTGACCGGGAATGAAACCGTGACCTCAGGGTTCATAAGTCAATGCTCAACCGCTGGCCAGACTAAAATAATGTTGAGTGATAGATCCCAAGGCATTTTAGATCCATACTCTTTATTTTTTTAATTAAATCTTTATTGTTCAGATTATTACATTGGTTCCTCTTTTTTTCCCCCCATAACTCCCCTCCTCCCAGTTCCCACCCCACCCTCCGCCCTCACTCCCCACCCACTGTCCTCATCCATAGGTGCACGATTTTTGTCCAGTCTCTTCCCGCATCCCCCACACTCCTTTCCCCCGCAAGAATAGTCAGTCCATTCCCTTTCTAGGTCCCTGATTGTATTATAATCACCAGTTCGTTCTGTTCACCAGATTATTTATTCACTTGATTTTTAGATTCACTTCTTGATAGATGTGTATTTGTTGTTCATAATTTGTATCTTTACCTTTTTCTTCTTCTTCCTCTTCTTAAAGGATACCTTTCAGCATTTCATATAATACTGGTTTGGTAGTGATGAACTCCTTTAGCTTTTTCTTATCTGTGAAGCTCTTTATCTGACCTTCAGTTCTGAATGATAGCTTTGCTGGGTAGAGTAATCTTGGTTGTAGGTTCTTGCTATTCATCACTTTGAATATTTCTTGCCACTCCCTTCTGGCCTGCATAGTTTCTGTTGAGAAATCAGCTGACAGTCGTATGGGTATTCCCTTGTAGGTAACTGAGTTTCTTTCTCTTGCTGCTTTTAAGATTCTCTATCTTTTGCTCTTGGCATTTTAATGATGATGTGTCTTGGTGTGGTCCTCTTTGGATTCCTTTTGTTTGGGGTGCTCTGCGCTTCCTGAACTTGTAAGTCTATTTCTTTCACCAGGTGGGGGAAGTTTTCTGTCATTATTTCTTCAAATAGGTTTTCAATATCTTGCTCTCTCTCTTCTTCTGGCACCCCTATAATTTGGATGTTGGTACGCTTAAAGCTGTCCCAGAGGCTCCTTACACTATCTTCGTATTTTTGGATTCTTTTTTCATTTTGCTTTTCCGGTTGGGTGTTTTTTGCTTCTTCGCATTTCAAATCTTTGACTTGATTCTTGCGGTGCTCTGGTCTGCTGTTGGGAGTCTGTATAATATTCTTTATTTCAGTCAGTGTATGCTTAATTTCTAGTTGGTCCTTTATCACAACATCAAGGGTCTCGCTAGATTTCTTGAGGATCTCACTACATTTATCAGCGGTTTCTAGAAAGTTCTGGAAAAACCATAAAAGTGTGGTTTTGAACTCTATATCCAGTAGTTTACTTTCCTCCATTTCTGTCATTTGTGTCCTGTTTCTTTGTCTCGGCATTTTTTATGCTTCCCTGTGTTGATAGAGTGGTTTTCTGTGCTAGATGTCCTCTTGTGCCCAGTGGCTCAGCCTCCCCAATTACCTGAGGTAGACACTCTTGGTGCACTCCCTTGTGGGCTTTGTGCACAGTCTTGTTGTAGTTAAGCCTTGAATGTTGTAGGTAACACTGGGAGGATTTGACCTCAGGCCAATTGGCTGTGAGAATCAGCTGTGTCGACGGTGGGAGAACTTCTGTGCTGAAGACACCCTTCTGGGGCAAGACTTGCTTCAGTGGGGCTTTGATGCTCACTGAGTCTGCCCTCTGAGTGTGTCCCATATGGATCTGCGGAGTTATAATTGGATGGTCCCACTCTGACTACTGGGTACACTGGCTCTTGGTAGATCCATACTCTTAAGCATGCATGGAATTGAGTGACATGGCTCATGCTTTTCACATCCGCACAATCATGTCACAGGCATGTTTGCATTTAGGCCTCTGAGGATGGAAGCCATGACTACAATGGCCTCTGTGTGACCAATAAATGATACCCCCCATGGATAGAGAACATGGAAACCAGCCCCCTTCAGCGCATTAGGAGACGCATTGATCAACAGCATTTCGCTTTCAGAAGAAGCATCAAAAACAGAAAGGTCCCTGATGGTGCCCAGATCAGCCACGTGCCTCACCTGACCAGCTCCAGGCACCACGCTGCTGCCTCTGCCCCTGCCCTTGTGCCCTGAGCCCTGAGATCCAGGCCCCGAGGCTCTGGGGACACGTGTGAGCTGCTGCACACGCCTCCCCCTCCCACAGAGCGCCTGCCACAGCCTCCTGCACCCAGCGATGCTCTGGCTTCTTGCTCTGCGCTCTGAGCTCCAGAGGGGGGCCCAGGCTATGGGCCAGGGGAGGGGGGCCTGAGCTTCAGAGTGTGTTTCCTTCCTCTGGTCGCCCGTCTCCTGCCAGAACTCAATCGCACTGTGGGGCTCAGTGTCCTCTGTCCTTCCCACAGGCCAGCAATGAAACAAAGGCCCCCGTACGGCCTGGCTCAGCTGTTGAGCATGGACCTATGAACTGGGAGGAGAGGGTTCCTGAGTTGCGGTCTCAACCCCTGCCCCCTCTACTCCCCTCCTGACCTTCCACCCCCACCGCATTCCTCCTTTGCACAGAAATCTGCTCACTGTACAGGAGTTCCCCAAGCCCATGCTCAGCCCTCACTACCCAGGGTGATGTCTCAGCAGGTGCCCCACCTGCTCTCCAGCCACGTGGACACACTTCTAACCAGATGTTCCCACTCTTTTCCCACCGCACTGGGGACTGTACTGCTTTGTTCTTCAATATCACGTTGTGGATTGGAAGACCACTTTATGGTTTAGTGTTTAATATTTGGTGGGTTTTGTGGGGGGATTTCAAAGGAGGTCGAGCAGGCATGAACCCCAAGTTCAGTGTGTGCTGTGGACTCAGCCCAGGTGATGTGGATTCCCTGGGGTCGGGGGCTTTGACCTGTGGCGGCCGATGGAGCTGTGTTTATGGGGTGTTTCTAAGGAAACATCACTCCCGCTAACTCTCTTTTGGACATTGTTTCTGTCCTGACAGCCTTGGTCTCCGACACTGGATGGTAGTGACAGAGAGGAGGGGCCTTGGTAGCAGGGAGATGTTTGCGTGTCACTTAAGAGGGACCGCGAGCCCGGTTCCCCGCGTCCTGTGTGGAACCTGTCTCTGCAGCCACCACTGAGGGGCCCTGATGCCTTCCCGGGGCCGCAGGGATGGGCAGGGGAATGCTCAGCAACATCAGGATTTGGGGTAGGGATCCCCCTTCCACCTGGGGCTCATGTGGACTGAGTCAGCTGGAGAGAGGCCGTTAACTTGTCTGAGTGTCAGCACCTGGAGGCAATTCTGTCTTTACAAGAAAATAACAGGAAGTAAACGATCGCATCTGTACAAGACTCAGCACCGGGTCTCGGTCAGATGACCCCCTGACAGGAGCCGTCCATGCAGACCCTGACCTTCCTCTCCAAGAAGGCACTTCTGAGTCGCCTTCCTCCCTCCCGGCTCCTCCTCCATGGCCTCCTCCTGTCCTTCCACAGCACCAGGCTCGCCACCTGCTGCCCCTCCAGGCCCTGTGCCCTCCATGCTCACACTTCCCCCGGCTCAGCGGCATTTGCATCTCAAGCTCCCAGGGCCCCTGGTGGCCTCAGCTTTTGTCTGCTGCTCTGTGGGTGTGACACCGGAAGAGACAGCCATTAAGTCCGCTGGGCAGGGCTGTGGAAAGGCCTCTTTTATCAAGAAGAGAAGAGCTGCCTTGGCCAGATTTGCTCAGTGGGTAGAGAGTCGGCTAGCGGACCGAAGGGTTCTGGGTTCAATTCTGGTCAAGGGCATGCACCTTGGTTGCAGGCTTCTCCCTGGCCCCGGCCCTGGTTGGGGGCGCGTGCAGGAGGCAACCAATGGGTGTGTTTCTCTCACATGGATGTTTCTCTCTGTCTTTCCCTCTCTCCTCCACTCTCTCTAAAAATCAATGGAATAATATCCTCGGGTGAGAATTAAAAATAAAGGAGAGAAGAGCTGGCCCATCGTTTTTAACTGTGGAAACCCAAGTGAAACTGCGACTTGGAGTGGCTTTGGCCATTGCATCCAAAGAGAAAGCCTACAGGCGCCGCCTAGTGGCGGGCGGTAGACTGCACGTGTTCAGGGAGAGCCCAGGTTCTGCATGAAACGGTGCCCCCTGGTGGGGAGGACTCACAGTTGCGCTCAGTCTAAGGAAACTCAGGCTGCTCCCTGCTGGGTGCCTGTCCCCCTGGGGACGTGACTCCTCACCCCGCGATCCATGTGAGAGGTCCGACATCTGGGAAATTAGAACCCACAAAGGACATAAGTGAGACTAATGGATTCATAAAGAGTTGAATTAATAATCCATGAGCAAATGCCAAAGTTATGAGCCATCCCGCACCCGTAAAGAAGCCCCACAACCTCCCACTTCTGCCAATGACCGTACAGCTTGTGTGAGACTCACATGTCCCCCAAGAACAGGCAGAGCATCTACAGGAAATGGGAAGTGAGCTGCCTGACGGGGTTGGTGCGCCCCAAGGCCGCATGGACTTGAGGGTCAAGATTCTAGGCAAAGGGCAGCGACAGAGACGGGGCGCCACTCGGCACCTTCCCCTTCGGGCACCTCCCGGTCCCAGGAAGACGAGGCGCAGGGTGTTGAGAAACCAAACAGCGGGAGGCGAGAAAAGCCACTTCGAAGGCAGCGGTAACAGTGGCGGTGTGCACTGAGCGGGTTTACAGTCACACGTGTGATGAGTTAAAAGTGTAGGGAGAGCAGCCCTGACACCTGATTAGCCATCTCGCACCGGCGGATCCTTGAAGATCCGTGGATTCTACAGCCTTTGGCGTTTGCTCTTGACCGTGTCTTAGAACAGACCTGCTTCCTCTGCAGCAGGTGCAGCCACGCTTTTCAGTCCCACATTTCCTCATGGAGCAGCTGCGCTGGGCCTGGCCCCTGTGGCTCCGTTGGCTGCAGCATCGTCCTCTCCGTCTCTACAGGTGCCCAATGGAACTTCACAATTGAGTTCCAAGCCGCTCAGACAAGACAATCACCTGGTATCTGGGTCGTTGGCAAACCTTTTAGAGGTCAGGGCTGGGTTCCCCTCTCATGCCTGCTCTTCTTTCTCCTAGACCTTCTGGAGGGAGGATGGCATCATGGAAGCCCAGAGGGAGCAGATACCATGGCTCCTGCCCAAGCAGAGTTTACCCGGCATCCACTGCTGCTCCGCAGACGAAGCTGCCCACAACCCAGACGGAGGCAGGAAGCAGCTGTGCCTCAGGCGACCTGAGCGAGACAGGGAAAGCCTCCTGAGGCAGGTAACAGGCTGGGGCCTGACAGGCAGTGGCAGGTAGGCGAGGGGATGGGCTACAGTTAGGGGTGGGCTTGGCACGCATGGATGGGTCCGTGGACACAGAGAGCCTAGATTAGGGGTGGGGAACCTTTCCTCTGCCAAGGGCCATTTGGATGCTTAGAACATCACTCACGGGCCTTAAAGAATGATCAACTTTAAAATTAGCCAATAACTTGGACCAAACATTTCATTAACTCTCCCCTAATGCCTTGGCAGGGCGACCAAATGATTTCTGGGGCCTTATATAGCCTGCAGGCCAGACGTTCCCCACCCCTGGCTGAACCTGTTTCTTTCACCTTCACTCTGACCAGGTGGTGATCATTACCAACTCGATTCCTGGAACCTGGTCGGTTATTTGCACCGTAGCACTAATGGGAGGGGGAGGGTGGTGGAAATGCTGTATATCAGTGACTTTTAAGAACAAAAATGTTTTACATTTTGATTATTCTTTTCCTTCTATTGTTTCTACTTTTTTTGCCATGGGTAAGAAATCCGTCTCAAACATAAAGACACTATGGTTTTGTACTGTTTGCTTCTAGGAATTGTATATTTTTATACTACAGGCCCGGTGCATAAAAAATTAATGTACTGGAGGGGTGTCCCTAGCCTGGCCTGCCCTCTCTCACAGTCCGGGAGCCCTCAGGGGCGGGAGGCTACCTGGCAATCAGGGGAAGGCAACGACCCATCACACCTCTGCTGCTGCCACTTCCATCAGTGCAAGCCTCGGACTGCCCTGGTTACCTGAGCCTCGAGCAGCTCTGAGCGGCTGGGCAACCACCCTCCGAGGCTGACCTGTGCCTCGGGCCTGTCCTGGGTGGTTGGGTAGCCACCATCTGAGGCTTGCCTGCACCTCAGGCCAGCCCTGGGTGGCTGGGGGACTAGGGGCCTGGGGGACTCTGGAGGCAGGTGCGTGGAGAGGCCAGGACTGCCTGGGGTTGGGCCCGGCCTTGCTGCGCGCCTGCCACTCTGGTGGGCTGAAAGGACTGTAGCCGCCATCTTGTGGCTGTGGGCACTGCCATCTTTGAGGGCGGGGCAGCAATTTGCATATTCCTTCCTTATTGGTTGTGGGTGCTGCCATCTTTGCAATGGTGTGAGGGTCAATTAGCATATCCCCTCTTTATTAGATAGGATTTTACATTTTGTCCTATGATACATCATGAGTTACATCTGATATACTGTTTGGGTTTGGAGGTTTTTTAATATAGCCAGTTTTTCCAAAACTTTCTGTGGAAATGTATCCTTCCCACACTGGAGCTTACCCACCTTGGTGAAAAGCCAAGTAACCATAGATTCATAGTTCTGTTTCTGGACTCTACAGTTCTTTCCATCTATTTGTTCATCTTTACATCAATACCATACTTTCCTGACTACTATAGTTTTGTGATAAATATTGCCATTATGGAGTACTGCCCCTCAAATTTGTTCTCATTTTTCAAAATTGTTTTGCTTATTACAGGTCCTCTGCAGTTAAATATAAATTTTGAAACCAGGTTTTTCATAAACTTACCAAAATAGAACAAGCCTATCTGGACTTTGGTTGAGATTGCATTGCCCTAAATCCATAAATCAATTTGGAGGAACTGACATTTTAAGAATATTGTTTCCTATCCATGAACACTATGTGTACCCATGTAGGTCTTCATGAATTTCTCTCAGCAATATTTTGTAAGTTTTACTGTACAGCTTATTCCTAAGATGTTGATCATTTTAGACATTGTACATTGCACCATCTTAATTTCAATTTCTGATTGTTCAAGAATATAGAATACTAGAGACCTGGTGCATGAAAATTCATTCACTCGGGAAGTCCTTCAGCACGCCTGTGCCCTCTCACTATCCTCTCACTATCTGGGACCCCTCGGGTAGGGTCCCTAGGCCTGGCCTGAGATCAGGGCCTATTGGGGCTTTCCTTCCCCCAGCTGCAGGCAGCTGGCCCCACCCTCCACCACTGCCACTGATTGCCATCTGTGCAGCACTGCCCGCCCTCCCCTTCCACCAGTGGCCTCCCTCTACAGGCAACAGGCTGGGTGCAATGGCTTGTCTGCCTGGGCCTACCTCTTTCTTTGCTGGTGAACAGGGCCATCCCAGCAAGGGCCAACTGCCTACCCGATCTCCCCTAACCACAAACCTGCCTACCTGATTGCCCCTAACCACTTGCCTGCCTCCCTAATCACCCCTAATCTCTGGTCTGCCTACCTGACCACTCCTGACCACTCTGCCTGACTGCCTGATTGCCCCTAACTGCTTGCTTGGGGGTGGGGCAACCCGTGAGGGGCTGTGGTGGTCTGGTCTCAGGTCATTGCGGTCGTGACGCCTCTGGCCTTTTATTATATAGGATCATTAATTTTTGTACATTTATCTTATATCCTGCAACCATGCTATACTCACTTAACCTTCTGGTAGACACTCCCAGATTTTCTACAAGTCGTCTCTGAAAATAGTTTTACACTTGATCTTTTTTTTTTTTTAAATATATTTTATTGATTTTTTACAGTGAGGAAGGGGGAGAGATAGAGAGTTAGAAACATCGATGAGAGAGAAATATCGATCAGTGCCTCCTGCACATCTCCCTCTGGGGATATGCCCGCAACCCAGGTACATGCCCTTGACCGGAATCGAACCTGGGACCCTTCAGTCCGCAGGCCGACGCTCTATCCACTGAGCCAAACCGGTTTCGGCTTTACACGTGATCTTAGCCAAAAGGCCAAGAAGCGATTCTTCATTTATGGTGCCTTTTCCTTTTTGCTCCACTGCACTGGCTGGAACCTCCTACAAAATGTTCAGAAGCAATGGCACTGGACATCCTTGCACTCAGCTTGTTGGGAGGAATGCATCCTTTCATCGTGATGTTTGGTAGAGGGTTTTTTTTGAATGAGCTTTATCAAACCAAGGAAATTCCCTTTAAATAATAATTTGCCTAGAGCTTTTATCATCAATTAGTGAATTGTCAAACCCATCTTCAGCATCTATTAATCAAGTGGTTGTCCTCATGTATTGATATGGCAAATTGTATTAGTTGACTTTCACATGTTCAATCTATCTTATGGAGATAAACTTATTTGATTAACATGTATTATCTCTCTTAATAGATTTGACTTGCTAGCAATTTGTTTAAAATTGTTATGTTGATGTTCATAAAAAATAATTCTCTGGTTTTCATTACAATACCTTTGCCTGGTTTAGGTATCCCAACAATATTGGTTGGCCTCATGGATGGAGTGGGAAAGTATTCTTTCTTTTTCAATTTCCTGGGAGAGGTGGTGTAGAGTTGGTATTATTTCTTTCTTGAATAAATGGTAACATTTACCACTAAAATGATTTAGCCTAGTATTCTTTGTGAGACTTTAAACTACAAATTCAATTTCATAAATAGGGCTATTTAGGTTTTTTTCTTTCTTCCTGAGTGAACTATGATATTTTGTACCTTCCAAGGAATTTTTGTTCATTTCATCTACATTTAAAATGTATTGCCATAGTTGTTCCTAATATTTGTAGAGTCTGTAGTGTTTTTACCTCCATCATTCTTGGCATTGGTCACTTCTTTCTCTTTATCCTGTTCAGTCTAGATAGGTGTGTGAATTGTTCTTGAGCTTCTCAAAGAACCAGTTTTTGGTTTAAATGTTTTCTATGACATCTTTCCAGTGTCATTGATTTCTGCCCTACCTTTGTTATCTCCCTTCTTCTGCTTACACTTTTCCTAGAGGCCCGGTCACCAATTCATGCACAGGTGGGTCCTGACGGGGGGAGGGAACGCTGGAGGTTTGTGGGCCAGCCCTGCCCCTGATCGGGGTGTGGGTGGCCGACCCGTGGCGAGTCCAGCAGTGGGAGGATGGGTGGAGGGACCCCACAGACACTGACTCTGTTAGCACCTTGACCTTGGAGTTCCCAGTCTCAGTAAATGTTTGCTTCAGCCACCTGGTCTATGCACCTCCTTAGGCAGCCTGAGCGCACTGGACAGTACGTAAAGTCTGTATCCACTCAGAACTCTGTGTTGATCACGCTTAGACATGTCAAAATATAGAGTTTTCATCTGAGGTTCCATTTGCCGTCAACTCAACGACTTTCAAACGCAGGGCCTTCAGGGCTCCATCACAATGTCCACGCCAACTGCGAAGGGACAGACGCCTCTGCAAATGGCCAGGGTCAAGCAGGAGCAATGGACACTTCCTGAAGGCCTCTGAGCCCCAGGACTGCATGGCCCAGGAGTTCTCACTTAAGAACTGTGTGCATGTGAGTGTGTGTGCACGTGTGTGTATATGTGCATGTGCATGTGTGTGTGAGTGTGTGTGTCTGTATGTGAGTGAGTGTGTGCATTTGTGTGTATATGTGCATGCGTGTGTGAGTGTGTGTGTCTGTATGTGAGTGAGTGTGTGCATTTGTGTGTATATGTGCATGCGTGTGTGAGTGTGTGTGTCTGTATGTGAGTGAGTGTGTGCATGTGTGTGTATATGTGCATGTGTGTGGGGGGTGTGTGTGTTGGGTAAGCTATAAGCTGTGGGTGTGGGGAAGGGTCCTTGCCTGGGCCTAGTGGTGTCAGGCCCTGGGGGTTGTTCTGGAGAAGCGGGAGGGCGTTCCTGCCAAGATGCTGCCCTGCTTTGCCGGAGTCCCCTCCCTCACTGCTCTGCTCCCTCCCCGCACCTCGGGTCAGGGAGAGAGAGCACCAGAGGGAAGCCTGACCCTGGGGACAGGGTGCATTGTGGCCTTGAGGACATGGGTGTGTCCTAGAGCCTGGGCGCCTCAGCTTGGCCCAGAGGTCCCCGGTGGGGGGCGAGGGGGGGGGGAGAGGACACTTTCCCAGAGACAGGGTCCTATTAGGCTTTGGATAGTCAGCGGCAAAGCACCCTGCAGACCCTGCATCTCATCAACGAGTTCTGTACAGAAGGCCCTTGTCCGCGCTGTGAGCAGCACAGTGTGAGGGGCGTCTCCTGAGGTCCCCATTTGGTCAGTAACCAGAGAGCCTTGGTGTTGCAGGCGCTTTATTGGAATGAGCATGTGGGGGAGGTTTCAACAATTGTCTTGCAGTTTCAGGATCAAAAGGCACAGAGGGGAGCTACGCTGTGGGTTCTGCCATGAGAGTCGCTGTCGGGCCGTTCTGTCGTCGGAGGGAAGGTCATGTGGGTCAGTAGGAGGCACACTGCCTGCTGTCGAATATGGCGTCCTGGAAACAGACAGAGAAGCACTCACACCCCCTCTCCCACAGAGGCCGTCCTGGAGCACAGACGTGGCCTCTCCTTGTTTCCCGGCTGTGTCCGCACCCACGGAGAGAAGCGGGCGGGGTTCAGCCAGAATTCTCTCCTTGTCTGTCGCTCAGGAGGCCTGTCCTGATGTCAAGGACACGGGGCTTCCAGACCCTGTCCCGCCGGGGCCCTGGGAGCCTTTCCCTGTGCGTTTCCTCTGCTGTGAAAGAGGCCTCCCCTGCACCCGCTGTGCTGCCCCTTCTCCGTGTCTCAGCCCAGCAAGAGCCCGTGTGCATCTGTGGGGCCGCGGGACTCCCCCTGAGCCTGCCACGTGCCTGTGGCCACAGAACTGAGGAGACGCCCCATCGAGGGGTTTGTCTAACCTCCGTTTGCAAAGAGAAAGGCCGTCACCTGCCATGAAGGGGCTGCGCATGGCTTCAGGTGTGATTGTGGTCAATGCCTGTCCCGTAAATAGGACCCTGTCACCCTTTTCAATGGACAGGTTAGTCGTGTTAAGGTCCCAACCTCCAGGGCCTCCTCCTGTCGCTCACCTGCAGCCCCGGGCCCTGAACATCTCCCCCTCCCCGACCCTCCGCTGGAAGCCACACTCTGCCTGTTCCTCAGAGACTGGCCCTGCACACGTCACAACATGTGTCCTTTCCTGACGGCTTATTTTTATCATGGTTCCTGCAGATTCCCCAGCTTGTCAGACACCTGTGTCAGAAAGCTCCTAGTTATGCAGATGTTTATGTCTCTGCTGGGGCAATATTTCCCTATTGCTGCCTGGACTGTTTGCAATGGGCCGTTTGGGTAGGGAATGAATACCAGGAAAGTCTGAACCATACTGTTCTAAATAGAAAGAAGGTCTCCTTGCTTATACTGACCTTTGTTTTCAACACTTCCACCACCCATGGCGGGTTCATAGCCAATGTGTCCACCTGTCACTCATGGGGCCTTCCTTCATGCCCAGGACGTTCAACCACTTATTCTAGCAAACGTGGGTGCTCCAAAGGGCACTGGGAATCACTTTCCTGAGAGGTGGGATCTGCCTGACATGTAGCTGTCTGCTCTCTTTAGGAAATTCTGTAAAACGCTTTCCTATTTGTGTTGATCACTCATCAACATGAGGGTCCCCTTGAGAATCAGATGTTCTGGGGCTGAGGGGTAGGCAAGCCTTTGCCCATACACTCTCCTCCCTCGGGGCCTTTCTCCTGTGTCACTCACTAAAGACTCCACCACGTGAGCAGGCATACCAGCCCCGGCCCCTGGCATGGCTTTCTGGATGTCAGCACCCACGTTCACTGAGGTTACGTGAAGGATGACCAACACTTGCTGTTAAGAAGTTAGTAGCAAACTGAGGGCCCGCGTGTCCCTGGCCAGTGCTTCAAGGGCAGGTAGGAAGAAACCAACATTACCATCATCACTTTCATATTGCTCAGGGTTCTGTTACTCTGGTCGAGAAAGCACTGCTTTAATTCCCCGAGAAGATGTTCTGTGGTATCACCCGGTATGAACTCTTCAAGACTTTTGGTGAATTCAGCCTTCGTCACTGAAGGATCAGTGGCATCATAGATCACTTCCTCCAACCTTTGGCAGCCAGACCCTGGGAAGGAAGCACACAAAGCCAGGCTCAGTTCCAGAGGACCAGCTCCTTGCTGGGCGTAACCATGACGATTGTCATCTTCTTACCTCCCAGTGGAGACAGACATTCAGAGAGATTATGGGCAATGGTCCGAGTCCTCAATTCTGGGAGAGCAAACTCAGGGTCTTGGATTTTCTCTGAGCAGCAAGACATCTGCCTCCGTGTCCCCCCTCCCGCACACAACACCCCCCAGCTCCCTGGCTTCCACAGCCCACAGAGCCAAACATGATGGAGCCATGAGGAATGAAGACACCAGAGAAAGGAGGGGCTCTGGCCTGAGGCTTGGGGAGCAGGAGGTCTGCCACAGGGGCCCTGACACCAACCTCCCCCAAGGCCTGGCCCTGGCAGCACTCACCGGCATAGCAGGAAAGGGCGAGGGCGCTCAGCATGAGGACCACCACCAGCTTCATGGCTAAGGCGCTGCTGTTGGCTGGTCACTGGACGTGGCAGGGAAGAAGGATCACTTTGCAGGTGAGAGCCCAGACTCCTCCTTTTATTCTCCTGGCGGCCACTTAATCCCTCCCACAGATGATGGAATGAGTCACGGGATGAACCTGGCATTGGGCCCAGAAAAGACAGGAGAATCATCTAGAACCCAGCCCGCCTGTGGTCTGTTTGTAGAAGCCAAGGAAACAGAGCTTTAAAAAGATTTGAGAATTTTCAGAACTGCAATTGTGGTAATGACATTAGATGAAATTCATGCTGAAGTGCTTGTGAAATAAGAAGGTAAATTACAGCACTGTGAGTCTGTGTTGTCATTCCTGTGTTTTTATTATTGTGGTTCTCATTACCTCTTCCTCCCCCTCCAGCTCATCCTACCCTTCCACGTGCCTCCTCCCCTCCCCTTCTCCCTGCACCCCCCTTACTCCTCTTTTTCTCTTCTGCTTCTGCCAAGTACAGAGATCTTCACATCCTCTTTCTGTGCCTCCTCCTTCACCAGTCACCTGGGCTGGGGGCCATACCACCCAGCGCCTGTGGAGGGCAGGCTTTCCTTGCCCATAGACTGAGGCAGCTGCCTTCTGTTGGACAATAGCAATAGCTTCTCACCTTGGTTGAAGGTTGTTTGTATAAAGACTATTTCATTAGTTAAGACAATTTTATAAATTTAGTTAAAAATGTAGAGTTACATTTTGTTCAGTTTTGTTAGCTTGAGGGCTTTTCTTCCACTGATTCAGTAGGTGATGTGAGAAGTAGAATTACTGATGCTTAAGGGAGGCAGTGCTGGATGCCGCAATGATATCTGGGCGCGTGCAGATGTGGACTTGCATCTTGGATGCCACCGCTACCCATGAAGTGTCCTGGGCTAAGATAGTGCTGGTTGTCCTGAGATTCCTTTCCTTCGTTTCTACAACGAGCATAAATGACACCAAGGCTGCTTTTGTAAGAATTCCAGGCACTCCATGTAGAAGCCTGGCACAGGGCTTAGAAAGGGTAATCATGCCTAATGCCTATGTTTCATCTACACATCCATGCATCCATCCATTCATACATACATGCATAAATAAATACATACATCCTTTCATCCACCCATCCATCCTCCCAACCATCCATCCAAACATCCATCCATCCATCCATCCATCCATCCACCCATCCATCCTCCCAACCATCCATCCATCCATCCACTCATGCATCCATCCATCCATCCATCCACTCATCCATTCATCCATCCATACATACATACATACATACATACATACATACATACATTCATCCATCCATCCATCCATCCATCCATCCATCCATCCATTCATCCATCCATCCACTCATCCATCCACCCATCCATCCATCCATCCATCCATCCATCCATCCACTCATCCACGCATCCATTCATCCATCCATCCATCCATCCATCCATCCATCCATCCATCTACTCATCCATTCATCCATTACTGTATCCATTCATGGTCTTAACAACCAGGATTCTCCTAAGACTGGGCCCTGTGCTTCATGTCACAGATTCAGCCACAGGAACAAGTTAAAGCAGAACCTTGCACCTGTGCAGCTTACCTCTAACTGGAAGGCCACAAACAAGCCCGCATTTGAATATGAAATAAAGGAAAGTGATTGTGTCATGAACAACAGAAATCCACTAGGGCAGCCTCCTATGAGGAGGTCCAGCCGGGGGTCCCACCAGGACTCCTCAGGTTGTGTGACTTTTCCTGCATCAGTGAACAGTGAATCCAAGGGACCTTCAGCTTAGGAGTGCTCTAGGAGAGGCAACAGCATGTACAGAGGCCCTGAGTGCAGATGGCACTCGGCAAGGGAAGGGAAGCATGGAGAGTGTGCCTCTTGGTGTCAGACAGGGGCAGGCCACCTCATAAGATAGAAAACACGCGTCAGTTTAAGCAGTGACTGTATGCAGAAAAAACACAGCCAACGTGGCTTAGAGTAAAGAAAGAAATGGATGAGAGAGCCTGAGAGATGAGCCAATAGTTAATGACCCGTGAATGCACTGTCCTCCGTGTGGATGATTTGGGACACATTTCTTTCCATCATTCAGCTGCATCCTACGTTTCCAAGCACAATATTGGTTTAGGAAGAAGCTAGGGATAAAGAAGATTGTGTTCTTATGTGCGCACCTTCTCCCAGTTGACCATTGTTGGCCATCATTCCAAAGGCACCTGAATGACATTCATGATGGAATGAGAGACTTTCTCCTTGAACAGGACTCAGTGAGGACTCTGCTGGTGTCCCCGTGGTTAGGGACCGGCCCTGTTGTCGGCTGGACATTGGGCCCTCAGAGCGAAAGCAACCCCATGTCATGTACAATAAAGGCTGTGTTTCTTTACTTCCATGTTTTCCCCAGAGCCCACAATGACCATTCTCAGGTGCATCATAGAGCTATAACTCGGCTCCCAAGAGACTCATTAAAAAGAAGTGTTCACAAGCAGAAATAGATCAAGCCAAAGGTCTGAATGCTTGTACTGCTGGCCTGATGGTTTCCGCTCCCAAAGGTCCTTTGACTCAGGTCCCCAAATTAAGTTCAAAAACTGGACCATTGAAGTAAACTTTGGTTTCAGTGTTGGAGTGACATCTCCGGGGCATCTGCTATAACAGACCCTGCTGTAGAGGTGAGCTCCTCAGTCAGAAGTGAGACATAAATGTGCGGTTAGAATGATATCTGACCGGTACTCAGGCTCAACCAAGACCTAAGATACACTCACACTAATATTCTCTATTTGAGGTCTTGTCGTACTCAGTAAAAGTAATAACATTCAGTGAGAGCTATTGTTATTCTCAGTGATTCACTGAAAATAAAATCGATACAAGGATCTTTAGGGTATATGATCCTTGAATTTTTCATTCATTGTAAGGTAGTTGAAGAAATTAGCTCTACAGTATTTGGACACAAGAAACTTTCTACTTTACTTCTCACTGATTCTGTAAATCTGGCTCTGCCCTCACTTCCAGGGCTGTTGAGACACTAGCCTCCAGGATGTTCTTGGAGGTGAACCTCTTCTTCCTTAAGGTCATGCCAACATCTAGAGTTGGTTGGGAGGTACTTTCCCAGAATGAATTTTAGGACAGGCTCTGTTCTTTGAGGCATCTTTATTTTTTTAAAAAATATATCTTATTGAATTTTTACAGAGAGGAAGGTAGAGGAATAGAGAAGAGAGAAACATCGATGAGAGAGAAACATCGATCAGCTGCCTCCTGCACACCACCTACTGGGGATGTGCCCACAACCTACGTCCATGCCCTTCACCAGAATCAAACCTGGGACCCTTGAGTCCGCAGGCCGACGCTCTATCCACTGAGCCAAACCAGTCATGGCTCTTAGAGACATCTTGATGGCAGTGAGATGTTTGTTGATCTTGTTGTCCAGGCCAAGCAGGCGCCACCCGTGCCTATAGCCAAGCCGGCTGTGGGGTGTCACAGCGGGGTCTCTTTGTACAGTGGGAAGAGATCTAGACTTGTTGTGAGGCCTGAATTAGGTACAGCCTGTAACTCCACAGAGTAGGTGCTATCTACACATCAGCAGCCAGCAATCCTATTTAAGAAAAGAGTAATATGCAAATTAACCATCAGTCCAGGACAAAGATGGCGGTGCCCATAGTGGCTGGTGTTGGACGCTGGTGGCATTGCCCTGGCAATTCGAGCCAATCATCCGACTCAACTGCATGGAGGGAGGGGTGGGGAGGGACCTGGGGCCGGAGTCTGCAGCAAGAAACACAGGGCTCGCAGAGTCCGCCTCCACAGATGCCCAGTGTCCGTGCCCCTGCCTGGCGGAGGGAGGGGAGGAGAAAGGCCTCGGGCCAGATTCGCGCCCCAGATGCACAGAGGGAGGGGAGGGCAGGGACCTTGGGCCAGAGTCCAAGGCTTGGGAAGCTGGCATCGTTGCAGGCCAGGCTGAGGGACTACCCCCCACCCCCCATGCACAAATTTCGTGCATCAGGCCTCTAGTTAATTTATAAACCTGAGAAGGCTGTTTTATTAAATCCTGGTGGCCTACAAGGACCACTACAGACCGTGGAACTTTCTGCTGCACTCCATCCTCTAAGACATCCAGAGATAATCATGTTCAGATACGAGGGAAAAGGTCAAAGTTGAAAATTAAGCACTATATTTTGATCCATTCTTACCTGATATTTTTCTGACTCC
This sequence comes from Myotis daubentonii, assembly GCF_963259705.1. Classification (NCBI taxonomy): domain Eukaryota; kingdom Metazoa; phylum Chordata; class Mammalia; order Chiroptera; family Vespertilionidae; genus Myotis; species Myotis daubentonii. The sequence goes on from NC_081848.1 coordinate 83,477,956, forward strand.
TTGAAAGAGTTTCATTGAGATCTAGTTTATGCAGATCTTCTCTTTGAACATAGTCTACATAACGTTGGTCTATTAACCTTCTCAATAGCCAGCTGCTGCCTGTGTTACTTACTTCCAGGTTCAGTAAAACATGAGTGGCCAGTAATGGTACATCACTTACTCCCTGCGGAGCACTGGTGACCACTTCTCTTTGTCTTCACAACAGCAGCCCAGTGAGTAGAGTGATGATGAAAACAGTGTCCAAACGGGGGCACTTCTGACGGGAGAAGAGGTCACTGAATGGGGGGATGCCAGGGCAGCAGCACAGACCAGGGTCCTCCTGAGCAACTGAGGTGAGTGGTCTCCCTCCCATGAGGTAGGGCTACCATTTCCCCCAGCTGCACACAGTGGGACAACAGAGGTCAAGTCCCTTGACCAAGGGCACGCAGGTAGTGGGGGAAGGGTGGCAGAGCCAGGTAAGGATGCAGGTGTCCTGATATCAGAGACAGGCCTCCTTCGTGTGACTCTTATGGCCCCTCACGTTATGACTCAGATGGAGTCCTGTGCCCTGGAATTGCCCAAGTGCCCTGTGTGGGCTCCAGGTAGATGTATGAGCAGGCCCCACAGTTTTCTCCTCGTGGCCTTGGCTCCAGGTGAAGTCTCCTCCACCGTCCTTGCCTGAGTCCCTTCAGCTGGAAACTCTTTATTTATTCCCGATGCCACAGCACAGACAGCCCATTTCTTGTTTTGGACAGTGGCCTTGAATCTCTAGGGATCCCCTTCCCAAGACCCCGTGGCTTCTGGGTGCACCTTTCTCCAGGTGACCAGGACCTGACGCCATGGCCCTTTCCTCCACGTTGAGCCCCTGGAGGTCATGCCCTGCGCTTTTCTGGTTTTTGAGTGACAACAGTGATACAGTAGGTGTCTAATGAGGTGTGTAACTTCCTTAAGGAACAGGATTTACAATTCTAGAAAGAATTCTCTGACTACATAACATGTTTACTTATTGGGTCCATTTAGAAGGAGACGTGCATTTTTTAACTAGAAACTCTAATAAAGGCAAGGCTCCAACCCTACACTAAACCCAGGCATCAGCCTGACATCCTGGTGCTAACACCGAGTTCTTTGTGTTTCCGGAGAGAACTGTGGCATCACCATAGGTAAGACCAGGTCAGGAGAGCAAGAAGTTGGAGCTCTGACATCCAGGCCCTGGGCCACCTCTGTCCTCCTGTTCCCAATCAGTAAACATTAGCTTGATCCCATGGAACCCGGATCCATCTAATGCCTGGCGACAGGGACCCGGATCTGGAAGCTGATTCAGGATCAGGTGTTGCCTCCAGCCAGTTCTCCTTCACGAATACCCTGAGCTTTACATAAGGTGATGTTTCCACAAATCGTGTGGTTAAATATCTAATCCCCACACACTTGTGACAGCCCACAGGGCCCATTTGATTGCTACACCATTATCTTCTCATTCTGTTACTAATTCTCGCTGCAGCTCATGTGGAATTTCCTGTAAACCATGGGCCTCCAGTGTGGGAACCCCTGGCCCTTAGGGGCATGGCAAGGGGATTCTGAGAGGTCTAAGGATACTTCTTTCCAATGCCTCTTTCCTGGGGATGATCTTCCTCCTCCTTGCGCCCACCCCTGAGGACATTTGTCCGGGCCCAGAGATGTCTTTGTGTCCCCACAGGTGGGTGGTGTGTCACTGACATCTAATAGGTGAGACCGGGTTGTTGCTAAATGGTTCGCAGTGCTCAGGGCATCCACCCAGAAGAGAACTCTTCTACATCCAGGGGCACCAGAGTCCTGGCTGAGACACCCAGCGATGGAGAAATCTCTGGAACCCTTCTCGCTGCTGGAGTGTGAGGTGACCTCACATTCAGTGGACAGTGAGTGGAGCCTCAGTGCAGACCTAGGCCGACAGGTTGGGGCCCGTGTGTTCTCCAGCTCGGAGCTCAGCTTCAAGGTGGTGACTTCGCCTGGCTTGTCCTCACTCCTGGAGGACCTCACGTTCTCCTGTCTGTCATCCTCATGGACTTTGTCCTTCAAGGTCCAACTCAGTCCTCACCTCCTCACAGAGCTTCTCTTCCTGGAGAATGCAAGCTCATAAGGCCTGGTCTCCCTTGAATGTCTATAGGCCTTTAATTTCTATGCTACAATGTCATGCTAGTGATACACCTCATATCTCCCTTCTCTGGCCTATCTTAGAACTTGTCATTTAACATGCTAAGGCAGTGGTTCTCAACCTTCCTAATGCCGCGACCCTTTCATACAGTTCCTCATGTTGTGGTGACCCCCAACCATAAAATTATTTTTGTTGCTTCTTCATAACTGTCATGTTGCTACTGTTATGAATCATAATGTAAATATCTGATATGCAGGATGTATTTTCATTGTTACAAATTGAACATAATTAAAGCATAATGATTAATCACAAAAACAATATGTAATTACATATGTGTTTTCCAACAGGCTCAAGAGACCACTGTGAAAGGGTAGTTCGACCCCCAAAGGGTCACGACCCACAGGTTGAGAACCGCTGTTCCAATGGATTCCTTAAGGAAATCAATAAATCCTTTCAATAAAAGACATCACGTTTCTCCTAAGTTTGGTTCAGTGTAGAAGCCAAGTTGCCTGAAATGAGTTGCAGCATTCACTGGCATTGCTGCATGCACCGTCTTTATGTCACCACTGTCCCCTCCAGGTTCAGCCCAAACTGGGGCTCCCCATTAAACAGTCACCTCTCCTCCCCCACCCAGCCCCGCCCCTGCAGCCTGTGGCCCCCTCCCCCTCGGTCAGCAGCTCAGGAGCAAAGGCCTGTGCAGACCTAGGTCTCAGTGGCAGAGCCTGGGAATGAGGATGGGCCGTCAGCTGCCAGGCTGGCAGGGCTGGGGAGCCTGAGGACAGGCCTGAGGGCCCAAGGGCAGGGCTGGGGGGAGGTGGGGGGAGGGCAGGGTCCAGGGACTCCTGCTGTGCTGGAAGCTGCTCACCCTCAGGCACAGCCTTGCGAACCCTACCTCAGCGGGCCCTGCCTTGTAGGCTATGGCGGCTGCTCTGCAGGCGGGGGAGCTGGTGCCCCGGAGACCACCTGGGCTCTCCCTGCAGAGATCCCACACCTTAGCCCTGGGAAGGGCAGGGGCATCCCTGCTATTGAGTCTTCCCTGCTGGTGCTGAAAGGACCTGAGCCAGGCTGCAGGGGCCGTGGGAGCACTTGCTTCGTCCCCATGTCCGGTGGCGGTGACGGCCCTCACCTTCCTGGAGACCCGTCACCGGGAAATGGGAGGCAGGACTGTGACCTTCCTGGACCCCATTCGCCCAGGGGCTGCTGGCTGCTGGCAAACTCTGAGGCAGTTTACAACTCACAGCAATGGGTGATACCACTTGTCCTTCTTACTGTGAATGTAGTCACTGTTCTCGCAACCACACTGTGATGCGACTACCACATCACAGAAAGACACAGTGAGCACAGACGGCTCACTATGCCTGGGTGTGTGCCTGTGCCTGTGTGCATGTCTGCCTGTGTGCATGTCTGCCTGTGTGCATGTCTGTTTGTGTGAGTGTGTGTGTATGTGTGTGCACGCGCGCACACAAGGGCGCGCACACACACATGAGTCTTGTTACGCATGTCTTAGGGGGAGGTCTGTGTGTGTGTGTAAATATGTGTATCTCTGTGAGTGTCGCTGAATGTAATTGTGTGTCTGTGTACAAAGGTTTATTTTAGGGGTGAGAGTGAGAGAGGGCTGCCAGAGAGGAGATGTGGAAAGGGCTTGACCAAGGAGATGGTCACCTGTCCTGTGCAGTGAGCAGTGTGGAGGCAGAGGGACCCCGACATGTCCACGTGCAGGGATGTGACCCAACATACTGCCTGCATGAGTGGCATATAGATCTGAGCACAGATCCAGGCTGAGCAGGGAGATGATCAGAGGGTGAAGGGATGGGTCGTGCTGTTGCAGAAGACCGGAGAAAAAACAAGCCACGCTTAGAGAAAGGGAGTTCTATTTTATTATTCAGTTCTGTGCAGGCCCAGAGAAAAATGTGTCTTTCAAATTCTGGGCCTGCAAACATGGAGGAAACTCTCTTTATTTATACTTTTTCCAGTCCTTTGTCTCCCAAATTTGGAATGAGACTTCCGGGCCTTCTGAGAAAGAAGGCCTGCATGCTGGGAAGGGGCCATGACACCACATCTCAAGGCCTGGCCAGGTGTCACCACTGACAACTCTGTCTGGGGTATAGTTTATGGCCTCTCAGGAATGGGAGTAGTCTTATTTTCCTTATTATTTAAGCAAGCAAGCATTTACAGAAGCCAAAATAGCAGGGTTAAAATTTCAAACGGCAGTTTTTATATTAGAGGGATGCGTCATTCCCTACTGGTTTTATGTACATGAGTCAAATCATTGACTCTTTTGGGTCATTGTTGGGAGGGAGTTGTATTGACCCCTGAGGACTACAAGCTTAACAGAATTAATTCTTTGCCGAATAAAGTCAGTGGGCCTGTTTCTAAGATAAGGGCCTGTAATGAGGGCAGGAGTAATCATCAGAGGGTCCGAAGAGTCCTGGGCTCTCTATTTTGCCTGAGCTGCCTTAAGCCGGGCGTGATGAAGCCGCATCAGGATCCTGTCGACCTTGACGGTCGTGGCTGTGGTCCTTTCCTGGTAGGAGTCAGTCCTTGGGTGGCAAACGTCTTTTCCCAAATAGAGTCAGCAGGTTGGGAGGGATGAACCGGATCAGAAGTTGGTATAGGCAGAGCATCTCGAACATGCTTCCGGACTGCTTTCTGGGTGGACTGTAAAGCCTGTAAGAAATTGAGTAAAGATTGGTTATGGATTTCAGCTTTTCTAGATTGGGTTTCCATGTAAGCTGGTGAGGTGAGTAGGTCAGGTTCTGGAAGAGTCACTAGAATCTCTAGAGGCCCCATTGGTTTTAGAGCAGCCTCCTGAGCGGCTTAATCTACAGCCTAGTTCCCTCTTGCTTCTGGGGAGTCCCCTTGTCTCACACACATAGAGGTGGAAAGACTTAGTTACATCTGGCAGTGCCAGTTAGCCCATCGTCCTTGCTCTGCTCATGTCTGTCTAACTGCCTCCTATATTACCTCAAGGATCCTGGCTCTGAATTCTTCCAGGGATAATGGATGTTGGTTTTCTTCTGTAATTACTTCCTGCTGAGGTGGGTCAGAGGTTGCTCTCAGAGCCAAGAGATCCTTGCTGTCTGTCAGAGGGACTATGAGGCCTGGGCCCAGAAGGAGGTGGGCTTGTGACCTGGCAGAGACAAACTGCAACAAATGGTCTGGTGGAAGGGAAAGAAAACATTTCAGTTTTAATAACCTTTATTGAAATAGAGTTTTTCCTCCTTAAAAGTATCCCTCTGATTATTAAAAGACTAATTTATTTACTGTATTTAATTTGGCCTGATTGTTTGCATAAACACAACAAGAATGGTAACTGACTACCTTTGCCGGAATTTCATGATTGAATCTTAATGTGCCCCGTAGGGCCAGGAAGCCAAGCCATCCAGCTGCCATCAGGCCTGCCTGCAGTATCTGCTGAGTTAGGTGAATTCCTCACCTGCAATGGCTCTACCCGGGCCCATTGTCCTTGCGTTAAGGCCCTTCTCAGCAGCCCTACTACTCGTCATGGCCCAGAGTGTGTGGGGGTTCTGCAGGGACGCAGAGGCACCTTTATTGCTCCCCTTCTACTCTGACCAACCGCCGGTGATGGTAGGGCATGGGCCTGATACTCCAGCACCAGCTATTTTCAGGGCTACCAAGCAGGATACCAGGCTTTCTCCATGGCACTCTTATTGGCTTCAAGTCTTCAGAGTTCAGACAGGGCTCTTTAATACATGGTACTCCAGGCAAAGTTTTCGGTCAATAAAACCACTATTGGAAACCGGCCTTATTGAATTTATGCAAAGAAATGTATTGCCATGATTTATTAAGCATTGCCAAATTTCGGAGGAATGGTATAAGGAGAAAAATATACTGACCTGCTTTAAGATCTTCTGACTTTCTTTGCCAGTTCTTTTTATGGACTCTCTAGAGTTATAACAAAACAGCAACTGTTGGATTTCTTTTATCAGTCCCCCCTAAGTACTTTGGCATAACTAGTTACCCTCTGTTTAGGGAGGCAGAATGTCAATTATTTACTCTTCCTGGCTTACTGGCCTGTAATTTTGATTAATTTCCTCTTAACATTTCTTTTCTCCTTCTTTACATACCCAACCTTTATAAATTTTACACGTCTAAATTAGCCTTTAAACCTTGTTTCTATGTCCTTTAAAAATGCATAACCATGCCTCAGACCTTCTACTCAGTAATTCCATATTCTTAGAAACATCAATCCTTTAATGATTACTAAAAAGTAAACAGCCAGTATTTCTTAGATTATTAAGAGCAGGTAAATTAAAATTTGTCTAGTAAAAACTGCTATATTTTTCCTATGTAAGTTCAGGTATATTGCATTGGTCTGATTTAGTATTGGAAGGGTTAAAGAGAACAAAATGTAGCAGAGAAAATCTTGTGCTTAGTAGCAGCTTGCAGCCTTGAGTCCAGCATAGTTCAGACAAGTAAAAATCAACAAAAACCTATCTCTCCCTGCTCTCCCTGCCGACAACCCCCACTTTTCTGCATTAACTATTTACTCTGAGCTGCTCTCCCTCCTAGATTTTGCCTTCTTTACTCTAAGCCCCAGAGGCTCAAATCCTTGTCCTCCTTTACCACTTGTGATCTCTCTGACCATCCCCCTATCCCCCAGCCTCGGGCTCCTCCATATCAGCAGGCTGAGAGCCTATCACCCTATCTAGCGAATCCCACCATCACCCCATCTCACACCGGCTTCCCAGCAGTTTTCAGCTCTCTTCCTCCCCAATCAGAGCAGATGCTGTCCCCAACAGAGATCCACTGTGCACCTATCAGGAAGGGCAGGCAGGTCACAGGTCTTGGGACCACATGATAAAAATCCGGCAGTCCCTCTCCCTCACCCTACACAGGCCATGAGAAAATGTACTAATCTTAACCCAATAAGCCTTTGTTTAAACTTCTCTGGGTTGCAACCTTCACAAATTTTATACCTTTAATTAACCTTAGACTTCTGAAATCTTAACCTAACACAGCCAAATTACACATCAGGGAAAATGAATTAAAAGTTCTCTACCGCCTTCCTCCTATAGTGGGGTTTGCCCTATCTTTAAACAAATTGAACAACAGAAAGAGAAAACAAATACTCTCATGTGTACAGCCAGACGGCACAAAGTAGCATTCTCTTCACACAGACTCTCACACTTACATTCATACACCAGATACTCTGAGTTTGTACTTCTATCAGATATTTACTCAGAGTTTAAACAGTCCACCTGATTTCTGATTAATTTGCCTGAGGAAGTCGCATGACCTCCAGGGAGGTGATCAAGCCCCCCTTCAACTCACTGGGAGTGGGCTTGACTGATAGGGCCCTACCTTACAGTTTCTGTTGACAGGTCCAGAAGTGTCCGTCCACGCTCTCCAGATGCCGGCCGGGTCCTGGGCTGAGGTCCGGGAGTGCCCAGAGTACCCAGTTCAATTCTGCTCAATCAGCAGAGTGGCGCCTCCCGGAGGTCTGTCTGGCTCCCCTGGACCCCAAACCCGGTCCACTCACTGGAGGCCAAAAGGCCAGCATGTTTGGCCTTCTTCTCGGTCAGGGAACCCTTAATGTTCCAGAAGACCTGAGAAAAACCAGCCACGCTTAGAGAAAGGGAGTTACGTTTTATTATTCAATTCTGTGCAGGCCCGAAAAAACAAAAAATGTCTTTCAAATTCTAGGCCTCCCAACATGGAGAAACTCTCTTTACTTATATTTTTTCTAGTCCTTTGTCTCCCAAATTTGGAATGAGACTTGCGGGCCTTCTGAGAAAGAAGGCCTGCGTGCTGGGAAGGGGCCATGACACCATATCTCAAGGCCTGGCCTGGTGTCAGCTCTGAAAACTCTGTCTGGGCCATAGTTAATGGCCTGTCTGGATGGGAGTCGTCTTACTTTCCTTATTATTTAAGCAAGCAAGCATTTACAGAAACCAAAATAGCAGGGTTAAAATTTCAAACAGCAGTTTCTATATAAGATGGGTGCTTTGGTTCGAGGACTTGTGAGCAGCACCAGCGGGTGCCTTGGCCCTCCTGGCGGGACCCCAGCCTGTGTCTCTCAGGCTGTGGCAAGAGCTCTAGAATCCTGCGTCCACCGAGCACAGGCTGTAGACTGAGTACACCTGTGCTTCAGAAAAGAGGCAACTGAGTGTGCGTGTTTCCCGATGAGACACATACACACTCACTGTGGCAGCGAGGGGCATCGCTGATAACATGGCACCATCGGCTATGCTCTCAGTCATGTGGGCATCATGTGCCCTTCGTCATGGGAGACGCTGAGGACTAATGAGACGTCCTCTTCCTGGAAACATGGGGGACCATGGCCTAGGCTCTCAGGTGCAGAAGACGGGCTGGTCCCCCTCCTGTGGGGGTCACTGTGGGGTGGATGCACAGGCGCATTGCAGGGAGGGCAGCTCCGACCCCAGGGGACCGGGTAGGAGCCTTGGGCACAAGCCGGAAGGGACGAGGGGGGACGATGACGATGGCTGTGCAGATGGAAAGGACAGGCTGTGTGAGGGAGGGGGCCGTGCAGGGAAACGGGGTGGCCCCCAGGTGTCAGGAGTCAGATGGGCAGCAGTGGGGCCATGAGCCCCAAACGTTCCATGCCCTAAGCCCTGGATTTCCCTTTCTTCTCTGTGGGGACTTGGCAGCTGCCATAAAGGTCCGGATTCTGAGTGTGGGCGACACCCTGGGTGCCCTGGGCCTGCTCTCTGCAGCCCACATGTGGGGGAGGAGGAGCAGAGGTTCCACAGGAAGGAGGCGCAGTGGCAGCTCAGGGCCCCGCTGCCCATGCAGCCAGACAGGGACTGCGTCCCCCTCCCCGTGGGGAGCCGCCAGGAAGAGCTTCCCCCTGGACTGGCACAGCCAGCAGGGACTCCGCACCCTGGGGTCTGGGCAGAGGGTGACGGACCGCAGCCTCCTGTCCTGGCCCCTGGGACAGACTGCCCTGACCCAGTGCGCGGCGGGCCTGGCAGCAGCCGCTGGAAAGGAGTCTGAGCTCTCAGCTGTGGGGATGGCTGAGCGGGCCCCTCGGGGATGGAGGTGCGGGAGCCTGCGTGGCTCATGCAGGGCCTGGGCCTGGGAGGCCTGTGCAGAGACGCGGGCCGGGCCCTGAGCCAACGTTCTTCTGTGATCCGAGCCCTCAGGCGCCAGGTCACTGCCCATAGGGTCAGCGTGACGCTCTGTTGTCACCACCCAAGGCCCCTCATGATGCCCCCCCCCCCCCCACGGCCAGAGACTGGGATAAAACAAGACAAACAAGACGTGCAGGGCAAGTGATTTATTGAAGCAAGACGTTGAAACCTCTACATTTTCCAGGGAAGGTCAGGGCATCAGTGAAAGCAGGGGCCCTCGTAGGTGGGGTATGTTGAATCTATTGGTTGCACTTTTTCACGATAGCCTCCTGAAACAGACACAGAGAGAGAGAAAGGGCCGTCAGTCCCGCTGCCTCTGGAGATGCCACGGGCACAGCGTGTGCTCACAACCAAGACGCGAAGCATTGCAACCAGCACAGGCCAGCGGGGCGGCGGGCGGACAGGGTGCAGGTGGGGATTCAATGGTCCCGGTGCAGGCCCAGCAGCTGACACATCAGGGAAGAGCCATGGCCACGGCTGGATGCAAACTCCGAGGGACCCAGGAGGGGCCTTGGGTTTCTGATGGAGCAGGAGGGGGACGGGGGATGAGAGCCCGGGATTTGCTTTCTCTAAGTCTCAGGTCCCAGGACGGAATGATTCACTCCAGAGTGGAAGCGGGGGGGGGGGGGGGGGGTAGGGGGGCCAAGCGGGAGGGGCCATGGGAGGAGCTGCCTGCGGAGATCTGCAGCCCCGGCGGGGACATGCAACCTGCTGGTGCACTGACATGTCCACACTGAGGCCCTGCGCGTGGGGACACGTGCTGAAAGCCCTACCTGGTCCAGGGGTGGAGGAGCTGAGACACAACCCCTCCCCCCCCAATTTCTGATTTCCTCAGAGAGACAGGGAGGCGGTCAGCTCCACCTGTGGCTGCAGAGGACAGACTGGGAGGGGCCCTGCCCTCTGGCCTGATGGCTGAGGAGGGAGAGGGGCGGGCGAGGGGACAGGGACTGGACCTGGCTGTGCAAAAGCTGCCAGAGACCCGCTGCCTCCCTCCTCAAGGGGCGTGGCCAGCTCCCTCCCTCCCCTGCCTCCCCCTGCACCCCCACCCCATGGCGTTCCCCAGGGACAGGGCCTCCTGCCCCCAGTGAGGGACCTCACCCTCCAGAAGGCTCCCAGGCAGGGAGGCAGCAGTGTCTGGCCCTTCACCATCACCGCCTGGGCCCTGGCTGTGCCCCCTCAGGACATGTGGGGAACCCGGAGCCAGGGAGGGGCCTGCAGAGGCTGTGCAGCCTGAGGCTGGCCCAGCGGGTGTCGGGTCACCATCTACCCTTGGCCACGGACCCCTCTCTCAGAGGTGAGCAGAGGGACCGGTGCCCCCACCTGTGCCCCCCAGAGCTGCACCCTCCTCCCGCCTGGCCATGCAGCTGAGCAGCAGCCTCTATGCAGAAGGAGAATGGAGTTACCACAACGTCGTAAATTTTGTGTCTGTCGCTAAAGGACATCCGGTCTACGCAATACTTCACAGCCATCGTGGAATGGTAGGCGGGTTCAGGTGCCGGAAACGTCTTGAGGACGGAATAAAAGAGCGGTTTAATGTCCAACAGGAAGGATCTCGCTTCGTTGTGAAGGGCTGGACAGGTTTTGGCATTTGCTGGAGGAGAAGAAAAAGAAACACATTGGATGTAGGAAAGTCACTTTTCCCCACGGCTCCCTGACCTCAGATCTAGACAGGAACCCCAGGGACTTATGGTCTCCTCCCATACTTGTGCCCAGGACAATGCATCTCCCCCAAGTCCTCACTGGCGCCGGGTCACAGAGCACGCAGCGGAGCCCGGATGGAGCACAGTGACCACCCTGGTCAGTCTCCCCTTTACCAAGTACACCCAGGCCTTCCCAAGGGTCCCCTGCTGTGCCCCAGTCACTGTCCCTGGATTTCAAGGACTCAGCTTTGCCCTCAATAGAGCCTCACCTGCCTTTGCCTGGCTACTGGGGGAGGGAGCCGTTAGCCCTCAGTCTTCCCAGGGAAGGGTAGGGTCAGGCCCTGGCAGAGGGCCGAGGGGGACAGTAAATGCGGAGAGGAGGGAGGAACGCTCCTCAGGGATGGAGGATGCCCTTGGAGGCTCAGTCTAACACTGGGATCATGTCATGGGAGGGAGAGGGCTCAGGCTTCACCACGGAAGTCTGTGAGTGTCACACCTGACGCTGAGGCCAGACCACCACTGGCTCTTTGGTTCCGCCCTGAGGACAGAACCCCCTGGAGGGGGCGCAGGCACTGGGCTGACTTTCCACCCAGTGGGTTGTGCTGAGACCTGCAGGAACCACTTCCGGGTCTGGATTCTCCATCCCCACCCTCAGTCTTCTGCCAGCTCCTGCAGCTGGGACTGTGCCCACCAGGCCCCTCCCACCTGGGAGACAGCTGCTCTGCAGGGAGGTGGAGGGTCAGGTCAGAGGTCATGTGAGGAGAGAGGACAGGGTTCAGAAAGTCAGATGGATGAGACTCCAAAGGACTTGGCTCAGCCCCGAGGGTGTGAGGACCCGCCCAGCATTGCTGGCCACTGGCCACCTTCACCGGGAAAAGGGCAGTGGCGGCCCCAGCACTCCCACTGGCTCTGCACGTCCTGGCTGGGCCCCTGGAGGAGGGGCGGGCCTGTCGCGTGCCTGAGCGCCTCTGGGTCTCAGAGCCACGTGGACACTGGCCACTCTGAGCCTCAGGCGGCACTGCTCCTCTTGAATGGAGCCCTCTCCTGCTGGAACATTCTCTGAGTCTGAGTCCAACAGCCTTGGGCTCACCTGGCACCTAAGAGACCCTGGAAGAGACGGCGGTGAGACCAGGGCGGCCTCGGACCACCTCCTCTCTGCCATCGCCCCAGCTTCTCTCCTGGGCCCTGGGATGCAGGGAGGAGAGGCCTGGGGAGATGCAGCCTGTGTTCCAAGCCACAGCGCTGCAGGGGCAGGACCCTGGCTCACGAGAAGGTGACTCCGTCCTGCTGCTTCTGGGACACAGACCAGGCGGCAGTGGGGCCTCCCACGGGACCGCCCACACTGGCCTGCGGGGGTTTCTGTGGGAGTTCCAGAGCCCTGGGACGGACACCCTGAGTGCTGGGCTTTGGGGGCTGGTCCACAGGGCGCGGGAAAGGTTAGATTCTGACCGTCCCCCCTCCCCATGTAAGTCACCTGGACCGGAGAAGGGCCCTTCCCGCTGATGGTGTCTGAGTGGACGTGACACTCACCGTCAGAGCAGCAAAGGGCCAGAGTGACCAGCAGCAGGGACAGGGCCAGCTTCATGGTTCCTGGCTGAGCGATCAGCTGAGCAAACCGTGAGCACTGAGGAGCTGGACTGAGCAGCCTGGGAGCCCAGGGCTATTTGTACCCGGGGAGCCGCACTGGTCCTGCCACAGGGGACGGGCAGGTCACAAGGCCTGGCTTCCCGCCACCCTTCCTCACGGTCGGCTGATGCCATCCATCAGCGTCACAGCCCTGGGTCTTGGTCAGAGCGGGAGTTGTTGGCACCCGGCACGGCTCCCTCCGCACCGCCCGAGGTGGGAGGGTCACAAGTGTGCGCCCCGTCGGTGGGGGGAGCCCCTGGGATTCAGTGCGGGCAGCGTCCGCTTTGCCCATTTTCTCAGCCCAGGGCTGGGCACTAGAAGAGGGTCAGCACATGTCCCTGCAGGAGATGCGTGGCCCCGAGTGAATGAGCTCTCAGAGTGGCTGGGCCGCACCCTCAGGGTAAAATGGTGCCCGCTGTGCCAGGGCTGCTTAGTGCAGTGGAGGGAGTCAGTCCGTGGTGTCCGCCTCCTCGGAGAAAACAGTGCCAAGAGGAGGCCCACCCTCCCACTGCCACCTTCCTGCTCGAGCGCCTGTGGAAAAGCCATGCCCACCACTTCAGATCCATCAACGCCCACGTGTCCTGGTGACGCTTTCACTTGTCGGTCCGAGGTGGCCCCTGCGGTCACCGGGCTCCACAGGAGAAGCACCCACAGGGCTGGTCCCCACCTGGGCCGCCCGTGGGCCGCTGCTCCATGGGCACGGGGAGGCCGCCCGACTCGGAGACAGGCTGTGGGAAGCAGGTGATGGGCAGCAGGCCTGAGACCACGCAGCACAGACAGGATTCTGACAGGTGTTGGGCAGGGGGACCTGTCAGATGGAAGGGAGGTGCATGGCACTGACATTCTGGCTCAGCTGCTTGCATCCGGGTTTCTGAGTCAATCCCGTCCTCTCAGTGATGCCATCCTCATTCCTCCACCTGCTCAGTCCTTTCTCCTCTCTCTCTGTTTAGAGAAGCTCACTGCCTGACTCCACGTGCTGGCATGGGTGCGGGGCGGTAGTAACGCGTCCTCACCGAGGGAGGGGATGCAGAGGAGCACGGCCACTCGGCAGGACAGCTGGGCAGTTCCCTGTGACCGACACGCCCTCTCACCGCACCCGGCCCAGCACCTGAGACCCCGGGGTCCTGGCAGCACAGGGCCTGGTGCTGACCGCGGGAGGCTCTGTGTGTCCGGAAGGAAAGAAGAGGTGGGCCCTCTCTCTGCTTTCTCTTTGTGTTTTAATCCCGCCAGGGCCATGAGAAGCACCCAGCGGGCGCCTTCTGTACGTGCTGCACGGGCATTCAGGCGGCAGCTGGAATGGGACCTGACCAGGAATCGATCCGGCAACTCATTGGCGCACAGAGTGACGCTCAACCACTGAGAGGCCCTGGCCAGGCTCTTGATACCTTCTGTCAAGTTTTCTCTGAACTAAAAGCTGCTGTGAAGTAAAGTCTAGCAAACACAGAGGCTCTCAACTTGTTGAAAACATTATCTTCTAACCAGGGGGAAAGCATATAAAAAGCCATCAATAAGTTGGTCATAATTCTTTATAATAAAGAGGTAATATGCAAATGGTTGTCATGCGCTCACACCCTCGCGCCTTTGTGCTGGGGCCGAGGGACTTGAGGCCAGGCCGGGGTATTGAGGCCACACTCCCCCCTCCTAGCGGGACTTCACGGGGGACCTGAGGTGGCTCCCTGCACCCGGCAGTGCTTGATGAGGTACCTGAACCTATGCCCCGCCCAGCAGGGCTTGATGGCGGCCCTGAGGCTGTGCCCCCTCCTCCGGCAGGGCTTGACAGAAGACCTGAGGCTGCACCCCGCAACCAGCGCCAGGCTGGGGGACCTGAGGCTGAGCCACCCACCCTGCAGGACTTGATGAGGGTGGGGCCGGCCGGGTCTGGGTCTCATGAAATTTCCAGGCAGGCACAGGTGGGCTCAGACTAGACTCTGGGTCCCACAGCCTGCCCCAGACTCTGACAGGAGGGACATTTTCATATACATTTTACTAATTTTTTTCACCTCTGAAACTTCTATTATAGAGAATGAGCAAATAGCAATATTAAAATATTCCCTTTAATTAATTCCCTTTTAATGTGCACGAATTTCATGCACCAGAACACTAGTATGTAGACAATTAATCAAACATCAGAGAAATCTGAGATACTCTAATGAGAAACGCAGTGAGAACGGATGAAAGTTGATGCTGTAGCTGAAATCAGGATCAGCCCAGGCACAGCAATCCTCCCTGCAAACCTGTCACCGTGGACCTAACAGAAACAGAGGCCCCTTGGCGACATGAACTGTAGCAGCAACAAAAACACACTGACGTCCACACACGTGCAGCAGGCAAACCCTAAGGATGAAATCACCAACATTTCCTCAGCGACGGGACGAGGGATCTAAGAACACCGCGCACACACCTTGCCCTGAGGGACCATTAGAGCATTTAAAGTCCACTCTTCGGGTATCATTCTGCAGGTTCATCCCCCCAGATCAGAGCCCTAAGCGGCAGCTTCACACATTGTTGAGAACCTGGAGGCCATTTGGGTCTCTCTTTCAAATGTGGGACGTTGCCCTCAGTGGGTTGAGAGCAAGAGCCCATCTTCAGTGCCAGAATCCTGGGTTCAAGCTCAGCTCTGGAGCTTCCCACTGGTGGAGTCCCCAGCAAGCGCTGACCCCTCTGCCTCAGTGTCCTCGTCTGGAAATAAGGGGACAGCACAGATGTGCGTTAGGACAAGTGGGTTCATCCAGGACAAATGGGCGGCACCGTCCCTGGCAGCCAGTGTCAGCTATTACAATTATGCACCAAAATGGAAAATTGTGAGTGACAGTCGAACAGAACAGACTGCCTCATCCCCAAAGGCAAATATCAGGCGATCTCACCGACTCTGCCAGGGGGAGTGTTGGTTTACCCTCTGGGCTGATGGGCGTCTGAATTTGGCTCTGGTTTTATTGGGATTTCTCTCCGGCACCACCAGCTGGTTACTTTTCAGTCACTTAATTGACCGGTTAATGGTCACATCTAAACGAGGCTTATTGTGACTTTATAACCCTTCACCTTGGGTACTGGAATCAGGGAACAGGAGGGGGTGGGTGGGGACAGGGATAATGTCCGCGAGGCGCTCAGGTCTCTGCACTCCCATCCTCAGCAGGAGGCACTGGTCACATGGGTCCCTTGGATCCCAGGGCCCCTCCAGCGCTCAGGTTCTAACTGGTCCCCAGGTGCCTGGTCATGGAGGTGCCTCAGACATCACTTCAGGGTCGTGATGTCCCTGAGGGCTTGTGCCGTCTACATAGCCTCTGGAGACACCGGTTCCCATCAGCCCATCCCTGTCACACTCATCCTGTTCCGTGTTACATGACGGAGGCACACACATCATGTCAGACCTGCAGGCATGCACTCCACAGGTACAGCTGTCGCGCCACGAGCAGCGTCAGTGACGTCTGTAGAACTCTATGACGGTGGCCTCCCTGGCTTTGCTTTGAATGGAATTAAAGAAGGACTCTTAGCCCTGGCTGACAACTCATTCAAAGTAATTTTAATATACTTTTATTGATCTCAGAGGGGAAGGGAGAGGGAGCGAGAAATAGAAACATCCATGATAAGACAGAATCATTGATCGGCTGCCTCCTGCACATCCCCCACTGGGTATTGAGCCTGCAACCTGGGCCTGTGCCCTGACCGGGAATCAAACCGTGACCTCGGGGTTCATAAGTCGATGCTCAACTGCTGGCCAGACTAAAATAATGTTGAGTGATAGATCCCAACGCATTTTAGATCCATACTCTTTTTTTTTTAATTAAATCTTTATTGTTTAGATTATTACATTGGTTCCTCTTTTTTCCCCCCCATTACTCCCCTCCTCCCAGTTCCCACCCCACCCTCCGCCCTCACTCCCCACCCACTGTCCTCATCCATAGGTGCACGATTTTTGTCCAGTCTCTTCCCACATCCCCCACACTCCTTTCCCCCGCAAGAATAGTCAGTCCATTCCCTTTCTAGGTCCCTGAGTGTATTATAATCACCAGTTCGTTCTGTTCACCAGATTATTTATTCACTTGATTTTTAGATTCACTTCTTGATAGATGTGTATTTGTTGTTCATAATTTGTATCTTTACCTTTTTCTTCTTCTTCCTCTTCTTAAAGGATACCTTTCAGCATTTCATATAATACTGGTTTGGTAGTGATGAACTCCTTTAGCTTTTTCTTATCTGTGAAGCTCTTTATCTGACCTTCAATTCTGAATGATAGCTTTGCTGGGTAGAGTAATCTTGGTTGTAGGTTCTTGCTATTCATCACTTTGAATATTTCTTGCCACTCCCTTCTGGCCTGCATAGTTTCTGTTGAGAAATCAGCTGACAGTCGTATGGGTATTCCCTTGTAGGTAACTGAGTTTCTTTCTCTTGCTGCTTTTAAGATTCTCTATCTTTTGCTCTTGGCATTTTAATGATGATGTGTCTTGGTGTGGTCCTCTTTGGATTCCTTTTGTTTGGGGTGCTCTGCGCTTCCTGAACTTGTAAGTCTATTTCTTTCACCAGGTGGGGGAAGTTTTCTGTCATTATTTCTTCAAATAGGTTTTCAATATCTTGCTCTCTCTCTTCTTCTGGCACCCCTATAATTCGGCTGTTGGTACGCTTAAAGCTGTCCCAGAGGCTCCTTACACTATCTTCGTATTTTTGGATTCTTTTTTCATTTTGCTTTTCCGGTTGGGTGTTTTTTGCTTCTTTGCATTTCAAATCTTTGACTTGATTCTTGGGATCCTCTGGTCTGCTGTTGGGAGTCTGTATAATATTCTTTATTTCAGTCAGTGTATGCTTAATTTCTAGTTGGTCCTTTATCACAACATCAAGGGTCTCGCTAGATTTCTTGAGGATCTCACTACATTTATTGGCGGTTTCTAGAAAGTTCTGGAAAAACCTTAAAAGTGTGGTTTTGAACTCTATATCCAGTAGTTTACTTTCCTCCATTTCTGTCATTTGTGTCCTGTTTCTTTGTCTCGGCCTTTTTTATGCTTCCTTGTGTTGATAGAGTGGTTTTCTGTGCTAGATGTCCTCTTGTGCCCAGTGGCTCAGCCTCCCCAATTACCTGAGGTAGACACTCTTGGTGCACTCCCTTGTGGGCTTTGTGCACAGTCTTGTTGTAGTTAAGCCTTGATTGTTGTAGGTAACACTGGGAGGATTTGACCTCAGGCCAATTGGCTGTGAGAATCAGCTGTGTCGACGGTGGGAGAACTTCTGTGCTGAAGACACCCTTCTGGGGCAAGACTTGCTTCAGTGGGGCTTTGATGCTCACTGAGTCTGCCCTCTGAGTGTGTCCCATATGGATCTGCGGAGTTATAATTGGATGGTCCCACTCTGACTACTGGGTACACTGGCTCTTGGTAGATCCATACTCTTAAGCATGCATGGAATTGAGTGACATGGCTCATGCTTTTCACATCCGCACAATCATGTCACAGGCATGTTTGCATTTAGGCCTCTGAGGATGGAAGCCATGACTACAATGGCCTCTGTGTGACCAATAAATGATACCCCCCATGGATAGAGAACATGGAAACCAGCCCCCTTCAGCGCATTAGGAGACGCATTGATCAACAGCATTTCGCTTTCAGAAGAAGCATCAAAAACAGAAAGGTCCCTGATGGCGCCCAGATCAGCCACGTGCCTCACCTGACCAGCTCCACACGCCACGCTGCTGCCTCTGCCCCTGCCCTTGTGCCCTGAACCCGGAGATCCAGGCCCCGAGACTCTGGGGACATGTGTGAGCTGCTGCACACGCCTCCCCCTCCCACAGAGCGCCTGCCACAGCCTCCTGCACCCAGCGATGCTCTGGCTTCATGCTCTGTGCTCTGAGCTCCAGAGGGGGGCCCAGGCTATGGGCCAGGGGAGGGGGGCCTGAGCTTCAGAGCGTGTTTCCTTCCTCTGGTCGTCCGTCTCTTGCCAGAACTCAATCGCTCTGTGGGGCTCAGTGTCCTCTGTCCTTCCCACAGGCCAGCAATGAAACAAAGGCCCCCGGACGGCCTGGCTCAGCTGTTGAGCATGGACCTATGAATTGGGAGGAGAGGGTTCCTGAGTTGCGGTCTCAACCCCTGCCCCCTCTACTCCCCTCTGCCCCCCCATCCCCACCGCATTCCTCCTTTGCACAGAATTCTGCTCGCTGTACAGGAGTACCCCCAGCCCATGCTCAGCCCTCACTACCCAGGGTGATGTCTCAGCAGGTGCCCCACCTGCTCTCCAGCCACGTGGACACACTTCTAACCAGATGTTGCCACTCTTTTCCCACCGCACGGGGGACTGTACTGCTTTGTTCTTCAATATCACGTTGTGGATTGGAAGACCACTTTATGGTTTAGTGTTTAATATTTGGTGGGTTTTGTGGGGGGATTTCAAAGGAAGTTGAGCAGGCATGAACCCCAGGTTCAGTGTGTGCTGTGGACTCAGCCTAGGTGATGTGGATTCCCATGGGGTCGGAGGCTTTGACCTGTGGCGGCCAATGGAGCTGTGTTTATGGGGTGTTTCTAAGGAAACATCACTCCCGCTAACTCTCCTTTGGACATTGTTTCTGTCCTGACAGCCTTGGTCTCCGACACTGGATGGTAGTGACAGAGAGGAGGGGCCTTGGTAGCAGGGAGATGTTTGCGTGTCGCTTAAGAGGGACCGCGAGCCCGGTTCCCCGCGTCCAGTGTGGAACCTGTCTCTGCAGCCACCACTGAGGGGCCCTGATGCCTTCCCGGGGCCGCAGGGATGGGCAGGGGAATGCTCAGCAACATCAGGATTTGGGGTGCGGATCCCCCTTCCACCTGGGGCTCATGTGGACTGAGTCAGCTGGAGAGAGGCCGTTAACTTGTCTGAGTGTCAGCACCTGGAGGCGATTCTGTCTTTACAAGAAAATAACAGGAATTAAACGATCGCATCTGTACATGATGCTGCCCCGGGTCTCGGTCAGATGACCCCCTGACAGGAGCCGTCCATGCAGACCCTGACCTTCCTCTCCAAGAAGGCACTTCTGAGTCACCTCCCTCCCTC
The DNA here is from genome assembly GCF_963259705.1 of Myotis daubentonii. Taxonomy (NCBI): domain Eukaryota; kingdom Metazoa; phylum Chordata; class Mammalia; order Chiroptera; family Vespertilionidae; genus Myotis; species Myotis daubentonii. Next base: position 83,497,452 of record NC_081848.1, read on the forward strand.
CCGGCCCCTCCTCCACGGCCTCCTCCTGTCCTTCCACACCACCAGGCTGGCCACCTGCTGCCCCTCCAGGCCCTGTGCCCTCCACGCTCACACTTCCCCGGGCTCAGCGGCATTTGCATCTCAAGCTCACAGGGCCCCTGGTGGCCTCAGCTTTTGTCTGCTGCTCTGTGGGTGTGACACCGGAAGAGACAGCCATTAAGTCCGCTGGGCAGGGCTGTGGAAAGGCCTCTTTTATCAAGAAGAGAAGAGCTGCCTTGGCCAGATTGGCTCAGTGGGTAGAGAGTCGGCTAGCGGACCGAAGGGTTCTGGTTCAATTATGGTCAAGGGCATGCACCTTGGTTGCAGGCTTCTCCCTGGCCCCGGCCCTGGTTGGGGCGCGTGCAGGAGGCAACCAATGGATGTGTTTCTCTCACATGGATGTTTCTCTCTGTCTTTCCCTCTCTCCAACACTCTCTCTAAAAATCAATGGAATAATATCCTCGGGTGAGAATTAAAAATAAAGGAGAGAAGAGCTGGCCCATCGTTTTTAACTGTGGAAACCCAAGTGAAACTGCGACTTGGAGTGGCTTTGGCCATTGCATCCAAAGAGAAAGCCTACAGGCGCCGCCTAGTGGCGGGCGGTAGACTGCACGTGTTCAGGGAGAGCCCAGGTTCTGCATGAAACGGTGCCCCCTGGTGGGGAGGACTCACAGTTGCGCTCAGTTTAAGGAAATCTCAGGCTGCTCCCTGCTGGGTGCCTGTCCCCCTGGGGACGTGACTCCTCACCCCGCGATCCATGTGAGAGGTCCGACATCTGGGAAATTAGAACCCACAAAGGACATAAGTGAGACTAATGGGATCATAAAGAGTTGAATTAATAATCCATGAGCAAATGCCAAAGTTATGAGCCATCCCGCACCCATAAAGAAGCCCCTCAACCTCCCACTTCTGCCCATGACCGTACAGCTTGTGTGAGACTCACACGTCCCCCAAGAACAGGCAGAGCATCTACAGGAAATGGGAAGTGAGCTGCCTGACGGGGTTGGTGCGCCCCAAGGCCGCATGGACTTGAGGGTCAAGATTCTAGGCAAAGGGCAGCGACAGAGACGGGGCGCCACTCGGCACCTTCCCCTTCGGGCCCCTCCCGGTCCCAGGAAGACGAGGCGCAGGGTGTTGAGAAACCAAACAGCGGGAGGCGAGAAAAGCCACTTCGAAGGCAGAGGTAACAGTGGCGGTGTCCACTGAGCGGTTTACAGTCACACGTGTGATGAGTTAGAAGTGTAGGGAGAGCAGCCCTGACACCTGATTAGCCATCTCGCACCGGCGGATCCTTGAAGATCCGTGGACTCTACACCCTTTGGCGTTTGCTCTTGACCGTGTCTTAGAACAGACCTGCTTCCTCTGCAGCAGGTGCAGCCACGCTTTTCAGTCCCACATTTCCTCATGGAGCAGCTGCGCTGGGCCTGGCCCCTGTGGCTCCGTTGGCTGGAGCATCGTCCTCTCCGTCTCTACAGGTGCCCAATGGAACTTCACAATTGAGTTCCAAGCCGCTCAGACAAGACAATCACCTGGTATCTGGGTCGTTGGCAAACCTTTTAGAGGTCAGGGCTGGGTTCCCCTCTCATGCCTGCTCTTCTTTCTCCTAGACCTTCTGGAGGGAGGATGGCATCATGGAAGCCCAGAGGGAGCAGATACCATGGCTCCTGCCCAAGCAGAGTTTACCCGGCATCCACTGCTGCTCCGCAGACGAAGCTGCCCACAACCCAGACGGAGGCAGGAAGCAGCTGTGCCTCAGGCGACCTGAGCGAGACAGGGAAAGCCTCCTGAGGCAGGTAACAGGCTGGGGCCTGACAGGCAGTGGCAGGTAGGCGAGGGGATGGGCTACAGTTAGGGGTGGGCTTGGCACGCATGGATGGGTCCGTGGACACAGAGAGCCTAGATTAGGGGTGGGGAACCTTTCCTCTGCCAAGGGCCATTTGGATGCTTAGAACATCACTCACGGGCCTTAAAGAATGATCAACTTTAAAATTAGCCAATAACTTGGACCAAACATTTCATTAACTCTCCCCTAATGCCTTGGCAGGGCGACCAAATGATTTCTGGGGCCTTATATAGCCTGCAGGCCAGACGTTCCCCACCCCTGGCTGAACCTGTTTCTTTCACCTTCACTCTGACCAGGTGGTGATCATTACCAACTCCATTCCTGGAACCTGGTCGGTTATTTGCACCGTAGCACTAATGGGAGGGGGAGGGTGGTGGAAATGCTGTATATCAGTGACTTTTAAGAACAAAAATGTTTTACATTTTGATTATTCTTTTCCTTCTATTGTTTCTACTTTTTTTTGCCATGGGTAAGAAATCCGTCTCAAACATAAAGACACTATGGTTTTGTACTGTTTTCTTCTAGGAAATGTATATTTTTATACTACAGGCCCGGTGCATAAAAAATTCATGTACTGGAGGGGTGTCCCTAGTTGGCCTGCCCTCTCTCACAGTCCGGGAGCCCTCAGGGGCGGGAGGCTACCTGGCAATCAGGGGAAGGCAACGACCCATCACACCTCTGCTGCTGCCACTTCCATCAGTGCAAGCCTCGGACTGCCCTGGTTACCTGAGCCTCGAGCAGCTCTGAGCGGCTGGGCAGCCGCCCTCCGAGGCTGACCTGTGCCTCGGGCCTGTCCTGGGTGGTTGGGTAGCCACCATCTGAGGCTTGCCTGCACCTCAGGCCAGCCCTGGGTGGCTGGGGGACTAGGGGCCTGGGGGACTCTGGAGGCAGGTGCGTGGAGTGGCCAGGACTGCCTGGGGTTGGGCCCGGCCTTGCTGCGCGCCTGCCACTCTGGCGGGCTGAAAGGACTGTAGCCGCCATCTTGTGGCTGTGGGCACTGCCATCTTTGAGGGCGGGGCAGCAATTTGCATATTCCTTCCTCATTGGTTGTGGGTGCTGCCATCTTTGCAATGGTGTGAGGGTCAATTAGCATATCCCCTCTTTATTAGATAGGATTTTACATTTAGTCCTATGATACATCATGAGTTACATCTGATATACTGTTTGGGTTTGGAGGTTTTTTAATATAGCCAGTTTTTCCAAAACATCCTGTGGAAATGTATCCTTCCCACACTGGAGCTTACCCACCTTGGTGAAAAGCCAAGTAACCATAGATTCATAGTTCTGTTTCTGGACTCTACAGTTCTTTCCATCTATTTGTTCATCTTTACATCAATACCATACTTTCCTGACTACTATAGTTTTGTGATAAATGTTGCCATTATGGAGTACTGCCCCTCAAATTTGTTCTCATTTTTCAAAATTGTTTTGGTTATTACAGGTCCTCTGCAGTTAAATATAAATTTTGAAACCAGGTTTTTCATAAACTTACCAAAATAAAACAAGCCTATCTGGACTTTGGTTGTGATTGCATTGCACTAAATCCATAAATCAATTTGGAGGAACTGACATTTTAAGAATATTGTTTCCTATCCATGAACACTAAGTGTACCCATGTAGGTCTTCATGAATTTCTCTCAGCAATATTTTGTAAGTTTTACTGTACAGTTCTTTCACGTCTTTTATTAAGTTTATTCCTAAGATGTTGATCATTTTAGACATTGTACATTGCACTATCTTAAATTCAATTTCTGATTGTTCAAGAATATAGAATACAAAAAAAAAAAAAGAATATAGAATACTAGAGACCTGGTGCAGGAAAATTCATTCACTCGGGGAGTCCTGTACCCTCTCACTATCCTCTTACTATCTGGGACCCCTCGGGTAGGGTCCCTAGGCCTGGCCTGAGATCAGGGCCTATTGGGGCTTTCCTTCCCCCAGCTACGGGCAGCTGGCCCCACCCTCCACCACTGCCACTGATTGCCATCTGTGCAGCACTGCCCGCCCTCCCCTTCCACCAGTGGCCTCGCTCTACAGGCAACAGGCTGGGGGCAATGGCTTGTCTGCCTGGGCCTACCTCTTTCTTTGCTGGTGAACAGGGCCATCCCAGCAAGGGGCCAACTGCCTACCGGATCTCCCCTAACCACAAACCTGCCTACCTGATTGCCCCTAACAACTTGCCTGCCTCCCTAATCACCCCTAATCTCTGGTCTGCCTACCTGACCACTCCTGACCACTCTGCCTGACTGCCTGATTGCCCCTAACTGCTTGCTTGGGGGTGGGGCAACCCGTGAGGGGCTGTGGTGGTCTGGTCTCAGGTCATTGCGGTCGTGACGCCTCTGGCCTTTTATTATATAGGATCATTAATTTTTGTACATTTATCTTATATCCTGCAACCATGCTATACTCGCTTAACCCTCTCGTAGACACTCTCAGATTTTGTACAAGTCATCTCTGAAAATAGTCTTGCACTTGATCTTAGCCAAAAGGCCAAGAAGCGATTCTTCATTTATGGTGCCTTTTCCTTTTTGCTCCACTGCACTGGCTGGAACCTCCTACAAAATGTTCAGAAGCAATGGCACTGGACATCCTTGCACTCAGCTTGTTGGGAGGAATGCATCCTTTCATCGTGATGTTTGGTAGAGGGTTTTTTTTGAATGAGCTTTATCAAACCAAGGAAATTCCCTTTAAATAATAATTTGCCTAGAGCTTTTATCATCAATTAGTGAATTGTCAAACCCATCTTCAGCATCTATTAATCAAGTGGTTGTCCTCATGTATTGATATGGCAAATTGTATTAGTTGACTTTCACATGTTCAATCTATCCTATGGAGATAAACTTATTTGATTAACATGTATTATCTCTCTTAATAGATTTGACTTGCTAGCAATTTGTTTAAAATTGTTATGTTGATGTTCATAAAAAATAATTCTCTGGTTTTCATTACAATATCTTTGCCTGGTTTAGGTATCCCAACAATACTGGTTGGCCTCTTGGATGGAGTGGGAAAGTATTCTTTCTTCTTCAATTTCCTGGGAGAGGTGGTGTAGAATTGGTATTATTTCTTTCTTGAATAAATGGTAACATTTACCACTAAAATGATTTAGCCTAGTATTCTTTGTGAGATTTTAAACTACAAATTCAGTTTCCTAAATAGGGCTATTTAGGTTTTTTTCTTTCTTCCTGAGTGAACTATGATATTTTGTACCTTCCAAGGAATTTGTGCTCATTTCATCTACATTTAAAATGTATTGCCATAGTTGTTCCTAATATTTGTAGAGTCTGTAGTGTTTTTACCTCCATCATTCTTGGCATTGGTCACTTCTTTCTCTTTATCCTGTTCAGTCTAGATAGGTGTGTGAATTGTTCTTGAGCTTCTCAAGGAACCAGCTTTTGGTTTAAATGTTTTCTATGACATCTTTCCAGTGTCATTGATTTCTGCCCTACCTTTGTTATCTCCCTTCTTCTGCTTACACTTTTCCTAGAGGCCCGGTCACCAATTCATGCACAGGTGGGTCCTGATGGGGGGAGGGAACGCTGGAGGTTTGCGGGCCAGCCCTGCCCCTGATCGGGGTGTGGGTGGCCGACCCGTGGCGAGTCCAGCAGTGGGAGGATGGGTGGAGGGACCCCACAGACACTGACTCTGTTAGCACCTTGACCTTGGAAATCCCAGTCTCAGTAAATGTTTGCTTCAGCCACCTGGTCTATGCACCTCCTTAGGCAGCCTGAGGGCACTGGCACAGTATGTACAGTCTGTATCCACTCAGAACGCTGTGTTTATCACGCTTAGACGTATAAATATATAGAGTTTTCATCTGAGGTTCCATTTGCCGTCAACTCAGCGACTTTCACAGCGCAGGGCCTTCAGGGCTCCATCACAATGTCCACGCCAACTGCGAAGGGACAGACGCCTCTGCAAATGGCCAGGGTCAAGCAGGAGCAATGGACACTTCCTGAAGGCCTCTGAGCCCCAGGACTGCATGGCCCAGGAGTTCTCACTAAAGAACTGTGTGCATGTGAGTGTGTGTGCACGTGTGTTTATATGTGCAAGTGCATGTGGGTGTGAGTGTGTGTGTGTCTGTATGTGAGTGAGTGTGTGCATTTGTGTGTATATGTGCATGTGGGTGTGAGAGTGTGTGTGTCTGTATGTGAGTGAGTGTGTGCATTTGTGTGTATATGTGCATGTGGGTGTGAGAGTGTGTGTGTCTGTATGTGAGTGAGTGTGTGCATTTGTGTGTATATGTGCGTGTGTGTGTGTGTCTGTATGTGAGCGAGTGTGTGCATTTGTGTGTATATGTGTATGCGTGTGTGAGTGTGTGTGTCTGTATGTGAGTGAGTGTGTGCATTTGTGTGTATATGTGCATGTGGGTGTGAGAGTGTGTGTGTCTGTTTATGAGTGAGTGTGTGCATTTGTGTGTATATGTGCATGCGTGTGTGAGTGTGTGTGTGTCTGTATGTGAGTGAGTGTGTGCATTTGTGTGTATACGTGCATGTGGGTGTGAGTGTGTGTCTGTCTGTATGTGAGTGAGTGTGTGCATTTGTGTGTATATGTGCATGCGTGTGTGAGTGTGTGTGTGTCTGTATGTGAGTGACTGTGTGCATTTGTGTGTATATGTGCATCTGGGTGTGAGTGTGTGTGTGTCTGTATGTGAGTGAGTGTGTGCACGTGTGTGTATATGTGCATGTGCATGCGTGTGTGAGTGTGTGTGTGTCTGTATGTGAGTGAGTGTGTGCATGCGTGTGTATATGTGCATGCGTGTGTGAGTGTGTGTGTGTCTGTATGTGAGTGAGTGTGTGCATTTGTGTGTATATGTGCATGTGTGTGTGAGTGTGTGTGTCTGTATGTGAGTGAGTGTGTGCATGTGTGTGTATATGTGCATGTGTGTGTGAGTGTGTGTGTGTCTGTATGTGAGTGAGTGTGTGCATGTGTGTGTATATGTGCATGTGTGTGGGGGGGGGTGTTGGGTAAGCTATAAGCTGTGGGTGTGGGGAAAGGGTCCTTACCTGGGCCTAGTGGTGTCAGGCCCTGGGGGTTGTTCTGGAGAAGCGGGACGGCGTTCCCGCCAGGATGCTGCCCTGCTTTGCCCGAGTCCCCTCCCTCACTGCTCTGCTCCCTCCCCGCACCTCTGGTCAGGGAGAGAGAGCACCAGACGGGAGCCTGACCCTGGGGACAGGGTGCATTGTGGCCTTGAGGACATGGGTGTGTCCTAGAGCCTGGGCGCCTCAGCTTGGCCCAGACGTCCCCGGTGGGGGGCGGGGGAGGGGGGGAGATGACACTTTCCCAGAGACAGGGTCCTATTAGGCTTTGGATAGTCAGCGGCAAAGCACCCTGCAGACCCTGCATCTCATCAATGAGTTCTGTACAGAAGGCCCCTGTCCGCGCTGTGAGCAGCACAGTGTGAGGGGCGTCTCCTGAGGTCCCCATTTGGTCAGTAACCAGAGAGCCTTGGTGTTGCAGGCGCTTTATTGGAATGAGCATGTGGGGGAGGTTTCAACAATTGTCTTGCAGTTTCAAGATCAAAAGGCACAGAGGGGAGCTATGCTGTGGGTTCTGCCATGAGAGTCGCTGTCGGGCCGTTCTGTCGTCAGAGGGAAGGTCATGTGGGTCAGTAGGAGGCACACTGCCTGCTGTTGAATACGGATTCCTGGAAACAGACAGAGAAGCACTCACACCCCCTCTCCCACAGAGGCCGTCCTGGAGCACAGACGTGGCCTCTCCTTGTTTCCCGGCTGTGTCCGCACCCACGGAGAGAAGCGGGCGGGGTTCAGCCAGAATTCTCTCCTTGTCTGTCACTCAGGAGGCCCGTCCTGATGCCAAGGACACGGGGCTTCCAGACCCGGTCCCGCCGGGGCCCTGGGAGCCTTTCCCTGCGCGTTTCCTCTGCTGTGAAAGAGGCCTCCCCTGCACCCGCTGTGCTGCCCCTTCTCCGTGTCTCAGCCCAGCAGGAGCCCGTGTGCATCTGGGGGCTGCGGGCCTCCCCCTGAGCCTGCCACGTGCCTGTGGCCACAGAACTGAGGAGACACGCCCTCGAGGGGTTTGTCTAACCTCCGTTTGCAAAGAGAAAGGCCGTCACCTGCCATGAAGGGGCTGCGCATGGCTTCAGGTGTGATTGTGGTCAATGCCTGTCCCGTAAATAGGACCCTGTCACCCTTTTCAATGGACAGGTTAGTCGTGTTAAGGTCCCAACCTCCAGGGCCTTCTCCTGTCGCTCAAGTGCAGCCCCAGGCCCTGAACATCTCCCCCTCCCCGACCCTCCCCTGGAAGCCACGCTCTGCCTGTTCCTCAGAGACTGGCCCTGCACACGTCACAACATGTGTCCTTTCCTGACGCACTCATTTTTATCATGGTTCCTGCGGATTCCCCAGCTTGTCAGACACCTGTGTCAGAAAGCTCCTAGTTATGCAGATGTTTATGTCTCTGCTGGGGCAATATTTCCCTATTGCTGCCTGGACTGATTGCAATGGGCCGTTTGGGTAGGGAATGAATACCAGGAAATCTGAACCATATCTGTTCTAAATAGAAAGAAGGTCTCCTTGCTTATACTGACCTTTGTTTTCAACACTTCCACCACCCATGGCGGGTTCATAGCCAAGGTGTCCACCTGTCACTCATGGGGCCATCCTTCATGCCCAGGACATTCAACCACTTATTCTAGCAAACGTGGGTACTCCAAAGGGCACTGGGAATCGCGTTCCTGAGAGGCGGGATCTGCCTGACATGTAGCTATCTGCTCTCTTTAGGAAATTCTTTAAAACGCTTTCCTATTTGTGTTGATCACTCGTCAACGTGAGGGTCCTCTTGGGAATCAGTTGTTCTGGGGCTGAGGGGTAGGCAAGCCTTTGCCCAGGCACTCTCCTCCCTCGTGGCCTTTCTCCTGTGTCACTCACTACAGACTCCACCACCTGAGCAGGCAAACCAGCCCCTGCCCCTGGCATGGCTTTCTGGATGTCAGCGCCCACGTTCACTGAGGTTACGTGAAGCATGACCAACACTTGCTGTTAAGAAGTTAGTAGCAAACTGAGAGCCCGCATGTCCCTGGCCCGTGCTTCAAGGGCAGGTAGGAAGAAACAGACATTACCATCATCACTTTTATATTGCTCAGGGTTCTGTTACTCTGGTCGAGAAAGCACTGCTTAAATTCCCCTAGAAGCTGTTCCGTGGTATCACCCGGTATGAACTCTTCAAGACTTTTGGTGAATTCAGCCTTCGTCACTGAAGGATCAATGGTGTTATAGATCATTTCCTCCAACCTTTCGCAGCCAGAACCTGGGAAGGAAGCACACAAAACCAGGCTCAGTTCCAGAGGACCAAATCCTTGCTGGGCGTAACCAAGACGATTGTCATCTTCTTACCTCCCAGTAGAGACAGACATTCAGAGAGATTATGGGCAATGGTCCAAGTCCTCAATTCTGGGAGAGCAAACTCAGGGTCTTGGATTTTCTCTAAGCAGCAAGACATCTGCCTCCTTGTCCCCACTCCCACACACAACACCCCCCAGCTCCCTGGCTTCCACAGCCCACAGAGCCAAACACCATGGAGCCATGAGGAATGAAGACACCAGAGAAAGGAGGGGCTCTGGCCTGGGGCTTGGGGAGCAGGAGGTCCGCCACAGGGGCCCTGACACCAACCTCCCCCAAGGCCTGGCCCTGGCAGCACTCACCGGCATAGCAGGAAAGGGCGAGGGCGCTCAGCATGAGGACCACCACCAGCTTCATGGCTCAGGTGCTGCTGTTGGCTGGTCACTGGACGTGGCAGGGAAGAAGGATCACTTTGCAGGTGAGAGCCCAGACTCCTCCTTTTATTCTCCTGGCGGCCACTTAATCCCTCCCACAGATGATGGAATGAGTCACGGGATGAACCTGGCATTGGGCCCAGAAAAGACAGGAGAATCATCTAGAACCCAGCCCACCCGTGGTCTGTTTGTAGAAGCCAAGGAAACAGAGCTTTAAAAAGATTTGAGAATTTTCAGAACTGCAATCATGGTAATGACATTAGATGAAATTCATGCTGAAGTGCTTGCGAAATAAGAAGGTAAATTAAAGCATTATGAGTCTGTGTTGTCATTCCTGTGTTTTTATTATTGTGGTTCTCATTACCTCTTCCTCCTCCTCCAGCTCATCCTACCCTTCCACGTGCCTCCTCCCCTCCCCTTCTCCCTGCACCCCCCTTACTCCTCTTTTTCTCTTCTGCTTCTGCCAAGTACAGAGATCTTCACATCCTCTTTCTGTGCCTCCTCCTTCACCAGTCACCTGGGCTGGGGGCCATACCACCCAGCGCCTGAGGAGGGCAGGCTTTCCTCACCCATAGACTGAGTCAGCTTTCTCTGTTGGACAATAGCAATAGCTTCTCGCCTTGGTTGAAGGTTGTTTGTACAAAGACTATCTCATTAGTTAAGACAATTTTATAAATTTAGTTATAAATGTAGAGTTACGTTTTGTTCAGTTTTGTTAGCTTGAGGGCTTTTCTTCCACTGATTCAGTAGATGATGGGAGAAGTAGAATTACTGATGCTTAAGGGAGGCAGTGCTGGATGCCGCAATGATATCTGGGCACAAGCAGATGTGGACTTGCATCTTGGAGGCCACCGCTATCCATGAAGTGTCCTTGGCTAAGATAGTGCTGGTTGTCCTGAGATTCCTTTCCTTCGTTTCTACAACGAGCATAAATGACACCAAGGCTGCTTTTGTAAGAATTCCAGGCCCTCCATGTAGAAGCCTGGCACAGGGCTTAGAAAGGGTAATCATGCCTAATGCCTATGTTTCATCTACACATTCATGCATGCATCCATTCATACATACATGCATAAATACATACATACATCCTTTCATCCACCCATCCATCCTCCCAACCATCCATCCATCCATCCACTCATCCATCCATCCATCCATCCATCCATCCATCCACTCATCCATCCATCCACCCATCCATCCATCCATCCATCCACTCATCCATCCATCCATCTACTCATCCATTCATCCATTACTGTATCCATTCATGTTCATAACAACCAGGATTCTCCTTTAACTGGCCCCTGTGCTTCATGTCACAGATTCAGCCATAGGAACAAGTTAAAGCAGGACATTGCCCCTGTGCAGCTTACCTCTAACTGGAAGGCCACAAACAAGCCTGCATTTGAATATGAAATAAAGGAAAGTGATTGTGTCATGAACAACAGAAACCCACTAGGGCAGCCTCCTGTGAGGAGGTCCAGCCAGGGGTCCCACCAGGACTCCTTAGGTTGTGTGACTTTTCCTGCATCAGTGAACAGTGAATCCAAGGGACCTTCAGCTTAGGAGTGCTCTAGGATAGGCAACAGCATGTACAGAGGCCCTGAGTGCAGATGGCACTCAGCAAGGGAAGGGAAGCATGGAGAGTGTGCCTCTCGGTGTCAGACAGGGGCAGGCCACCTCATAAGATAGAAAACACGCGTCAGTTTAAGCAGTGACTGTATGCAGAAAAAACACAGCCAACGTGGCTTAGAGTAAAGAAAGAAATGGATGAGAGAGCCTGAGAGATGAGCCAATAGTTAATGACCCGTGAACGCACTGTCCTCCGTGTGGATGATTTGGGACACATTTCTTTCCATCATTCAGCTGCATCCTACGTTTCCAAGCACAATATTGGTTTAGGAAGAAGCTAGGGATAAAGAAGGTTGTGTTCTTATGTGCGCACCTTCTCCCAGTTGACCATTGTTGGCCATCATTCCAAAGGCACCTGAATGACATTCATGATGGAATGAGAGACTTTCTCCTTGAACAGGACTCAGTGAGGACTCTGCTGGTGTCCCCATGGTTAGGGACCGGCCATGTTGTCGGCTGGACATTGGGCCCTCAGAGCGAAAGCAACCCCATGTCATGTACAATAAAGGCTGTGTTTCTTTACTTCCATGTTTTCCCCAGAGCCCACGATGACCATTCTCAGGTGCATCATAGAGCTATAACTCGGCTCCCAAGAGACTCATTTAAAAGAAGTGTTCACAAACAGAAATAGATCAAGCCAAAGGTCTGAATTCTTGTATTGCTGGCCTGATGGTTTCTGCTCCCAAAGGTCCTTTGACTCAGGTCCCCAAATTAAGTTCAAAAACTGGACCATTGAAGTAAACTTTGGTTTCAGTGTTGGAGTGACATCTCTGGGGCACCTGCCATGACAGACCCTGTTGCAGAGGTGAGCTCCTCAGTTAGAGGTGGGACTTAAATGTGCGGTTAGAATTATATGTGACTGGTACTTAGGCTCAACCAAGACCTAAGATACACTCACACTAATATTCTCTATTTGAGGTCTTGTTGTACTCAGTAAAAGTAATAACATTCAGTGAGAGCTATTGTTATTCTCAGTGATTCACTGAAAATAAAATCGATACAAGGATCTTTAGGGTATATGATCCTTGAATTTTTCATTCATTGTAAGTTAGTTGAAGAAATTAGCTCTACAGTATTTGGACACAAGAAACTTTCTACTTTACTTCTCACTGATTCTGTAAATCTGGCTCTGCCCTCACTTCCAGGGCTGTTGAGACACTAGCCTCCAGGATGTTCTTGGAGGTGAACCTCTTCTTCCTTAAGGTCATGCCAACATCTAGAAGTTGGTTGGGAGGTACTTTCCCAGGACGAATTTTAGGACAGGCTCTGTTCTTTGAGACATCTTTATTTTTTTTAAAAATATATCTTATTGAATTTTTACAGAGAGGAAGGTAGAGGAATAGAGAAGAGAGAAACATCGATGAGAGAGAAACATCGATCAGCTGCCTCCTGCACACCACCTACTGGGGATGTGCCCGCAACCTACATCCATGCCCTTCACCAGAATCAAACCTGGGACCCTTGAGTCCGCAGGCCGACGCTCTATCCACTGAGCCAAACCAGTCATGGCTCTTAGAGACATCTTGATGGCAGTGAGATGTTTGTTGATCTTGTTGTCCAGGCCAAGCAGGCGCCGCCCGTGCCTATAGCCAAGCCGGCTGTGGGGTGTCACAGCGGGGTCTCTGTGTACAATGGGAAGAGATCTAGACTTGTTGTGAGGCCTGAATTAGGTACAGCCTGTAACTCCACAGAGTAGGTGCTATCTACACATCAGCAGCCAGCAATCCTATTTAAGAAAAGAGTAATATGCAAATTAACCATCAGTCCAGGACAAAGATGGCGGTGTCCATAGTGGCTGGTGCTGGACGCTGGTGGCATTGCCCTGGCAATTCGAGCCCATCATCCGACTCAGCTGCATGGAGGGAGGGGTGGGGAGGGACCTCGGGCTGGAGTCTGCAGAAAGAAACACAGGGCTCGCGGAGTCCGCCTCCACAGATGCCCAGTGTCCGTGCCCCTGCCTGGCGGAGGGAGGGGAGGAGAAAGGCCTCGGGACAGATTCGCACCCCAGATGCACAGAGGAAGGGGAGGGCAGGGACCTTGGGCCAGAGTCCAAGGCTTGGGAAGCTGGCATCGTTGCAGGCCAGGCTGAGGGACTACCCCCCACCCCCCATGCACAAATTTCGTGCATCAGGCCTCTAGTTAATTTATAAACCTGAGAAGGCTGTTTTATTAAATCCTGGTGGCCTACAAGGACCACTACAGACCGTGGAACTTTCTGCTGCACTCCATCCTCTAAGACATCCAGAGATAATCATGTTCAGATACGAGGGAAAAGGTCAAAGTTGAAAATTAAGCACTATATTTTGATCCATTCTTACCTGATATTTTTCTGACTCCTTGAAAGAGTTTCATTGAGATCTAGTTTATGCAGATATTCTCTTTGAACATAGTCTACATAACGTTGGTCTATTAACCTTCTCAATAGCCAGCTGCTACCTGTGTTACTTACTTCCATGTTCAGTAAAACATGAGTGGCCAGTAATGGTACATCACTTACTCCCTGCCGAGCACTGGTGACCACTTCTCTTTGTCTTCACAACAGCAGCCCAGTGAGTAGAGTGATGATGAAAACAGTGTCCAAACGGGGGCACTTCTGACGGGAGAAGAGGTCACTGAATGGGGGGATGCCAGGGCAGCAGCACAGACCAGGGTCCTCCTGAGCAACTGAGGTGAGTGGTCTCCCTCCCATGAGGTAGGGCTACCATTTCCCCCAGCTGCACACAGTGGGACAACAGAGGTCAAGTCCCTTGACCAAGGGCACGCAGGTAGTGGGGGAAGGGTGGCAGAGCCAGGTAAGGATGCAGGTGTCCTGATATCAGAGACAGGCCTCCTTCGTGTGACTCTTATGGCCCCTCACGTTATGACTCAGATGGAGTCCTGTGCCCTGGAATTGCCCAACTGCCCTGTGTGGGCTCCAGGTAGATGTCTGAGCAGGCCCCACAGTTTTCTCCTCGTGGCCTTGGCTCCAGGTGAAGTCTCCTCCACCGTCCTTGCCTGAGTCCCTTCAGCTGGAAACTCTTTATTTATTCCCGATGCCACAGCACAGACAGCCCATTTCTTGTTTTGGACGGTGGCCTTGAATCTCTAGGGATCCCCTTCCCAAGACCCCGTGGCTTCTGGGTGCACCTTTCTCCAGGTGACCAGGACCTGACGCCATGGCCCTTTCCTCCACGTTGAGCCCCTGGAGGTCATGCCCTGCGCTTTTCTGGTTTTTGAGTGACAACAGTGATACAGTAGGTGTCTAATGAGGTGTGTAACTTCCTTAAGGAACAGGATTTACAATTCTAGAAAGAATTCTCTGACTACATAACATGTTTACTTATTGGGTCCATTTAGAAGGAGACGTGCATTTTTTAACTAGAAACTCTAATAAAGGCAAGGCTCCAACCCTACACTAAACCCAGGCATCAGCCTGACATCCTGGTGCTAACACCGAGTTCTTTGTGTTTCCGGAGAGAACTGTGGCATCACCATAGGTAGGACCAGGTCAGGAGAGCAAGAAGTTGGAGCTCTGACATCCAGGCCCTGGGCCACCTCTGTCCTCCTGTTCCCAATCAGTAAACATTAGCTTGATCCCATGGAACCCGGATCCATGTAATGCCCGGCGACAGGGACACGGATCTGGAAGCTGATTCAGGATCAGGTGTTGCCTCCAGCCAGTTCTCCTTCACGAACACCCTGAGCTTTACATAAGGTGATGTTTCCACAAATCGTGTGGTTAAATACCTAATCCCCACACACTTGTGACAGCCCACAGGGCCCATTTGATTGCTCCACCGTTATCTTCTCATTCTGTTACTAATTCTCGCTGCAGCTCATGTGGAATTTCCTGTAAACCATGGGCCTCCAGTGTGGGAACCCCTGGCCCTTAGGGGCATGGCAAGGGGATTCTGAGAGGTCTAAGGATACTTCTTTCCAATGCCTCTTTCCTGGGGATGATCTTCCTCCTCCTTGCGCCCACCCCTGAGGACATTTGTCCGGGCCCAGAGATGTCTTTGTGTCCCCACAGGTGGGTGGTGTGTCACTGACATCTAATAGGTGAGACCGGGTTGTTGCTAAACGGTTCGCAGTGCTCAGGGCATCCACCCAGAAGAGAACTCTTCTACATCCAGTGGCACCAGAGTCCTGGCTGAGACACCCAGCGATGGAGAAATCTCTGGAAGCCTTGTCGCTGGTGGAGTGTGAGGTGACCTCACATTCAGTGGACAGTGAGTGGAGCCTCAGTGCAGACCTAGGCCGACAGGTTGGGGCCCGTGTGTTCTCCAGCTCGGAGCTCAGCTCCAAGGTGGTGACTTCGCCTGGCTTGTCCTCACTCCTGGAGGACCTCATGTTCTCCTGTCTGTCATCCTCATGGACTTTGTCCTTCAAGGTCCAACTCAGTCCTCACCTCCTCACAGAGCTTCTCTTCCTGGAGAATGCAAGCTCATAAGGCCTGGTCTCCCTTGAATGTCTATAGGCCTTTAATTTCTATGCTACAATCTCATGCTAGTGATACACCTCATATCTCCCTTCTCTGCCCTGTCTTAGGACTTGTCATTTAACATGCTAAGGCAGTGGTTCTCAACCTTCCTAATGCCGCGACCCTTTCATACAGTTCCTCATGTTGTGGTGACCCCCAACCATAAAATTATTTTTGTTGCTTCTTCATAACTGTCATGTTGCTACTGATATGAATCATAATGTAAATATCTGATATGCAGGATGTATTTTCATTGTTACAAATTGAACAAAATTAAAGCATAATGATTAATCACAAAAACAATATGTAATTATATATGTTTTCCAACGGGCTCAGGAGACCACTGTGAAAGGGTAGTTCAACCCCCAAAGGGTCACGACCCACAGGTTGAGAACCGCTGTTCCAATGGATTCCTTAAGGAAATCAATAAATCCTTTCAATAAAAGACATCACGTTTCTCCTAAGTTTGGTTCAGTGTAGAAGCCAAGTTGCCTGAAATGAGTTGCAGCATTCACTGGCATTGCTGCATGCACTGTCTTTATGTCACCACTGTCCCCTCCAGGTTCAGCCCAAACTGGGGCTCCACATTAAACAGTCACCTCACCTCCCCCACCCAGCCCCACCCCTGCAGCCTGTGGCCCCCTCCCCCTCGGTCAGCAGCTCAGGAGCAAAGGCCTGTGCAGACCTAGGTCTCAGTGGCAGAGCCTGGGAATGAGGATGGGCCGTCAGCTGCCAGGCTGGCAGGGCTGGGGAGCCTGAGGACAGGCCTGAGGGCCCAAGGGCAGGGCTAGGGGGAGGGGGGCGAGGGCAGGGTCCAGGGACTCCTGCTGTGCTGGAAGCTGCTAACCCTCAGGCACAGCCTTGCGAACCCTACCTCAGCGGGCCCTGCCTTGTAGGCTATGGGGGCCGCTCTGCAGGCGGGGGAGCTGGTGCCCCGGAGACCACCTGGGCTCTCCCTGCAGAGATCCCACACCTTAGCCCTGGGAAGGGCAGGGGCATCCCTGCTATTGAGTCTTCCCTGCTGGTGCTGACAGGACCTGAGCCAGGCTGCAGGGGCCGTGGGAGCACTTGCTTCGTCCCCATGTCCGGTGGCGGTGACGGCCCTCACCTTCCTGGAGACCCGTCACCGGGAAATGGGAGGCAGGACTGTGACCTTCCTGGACCCCATTCGCCCAGGGGCTGCTGGCTGCTGGCAAACTCTGAGGCAGTTTACAACTCACAGCAATGGGTGATACCACTTGTCCTTCTTACTGTGAATGTAGTCACTGTTCTCGCAACCACACTGTGATGCGACTACCACATCACAGAAAGACACAGTGAGCACAGACGGCTCACTATGCCTGGGTGTGTGCCTGTGCCTGTGTGCATGTCTGCCTGTGTGCATGTCTGTTTGTGTGAGTGTGTGTGTATGTGTGTGCGCATGCGCACACAAGGGCGCGCACACACACACACGAGTCTTGTTACGCATGTCTTAGGGGGAGGTCTGTGTGTGTGTGTAAATATGTGTATCTCTGTGAGTGTCGCTGAATGTAATTGTGTGTCTGTGTACAAAGGTTTATTTTAGGGGTGAGAATGAGAGAGGGCCGCCAGAGAGGAGACGTGGAAAGGGCCTGACCAAGGAGATGGTCACCTGTCCTGTGCAGGGAGCAGTGTGGAGGCAGAGGGACCCCGACATGTCCACGTGCAGGGATGTGACCCAACATACTGCCTGCATGAGTGGCATATAGATCTGAGCACAGATCCAGGCTGAGCAGGGAGATGATCAGAGGGTGAAGGGATGGGTCGTGCTGTTGCAGAAGACCGGAGAAAAAACAAGCCACGCTTAGAGAAAGGGAGTTCTATTTTATTATTCAGTTCTGTGCAGGCCCAGAGAAAAATGTGTCTTTCAAATTCTGGGCCTGCAAACATGGAGGAAACTCTCTTTATTTATACTTTTTCCAGTCCTTTGTCTCCCAAATTTGGAATGAGACTTCTGGGCCTTCTGAGAAAGAAGGCCTGCATGCTGGGAAGGGGCAATGACACCACATCTCAAGGCCTGGCCAGGTGTCACCACTGACAACTCTGTCCGGGGCATAGTTTATGGCCTCTCAGGAATGGGAGTCGTCTTATTTTCCTTATTATTTAAGCAAGCAAGCATTTACAGAAGCCAAAATAGCAGGGTTAAAATTTCAAATGGCAGTTTTTATATAAGAGGGATGGGTCATTCCCTACTGGTTTTATGTACATGAGTCAAATCACTGACTCTTTTGGGTCATTGTTGGGAAGTAGTTGTATTGACCCCTGAGGACTACAAGCTTAACAGAATTAATTCTTTGCCGAATAAAGTCAGTGGGCCTGTTTCTAAGATAAGGGCCTGTAATGAGGGCAGGAGTAATCATCAGAGGGTCGGAAGAGTCCTGGGCTCTCTATTTTGCCTGGGCTGCCTTAAGCCGGGCGTGATGAAGCCGCATCAGGATCCTGTCGACCTTGACGGTCGTGGGGGTGGTCCTTTCCTGGTAGGAGTCAGTCCTTGGGTGGCAAACGTCTTTTCCCAAATAGAGTCAGCAGGTTGGGAGGGATGAACCGGATCAGAAGTTGGTATAGGCAGAGCATCTCGAACATGCTTCCGGACTGCTTTCTGGGTGGACTGTAAAGCCTGTAAGAAATTGAGTAAAGATTGGTTATGGATTTCAGCTTTTCTAGATTGGGTTTCCGTGTAAGCTGGTGAGGTGAGTAGGTCAGGTTCTGGAAGAGTCACTAGAATCTCTAGAGGCCCCATTGGTTTTAGGGCAGCCTCCTGAGCGGCTTTATCTACAGCCTAGTTCCCTCTTGCTTCTGGGGAGTCCCCTTGTCTCACACACATAGAGGTGGAAAGACTTAGTTACATCTGGCAGTGCCAGTTAGCCCATCGTCCTTGCTCTGCTCATGTCTGTCTAACTGCCTCCTATATTACCTCAAGGATCCTGGCTCTGAATTCTTCCAGGGATAATGGATGTTGGTTTTCTTCTGTAATTACTTCCTGCTGAGGTGGGTCAGAGGTTGCTCTCAGAGCCAAGAGATCCTTGCTGTCTGTCAGAGGGACTATGAGGCCTGGGCCCAGAAGGAGGTGGGCTTGTGACCTGGCAGAGACAAACTGCAACAAATGGTCTGGTGGAAGGGAAAGAAAACATTTCAGTTTTAATAACCTTATTGAAATAGAGTTTTTCCTCCTTAAAAGTATCCCTCTGTTTCTTAAAAGACTAATTTATTTACTGTATTTAATTTGGCCTGATTGTTTGCATAAACACAACAAGAATGGTAACTGACTACCTTTGCCGGAATTTCATGATTGAATCTTAATGTGCCCCGTAGGGCCAGGAAGCCAAGCCATCCAGCTGCCATCAGGCCTGCCTACAGTATCTGCTGAGTTAGGTGAATTCCTCACCTGCAATGGCTCTACCCGGGCCCATTGTCCTTGTGTTAAGGCCCTTCTCAGCAGCCCTACTACTCGTCATGGCCCAGAGTGTGTGGGGGTTCTGCAGGGACGCAGAGGCACCTTTATTGCTCCCCTTCTACTCTGACCAACCGCCGGTGATGGTAGGGCATGGGCCTGATACTCCAGCACCAGCTATTTTCAGGGCTACCAAGCAGGATACCAGGCTTTCTCCATGGCACTCTTATTGGCTTCAAGTCTTCAGAGTTCAGACAGGGCTCTTTAATACATGGTACTCCAGGCAAAGTTTTCGGTCAATAAAACCACTATTGGAAACCGGCCTTATTGAATTTATGCAAAGAAATGTATTGCCATGATTTATTAAGCATTGCCAAATTTCGGAGGAATGGTATAAGGAGAAAAATATACTGACCTGCTTTAAGATCTTCTGACTTTCTTTGCCAGTTCTTTTTATGGACTCTCTAGAGTTATAACAAAACAGCAACTGTTGGATTTCTTTTATCAGTCCCCCCTAAGTACTTTGGCATAACTAGTTACCCTCTGTTTAGGGAGGCAGAATGTCAATTATTTACTCTTCCTGGCTTACTGGCCTGTAATTTTGATTAATTTCCTCTTAACATTTCTTTTCTCCTTCTTTACATACCCAACCTTTATAAATTTTACACGTCTAAATTAGCCTTTAAACCTTGTTTCTATGTCCTTTAAAAATGCATAACCATGCCTCAGACCTTCTACTCAGTAATTCCATATTCTTAGAAACATCAATCCTTTAATGATTACTAAAAAGTAAACAGCCAGTATTTCTTAGATTATTAAGAGCAGGTAAATTAAAATTTGTCTAGTAAAAACTGCTATATTTTTCCTATGTAAGTTCAGGTATATTGCATTGGTCTGATTTAGCATTGGAAGGGTTAAAGAGAACAAAATGTAGCAGAGAAAAACTTGTGCTTAGTAGCAGCTTGCAGCCTTGAGTCCAGCATAGTTCAGACAAGTAAAAATCAACAAAAACCTATCTCTCCCTGCTCTCCCTGCCGACAACACCCACTTTTCTGCATTAACTATTTACTCTGAGCTGCTCTCCCTCCTAGATTTTGCCTTCTTTACTCTAAGCCCCAGAGGCTCAAATCCTTGTCCTCCTTTACCACTTGTGATCTCTCTGACCATCCCCCTATCCCCCAGCCTCGGGCTCCTCCATCTCAGCAGGCTGAGAGCCTATCACCCTATCTAGCGAATCCCACCACCACCCCATCTCACACCGGCTCCCCAGCAGCTTTCAGCTCTCTTCCTCCCCCAGTCAGAACAGATGCTGTCCCCAACAGAGATCCACTGTGCACTTATCAGGAAGGGCAGGCAGGTCACAGGTCTTGGGACCACATGATAAAAATCCGGCAGTCCCTCTCCCTCACCCTACACAGGCCATGAGAAAATGTACTAATCTTAACCCAATAAGCCTTTGTTTAAACTTCTCTGGGTTGCAACCTTTACAAATTTTATACCTTTAATTAACCTTAGACTTCTGAAATCTTAACCTAACACAGCCAAATTACACATCAGGGAAAATGAATTAAAAGTTCTCTACCGTCTTCCTCCTAAAGTGGGGTTTGCCCTATCTTTAAACAAATTGAACAACTGAAAGAGAAAACAAATACTCTCATGTGTACAGCCAGACGGCACAAAGTAGCGTTCTCTTCACACAGACTCTCACACTTACATTCATACACCAGATACTCTGAGTTTGTACTTCTACCAGATGTTTCTCAGAGTTTAAACAGTCCACCTGATTTCCGATTAATTCGCCTGAGGAAGTCGTATGACCTCCAGGGAGGTGATCAAGCCCCCCTTCCACTCACTGGGAGTGGGCTTGACTGATAGGTCCCTACCTTACAGTTTCTGTTGACAGGTCCAGAAGTGTCCGTCCACGCTCTCCAGATGCCGGCCGGGTCCTGGGCTGAGGTCCGGGAGTGCCCAGAGTACCCAGTTCAATTCTGCTCAATCAGCAGAGTGGCGCCTCCCGGAGGTCTGTCTGGCTCCCCTGGACCCCAAACCCGGTCCACTCACTGGAGGCCAAAAGGCCAGCATGTTTGGCCTTCTTCTCGGTCAGGGAACCCTTAATGTTCCAGAAGACCTGAGAAAAAACCAGCCACGCTTAGAGGAAGGGAGTCACGTTTTATTATTCAATTCTGTGCAGGCCCAGAAAACACAAAAAATGTCTTTCAAATTCTAGGCCTCCCAACATGGAGGAAACTCTCTTCATTTATTCTTTTTCCAGTCTTTTGTCTCCCAAATTTGGAATGAGACTTCCGGGCCTTCTGAGAAAGAAGGCCTGCGTGCTGAGAAGGGGCCATGACACCATATCTCAAGGCCTGGCCAGGTGTCACCACTGACAACTCTGTCTGGGGCATAGTTAATGGCCTGTCTGGATGGGAGTCGTCTTACTTTCCTTATTATTTAAGCAAGCAAGCATTTACAGAAGCCAAAATAGCAGGGTTAAAATTTCAAACAGCAGTTTTTATATAAGATGGATGCTTCGGTGCGAGGACTTGTGAGCAGCACCAGCGGGGGCCTTGGCCCTCCTGGCGGGACTCCAGCCTGTGTATCTCAGGCTGTGGCAAGACCTCTAGAATCCTGCGTCCACTGAGCACAGGCTGTAGACTGAGCACACCTGTGCTTCAGAAAAGAGGCAACTGAGTGTGCATGTTTCCCGATGAGACACATACACACTCACTGTGGCAGCGAGGGGCATCGCTGATAACATGGCACCATCGGCTATGCTCTCAGTCATGTGGGCATCATGTGCCCTTCGTCATGGGAGACGCTGAGGACTAATGAGACGTCCTCTTCCTGGAAACATGGGGGACCATGGCCTAGGCTCTCAGGTGCAGAAGGTGGGCCGGTCCCCCTCCTGTGGGGGTCACTGTGGGGTGGATGCGCAGGCGCATTGCAGGGAGGGCAGCTCCGACCCCAGGGGACCGGGTAGGAGCCTTGGGCACAAGCCCGGAGGGACGAGGGGGGGACGATGACGATGGCTGTGCAGATGGAAAGGACAGGCTGTGCGAGGGAGGGGGGCCGTGCAGGGAAACGGGGTGGCCCCCAGGTGTCAGGAGTCAGATGGGCGGCAGTGGGGCCATGAGCCCCAAACGTTCCATGCCCTCAGCCCCGGACTTCCCTTTCTTCTCTGTGGGGACTTGGCAGCTGCCATAAAGGTCCGGATTCTGAGTGTGGGCGACACCCTGGGTGCCCTGGGCCTGCTCTCTGCCGCCCACATGTGGAGGAGGAGCAGAGGTTTCCCAGGAAGGAGGCGCAGTGGCACCTTAGGGGCCCCGGAGCCCATGCAGCCAGACAGGGACTGCGTCCGCCTCCCCGCGGGAAGCCGCCAGCAGGGCCTCCGCACCCTGGGGTCTGGGCAGAGGGTGACGGACCGCAGCCTCCTGTCCTGGCCCCTGGGACAGACTGCCCTGACCCAGTGCGCGGCGGGCCTGGCAGCAGCCGCTGGAAAGGGGTCTGAGCTCTCAGGTGTGCGGCTGGCTGAGCGGGCCCCTCGGGGATGGAGGTGCGGGAGCCTGCGTGGCTCATGCAGGGCCTGGGCCTGGGAGGCCTGTGCAGAGAAGGGGGCCGGGCCCTTAGCCAACGTTCCTCTGTGATCCGTGCCCTCAGGCACCAGGTCACTGCCCATCGGGTCAGCGTGATGCTCTGTTGTCACCACCCAAGGCCCCTCATGATGCCCCCACCCACGGCCAGAGACTGGGATAAAACAAGACAAACAAGACGTGCAGGGCAAGTGATTTATTGAAGCAAGACGTTGAAACCTCTACATTTTCCAGGGAAGGTCAGGGCATCAGTGAAAGCAGGGGCCCTCGTAGGTGGGGTATGTTGAATCTATTGGTTGCACTTTTTCACGATAGCCTCCTGAAACAGACACAGAGAGAGAGAAAGGGCCGTCAGTCCCGCTGCCTCTGGAGATGCCACGGGCACAGCGTGTGCTCACAACCAAGACACGAAGCATTGCAACCAGCACAGGCCAGCGGGGCGGCGGGCGGACAGGGTGCAGGTGGGGATTCAATGGTCCCGGTGCAGGCCCAGCAGCTGACACATCAGGGAAGAGCCATGACCACGGTTGGATGCAAACTCCGAGGGACCCAGGAGGGGCCTCGGGTTTCTGATGGAGCAGGAGGGGGACGGGGGATGAGAGCCCGGGATTTGCTTTCTCTAAGTCTCAGGTCCCAGGACGGAACTATTCACTCCAGAGTGGACGCCCGGGGGGGGGGGGGGGTTGGGCGGGGGGGTGGGGGAGGTTAGGAGGGCGGGGCAGGTCCAGGCGGGAGGGGCCATGGGAGGAGCTGCCTGCGGAGATCTGCAGCCCCGGCGGGGACATGCAACCTGCTGGTGCACTGACATGTCCACACTGAGGCCCTGCGCGTGGGGACACGTGCTGAAAGCCCTACCTGGTCCAGGGGTGGAGGAGCTGAGACACAACCCCTCCCCCCCAATTTCTGATTTCCTCAGAGAGACAGGGAGGCTGTCAGCTCCACCTGTGGCTGCAGAGGACAGACTGGGAGGGGCCCTGCCCTCTGGCCTGATGGCTGAGGAGGGAGAGGGGTGGGCGAAGGGACAGGGACTGGACCTGGCTGTGCAAAAGCTGCCAGAGACCCGCCTGCCTCCCTCCTCAAGGGGCGGGGCCAGCTCCCTCCCTCCCCTGTCTCCCTCTGCACAGCCCCACCCCATGGCGTTCCCCAGGGACAGGGCCTCCTGCCCCCAGTGAGGGACCTCGCCCTCCAGAAGGCTCCCAGGCAGGGAGGCAGCAGTGTCTGGCCCTTCACCATCACCGCCTGGGCCCTGGCTGTGCCCCCTCAGGACACGTGGGGAACCCGGAGCCCAGGGAGGGGCCTGCAGAGGCTGTGCAGCCTGAGGCTGGCCCAGCGGGTGTCGGGTCACCATCTACCCTTGGCCACAGGCCCCTCTCTCAGAGGTGAGCAGAGGGACCGGTGCCCCCCAACCTGTGCCCCCCAGAGCTGCACCCTCCTCCCGCCTGGCCATGCAGCTGAGCAGCAGCCTCTATGCAGAAGGAGAATGGAGTTACCACAACGTCGTAAATTTTGTGTCTGTCGCTAAAGGACATCTGATCTACGCAATACTTCACAGCCATCGTGGAATGGTAGGCGGGTTCAGGTGCCGGAAACGTCTTGAGGATGGAATAAAAGAGCGGTTTGATGTCCAACAGGAAGGATCTCGCTTCGTTGTGAAGGGCTGGACAGACTTTGGCATTTGCTGGAGGAGAAGAAAAAGAAACACATTGGATGTAGGAAAGTCACTTTTCCCCACGGCTCCCTGACCTCAGATCTAGACAGGAACCCCAGGGACTTATGGTCTCCTCCCATACTTGTGCCCAGGACAATGCATCTCCCCCAAGTCCTCACTGGCGCTGGGTCACAGAGCACGCAGCGGAGCCCGGATGGAGCACAGTGACCACCCTGGTCAGTCTCCCCTTTACCAAGTACACCCAGGCCTTCCCAAGGGTCCCCTGCTGTGCCCCAGTCACTGTCCCTGGATTTCAAGGACTCAGCTTTGCCCTCAATAGAGCCTCACCTGCCTTTGCCTGGCTACTGGGGGAGGGAGCCGTTAGCCCTCAGTCTTCCCAGGGAAGGGTAGGGTCAGGCCCTGGCAGAGGGCCGAGGGGGACAGTAAATGCGGAGAGGAGGGAGGAACGCTCCTCAGGGATGGAGGATGCCCTTGGAGGCTCAGTCTAACACTGGGATCATGTCATGGGAGGGAGAGGGCTCAGGCTTCACCACGGAAGTCTGTGAGTGTCACACCTGACGCTGAGGCCAGACCACCACTGGCTCTTTGGTTCCGCCCTGAGGACAGAACCCCCTGGAGGGGGCGCAGGCACTGGGCTGACTTTCCACCCAGTGGGTTGTGCTGAGACCTGCAGGAACCACTTCCAGGTCTGGATTCTCCATCCCCACCCTCAGTCTTCTGCCAGCTCCTGCAGCTGGGACTGTGCCCACCAGGCCCCTCCCACCTGGGAGACAGCTGCTCTGCAGGGAGGTGGAGGGTCAGGTCAGAGGTCACGTGGGGAGAGAGGACCAGGTTCAGATGTTCAGATGGAAGAGACTCAAAAGGACTTGGCTCAGCCCCGAGGGTGTGAGGACCCGCCCAGCATTGCTGGCCACTGGCCACCTTCACCGGGAAAAGGGCAGTGGCAGCCCCAGCACTCCCACTGGCTCTGCACGTCCTGGCTGGGCCCCTGGGGGAGAGGCTGGCCTGTGGGGCGCCTGAGCGCCTCTGGGTCTCAGAGCCACGTGGACACTGGCCACTCTGAACCTCAGGCGGCACTGCTCCTCTTGAATGGAGCCCTCTCCTGCTGGAACATTCTCTGAGTCTGAACCTAGGAGTCCAAGAGTCTTGGGCTCACCTGGCACCTAAGAGACCCTGGAGGAGGCGGCGGTGAGACCAGGGCGGCCTCGGACCACCTCCTCTCCGCCATCGCCCCAGCTTCTCTCCTGGGCGCTGGGATGCAGAGAGGAGAGGCCTGGGGAGATGCAGCCTGTGTTCCAGGCCACAGCGCTGCAGGGGCAGGACCCTGGCTCACGAGAAGGTGACTCCGTCCTGCTGCTTCTGTGTCACAGACCAGGAGGCAGTGGGGCCTCCCACGGGACCGCCCATACTGGCCTGCGGGGGTTTCTGTGGGAGTTCCAGAGCCCGGATCGGACACCCCGAGTGCTGGGCTTTGGGGGCTGGTCCACAGGGCGCGGGAAAGGTTTGATTCTGACCGTCCCCCCTCCCCATGTAAGTCACCTGGACCGGAGAAGGGCCCTTCCCGGCTGATGGTGTCTGAGTGGACGTGACACTCACCGTCAGAGCAGCAAAGGGCCAGCGTGACCAGCAGCAGAGACAGGGCCAGCTTCATGGTTCCTGGCTGAGCGTTCAGCTGAGCAAACCGTGAGCGCTGAGGAGCTGGACTGAGCAGCCTGGGAGCCCAGGGCTATTTGTACCCGGGGAGCCGCACTGGTCCTGCCACAGGGGACGGGCAGGTCACAAGGCCTGGCTTCCCGCCACCCTTCCTCACGGTCGGCTGATGCCATCCATCAGCGTCACAGCCCGGGGTCTTGGTCAGAGCGGGAGTTGCTGGCACCGGGCACGGCTCCCTTGGACCCGCCCGAGGCAGGAATGTCACAAGTGTGCGCCCTGTGGGTGGAGGGGAGCCCCTGGGATTCAACCTCTTCAGTGCAGGCAGGGTCCGCTTTGCTCTTCCCTCAGCCCAGGGCCTGGCACTAGAAGAGGGTCAGCACATGTCCCTGCGAGAGATGCGTGACTCCGAGTGAACGAGCTCTCAGGGTGGCTGGGCCGCACCCTCAGGGTAAAATGGTGCCCGCTGTGCCAGGGCTGCTTAGGGCAGTGGAGGGAGTCAGTTCGTGGTGTCCGCCTCCTCGGAGAAAACAGTGCCAAGAGGAGACCCACCCTCCCACTGCCACCTTCCTGCTCGAGCGCCTGTGGAAAAGCCATGCCCACCATTTAAGATCCATCAACGCCCATGTGTCCTGGTGACGCTTTCACTTGTCGGTCCAAGGTGGCCCCTCAGGTCATCGGGCTCCACAGGAGAAGCGCCCACAGGGCTGGTCCCCACCTTTGCTGCCCGTGGGCTGCTGCTCCATGGGCACGGGGAGGCCGCCCGACTCGGAGACAGGCTGTGGGAAGCAGGTGACCGGCAGCGGGCTTGAGACCACGCAGCACAGACAGGATTCTGACAGGTGTCGGGCAGGGGGACCTGTCAGACGGAAGGGAGGTGCATGGCACTGACGCTCTGGCTCAGCTGCTTGCATCCGGGTTTCTGACTCAATCCCGTCCTCTCAGTGATGCCATCCTCATTCCTCCACCTGCTCAGTCCTTTCTCCTCTCTCTCTGTTTAGAGAAGCTCACTGCCTGACGCCACGTGATGGCGGGGGTGCGGGGTGGTAGTAATGCGTCCTCACCGAGGGAGGGGATGCAGAGGAGCACGGCCACTCGGCAGGACAGCTGGGCAGTTCCCTGTGACCGACACGCCCTCTCACCGCACCCGGCCCAGCACCTGAGACCCCGGGGTCCTGGCAGCACAGGGCCTGGTGCTGACCGCGGGAGGCTCTGTGTGTCCGGAAGGAAGGGGGAGGTGGGCCCTCTCTCTGCTTTCTCTTTGTGTTTTAATCCCACCAGGGCCATGAGAAGCACCCAGCAGGCGCCTTCTGTACGTGCTGCACGGGCATTCAGGCGGCAGCTGGAATGGGACCTGACCAGGAATCGATCCGGCAACTCATTGGCGCACAGAGTGACGCTCAACCACTGAGAGGCCCTGGCCAGGCTCTTGATACCTTCTGGCAAGTTTTCTGTGAACTAAAAGCTGCTCTGAAGTAAAGACTAACAAACACAGAGGCTCTGAACTTGTTGAAAACATTCTCTTCCAACCAGGGGGAAAGCATATAAAAAGCCATCAATAAGTTGGTCATAATTCTTTATAATAAAGAGGTAATATGCAAATGGTTGTCATGCGCTCACACCCTCGCGCCTTTGTGCTGGGGCCGAGGGACTTGAGGCCAGGCCGGGGTATTGAGGCCACACTCCCCCCTCCTAGCGGGACTTCACAGGGGACCTGAGGTGGCTCCCTGCACCCGGCAGTGCTCCATGAGGTACCCGAACCTACCCCCCGCCCAGCAGGGCTTGATGGCGGCCCTGAAGCTGTGCCCCCTCCTCCGGCAGGGCTTGACAGAAGACCTGAGGCTGCACCCCGCAACCAGCGCCAGGCTGGGGGACCTGAGGCTGAGCCACCCACCCTGCAGGACTTGAGGAGGGTGGGGCCGGCCGGGTCTGGGTCTCACAAAATTTCCAGGCAGGCGCAGGTGGGCTCAGACTAGACTCTGGGTCCCACAGCCTGCCCCAGACTCTGACAGGAGGGAGATTTTCATATACATTTTACTAATTTTTTTCACCTCTGAAACTTCTATTATAGAGAACGAGCAAATAGCAATATTAAAATATTCCCTTTAATTAATTCCCTTTTAATGTGCACGAATTTCATGCACCAGAACACTAGTATGTAGACAATTAATCAAACATCAGGGAAATCTAAGAGACTCTACTGAGAAACGCAGTGAGAACGGATGAAAGTTGATGCTGTAGCCGAATTCAGGATCAGCCCAGGCACAGCAATCCTTCCTGCAAACCTGTCACCGTGGACCTAACAGAAACAGAGGCCCCTTGGCGACAGGAACTGTAGCAGCAACAAAAACACACTGACGTCCACACACTTGAAGCAGGCAAACCCTGAAGCATGAAATCACCAACATTTCCTCAGCGACGGGACGAGGGATCTAAGAACACCACGCACACACCTTGCCCTGAGGGAACATTGGAGCATTTGAAGTCCACTCTTCGGGTATCATTCTGCAGGTTCATCCCCCCAGATCAGAGCCCTAAGCGGCAGCTTCACACATTGTTGAGAACCTGGAGGCCGTTTGGGTCTCTCTTTCAAATGTGGGACGTTGCCCTCAGTGGGTTGAGAGCAAGAGCCCATCTTCAGGGCCAGACTCCCAGGTTCAAGCTCAGCTCTGGAGCTTCCTGCTGGTGGGGTCCCCAGCAGGCGCTGACCCCTCTGCCTCAGTGTCCTCGTCTGGAAATAAGGGGACAGCACAGATGCGCGTTAGGACAAATGGGTTCATCCAGGACAAATGGGCGGCGCCGTCCCTGGCAGCCAGTGTCAGCTATTACAATTATGCACCAAAATGGAAAATTTGACTGACAGTCGAACAGAACAGACCGCCTCATCCCCAAAGGCAAATATCAGGCGATCTCACCGACTCTGCCAGGGGGAGTGTTGGTTTACCCTCCGGGCTGATGGGCGTCTGAATTTGGCTCTGGTTTTATTGGGATTTCTCTCCGTCACCACCAGCTGGTTACTTTTCAGTCACTTAATTGACCGGTTAATGTTCACATCTAAACGAGGCTTATTGTGACTTTATAATCCTTCACAGGGTATAGGAGTCAGGGAACAGGAGGGGGCGGGTGGGGACAGGGATAATGTCCGAGAGGCGCTCAGGTCTCTGCACTCCCATCCTCAGCAGGAGGCACTGGTCACGTGGGTCCCTTGAATCCCAGGGCCCCTCCAGCGCTCAGGTTCTAACTGGTCCCCAGGTGCCTGGTCATGGAGGCGCCTCAGACATCACTTCAGGGTCGTGATGTCCCCGTGGGCTTGTGCCCTCTACGTAGCCTCCGGAGACAACAGTCCCCATGGGCCCATCCCTGTCACACTGATCCTGTTCCGTGTTACATGAAGGAGGCACACATGTCATGTCAGACCTGCAGGCATTCACTCCACAGGTACAGCTGTCGCGCCACGAGCAGCGTCAGTGACGTCTGTGGAACTCTATGACGGTGGCCTCCCTGGCCTTGCTTTGAATGGAATTAAAGAAGGACTCTTAGCCGAGGCTGACAACTCATTCAAAGTGATTTAATATACTTTTATTGATCTCAGAGGGGAAGGGAGAGGGAGAGAGAAATAGAAACATCCATAAGACAGAATCATTGATCGGCTGCCTCCTGCACATCCCCCACTGGGTATTGAGCCTGCAACCTGGGCCTGTTCCCTGACCGGGAATCAAACCGTGACCTCGGGGTTCATAAGTCGATGCTCAACTGCTGGCCAGACTAAAATAATGTTGAGTGATAGATCCCAAGGCATTTTAGATCCATACTCTTTTTTTTTTTAAATTAAATCTTTATTGTTCAGATTATTACATTTGTTCCTCTTTTTTTTCCCCCCATAACTCCCCTCCACCCAGTTCCCACCCCACCCTGCGCCCTCACTCCCCACCCACTGTCCTCATCCATAGGTGCACGATTTTTGTCCAGTCTCTTCCCGCATCCCCCACACTCCTTTCCCCCCGCAAGTACAGTCAGTCCATTCCCTTTCTAGGTCCCTGATTCTATTATAATCACCAGTTCGTTCTGTTCACCAGATTATTTATTCCCTTGATTTTTAGATTCACTTCTTGATAGATGTGTATTTGTTGTTCATAATTTGTATCTTTACCTTTTTCTTCTTCTTCCTCTTCTTAAAGGATACCTTTCAGCATTTCATATAATACTGGTTTGGTAGTGATGAACTCCTTTAGCTTTTCCTTATCTGTGAAGCTCTTTATCTGACCTTCAATTCTAAATGATAGCTTTGCTGGGTAGAGTAATCTTTGTTGTAGGTTCTTGCTATTCATCACTTTGAATATTTCTTGCCACTCCCTTCTGGCCTGCATAGTTTCTGTTGAGAAATCAGCTGACAGTCGTATGGGTATTCCCTTGTAGGTAACTGAGTTTCTTTCTCTTGCTGCTTTTAAGATTCTCTATCTTTTGCTCTTGGCATTTTAATGATGATGTGTCTTGGTGTGGTCCTCTTTGGATTCCTTTTGTTTGGGGTGCTCTGCGCTTCCTGGACTTATAAGTCTATTTCTTTCACCAGGTGGGGGAAGTTTTCTGTCATTATTTCTTCAAATAGGTTTTCAATATCTTGCTCTCTCTCTTCTTCTGGCAACCCTATAATTCGGATATTGGTACGCTTAAAGCTGTCCCAGAGGCTCCTTATACTATCTTCGTATTTTTGGATTCTTTTTTCATTTTGCTTTTCCGGTTGGGTGTTTTTTGCTTCTTCGCATTTCAAATCTTTGACTTGATTCTTGGGATCCTCTGGTCTGCTGTTGGGAGTCTGTATAATATTCTTTATTTCACTCAGTGTTTGCTTAATTTCTAGTTGGTCCTTTATCACAACATCAAGGGTCTCGCTAGATTTCTTGAGGATCTCACTACATTTATCGGCGGTTTCTAGAAAGTTCTGGAAAAACCTTAAAAGTGTGGTTTTGAACTCTATATCCAGTAGTTTACTTTCCTCCATTTCTGTCATTTGTGTCCTGTTTCTTTGTCTCAGCATTTTTTATGCTTCCTTGTGTTGATAGAGTGGTTTCCTGTGCTAGATGTCCTCTAGTGCCCAGTGGCTCAGCCTCCCCAATTACCTGAGGTAGACACTCTTGGTGCACTCCCTTGTGGGCTTTGTGCACAGTCTTGTTGTAGTTAAGCCTTGATTGTTGTAGGTAACACTGGGAGGATTTGACCTCAGGCCAATTGGCTGTGAGAATCAGCTGTGTCGACGGTGGGAGAACTTCTGTGCTGAAGACACCCTTATGGGGCAAGACTTGCTTCAGTGGGGCTTTGATGCTCACTGAGTCTGCCCCCTGAGTGTGTCAGATATGGATCTGCGGAGTTATAATTGGATGGTCCCACTCTGACTACTGGGTACACTGGCTCTTGGTAGATCCATACTCTTAAGCGTGCATGGAATTGAGTGACATGGCTCATGCTTTTCACATCCGCAAAATCATGTGACAGGCATGTTTGCATTTAGGCCCCTGAGGATGGAAGCCATGACTACAATGGCCTCTGTGTGACCAATAAATGATACCCCCCATGGATAGAGAACATGGAAACCAGCCCCCTTCAGCGCATTAGGAGACGCATTGATCAACAGCATTTCACTTTCAGAAGAAGCATCAAAACCTGAAGGGTCCCTGATGGCGCCCAGATCAGCCATGTGCCTCACCTGACCAGCTCCACGCGCCACGCTGCTGCCTCTGCCCCTGCCCTTGTGCCCTGAACCCGGAGATCCAGGCCCCGAGTCTCCGGGGACACGTGTGAGCTGCTGCACACGCCTCCCCCTCCCACAGAGCGCCTGCCACAGCCTCCTGCACCCAGCGATGCTCTGGCTTCATGCTCTGCGCTCTGAGCTCCAGAGGGGGGCCCAGGCTATGGGCCAGAGGAGGGGGGCCTGAGCTTCAGAGCGTGTTTCCTTCCTCTGGTCGTCCGTCTCTTGCCAGAACTTAATCGCTCTGTGGGGCTCAGTGTCCTCTGTCCTTCCCACAGGCCAGCAATGAAACAAAGGCCCCCGGACGGCCTGGCTCAGCTGTTGAGCATGGACCTATGAACTGGGAGGAGAGGGTTCCTGAGTTGCGGTCTCAACCCCTGCCCCCTCTACTCCCCTCCTGACCCTCCACCCCCGCTGCATTCCTCCTTTGCACAGAAATCTGCTCGCTCTACAGGAGTTCCCCCAGCCCATTCTCCGCCCTCACTACCCAGGGTGATGTCTCAGCAGGTGCCCCACCTGCTCTCCATCCGCGTGGACACACTTCTACCAGGTGTTGCCACTCTCTTTTCCCACCGCACGGGGGACTGTACGGCTTTGTTCTTCAATATCACGTTGTGGATTGGAAGACCACTTGGGGGTTTAGTGTTTAATATTTGGTGGGTTTTGTGGGGGGATTTCAAAGGAGGTCGAGCAGGCGTGAACCCCAGGTTCAGTGTGTGCTGTGGACTCAGCCCAGGTGATGTGGATTCCCATGGGGTCGGGGGCTTTGACCTGTGGCGGCCGATGGAAGTGCGTTTATGGGGTGTTTCTAAGGAAACATCACTCCCGCTAACTCTCCTTTGGACATTGTTTCTGTCCTGACAGCCTTGGTCTCCGACACTGGATGGTAGTGACAGAGAGGAGGGGCCTTGGTAGCAGGGAGATGTTTGCGTGTCGCTTAAGAGGGACCGCGAGCCCGGTTCCCCGCGTCCAGTGTGGAACCTGTCTCTGCAGCCACCACTGAGGGGCCCTGATGCCTTCCCGGGGCCGCAGGGATGGGCAGGGGAATGCTCAGCAACATCAGGATTTGGGGTGCGGATCCCCCTTCCACCTGGGGCTCATGTGGACTGAGTCAGCTGGAGAGAGGCCGTTAACTTGTCTGAGTGTCAGCACCTGGAGGCGATTCTGTCTTTACAAGAAAATAACAGGAATTAAATGATCGCATCTGTACAAGACCCCGCACCGGGTCTCGGTCAGATGATCCCCTGACAGGAGCCGTCCATGCAGACCCTGACCTTCCTCTCCAAGAAGGCACTTCTGAGTCACCTCCCTCCCTCCCAGCCCCTCCTCCACGGCCTCCTCCTGTCCTTCCACAGCACCAGGCTGGCCACCTGCTGCCCCTCCAGGCCCTGTGCCCTCCACGCTCACACTTCCCCGGGCTCAGCGGCATTTGCATCTCAAGCTCCCGGGGCCCCTGGTGGCCTCAGCTTTCGTCTGCTGCTCTGTGGGTGTGACACCGGAAGAGACAGCCATTAAGTCCGCTGGGCAGGGCTGTGGAAAGGCCTCTTTTGTCAAGAAGAGAAGAGCTGGCTTGGCCAGGTTGGCTCAGTGGATAGAGCATCAGCCTGGGGACCGAAGGGTCCTGGGTTCAATTCTGGTCAAGCTCATGCACCTTGGTTGCAGGTTTCTCCCTGGCCCGGGCCCTGGTTGGGGCTCATGCAGGAGACAACCAATGTATGTGTTTCTCTCACATGGATGTTTCTGTCTGTCTTTCCCTCTCTCCTCTACTCTCTCTAAAAATCAATGAAATAGAGGAGAACCAAGATGGCGGCATAGGTTAACGCCGGAGTTTGCTGCTTTGGACAACTACTTCAAAAGTGAAACCAAAAAACGGAAGGGACATCACCCAGAACCACAGGAACGCTGGCTGAGTGGAAGTCCTACAACTAGGAGGAAAGAGAAACGCACACGGACACTCAGAGGAGGCGCAGTGCTGAAGTCAAATTCTGAGGTGCGGAGTGCGCAGAGCGGGCTGGCGGCGGAGG
Source organism: Myotis daubentonii (assembly GCF_963259705.1). NCBI lineage: Eukaryota > Metazoa > Chordata > Mammalia > Chiroptera > Vespertilionidae > Myotis > Myotis daubentonii. The sequence continues at coordinate 83,531,218 of NC_081848.1, forward strand.
GCACGGTTGGCGTTTTCAATCGGGAGGGAGTCGCAGACTCTGAGCTCCAGATACAGGCGAGTCTTTAGGGACCCAGACTCAAACGGGAGAAGCGGGACTGTCTGGCTTCGGTCAGAGCGAGTGCAGCTTTCTCTCTGAGCTTTGCATCGGGTGCTGGGACTCAGGCAGAGCCCCTGGGGACAGGACTGAGAGCCGCCATAACTGCTCTCTCCGGCCCACCCTGTTGATCCTGTGCGACCCGCCCCGCCCAAGCCCTGCACAGAGGCATTTGCCGGATAGCCTCAGGCAAAGGCTAGATTAGCACCTCCCTAGAGGACAGAAGTTCTCTCACTGCTGACACAGCTGATTCTCATAGCCACTTGGCCTGGAGGTCAAACCCTCCCTGGAATTAGCTACAACAATCAAGATTTAACTATAAGACTGCGAACAAAGACCACTAGGGGGTGCACCAAGGAAGCATAACAAAATGCGGAGACAAAGAAACAGGACAAAATTGTCAAAGGAAGATATAGAGTTCAGAACCACACTTTTAAGGTCTCTCAAGAACTGTTTAGAAGCTGCCGATAAACTTAATGAGATCTACACGAAAACTAATAAGACCCTCGATCTTATATTGGGGAACCAACTAGAAATTAAGCATACACGGACTGAAATAACGAATATTATACAGACGCCCGACAGCAGACCAGAGGAGCGCAAGAATCAAGTCAATGATTTGAAATGCGAGGAAGCAAAAAACATCCAACCGGAAAAGCAAAATGAAAAAAGAATCCAAAAATGCGAGGATAGTGTAAGGAGCCTCTGGGACAGCTTCAAGCGTACCAACATCAGAATTATAGGGGTGCCAGAAGATGAGAGAGAGCAAGATATTGAAAACCTATTTGAAGAAATAATGACAGAAAACTTCCCCCACCTGGTGAAAGAAATGGACTTACAGGTCCAAGAAGCGCGGAGAACCCCAAACAAAAGGAATCCAAAGAGGACCACACCAAGACATATCATAATTAAAATGCCAAGAGCAAAAGATAAAGAGAGAATCTTAAAAACAGCAAGAGAAAGAAACTCAGTTACCTACAAGGGAATACCCATAGGACTGTCAGCTGATTTCTCAACAGAAACTTTGCAGGCCAGAAGGGAGTGGCAAGAAATATTCAAAGTGATGAATACCAAGAACCTACAACCAAGATTACTTTATCCAGCAAAGCTATCATTCAGAATTGAAGGTCAGATAAAGAGCTTCACAGATAAGGAAAAGCTAAAGGAGTTCATCACCACCAAACCAGGATTATATGAAATGCTGAAAGGTATCCTTTAAGAAGAGGAAGAAGAAGAAAAAGGTAAAGATACAAATTATGAACAACAAATATGCATCTATCAACAAGTGAATCTAAGAATCAAGTGAATAAATAATCGGATGAACAGAATGAACTGTTGATTATAATAGAATCAGGGACATAGAAAGGGAATGGACTGACTATTCTTGGGGGGGAAAGGGGTGTGGGAGATGTGGGAAGAGACTGGACAAAAATCGTGCACCTATGGATGAGGACAGTGGGTGGGGAGTGAGGGCGGAGGGTGGGGCGGGAACTGGGAGGAGGGGAGTTATGGGGGGGGAAAAAAGAGGAACAAATGTAATAATCTGAACAATAAAGATTTAATTAAAAAAAATCAATGAAATAATATCCTCGGGTGAGAATTAAAAATAAAGGAGAGAAGAGCTTGGCCCATCGTTTGGAAGGAGTCCAAATCCAAGTGAAACTGCCATTTGGAGTCACTCTGGCCATTGCATCCAGAGAGGAAGCCTACGGGCGCCGCCTAGTGGCGGGCGGTAGACTGCACGTGTTCAGGGAGAGCCCAGGTTCTGCATGAAACGGTGCCCCCTGGTGGGGAGGACTCACAGTTGCGCTCAGTCTAAGGAAACTCAGGCTGCTCCCTGCTGGGTGCCTGTCCCCCTGGGGACCTGACTCCTCACCCCGCGATCCATGTGAGAGGTCCGACATCTGGGAAATTAGAACCCACAAAGGACATAAGTGAGACTAATGGGATCATAAATAGTTGAATTAATAATCCATGAGCAAATGCCAAAGTTATGAGCCATCCCGCACCCGATAAAGAAACCCCACAAACTCCCACTTCTGCCCATGACCGTACAGCTTGTGTGAGACCCACACGTCCCCCAAGAACAGGCAGAGCATCTACAGGAAATGGGAAGTGAGCTGCCTGACGGGGTTGGTGCGCCCCAAGGCCGCATGGACTTGAGGGTCAAGATTCTAGGCAAAGGGCAGCGACAGAGACGGGGCGCCACTCGGCACCTTCCCCTTCGGGCCCCTCCCGGTCCCAGGAAGACGAGGCGCAGGGTGTTGAGAAACCAAACAGCGGGAGGCGAGAAAAGCCACTTCGAAGGCAGCGGTAACAGTGGCGGTGTCCACTGAGCGGGTTTACAGTCACACGTGTGATGAGTTAGAAGTGTAGGGAGAGCAGCCCTGACACCTGATTAGCCATCTTGTACCGGCGGCTCCTTGAAGATCCGTGGACTCTACACCCTTTGGCGTTTGCTCTTGGCCGTGTCTTAGAACAGACCTGCTTCCTCTGCAGCAGGTGCAGCCACGCTTTTCAGTCCCACATTTCCTCATGGAGCAGCTGCGCTGGGCCTGGCCCCTGTGGCTCCGTTGGCTGGAGCATCATCCTCTCCGTCTCTTCAGGTGCCCAAGGGAAGTTCACAATTGAGTTCCAAGCCGCTCAGACAAGACAACCACCTGGTGTCTGGGTCGTTGGCAAACCTTTTAGAGGACAGGGCTGGGTTCCCCTCTCATGCCTGCTCTCCTCTCTCTCCAAACAGTACCCTGCTCCCATTTAGTCAGTATAAGGGTGAGTTGAGATATTTTACATTCTATTTGCATTAAGTTTTGAGATCCTCTAACTACATCTCAGTTTGGACGATCCCCATTGTAAGGGCTCTGTAGCCACATGAGAACACAGCTCCCTCCGCCCGGTTTCTGGTCCTGCCACAGTCGCCCCTCTCTCAGGTGGCACATCCCTCCCCCTGTGGGCTTGTCTCCCCCACAGACCACACCCTGCAGGTCCTCACAGACTGTCGAGTTCGCCAGAAGCCGGACCACGAGCATCCTCCATCCGTCCATCACCGTAGTCAGGTCCCTCCGAGAAGCCCTCCACAGACACCTCCCGGACAACGTCCACCAGCTCATCTCAGGCAAAATGTGCATCTCGCTGACCAGCATGTCCGACTGGGAAAACATCCTGGTGTCCGAGTTTCAGTCCAAAGGCGACATTGTGGACGTAAGCGGTGGGCCTGTCTGGTGCTGGCAGTGAGGGGCGGTTTCATTCTGGGAGTCACACGGAGAGGCTGGCGCAGGCCACCTGCCCCGTTTCTTACACGGACAAGCACCTGGCCAGCCGGGACGCTGTCTGCTGCCCGCACCCTGTGACGTACACGCTGTGCCCCCCGTGGTCTGGGCCACAGCCTGGGAAACCCTGGGCACCCAGCACAGGTTCTGTGTTAAAGGATGGCTCCTCATCCTTGCAGGCGTGGCTTTGTCCACCTCCTCAGGGCCCTGTCCCTCGGGGTCCCTCCTGCACGGGATGCGTGTTCCTGCAGGAGAACAGCTTGAGGGAAGCAGCGAGAGGCAGAGCCTCTGTCCTAGGGACCCAGCCCAGAGGAGGTTGTTTGCAAGGTCACAAGACAGTGCACTTGCCCGATGCCTTCATGGGGGATCAATAGACACTTCACTTCACACACGTCTGCAGAGCAGAGCGGCCTGGCCCATAGAGCCAGCTGCATCTCAGCAGCCAGAACCATCTGTCATTGAACCTTGTTTCTGGAAGTTTCTATTCAGCCAGCACCTGTTCCTCCCACAGGCGTTCCTTCTGTGAGTCAGTGTTGTGTGCTGCTTAATGCTCTCCAGCCGGGGCTACTCCAGTGTGGTCCCTGGACCCGCGTGGGCATCACCTGGGAGCCTGTGAGACTTGAGGCCCCTCCTCCAAGCTGCTGCCTCGGAATCCCGGGCCGGGGTCCAGGGCCAGCGGGTCAAGCAGCTTGAGTCTGATCCAGTCCTTCCCAGTCAGTCATCGCGTCCACAGCTCCAGGTCCGGTCTGCGATGGCCATTGGGACTCTCGTGGGCAGCAGGGACATATACTTGGGGTTGAAATACACTTGTGTAGGTTGGTTCATCGTTCATTCAACCCATTAAATAAAGTGCCTACTGTGTGCAAAGAGCACATTCAGACCAGCTGCTCCTCTCGCTCACAGAGAGAAGGCTCAGGGAGGCCCAGGGGAAGGAAGGGCCTACTGCTTTGCCTGTGGTTTCACTCCCTTTTGTCTTCACAGGCCTTGGTCTGTTCCTCCTTCATCCCTTACCTCTGTGGCTTAATCCCCCCGACCTTCAGAGGCGTGGTAAGTCTGCTTTTATACTGTGTTTGCACAGCTGCTGCCTGCACAATGCTGGGCGCAGGCATCCGAACACAGGGCCTTCTGTGGCTCAGCCTTGAGACAGTGATTCCATAGCTGCCGCATCTCCACCCCACCCACCCCCAGCCCAACCAGCCTCACCAAGAACCCACTATCTGGCTTTCTGGAAGGTGAGCTGGTTCATGTCATCTTCACCTGAGCACCGAGGACAGGTGCCCCGTGGCCTAGTTAAAGAATATGACACTTAAGACTCAGCCACTCCCTTAAGTAGAGCTTCACTCTCAGGGTGGAGCGATTCAGTCCTCTCTGGGTCTGACTGTCCTTCCAGCCCGTGGCTTGTGGCAGAGCTGCCGACAGAGCTATGGTTCAGTTCCATCAACAAATACTCTCTGTAGACACATGCGGCTGATGGCAAGCCCTGCCCGGCAGAGTCCGAGTGGAGTGTGTGCTCTGCGGGCTCTGGGCCGTGTGCTGGGCTGTGCAGCATCAGGGGCAGCTCCTTCCTGGGCAGCCACTATCCACTGGAGCTGATTGATCCCCATCCGGGACATCTGTCCTGTCTGCGGACAATTGAGGATGTCACAATGGGGCAGGGCTCCTAGCATTGGTTTGACAGGTGCAGACTGTCCAGCTTGTACCAAACCTGCCTGCCCAGCCGAACGTGTTGAAAGAGACTCCCCAAACCTGGTCCTCCCCTGGGTCAGCTGTGGTTCTGAGAATCCCCTGCCCAGAGCCTCTGACAGAATGTGTTTTCTCTCTCCCTCACAAGCCATACATGGATGGAGGGTTTACTAACAGCGCACCCTGCTTTGATGACAAGGCGACGATCACTGAGTCCCCGTTCCTTGGGAGCATGACATCTGTCCTAAGGTCAAGTGCACGAACTTCCTGTATATGGACGTGTACAGGCTCAGTCTCCGCTTCTGCTTAGAGAACGTCCAGCTGATAAGGCAAATGGTGTTCCCCCCAGATGTCAAGGTGAGTGGGGCTGTTTGTTCAGCTCTATGCTCCTGGGGACCCACGAGTGTGGTTCACTACACAGACAAACCAAAGCAGACCCCTCAGTGAATAGGTGCCCCACTCTGATTTTGAGAATCATCTGGGGACATTTAAACTGTGCTGCCCAAAGCGTAGCAGATCTACCTAATACACGGTCACAAACCCAAGCAGGCACCCAAAATGGAGAGATGAAAAAAACAACCCCCAATGAAAGAACAAGAGAATTCTCCAATAGCAGAGATAAATGAAATGGAGATAAAAAATTCATTTGATATAGAGTTCAGAATAATGATGGTAAAAACGTTCAACAGCATGAGAAAAGATATAGTAAATATGAAAAAAGAACAGTCGGAAATAAAGATTGACATAGCACTAATAAAGAACACATTGGAAGGAATACACAGCAGATTAGGGGAAGCTTAGGATGATAGCAGTATATTAGATGATGGTAGAAAAAAATCACTCAATCAGAGAACCAAAAAGAAAAAAAATTTAAAATTAGAGGACAGTTTAAGGGAGCTGTGGGACAATGTGAAACGTAACAATGTTCGCATAATGGTTGTACCAGAAGGGGAAGAAAGTGAGAAAGGGATTGAAAACGTTTTTGAAGAAATAATGGCAGAAAACTTCCCTAACCTGGTGAAGGAAAAAGTCGCACAAGTTCAGGAGGCACGGATAGTCCCAAGCAAGAACCCAAAAAAGCCCTGGCCTGGACACATCATAATTAAAATGCCAAAAATTAAAGAGAAAGAATCTTTTTTTAAAAAAATATATTTTATTGATTTTCCACAGAGAAGAAGGGAGAGGGACAGAGAGTTAGAAACATTGGTGAGAGAGATCGATCAGCTGCCTCCTGCACGCCCCCCAGTGGGGACATGCCTGCAAACAAGGCATATGCCCTTGACCGGAATCAAACCTGGGACCCTCCAGTCCGCAGGCAGAGGCTCTATCCACTGAGCCAAACCGGTTCGGCGAGAAAGAATCTTAAAGGCAGCAAGAGAAAAGCAATTTGTTACCCACAAAGTAGCTCCCATAAGGCTGTCAACTGATTCCTCATCAAAAACTGTACAGGCCAGAAGGGAATGGCAGAAGTATTCATGGTAAAGAAAAGCATGAATCTGAAACCAAGATTACTATATCCAGCAAGGCTATCATTCAGAATAGATGGTGAAATAAACAGCTTCCCAGACCAAAAAAAAAAAAAGCCTAAGACAGTTTATCACTACCAAGCCAGCATTGCAAAAAATGCTAAAGGGACTGCTGTAATGAGAAGAAATAGAGAAACCTAGGCATACAGGATTAAAGTGCCAATAAATAAGTACCTATCAAAAATAACCGGAAATGTATTAAATGCTCCAATCAAAAGATAGAGGGTAGCTGAATGGATATAAAAGATAACCCAACTACATGCTGTCTACAAGGGACCCACCCCAGAACAAAAGACTCACATAAGAGGAGAGTGAAGGAATGGGAAAAATGTTCCATGCAAATGTAAACAAACAAAAAAATGCTGGGGTGGCAATACTCATATCTGACAAAATGGACTTCAAAATGTAAGCCATCAGAAGAGACAACAAAGGTCACGACATAATACTAAGGGATCAATCCAACAAGAGGATATAACTCTGGTAAACATATATGCACCCAATATAGGAGAACTTAAATATATTTTTTTAAAAAAAACTTCTAAAGAACTTTAAGGGAGAGATCGACAGCAATACAGTTACAGTAGGGGACTTTAACACCCTGCTGACTTCACTGGATAGATCATCCAGACAGAAAATTAAGAAGGAACCAGTGACTCCAAAGACACACTGGATCAGATGGATTTAATTGAGATTTATGGAACATTTCACCCCAAAGCTGCAGGATACACATTCTTCTCAAGTGCACACGGGTCATTCTCAAAGACAGACCACATGTTAGGGCACAAAACAAGTCTCTACAAGCGTCTTCTCAGATCACAGTGTTAGGGAAGTAGAAATCAACCACTGTCAAAACAGCCCCAAACATTCGCACACACAGAGGCCTGTGGAGGCAGCTCAGAGTTTGAAGGGGCCTTCGGTTTAAGTGAGTGAGGCTTAGTGACCCGGCCCGGTAGTTCACTCGCTTGCTTCGCTTACAGGTGCTTGCAGAGTTATTCCTACGAGGGTATTTAGACGCGGTCAGGTTCTTGGAAGAAAACGGTATGTGTGGGCTGGGGGGCAGATGAGCACTTTTCTTTTCTTTTTTAAATATGGTTTTCTTGATTTCAGAGAGAGGAAGGGAGAGGGAGAGAGAGACAGAAAAATCAATGATGAGAGAGAATCATTGATCGGCTGCCTCCTGTATGCCCCCTGCTGAGCATTGAGCCCGCAATTTGGGCACGTGTCCTGAAAGGGAATAGAACCGCGCTCTCCTGGTTCATGGGTTGGTGCTTACCACTGAGCAACACTGGCCGGGCCAGATGTGCCCTTTTCCTCAGCTGTTGGTTAGCAGGCTTGGTGAGCGCCAGGTGATGTGACATCGCGTGGTGCCCCCCCCCCTTCACCATCTGTCGGGCTCAGCGCTCCAATGAGCTCCGCTACATAGGAACTCTCTGCCCCATTTTACAGGTGGGGAAATGGAGGCTTGGAGAGGCGAGCCAGGGACCACACTCCACCCACTGAGGGCAGAGCTGGGATTGGAACCCGGGATGTCCCTGCTCCAGGGTGCTCCCCCGGCACAGTGTCCCCTGTTAGTTCACAAGGGCTTTCAATGGCTCAATGGTCTGGGCCCAGGGAAGCACTCAGAGGCTTTGGGGAGGCCACCCCCCTCCCTGGACCTCTTCCCGCCTCTGTATTGAGGGGAGTTGGGATGCAAGTACGTCCAGGTGATTCTTGGTCATTGTAAAGGCTGGCACGTGGCCCAGCATTTGCATGCACGGTGCCGGGTTGGGGTTCAAATATGTGAGGAGGTCCTCAGGCAGCTGGTCCCTGGGGTCCTGCAGGGGAGTTGTGGGCGATGGGGGGCAGGTGATGTCCTCTGGTAACAGATCTGCACCTAGGGCAGGTGGTGTCCCAGAGGGTGAGCAGCGTGCCTAAGGGAGGCCCCGGGAAAGATCGAGAGAGAAGCATAAAGGGGAGGGTAATCTAGGAGCACTGAGGGGTGTCCAGGGGCAGCCCCTGGTCTTTGTAACCTGAGGATGGAGGCAACAGGTGAGCCAGGGCAAACCGGAGCCTCTAAAACTACAGTCCCTCCCCCCACCCACCCAGACCGCCTCCACCCTGTGCGCCAATTCCGAGGGAGCTGGGAGCCCCTGTGGTGTTGGCTACTGCGCCCCAACTCCTGGGGCAGCACCCCCGCCTCACACACACACACACACACACACACACACACTCCTGTGCCTAATACTGCTTTCAGGGTTGTGTGGTGGAAGAGGACCATGACTGATGTCAGGCCTGGGTTCAAATCCCACTCTGCCCCAGACGGGCTGTGTGGCCATGGATGAGTCTCTTAACCTCTCTGTGCTTCCCATTCCTCAGCTGAAACGGGGAGACGCTGATAATAGCAGCAGTTGCAGGGCTGCTGCCAGGCCTGGCTGGGGCGTTCCTATCAGGGCCGGGGACATGGGCTCCACCAGCGGTGCCACAGTCAGTGCACATTAGCTGCAGGCACCTTTCCCTCCCAGGCCCCAGTGGCTGTGTGGCCCACAGTGAGTGTGAGACGGAGCCAGGAGTTCGGCTCCTTTCGCTGTGGCTTCAGACCCCGTGCCACCTCCTCCCTGTGAAACCCGTGGCCCTCGTCCGTCCCGCCTGCTACTGAGCTGATCCCAGGCCTGCAGTGTCCGGTGGCTGCTGGCCTCCTGGGTGGGTGTGTGAGTCATGCCCCCTGTCTCCGTGCCCAGTGTAGGCATCTGTGACAGGCACCATCCGAGCCCGAGTGTGCCCAGGGAAGCGCCCAAGTTCCTTCCGTTCTCCTGGGAGACCCCGAGCACCGAGGCTTCCCCGGGGGCGGCTGCCTGGCAGGGGAGGCCCGAGGTGGCCGAGCTGCTGGCCCACCTGCGTGTCAGCCTCCGGCCCTGGGACGAGAGCATCCTGGAGACCCTGTCGCTCAAGCTCATTGTGGGTGAGACGCCTCTGGCCGGACGGCAGGGTGCTGCTCTCTGTCGCTGAGGCTCAGAGGGCTCCTCTCCGGGTTGGGGAGGAGGTGATGCTGCCACGGGGAGGAGAGGAGGCCCCACCTCCTGGCACCATCTCCCCACCCGGGCGCCTTGCTCAGCCTCCCTTCCCCGTGTGCATGGCCAGAGAAAGCCACACTCCCGGTGAGCCCGTTGGGAGTTATGCAGGCATGCGCCCAGTTCCTGGGCCCGGGCACACCCAGACCACCATTCTTCCAGAACACCATTCCTGCCTGGGCCCCGTCTCCAAGCCTTCTTTCTGGAGGAGCCTGTCTGCCTCCCCTTCCCCGAACCCACAGCTCTGAACTTGTCATTGAAGGATGGTAGTGCATTTGATCATGTCGTCAGACACCAGATGGACCAGGAGTGCACACCAGATGCATTCAGGCACTGGGAGAAATTCAAAGATAAACACGACGCTGGTGCCCAGGTTGCTACGATTTGAGGGTCCTGAGGCCACAACGAAGGGGAAACAGAAGCCAAGGCTCCAGGCAGAAGAGGGGGTGTTGGGAAAGCCCGTAAGGCGGGTGGGGTTGGGGGTCGGTGTCTCCTCCAGGGGGAGCTGCCAGTGGGACAGAGTTGTTCCCGGGCCTGTGGCTGTCCCAGGGCTGTTCTGGCTGCACTCCCTGCTCCATGGCATGGGCCCAGCTTCTGATTTTTTGGCAGCAGGATTTGTGTGTTTCACTGGAATTGCAGGCAGCACCTGGGTGAGGTTACACTGGGGGGAACGCCCCTCCCCCCAGTGGTATCTTTCAGGCCTGAGTGAGGCACTTAGACCCCGAGGTGGCTGCTGGAGCAAGATCTGCAGCTTCCTACCGGTGAAGGTCATGTGTTATGTGATGCTGACCTGTACGCTGCCCGTGGAGTCCGCACTCGCGGTGGCCCAGAGGTGAGCCTTGTGGGCGGCTTCGTCTGCGCTGGAATCCTGGGCATGTGCGTTACTCACTTTCTTCAGATGGACATGGGTGTCTCCTTTCTTGTTAGTGAGTTAAGCCAGCATGTCCTTCCGTCCATCTTCTAAAGTCCAACCCGTCCTTCAAAATCCAGCTCCTGGTCCCTCCCGCCCCAACGAATGAGCCGCCTGTTCCCACGCAGCCTGCCCTGCGTGGAGGCCCAGGCGTGGGGTCCTTTAGTGTCCACAGCTGTGGAGTCTGTGGAGGCCGTGGTCAGGCTTCCTCTGCTGGACTCACACGTGGTCAAGGGCAGTCGGGCTCGTGGAGCGGGTGGTGTCTCCACTCCAAGCTTCAGGCATCTTGAATCTGGGAAAACCAGGCTTCTCCTTTAATTGCCATGTTAATCCCTCGAGCTTTCCTGAATCAAAAGTGGCCTAACTTTGGTGCCTGGCCACTTTTGCTCAGTGGTTAGAGTGAAGGGTCCAGGGTTCCATTCCAGTTAAGGGCACATACCTCTGTTGCGGGATCCCCGGTGCATTGATAGTTCTCAGTTTTCCAGTCTCTCCCCCTCCCTGCCACACTCCGAAAATCAGTGGAAAGAATAGCCTCACGTGAGGAGTAACACGCACACAGATAGTGTTTCACATAACCTTTGTTTCACACGTGCTTGAGGATACTACACAGAAAACATAGTTTTCCTACTGTGAGTGTTGACCAACAAGTTCACATAACACTGGCTAGTGAAACAGAAAGGCCAAATTTAGACTTTTTTTTTTTTTTATCAATACATTAATCAAAGAAGCAGCAATTCTAACACCAAAAGAGCTCAATAAAAAGAGAGACTTTCATTCTGTACCCCTAGCACCTACAGCAGCACCAGGCACATAGCAGCCCGTTGGCCAATTTCACTTGAATGAATGAATGAACGAATGAGTGAATGAATACTTGCTTTGTTTAAGATGCTACAAGGGATGCAAGCCATGTAAGATGCAATTCCTACTGCAACATCTAGAACCTTACACTCCAAAAGGATAAAACAAAAAAAAATGCAAACACAGCTAAACTGGGCACCAGAGGGAAAAGGTCAAGAAAGTGAGTAGCCATCCAGGTGCGGGAGCGAAAGAGAAGGTCTATGTAGGAAGTGACCTGAGCTGAGTTCCCAAAGACAGGAACGCCTGACAGCTGGTGACGGCTGGGCGGTGGGCGACGGAGGGTCGGGGTCCTGGCCTCAGGACTGGGACTTCACGGACCTTTCGTTCCAGTGGGACACCCTGCTCTTCCGACTCCCTCGGACACCACTGCACGCAGCTTGCTCCTCCTTCATTAAAGAATTTGTATTTTCTCTTGAGTAGGAAAGGAAATAGTTCATACACGTTGCTGAAATATAAAAATAGAGAGACATTTAAGGAGGTAAAGATACAGTCCTGCTCAGTGGAGTTTACATTTGGGATGCATTCCTTTTTTTCTGTTTTTTTGTGGACATGAGTTTATACATGTTAATGTATATACTCATCTGTGGGTTGTTGGCATATATGTTGTGTATAGATTTGTGTTCTCCCTGTTTTCATAAAAGTTTGTATGTTTTTTTAAAATTCTCACACGAGGATTTTTTTTCCCCATTGATCTTTTTTAGAGAGTGGAAGGTGGGGAGGGGGAGAGGGGACGAGAGAGAGAAATGCCAGCGTGAGAGAGACATATCAGTGGCTGCCTCCAGTTCCCATCCCAACCTGGGATCGAACCTGCAGCCCTTCGGTGTGTGGGCCGACGCTCTAACCATTGACCAAACCGGCCAGCACTAACAAAGTTTTAAAGAAATTATAGCGTGTACACCATTCCCCAAGTCAGGAGAAGTTTCTCATAAGCAGCATTGTAATGCTTCTCTACACGAACGACGCTGTGAAGAATGTGATTTTGTAACTAACTTTTGTTCACTTTGTGTTCTGAGAGGAGATTCCTAAATGTGGAAATACGTCTCCATGTCCTAGGAACGTTTCCCGGAGGATGAGGCAGAGCGGGCCTTTCAGAAGCTGGTGCTAGCGCTGCGCTCCGGCCAGCAGGGGGTGCCGTTGTCCTGGCTGCTCGGAAAGGCTCCGCCTGTTCTCCAGGGCCAGAAGCTCCTTCGGCCTTGCATGAGCTTAACCTAGCCTTTTGGCTGGCTGTTTGGAAGCATAAAAAGCTTTTCATTTCTGGACTCTGGGACCTAACATTTCACCTCCCCATGGCACAGAAAATAATGCACAGAAATACATTTAGAAGTGTTGGGAGATTCAGGTGCAAGGGCGCCCATGGCAACCTTGTTGAGGATAGCAAAAGTTCTAGAACTGCCAGGAGGGGGCTATTACATGCCCGCACAGCCATGTGAGGAAGACGCGGAAGTATGAAAGGAATGGGATTAGATGTCAATGAAATCCACCGTCGCTGGGCACCTGCCCGGGCTGGAGCGTTCTCCCCGCGCCCGCGCCGGGTTCATGCCCTGCCTTCGACAGATGCACGGTGCCCCGTAGCAGTCTCACCGCCCACGCGCCCACCGCGCTCCCTGCCCAGCCCTCCACCTGCCCAGCCCCTCCAACCGCTGAGCTTGTTGCTGTCTCCGTCGTTTTGCCTTTTCCAGAAAGTCACGTCGTTGGAATCGTACAGTGCGAAGCCTTTGGAGACGGCCTCTAAGTAGCATGCACTGTTCCTCTGAGTCTTTTTATAGCTGATTGCTCAGATGTTTCTATCACCAAATACGGTGCCATAAATAATTTTACAAATAACGTTCCAGTACACCAGTCTGCTGACCCACGCCCCTATTGGAGGCCCAGAAATCGAGGCCCAGAAATCGTGTTGTTGTCTCAAAGCTCCCGAGGCTACTCTACGTGCACCTGGCCGGCGAGAGACTCGCACACGGGGACAGAGAGACACCGGCCTGCACCGAACATGGGAAATAAACCCCCGGGAATTAGGCATCTAAACGTACAGCAGGCCTTTAGCATGCTCTTAGAAACATAGAAGGGTACGTAAGTATAAGACCTTTGAATACGGGAGGGTTTCATTCGCTTCAAAACGCATAAAATAAAAGGTTGATAGAGTTGGCTTTGGAACGTAAAAATCCCGTGTTTCCAAAGACATCAACGAAGCAGAAGAGATAAGCCACAGACGGAAGTATGTGTCTCGCGCACCGTGTAACCAAAGGTAGTGTTTAGAATAAAAGGAATTCAAGTGTGTTCGTAAGAAAAGGGTGGGCTATCTACTGACCTTCACCAGGGGCCCAACGTGATGGTGGGGGTCCTTCCCCTCGCAGGAGGGGACAGATGGGGGGTTGAGGGGGAAGACTCTGCCCACCATTGCTGGCCCTGAAGGTGGAGGAGGGGCCGCGGGCCCAGGAAGAGGGGCCCCTGTCCATCAAGGGCCGTGGGAAGGATGCAGAGAGAAAGGCTCTTTTTGCTGCTCCTGATGGCGAACAAGTGTTTTCTGAAGCTGCTGTTCCCAGGAGCCCGTCCGTTTCCGTCGCACGGCTCCAGAGACGCCCCCTAACCACAGCCTCCTGCGTCTGCGGCACCCGCGTCCGCCTTTCTCCCCCGTCCGCCCGGCACAGCTTCTCGCGTCCCCGCGGCTTTGGCATTGGCCCGTGTGTCAGACGCGAGCCCCTTGCGATGAGGTCGGTGATCTGCTGGAGCCAGACGTGTGTCAGCCTTCCCCGGGGAGGGGGACGGGCAAGGTGCTCATTCCTCAGCCTCCCGGGAACTGGGCGGAACAACAACAACGGTCCAACACGCCCTCCCTGAGCCCCGGGTCTGCTTGGAGACACGAGCGAGAGGGCCCTGGCGTTCAGATCTCTCCGGAAGGGAGAGCACGGGCCCAGGGCTGGCGCCGTGCTGTGTGTCTCGTTCTCACAGACCTGCCCTCCCGCCTGGCTGGCTGGCAGTGAGGCGGCGCTAGGACACACCCTGTGTGTCCGGGTGACACTGTTCTCCTTGGATGAGCAGAGGCCCCTGCTTCTCCTCTGTGCGCTGTCACCGAGCTGTCACCAGCTGCGGCCTCAGCGTTATCACCTGGTTGGCTTATCCTCAAGGCTCCTTGTCGGGATTTACCGCAATTATGGGCGACACCTAGTGCTCTTTGCCTCGGGTTATAGCCTTCGGGGTGTAAATAGCGCTGAGATAGGGGCCTGAGTCACTCCCCGCCCAGTCATTTCCCAGGAAGCCCTTGGTCATTCCAGCCCAGCCGGGCTACAGTTATGTTCTGTCCCGTCTTCCAGCCAGAAAGCAGGACAAGCAACTCACTTACCCTCCCCCCAGCCCCTCCCCAAACCCCTCCCCCAGCCCCTCCCCCAGCCCAGCCGGAGCAGGAGCCTCCCCTCGCCCAGGTGAGTCCTTCCTTCACCTGAAGGCGGAGCAGGTGCTGCTGGGGGCACCTGTGGCACCAGGTCCGCACCCAATGGCGCTGTCCCGGGAGCTCAGGGCCGCGTCCTCCCGCCCGCCCAGCGGGTGCAGAGCTCCTGGGGGACTCCCTCCTCTCCTCCCCTACAGAGGCAGGTGTGCAGAGCTGGGCACGTCAGATTCATTCACAAGGGCTCCGTCGGATTTGGGGTGTCGGCCGCCTCCTGCCCAAAATACAAAGAGGGGAGCCTGAGGCAGCAGAGTCCCCGGCACAGCACAGGGCGTTCTGAACTGCGGCCAGTGAGCCGGCCCTGAGACCCGCATCCTTATTGAGACTTGTGAAGGGAAGAACTTCGATCCTATTTGAGTGCAATCCCGGCTCGGCCCTGCCTGGAGGGGAGGGAGGTGCGTGGGGAGGTGCGTGGGGAGGTCCGTGGGGAGGGCCAGGGTTTCCTCCCGCCCTCGCTCTTGTGCTCATCCTATCGGGCTTGGGAACGGAACGGGAGCGCCCCGTTGCTCCCTGACTGCCCACGGCCACCTGCCCGCCTTCGCTCTTTCTAACAGCCCCTCGGGCGCCGTGGCTGCTTCTCTGTCAACACTGGCCATGCCTCTCCAGGGCTCCGCCAGCCACGGCCCGGCCGGTAAGTCCCCTCCGGCTCCAGGCCCAGGCCTACGTTCTCCGGAAAAACAGCGCTCGGTCAGGCTGCTCTGCCTGGGGGACCCCCCTTTTGCAAAATATATTTTAATTGATGTCAGAGAGGAAGGGAGAGGGAGAGAGAGAGAAACATCCATGATGAGAGAGAATCATGGATCGGCTGCCTCCTATATGCCCCACACTGGGAATGGAGCCCACAACCCAGGCATGTGCCCTGACCGGGAACCGAACCCTGACCTCCTGGTTCATAGGTCAACCTCATCCACTGAGCCACACCAGCCGGGCAGGGAAACCCCTTTTTAAATCCTCAGGATCACCCAGAATCCCTAGTCTTTGGGGATCCTTTTAAATTGTACCTCTCAGCTTGACTTTATGTTTTCACCAAGAAATATTAAAACGATCAAACTACACATCTTGATTGGGAGGCTCAGAGAATATTTCCCCCAAGGGTCACTTTTCTGCCAGTCCTGCTGTGTGGGCCCCCCCCTTCTCTGGAGTGGCTCCCAGGGGTGTGGTCACAACAAACCCGGCCACATGCTGCGTGTCTGCCGAGAGCAGGAGCCCTGTGACCGCCGCTCTCCTGCGGTCACAGCGGAGCCGTCGGGGCGCTGCCGGCCTGTGAGGTCTGCTTGTCCCTCTTGTTTGGAAACCCGCGTGTGGCAAAGGCTGACTCACTTCCCCGAGCTTACGGAGTGAGTGCCCGGCTTCCCGGATCCACAGACCCTGCCGGGGGCCGGTGGAAACTTCCAGATTGCACAGGGGAGTTGTGATTCTAACTGTCACAGGCGCTGGATTCTCACTTCGACTCCCCGACGGGGAGAGGGGCGCGTCGTCAGGGCAGCTGGGCGCCACTGGGGCGTTGAGAGTCGGAGAGCAGATGCAGCGGAGCCAGCTCGCCCCGAGGAGGGACCAGCATGTCCCTGGCAGGCGGCAGGTGAGCGGACCGCCGGGCGACCCGGACACAGGCGGCCTTGGTTGGGTCATCGCGGCACCTTCCTCACCAGACACTGGTCCCGGCCCCGGAACCAAGGCCGGACCAGAGGCAGGACCGGGGCGGGCCAGCCTCTTTTCACTGTTCTAAGGCTTTATTTGTTTAGAGCAGTTTTAGGTTTACAACAAAATAGAGAGGAAGTACAGAGAGTTCCCGACCGTCCCTGCCCCCCCCCCCCCCACCACACACAGCCTCCCCTGTTCTCAACCTGGCTCACCAGGAGGGCAGTGGACAAGGATGGGCCTGCACGGACACGTCATGACCCCCAAAGCTCAGCGTTTACCGCGGGCCCCCCCCCCGGGCTGGGCATGCTGAGTGCAGGTTTGCACAGGTGTGTAATGACATGTGTTCACCATGACAGTTCACACAGTCCTTTCGGCGCCCAAACCCTCTGTACTCAGCCTACTCGCCCCCCTCCCTGCGCCCGCTGCTGCCTCTCCCTGGGGCGACGCCTCCCGTGACAACAGCCTGTGTGCTGTGCACAGCACGGATTCCACCCCCGGTGGCTGCTCGCCGGCCCCAAGTCGGGCAGAGGTCACCGGGCGGCGGGAACGGCCTGTCACCGGGCGGCGGGCGTGACCCTGGAGGTCGCTCAGCCCCGGTAAAACCAACAGCAAACTCCCGAGACCTGTGGCGAGAACTGGGTGAGGTCGGAGGTAAACACTGCCCGACGCCAAATGCAGCCGCCCCGCTCCTGTCCTGTCGGGGGCTGTTCTTCCAGCAGCTGGGCCTCCCTCCAGGGAGCTCCCAAAACCCAAGCACGGCTCTTCCAGGGCGGCCTCCCAGCCTCCCGGACCCTCGCCCCACCCCGCAGCCAGCCCACCCTGCAGCAGGGCCTGGGCACTCGGACCCTGTCCGCTCCCTCCCACCCCGCTCTGCACCCTGTGACCTTGAGCCCTGCACCCGCCCCTCCCCCCCCCCCCCCCCCCCCCCGCCCACACACACACACATTCCGTTTCCAGGGGCCGGGTTAGCTGGCAGCTCCCAGCACGTGCGCCTTGCCGACGGGGCGTGGGCCTCACCACCAGGACTGCTCTGTGTCTGACCAGAGGCCCCACCCGGGCCCTGGGCCAGCCGGTTCCCGGGGCAGAGTGTCCCTGAGCCTGGGGAGCGGCACCAGGAACCAGGCAGCTTCCCAGGGCCCCTCAGCCACTGCCTGGTCCCACCGACCAAACAGTCTTTAATGAAATAAGAAAAAATGTGGACTTATGGGATATGCAACTAAGAAAAAAAGTGAAAAATGTCCCTTTGTCTAAAAATCCCCATTTTTCCACCCCTGGCCCCGGGACAGAAGGTTCCAGCCGGCGAGACCAAGGGGCCTTACGACCTTCATTCACTGTAGTGGTGTGTTTTTGAAATATATTTTTATTGATTTCAGAGATGAAGGGGGAGAGAGAGATAGAAACATCAATGATGAGAGAGAATCCCTGATTGGCTGCCTCCTGCACGCCCCACACTGGGGACGGAGCCCACAACCTGGGCATGTGCCCTGGGCTGGGAATCAAACCGTGAGCCCCTGGTTCATAGGTCGATGCTCAACCACTGAGCAATGCTGGCCGGGCTAAATTTAGTTTTGGGTCCTAGCTGTAAACATCACACCTCTCTCTCCCTCTCTCTCTCCTGCTCTTTCTCTTTCTCTCTCACATTCTCCCTCTCTCTCTTTCTCTCTCCAGATAGATGATAGATAGATAGATAGATAGATAGATAGATAGATAGATAGATAGATGATAGAGAGAGAGAGAGACTCCTAAGAGACCCAGCCTTTCCCCAAATAGTCCGCAACCTTCGAGGCTGCAGAGGACCTGGGCCTGCTGGTGGACTATGGTCAGGGCCTCCGCAGGCTGAAGAGAACACCTAGACCAGCGGTTCTCAACCTGTGGGTCGCGACCCCTTTGGCTGTCGAATGACCCTTTCACAGGGGTCGCCTAAGACCATCCTGCATATCAGATATTTACATGACGATTCATCACAGTAGCGACATAACAGTTATGAAGTAGCAACGAAAATAATTTTATGGTTGGGTCACAACATGAGGAACTGTATTTAAAGGACCAGAAGGTTGAGAACCACTGATCTAGACTAAGGTGTGTTTCAGCCCCTGAGCCTGCGGTGGAGCAACCCCTGCTACTTGTCCATGAACCCGACCGAGGCCGCTGGAGCCGCCCAGGACTGTGCTCGGGTCCGGGGAATGCTCCTCGCCTTGGCTCCCCTCTGACAGCTCCCCGCAGGGCCCGCGTCCCTAACCCTCGCGTCTTGTGGTTTTGCCTTTATAATCGGCAACCGACACGCCATCGGGGAGTGGGGGCTCTCCAGCATTAGCTTCCGGTCCTCCCGGTGGCGCCATCGTAACCGAACAGCCAACGCTCTCCGCTCCATTCTCCGTGTCGGTGTCCGGCTCCGCAGTGCCGGTGGCCGCACTCCTGCCTGTCACACGGTCCCGCCGCGGTTCGCCTTCAGCCCGTGGCTCCCAGCGGGCAGTGGTTCCCTCGGCGCCCGCCCCGGCGCTGGGGGAGGACCGGAGAGACGGGGCTGGGCCTCCAAGCGTCAT
Organism: Myotis daubentonii; assembly: GCF_963259705.1. Lineage (NCBI taxonomy): Eukaryota > Metazoa > Chordata > Mammalia > Chiroptera > Vespertilionidae > Myotis > Myotis daubentonii. Next base: position 83,550,230 of record NC_081848.1, read on the forward strand.
GTCAAGCAGATGGGTGTCTGTGAGCCCGGGGGGCCCGCCTGCCACCAGGGCTAGCCCTCCCCCACCCCCCGGCAGCGCCCCGTCGTTAGAAGAGAACCCGGTTCTCAGGGCCGTCCCCCCTGAGCCGGGGGCTCACGCTGTGACACCCTCCCCGCTCCTGCCCCACGTGAAGGGCCACAGCCCTGCGCTCAGGTCACAGGCACTTGAGTCAGGCAGACACGGGGTCAGGTGTCAGCTCTGCCACCAGCTGTGTGACCTGAGCCAGTTGCACCACCTGGATGCCAAGCGGGCTTCGGGAGAGAAATAAATGAGACAATGGAGGTGTTGCCGTTAGCACAGAGCTTTGCTCACAGGCAGCACGTGTCAGCCATTAGCACCATCATTAACTTTTTAGTTTGGGTTTTTTAAAAAATATGTTTTTATTGATTTCAGAGAGGAAGGGAGAGAGAGCTAGAAACATCCATGATGAGAGAGAAACATGGATCGGCTGCCTCCTGCACGCCCCACACTGGGGATCGAGCCCGCAACCCAGGCGTGTGCCCTGACCGGGGTTCGAACCGTGACCTCCTGGTTCATAAGTCAACGCTCACTGACTGAGCCACGCCGGCCGGGGAACTTTTTAGGGTTTTATTTGAAAACTTATCACTACCGCAAAATTGGCCCTTTGCGGTGTACAGGTTTTTGAATTACACACGTATAGATTCCTGTAACTGTCGCCACCATCAGGGTACACAACAGTCCCATGGTCTCCCCAGAAACTCCTTCTGGCGACCCAGTCCCTTTCGCCACTCGTTACCCCTAGCAACCACCAACCTGTCCCCCTTCCCGCGGTTCCGTCCTCAGGAATGGACTGTCAGAGGAAGCTTGTAGAAACCTTTGGAGGCTGGCTTCTCACTCAGAACGCCGCGGCCATCCGTCCCAGCGGCCGTGTGAGCCGGGGTCCCTTCGCTGTCGCTGCCGGGTGCACACCCGGCCGAAGGCCGCGCTCGTTTCCATCCCAACCAGCTGTGCCCGTCAGAGAAACACACAGATCGACCAGGTCTCGGCCTGGAGTCACGTCCCCGGGAAACTGGTGGCCCCCCATTTCCTCGGGTGCTCTTCCCATCGACCCTCCGAAACAAAAGGCTCCAAGTCCAATCGTATGGTTCGAGGGAGAGAAAACTGTAGGTCCCCTGGGTGGCAGCAAAGGGAAGACACGGAAGGACCGACAGATGGTGCCTGGGGACCTCACACTGAGCCGGATCCTGTGTCCACGACCTACAGGGGGCAGCCAGCTGGCCGGGCAGAGCAGGCAGCTCCCTCCCACCCACCCCCCTTCCCCACACTGATCACGGGACAGAATGCTGGTGCCTGTGGGTGGGAGAAGCATTTCATAGCGCGAGGGGGTGACTGAGCCAGCGAGAGGCCGCTCGCGCCCGGAGCGCCATTTCTTCGCACTATTTCCTCTCTCCAGGTTGGTTTGGAGGCTCGGCCTGGACTCTTGTTCAAAATGTGTATCGACGGGCATGTCTTTCTTCACTGTTAGAGAGCAGACACGGCGCTGCCTCCGAGTTGCCAGGAATGTCTTTCTTGCCTTTTGTCTGCCCTTCCATTCCTCTCCTAGGGCTGGGTCCGCGGCCAACTATGCAATAGAGAGGAGAGAGACGAGAGAGAGAGAGAGAAAGAGAGAGAGAGGGAGAGAGAGAGAGATCCTCTCTGCTTTCTAAGTGCAACGTCCATGGCCAGGCCTGAGTCTTTCTCACTAATGCCTCCCAGACCCTCCGGGGACACAGCATAGCCGGTGCTGGTGAGAGGCCGGTCCGTTGTCCGCCGGGGGCTGGTGAGCTCCGGCTCAGGGGAAACCAGCCTGTTCAGGTGCAAAGCAGAGCGAGCTGCGGGCTGGGCGGTGGCCAGCCGGTCGGGGTGTCGGGCTGGCCTGACGTCCAGCTTTCACTTCCTCTGGACATCCCCGCGCTGGACGCGTGTGCCAGCTTTCCTGGGGGTGTGGGTCCCGTGTTTCTGAGCAGCGGGTCGACGGCAGTGACACACACACGCTTTCCGAGCGGAATAGTGGGGGTTTCAGTCCCAGGACCCGAACCCCGAGGCCAGGAGGGAGTGGGAACCGTGGACCCTGGTCTGACTGGGCAGCAGGGGATTCGAGAGCCGTCGAGGGTTCTAAGCCCAACTCTGCCTCCAGCCCTGAGTCCTGGGGCGGGCCCTGGGCTGTGGCCGGTTGAGCTCGGGGTCCCCTGAATGCTGCCCTCTGTGCTCTGAGTCACTCACAGAGGGAGCCTCTTGTTCCCATTTAGGGCCTCGTGGCGCCAGATGTCCTGGTCACGCGGGGCTGCTGACTCCTGCGGGCCGGGCGGGCGGAGGTGGCGCAACTTCCCGCCCAGGTGCGGGCGCCTCGCCTTGCTTCTCTCTGGACACAAACACGGTGAAAACTTCCAAACCCAAACAGTCCCTTTGGCAACGTGGGCCCCAAACACCCCGGTGAGCTGAGGGCCAGGGCCCTGACCTCCTCTCCCAGGAGCGGTGGAGCCAGCCCGGGTACCGATTAACCCGCCACTGCCGCCACCCGCCAGGCCTCCCGCCCCTTCCCTAGGGCTCCTGGGCCCAGAGCCGCCTCGCCTCCCCAGCCCCTCCTCCCGGGCCCCTGAGCGGCCTGCTTGCTGGGTTGGCTGGAGACAGTGACTTTAACTTTATTGGAGATGCCAGCCAGGGTCTCCTGGGAGGACAGATGGATGAGCTTAGGAACCAGGAGCTCCCAGACGAGCACTCTCTCCTCCAGCGAGCAGGGGCCTGTGAGATTCGGCCCCCGGGGCCTGGTTTCTCTATGGAGTTCATCATAAGCACCTGGAGAGAGAGGGAGACTCACTCAAACCCCGCCAGGCCCCAGGGCAGCGGTTCTCAACCTGTGGGTCGCGACCCCTTTGGCGGTCAAACGACCCTTTCCCAGGGGTCGCCTAAGACCATCCTGCATATCAGATATTCACATGATGATTCCTAACAAAAGCAACATGACAGTGATGAAGTAGCAACGGAAATAATTGTATGGTTGGGTCACAACATGAGGAACTGTATTTAAAGGGCCCGTAGGTTGAGAACCGCTGCCCCAGGGGGATGTCTCATCATTTCATGGAGGTTTTCCATCACTTCTCTTTACGGTCCTTCCAAAGCCGTTCTTCGCCAGCCACGGGGGGCAACACAGAGAGGGGGCCAGACCCGCCCCCCCCACCCATCAGGGAGGTGCCTGTCCCTCTGTTCTCAGCACCGGGCACCGCCCAGCAGGCTGAGAGTGAGGCTGGCGAGGGGCCAGGACAGAAAGCTGGGAAGCAGGGCACGCGGGGCAAAGGCAAGGCAGCGAGTGAGTGCCCGTCTGCAGAGCGGAGGCCGTCCCCGCAGAGGCCACGTCGATGGCAGGGGTGTGACGCCCAGAGCTGGACAAGTGAGAAGAGGTGACTTCACTCTAAGGAAGAACAGCCCGGCCCGGCCGGCATGGCCCAGGGGTTGAGCATGACCTATGAGCCAGGAGGTCACGGTTCGATTCCCGGTCAGGGCGCATGCCTGCCCCGAGGCACTATTTCTTGCTGAACAGGTTGGCCAAAATGCCAAAGTTTAACAAAATAGTCTCTGGTCCCGGCTGTGTGCTGGTGGGAACGTACCAGCCGCGGAAGGGCATTTGGCAACGCCCGCCTGTGTATTTGTTCCTAGAACCTGCAGCCCCACTTCTAGGAATCCACCCCACGGATACACCGCAAACAGCGCAGGAAGACACGGGACAAGACGACTCACTGCCGCCCCGCGGGCTGCAGCCCACGCCGGGGACAAGCCAGCGCCCGCCGCCGCGGCTCCGCGGAGAAACAGCGGCACATCCGCGGGGCGCGCCCCGCAGCCATGAGCAGATGCCGAGGCGCCTCCAGACGTGAAAGCAGGTCACCAAAGGGCCCCGCAAGTCCACTTCGGGGAACACACTAAGAGCATGTGCGAGCAGGACCGGAGCCGCGGAGGCCCACGTTCACCGCAGCGCTACTCACAGTGGCCGAAACGTGGAAGCCGCCGCGTGTCCGCGGACCGACGGACCGCCCACGCGGGGTGCCCCGCACGGGCAGTGGGTAGCGCTCGGCCTGAAGCGGAGGGCGCTCGTGGGATGCTGCCGTGTGGACCAGCCTGGAGACCGCACGCTCCGGGACATCAGCCCGGCACCAAGGGCGGGTGCGGCACGGCTCCGCTCCCACGGGGTCCCCTCGCCTCTCACATTCTCGCAGACAGGAAGCAGAGCAGGGGCGGGGGGGGGGGGGGGCCAGGGGGGGGCAGAGGCTGGAAATGAGTGTTTCTCGCAGGGACAGAGCTTCAGTTTTACAAAACCGAACGCCTTCTGGAGATGGACGGACGGCGGTGATGGTCGCCCAACAAGGCGTGTACGTCCCGTCCCCGGACTGTGCCTTCAAAATGGTTAGGACGTGTGCTTCCTGTTATGTGCCTTTTACCACAATTAAAAAAAAAAAAAAAGGAAGGAGGATGATCTCCACATGCGAACAGTGTGGTTCTCACACACCCTGCCGAAAGGAAAACCCCGGACGGAGAGACGTGTGTGCAATGTCCTATTTATCTAAGAAAGGAAAACAAAATAGAAATAGATTTCTTATAATCAACACTAATAAAAGAGAAAAATGGTAATTGGTGTACGAGCTACCCTTTTCATTGGCTAATCAGGGCTATATGCAAATTAACTGCCAACTAAGATTGGCAGTTAACTGCCAACAAGATGGCGGTTAATTTGCATATGTAGGCACAATGCAGGGAGGCGAAAGGGAAAGCAGGAAGAAGCCCCCTGCCACTGACAGTGATCGGAAACCCAGGGGGGAGCTAAGAGCTGGGGGGCAGGGCAAAGGCGGCCCTGGGGCCGCCTTTGCCCTGCCCCCCAGCCATGATCGGAGAATCAGGTGCCTTTTTTGCCCTGGCCAGTGATAGCAGGAAGTAGGGGTGGAGCCAGCGATGGGAGCTGGGCACGGTCGAAGCTGGCAGTCCCAGGAGCTAGGGGTCCCTTGCCTGGGCCTAAAGGGAAGCCCACGATCGTGGGGCCGCTGCAGCTGTGGGTCCCCGCTGTCCGGGCCGGACGCCTCAACCAGAGGCGTCAGGCCTGGGCAAGGGGCCGATCCTGCGATTGGAGGGTGATGGGGGTCAACGCCTGAGGGCTCCCAGTATGTGAGAGGGGGCAGGCTGGGCTGAGGGACACTCCCCCTCACACACACCCAGTGCACGAATTTCGTGCACCGGGCCCCTAGTTAAAATATAAACATTGGTGGTTCAAACAAAAAGAAGGAATGGGGTAGAGAAAAAGAACAGATGCTAGCCCGGCTGGGGTGGCTCAGTGTTGGAGTATGTTGACCTAAGAACCAGGAGGTCATGGTTCGACTCCCGGTCAGGGCACCTGCCCGGGTTGTGGGCTTGATCCCCAGTGGGGGGTGTGCAGGAGGCAGCCGATCCATGATTCCCTCTCCTCATGGATGTTTCTCTCTCCCTCCCTCTCCCTTCCTCTCTGAGATCCATTTAGAACAATCCTATCTCTGTGTTCTGAACAAGGCCCAGTGTTACCAAACAACGCAAAAGCCATGAGTGCTTCTAGGGCCCAGATGGGGGCCTATAACACCATCTTCAAGAAAAAGAACCAGGGCCCTCGCCGGTTTGGCTCAGGGGATAGAAAATACGACCACCGATCATTTTGCCAGAAGATATGCCTTCCACAACATTATCCAGCCTCTAGACTTAACTTCCAATGAGAGGGACATCTAGGGCCTGAGGCACATAGCAAGTAACAGCACACAGACAGTCAGCAAGATCCACGCTGCAGAGGGCGGCGAGGGGTGGGGTGGGGGAACAGAGGGGAAAGCCAAGAGAACAGAGACATGCTAACCAGTGCATATTTTGTCTGGATCCTGATTGAAACAAACACATTAGGGTTTTTGTTTGTTTGTTTGTTTGTTTGTTTGTTTGTTAATATATTTTATTGATTTTTTTACAGAGAGGAAGGGAGAGGGAGAGTTAGAAACATCGATGAGAGAGAAACATCGATCAGCCGCCTCTTGCATACCTCCCACTGGGGATGTGCCAGCAACCAAGGTACATGTTCCTGACCGGAATCGAACCTGGGACCCTTGAGTCCACAGGCCGATACTCTATCCACTGAGCCAAACCGGCCAGGGCCACATTAAGGTTTTTTTAAGGCATTTGTGGGACAGTAAGGAAATGTGAATATTGATTAAAGAGTTGATGTTAGCCCTAACTGGTTTGGCTCAGTGGGTAGAGCATCGGCCTGTGGACTGAAGGGTCCCAGGTTCGATTCCGGTCAAGGGCATGTACCTGGGTTGCAGGCACATCCCCAGTGGGAGATGTGCAGGAGGCAGCTGATCGATGTTTCTCTCTTATCGATGTTTCTAGCTCTCTATCCCTCTCCCTTCCTCTCTGTAAAAAATCAATAAAATATATTTTTTTAAAAATAAAATATATATATTTTTAAAAAGAGTTGATGTTATCAGGAAATTATTATCTTCTGTGGTTGTGCCTCAAACGGGGAACCATTCCCTTCTAGAAATACATACGAAACCATTAAGAGATGCACTGATACTATGTCTGCAATTTGCTTCCGGATCACCCAGGATCAGACCAGGGAAATGCGTGGGGGTACGGGTGAAGCCAGGTGGCCCTGAGCTGAGAGCGGCAAGGGCACCTGGGAATTCCTGGCCTCGCCTCTTCATTTCGGTCAGCCCCGCAAATTCTCAGTCATAAAAGAGATTTCACCGGGGGAAGGTCAATGGGGGGGTGGGGGGGAAGGACACTTATGTAGTACTATCTGTAATACTTTAAACAATAAAATAAATTTTTTTTTAAAAAAAAGGGATTTTGAAACTTTAGTGACTCCTTAACCAAGGAGGCAAAAGACCTGCACACTGCAAACTACAAAGCATTGCTGAAAAAATTAAAGGAGACACAAATAAATGGAAAGACAGGGGGCAGCCGTCCCAGGGGTAGGCGGAGTCCACACCAGGGACAGCCGAGGCCCATCGCGTCTGCCCTTCACGGGGAAGCTCCCAGCCCCCCTCTCTCTGAGCCGGCCATGGCTGGCCAGGCCTCTCCTGCGACGGCCAGGGTGGGCGTGGCTGAGCCTGGCTGTGTGGCGTGGTCAGGCCATGTGTCTGGGTACCAGGTCTGGGCATGGGGTGCAACATGAATTGTGGTGACCAGGGCACCCAAAGTGGGGGGGGGGCGGGGGGCACCCATGGTAACACGGGGGCGGGCTGGCCCCAGATGCTGTAAATAAATACAGGAATCCGAGTTCAGAAAGTCCAGGTGACGACTCTGAAGTGTCCAGAATGTGGGCAGACACCCAGGAGGTCACTTGGAAGGACACGGCAGGGGAATCAAAGGCGAGGTCCTTGACCTCCAGGGCCCACAGTCCGAGCGTAAACACCAGATAGTCCACCGCGTGAGCCGATGACCTGGTGCTGCCAGGCCACGGCTGTGGCTGCAGGCTGAGGAGCCGGGGGGCACGGAGGGCCCCGGGCTGGGACACAGCACGACGTGGAGCTCAGAGTCAGGTGGGAAGGCAGGCAGACACGCAAACCAAAGCCAGGGCCCCGGGCGGAAGGTCTGGCAGAGGGTGTGTGCGGGCTCGCCCCTCGGGAGCGTCCGGAGGTGGCCAGGCCTGCTGTTATTGTCTAACATCCCCGGGCAAGATGCTTGACCTTGACCTCCTGGAATAGGGGCCTTGAGTACCTGGACGTTGAGCCTGCATTGCTCCGTGGGTTTTCAAGAAATGGCTAAGGACGAGCTGAGTCATGGTTGCATCACCCAGGAATGTACCCGAGCCTTACTCAGTGTTTTCTCCAATTTCAAAATTCCTGAACTCTGCGTTCTTACACACTTCCCTCTGCTTCCCTTCAGGGGGAATCCCAGACAGCTCAAACAGCAGCTCCTCCGTTAAAGCCTATTCACCCCGCCCTCTCCCAGTCCCCTCGTTCCCAGCCGGGGGTGTTTCTTCATGGTAATGGGCTCTGCTTTTCCATGTAGCGTCATTTCACAGACACATCCCAGAAATAAATGCATTGTTTTCAAGGACCGTGCCATATTTCAGGACGTGCCCTGTCCTACACTGTCGCTTGTGTTTCTGCCAGTGACTATGGCCTGGGACAAGCCCTGGCCTTCTATGGGACTCCCACCTCTTTCTTTCCTCCCTTTCTTTATTTTTCTTTCTTTCTTTCTTTTTCTCTCTCTTTCTCTCGCTCTCGCTCTCTCTCCTTCCTTCCTTCTTTCCTTTCAAATATATGTTTTTGTTGATTTTTATAGAAAGGGGAAGGGAGAGAGAGAAACATCAATTGGTTGCCTCCCCTATGCACCCCGACCAGGGGTTGAACCCACAACCCGGGTATGTGTCCTGACCGGGAATCAAACCAGCGACCTTCCCGTGCACGGAAGCAGCTCAACCAGCCGAGCCGCCGGCCAGGGCTCCCACTCTTTAACTGTAAAATTCTGAAGTCCTTCCTGAGCCTTCACATCCTCTGACTTTCCCAGCGTGCAATGCTGAACGGCACCCCCAGCAACAGGCCGAGGAGGGAGAGACCTGGCATCTCTGGAGAACTGACTCCCTGAGGCAGGAGGGCCCTGATGGGGGGTGGGTGACCTCGAGCCCTGTCCCTGCAGCCTGGGCAGCCAGCCACAGGAGGAAGTGGGGGTGCTTTCCCTCCCTCCCCTGGTAGTAAGGCCACCCCTCCAAGTCTCCCCCCTCCCTCCATGACCAAGCACTTTTGGAGCCCGGGCCCAGCCCCTGAGGACCAGCAGAGTGCTGAGTCACGGTGGGACAGCAGCTTCCACCCCCCCCCCACACCCTGAGTCCTCCAGAAACCACCCCAGCACACGCTGGTCTCTGCCTGAGGCTCCGCCCACCAAGGCTGCTGCCCTGGAGGCCAGCCAACTCCCCGCCTCAGAGTCAGAGTCACGAGGACCTGGGCCCAAGGGGAGGGAGGCTGAATGCTGGTCAACAAAGGCCCAAAGACCAGGCCTGGCTTCAGAAGACTCTAGAAGCTCGGTGTTGGCAGTTCTGACACCCTGGGTTCCCAGAAAGTGGACATGCCCTAAGCAACACACACACACACACACACACACACACACACACACACACACACACCCCAGCATAAGATGTTCCTTTCACTCTTCCCAGCTGGCCTCCCCGTGACCATCCACAGCGACCACCACAGCCCCGCTGTCCCTCGGCTCTGCCGCGAACTCCTCTGCAGCTGCTGTGTGCAGCCCGTCCCCATGCACACAGCCGCCTTTCTGCAGCCGCCAGCCGCATTCCTGTGGGCCCAGCTTCCCGCTGGCTCCGTCCACCTGGGCGTCCTGGAGGCCCCAGACTCGGCGCCTCCAGTCCGAAACCTCGCTGGCCTTCCCCCACACTGCATGTCCTCCCGCGTTCCCTTCTCCATGAATGGCAGCGGCAGCCCAGGTAAGAAGGCAGGGGCTCTCCTGCCCGCCTCCCACCCCTCACCTCTACCCCCCCCCCCACGATAGCCACTGAGCCACCTCATCCCGTCCAGTCTTCCCCAGGTCTCCCTGACCCGCCTCTGTTCCTCGGCTCAGTGAGAACTCAGGCTGCTGCCTCCCAGCCAGTACCCAGCCCTCTGGCCTGACCCCATCCATCCTCCACATTCAATCCACGCGGCCATCTGTTCATTCCACAAACACTGAGCACCTAGCAACCAGCACCTTGCAAAATGCTTGGAGCCCAGGATGAAGCCGGAAGTGGTGCCTGCTCTCCGGCAGCTCACCGCAGCGGGGAAGGAGATCAGAAAGGCATTCTAGGGTCTGATGTATACAAATGGACACACATCATGGCTATTCACCTTCACTACCGATGGGAGCCTCAAATAGCAACTGTTGGTCATTTGAACTTGAACTTTATGGCATCTTTTGTCTTACAGCTCGTCGTTTTTTTAGCATCAGATCTGCCAACTGTCCTTCTATGGCCTTTGCCTGACTCAGAAGAATACACCCTACCCCCAAATGCTAGGGACAGCTTCTGTCTATGCGAGTGACTTCGTAGGCCTCTTGCTTTTAGGCTCAGCTCTGTCATCCGTCTGAAAGGTGTTTTGAAACACAGTGAGTCACTGTCTTCCGCGTGACTGTCCATTGTCTCAGCGTGATTTGTGGAGCCCGTACTTGCTTCCCTAATTTAAAACACTGCCTCAGCACCTACCCAGCCCCCTTTCAGGGCGGGCAGGGCTGTGCTGTTGCTGGTGTGCCCGTCTCCTCCTGTGCCGGTGCCGGCTGCTCGCAGTACCTCGCGGTGCTTTTTAAACTACGTGCGAAAGGGCGAATCTACCCTCGTGCCCCCCCCCCCATGCTTATCATTTATTCTATACACTTTCTCTTCCACATCGATTTTCAATTTCCCCCAAACCACTGAGTTTTCTAGAAACTGCATTGAATATATAGGTTCATTTTAGGAGAACTGACATCTTTACAAAACGGAGGTTGGCTGTCGGGAAACACGGTCTCTTCGTTGCTGCCGGTTTCCTTACCGGCCCCGCAGTAAACACATAGAGTTCCCTCCCCACTCTCCTTGTTGACTTGACTCCTCAGGACTGGAAGCTTTTGCTGCCAATTGTAGAATGTTTTTCCTTTCATCACATTTTCTAACCGGCGGTGACTTTTATACAGGAAAACTTTGCAAAGCGTGACTTTGCTGTACTCTTCTCCTGATTAGTGTTTCTGTTGATTCCGGGTAAGGTTTCGGAAAACAAAACCAGCCTGGTTTCTCCCTAGAAATATCTTCGTGTCTCATGTCCCCCTACATTTAACCCCATTTAACCCCCGTCCAGGGCAGCGGCCTTCCTGGCCTGGCCCTGCACTCCCCGCCCAGCCTCCTCCAGCAGGACTCTGCTCTCCAAGCCAGCGACTGCCCAAGGCACCTTGGACTCCGTGCATGCTCACACCTTAGGGAAAAGGGTGCCTGCTCACACCGGGCACGCTCACGCCTTCACGCCCGTGCGCATGCCCTTCTCTGCCAGGAACCCCTCCTCCCACTTCACCTTTAACTGGTTCTTCCCACTTGGCCGAGCGCCCCTCTTGGGGAGGCCTTCCCGGACCCCTGCACCTGCCCCCCAGCACCTGTCGGCTTCCTGTAGCGGAGCTCTGCCCGCCCCCCCGCCCCCCAACCCCCAACCTTCTCCTGAGGTGATAGCGGTGATAGCGCGCGTTTAGAAATGAACAAGGACCCGAGAGAGTGCCACGTCCCAGCAGCCCCTGTTTGAATATTTTAATGGAATTCCCCCCCCCCCCGCCCGCCTTTCTTTAAGGTTAAGTCCAGCTTCCAGCTTCAGGCTTGTGAGGGTCCTGAGCGGGCTCCTGGGCAGGTCCCCACCCCCGCGCCCAACAGGGAACCTGGCAGCCAGCAAGGGCGGGGGGGGGGGGGGGGGGCGGGGAGGAGGCCAGGTCCCGCCCCCACGAGCCGCCATGGCCGCCCGGCCTCGGCTGCAGCTCCCAGTCACTTCTCCTTTTTTCCCTAAACTCCGATCCCTGGAGCGCCACCAGCGATTTTCTCGGAAACCCAGCGGCGCACCCGCCACAGCTCCTCGAGGAAGACGGCCTGTGTGCTCCCCCCCTCCCCGGCCTTTGTTGCACAAACTGCCCGGGAGCCATGTTCGCTTCCCGCGAAAGGAAAGGCCGGCGGGCGGCCTCCGCCTCCTCCTGGCTGCGTCCCAGGCCCGCGGAGGAGAAAGTGCGCCCGGCACCGCCCGGGCCTCCCACGTCCCGGTGATCTCGGGGCGCGGTAACCGCCACCGACACCAGGCTCCCGGCCGGAGCCGCGGGGTGCCGCGAGGGACCTCCGGGCGCCCCGACGCCCTGGGCCAGGGGCCGCTCCCGTCGGGTCCCCCCCACCCCAACCCGGTCGTCCCTCCAACCCCACCCAGCGCTCCACACAGCGCAGAGCCCCCCCCTCCCCCTCCCTCCGCCCCCCCAGCCTCCCCCTCCCCGGGGCCCCCGCGACGCACCCCGTGGCCCCCCCACGCGCCCCCCCTCCGCCCCTCCGCCGCGCGCGCAGGGGAAGGGGCGGGGGCCTAGGCGCGGGCGGGCGGCGGGATTGGCCAGCGTGGGCGGGCGCGGCGCCCGCTATAAAAGGCCGCGGGCCGGGGCCTGCGCCACAGTCTCCGCGGAGAGCGGCCGAGGTTTCCTGCTTCAACAGTGCTTGGACGGAACCCGCCGCCACCGCCACCGACACCGCCGCCGACACCGCCGCCGACACCGCCGCCTCCACCTCCGCCTCCTCCTCGCAGCGCCCGGACCCCGACCACCCAAGGCCCCCGCCTCCGCTCCAGCGCCGCGCCGTCGCCTCTCCGCCGCCGCCGCCATGTCCACCGCGCCCGCCTCGCAGGTGCGCCAGAACTACCACCAGGACTCGGAGGCCGCCATCAACCGCCAGATCAACCTGGAGCTGTACGCGTCCTACGTCTACCTGTCCATGGTGAGCCGGCTCCCCGGCGGGCGGAGGGGGCTGCTGGGCTGGGTCCCCCCCCCCCCGTCCCCCCGGCGCCCTTCGGGAAAATGGAGGCCGCGCGAGGCCTCTGGGGCGCTCCTTGCGCAGAAACCTCGGGCGCCTCGCCCTTCCCGACCGCCTCCCGGGGGCGCCGCTGTGCGTCCGGTGGCCTGGTTTCCGGGGAGCCCAGGGCAGCGTCCGCAGTCGGGAAGGGGGTTCTGCATTTCCATCCCTCCCGGCGTCCGATCACGTGACCCCGGTGCCCTCGGCTCGCCGGGCTAACGGGCCGAGAGGTCCCCCCCGCCCCACCAGCTGCGCTGGAGCCTTCTGGGTAATGGTGTCGAATAGCAACCTCGGGGCTGGCGCGAGCGGCTTATCTTCGTGGGCGCCCTCTCCCGAGCAGCTGTCTCCACCCCCGGCTCTGCTTATCTCGGGGCCCCACTGGCGTGGGGGCGAGTCTCAGCCGTCTCCCGTCTGGGGGACCCCAGGTTGCCTGCTGGTGCTGCCTGGGCCCTTCATTTTCTTACCCTTTGGGGTCTAGGAATCGTAGCGCGCTAATGGGACGCTGGTTTCTTGGATAAAATCCACCAGCAGTTACTGGGCGAGACGTTTTCCGGTTGGAGGCGGGGCGGCGGGCGGGAGGTGGGGCTGGAGTCGTCCTGCGGTTGTGCCCGGCCATGGCCGCGTCCCCCTGGCCGGCCAGCGGGCCTGGGTTTCTGTTCGGAGCTCCGAACACAGCGAGTGTCTAAACACCGACTCCGATCCACCTACCCGCTGAGCGCTGCCCACAGTCGCGCCCCCGCTAGTGGGTTAATTTTAGAAATCCCTCTGCCAGCCGATCGCTGTGAACATGTCACGGGGAGGAGGGGGCGCAGGCACCTGCAGGGAAACCCGACACCCGCGGGAGGCAGTGCCTCAGGCTCCTCGCAGCCGACCTCCCGTTTCAGAGGCCCGGCTTCCCTTTTCCCTTTGGGGAGAAACTAATGACCGCTGGGTTCAGTCCAGGAGCGCGGCCTGCCCCTCCCTCACCCGCTCATGTCCCCCCACAGTCTTACTACTTTGACCGCGACGATGTGGCTTTGAAGAACTTTGCCAAATACTTCCTTCACCAATCGCACGAGGAGAGGGAGCACGCGGAGAAGCTGATGAAGCTGCAGAACCAGCGCGGCGGCCGCATCTTCCTCCAGGACATCAAGGTGAGCACAGGCCCAGGGAGCCCCGCTGACCTCCCGGCCCGCTTTTTAGTTTAAATATGTTTGTATTGATCTTAGAGGGGAAGGGAGAGGGTTGGAAACTTAGATGCTCCTTTCACCGAAAGGTCTGCCTGCCAAATGGCGGTGGTGCCCTCGGTAAGACTGGGTGCCTTGCCCTAACTCCCTCTCCTTCAGAAACCAGACCGCGACGACTGGGAGAACGGGCTGAACGCAATGGAGTGTGCGCTGCACTTGGAAAAAAGTGTGAATCAGTCACTACTGGACTTGCACAAACTGGCCACTGAGAAAAATGACCCTCATGTGAGTATTGGCCCCTGAGGGTGAATGGAGGAGTGGTCTTCCTGATGGCTGGGAGTTGACCGTGTTCTTCCCATTCTGTGTTTGTAGTTGTGTGACTTCATTGAGACGCACTACCTGAATGAGCAGGTGAAATCCATCAAAGAACTGGGCGACCACGTCACCAACTTGCGCAGGTTGGGGGCCCCTGAAGCGGGGATGGCCGAGTACCTCTTTGACAAGCACACCCTGGGGGACAGCGACGAGAGCTAAGCCTTGGCTGCTTCCCGTGGCCTCGGGGAGACTTCCTGGTCCCCCAAGCAGTACTGCATGTTGGCGCGACCTTTACCTTTTCTATAACTTGTACCAGATCATCCACTCATGTCTGTCATTTGTACCGTTCCTTCCAATAAAGTAATTTGGTACCCAGCTGTTGTCTGTGAGTTCCTGGGATTGGCTTGCAGTATATCTAGGCCACCTTTGCTAAATGCGTCAATGCCAGGTTCACACTAATTAAAATGAGACGCCTAACAGGACTTGTGTTTATGAAAACCCTTAGTTTATTCAGCCTCAGTTATGTGAAACTCCTAAGTTCATGAAAGATACCAAGGCTTGGGGGTGTGGAATTCAGACAGGACTCTGGGACTCCTGATTCTGAATTACATGTTTCTAGTGGCTCATTCTAGCTTTCATTTATGTACAAACAGCGTTTAAAGGCTTAAGGAGTCTTGAAACCAATGATTATCGTTATCCACTGAGCTGACCGTGTAATTCAGGCTGTCGGGAGCACCCGTGTGGACAGCTGTGTGTCTGACGGGGTCAGTGTCCCGCTGGTGTGTACACGGGTGGGACCAGGCGGGTGCCGCTGCCCCTGGGAGACCGGCTAGGGATGTGCTTCATCCCTGTTGGAAATTTGAGAAAGTCCACATGAGCATGGAAGGTCCCTTCATTCCAATACGACGTTAGCAGCAGCCGGAGAGCGAAGGTTGAGCATCTTAGATATTGGAAGTGACTAGTGCCGGCACTGCAGAGCCGTTACATCATTTCCCGAGTCAGCCACTGATCTTTAGGTTTCTGTCTAGCCCTGGAAGCAAGACACGGTGGCCCTTTTAGATCTCACAGCTGTGTGTTCTGACCACAGAAGGAACTTTTTGAGAATCTAGAAATAGGAAGTTAAACTTCCCTCCCACGTGATGGTGGGGCGAGACAGATGTATAACGGTGGGTCTAAGGATGGAGTAAAGGGGACACGGGGTTGTGACAGCGTGGATTGACCCCAGGAAGCAGGAAGAGCACATTTGAAGTTAAGTCTCGCTGAGGTGCCCAAAGCAGTGGGACGCCCCCAAGGGACCTGCGTGCCTCAACCATCCAGAGGTGTGGCAGCCTTTGCCAGAGCTTCGGGCCAGTGGTGGTCTTGGGGGACCTCTCATCTACAACTTCTCAATCTGGGCAGGGAGTTGGATTCTTGGGCTACCGCTAGAGCCCCCCGCTCTGCCCCATGGGATTTTGTGTCTCCCACGCTGTTGAAGGTGAGCTGGACCCCGGGATAGCATCTCCCATCGAAGCCTGGCCTGGTAGCCCCTCCCAGCATTCCCGTTAGGGCAGCCGCCTCCTCACCGCGGTCGCAGGGACTCCCTCCTGGTGACGCCAGACTTCGGGTGAAAGTCCCCAACACTTTCCTAGGGCCCCTGCCGAGGTGGCCAAGTGTGCGCCGCAAGCCAGCGCTGGGCCCGGTCCAGCCTGCTCTGCAGTGATGGAGCCCTGAGGAAATCGGGGGAAGGGGAGCTGGGGTGGGGCTGGTTGGGGTAGAGCACAGACCTGTTTTCCGAGGCCCAGCAGAGGTCGTGGTCTGTGAGTGTCGTGTGTATGCTGCTTGTCTATGTGGATCTCGGAGACGGCTCTCGGGCCGCTGACAGGTGAGACGCGACAGTTTTCCTCTTGCTGTGACAATTCCGGGAGCAGCTCCAAGCTCCTCCTGGCCCCTGGTGTCACAGGCTGCGGGCTCTGGTCTTTGACAATGTTGTCGACACCAGGGAGACGGGGGTGCTGAGGGTCCTGGTGGGAACACCATGGGGGTGGAGCTGCGCGGCGTCTGGGGGGCACTGTGGTAGCCCGACCTCCCATACAGCGCCGCGGACTTAAAGGCCGCCTCCCCCCTCATCTTTCAGGCCTCGCTGTCGTGCGGTCCCCGGGGCGCTTCCTGGCACCCCTGAGGTGCTCGGGCTGGCCCTCAGGGAGGAGGCCTTCCTTCGTGGGCAGCAGTCGCTTGGTCTTCGAGCTCGTCCTGCTGGGGGGGTGGTGGGACTGCAGCCCCAGGAGGCGGCCGAGGGTGCCAGGGTGCGCGCCCGCCCCCCTGCATCCCCCTGGCTGGGCTGGAACTCCGTCTCTTCCTGGTGCAGACTGGGAAGAAGCAAGAGGCTGAGGGTTGAGTAGGGGGGCACAAAGGGACCAAACCCGACCTGATTTCTCCCTCAGCCCCTCTTCTCCCTCCCCCTGGCCCCAGGTCAAGGACACGGTCTTCCTCACAATGCTGACTCGCCTCTCCTGATCCATCCTGTACCTCCTGAGTCGTCCTCCCGGCCCAGCTCACCCAGCTGCTCTGTGGCTCCCTTTTGCCCGTGTTAACATGCAGGCTCCTCGCCTGGCATGTGTGGCTCCGCCTGGGGAGCAGCGTCCCCAAGGAGAGAAGTCGCCCTCGCCCTGTCCAGACCTCCCCAGGCTGCAGGCCCAGCGGCAGGCCCCTCCCTCCAGGGGGCACAGTGACCTCCTCTGTCCTGTCCCTTCCCCGGCATCCAGGACCTGCCTGTGTATCCAGTGTCGCTGAAGCGTGTGTCCCCGGGAGGCCAGGCCCATGCATTACTTTCTGCTCCTCCCCCTCCGTCTCCACAGCCTTCGGTTGCTGAGTACAGATCGGGCGGAGCTCGAAGGCCAGGGCCTTGAGAGACACGCACCAGAGTCCTCTTCACATTCATCCTGGAGAGAGAGCTGTCTGGGCGCCCCTCAGCCCACGGAGGCCCAGCGGCACCTCCAAAGGGATTCTGACCCCATCAGGGAAACGGCATCCACGTGGGCGGCCTGAGGCCTTTCCTCTGTAGCACAAAGTCTACCCAGAAGGTCCCTGTGAGGACCCAGCCTCCTGCTGGGGCGTGCCTGCCCCCCGCCCCCGTTTCAGGGACACCCCACCCCACCACCACCGCTCCAATGCTTGGCTTATCAGAAAACAGTTCCGGACCAGCGTCAGGAGCCAGGCCCTGACACCCCAACAGGATCACTGAGCACTGACTGCCCTCGAGTAAGTCCCTTCTCTCTCTGGGCCTCAGGGTCCCTCTCTGGACACAGGGGGCTTAGCCCTGAAGCAGGACAGGAAAGAGGGAAAGGTGGGAGGTGAACTAGACCTACCCGGGCCACATGTGCCGCCTGCTAGCCGTGTGACGGTGGGCTCGGCACCTACCTAACCTCGCCGAACCTGGAATTAGCCGTCTGAAACTGGAGCTAACACAGCAAGGTATGGGGGAGAAAACCAGTCACTGTACGTGAAGGGCTTAGTGCAGTGCCGGGCGCTGAGCACCCGGTGTGTGCTAACGAGGCGCTCTGTGCCAGGCAGGCCCAGGCAATGGGTTTTCTCTCTACCGACATGGTTCCCTGGCACTGCCCACCTGACACTGAAGGTGGAGCCAAAAAGGAGGGTCGGCGAGACTGGGCAGAAGCGGCCGTGTCGGGGGGGGGGGGGGGGGGGGCTTGTGGCTCCGGGTCGTTCCAGGACAGGCCCCGCTCCACTAGGGGCAGGTCCTGGTGCATCTCGTCCACGGCCAACAGGGACGCCTGGCCGTCGGGGACAGAAGCAGGAGTCCCACAGGAAGATGAGCCAAGCAAGACCATGAACTTGCCAGGTGACCGGGGGAGGCCACTTCCGTGTCTCTGGGCCTCAGTTTCCCTACTTGCGAAATGGAGAGACTGGCACCCACCTGAAGCCGCAAAAATTGGGGTGAGAATCCTGGGAGGGGAGAGGAGGCCATTCAGTGTCAGGCCTCTCTACAGAATTTCAGGGTCCCGGTCCCTGGGTCCCGTTTGGGGAACGCTCATAGGACGGGCTCCCTCCCTCCCCCCATACCTGCAAGCTCCTGGCCATAATCAGGCTGGTCTCAAAGTCATCGTCATCTTCTCCAAACGGGTTGGTGAGCTGCTCTGCCACCTTGGGGGCAGGTGAGGCTCTGGGAATCCCCCTTGCAGCCTTGCAGCCTTGCTCCCGCTCTTAACCCTCAGCTCCTGGCATTCTCCCAGGACCCCCTCCGGCCTGACCTTCGTCTCCAAAGCCATTGTGTACAGGCTCCCGCCACCCACACAGGGCGGTCCTCACACACACGGGCCCTTTCCGACTGCCCTGAGCCAGGCAGGTATAATCTATTCATTTGTTCAGTTACTCATTCAATTTTCAAACATGTATTTATTCATGGCTTTCAGATGCAACAGACATATATGCTGTGGCTGCACTGAATTAAAGGGTCGGCCAGGCGGCAGACTCCCCAACGCTCTGCAGTGGTG
The DNA here is from genome assembly GCF_963259705.1 of Myotis daubentonii. NCBI lineage: Eukaryota > Metazoa > Chordata > Mammalia > Chiroptera > Vespertilionidae > Myotis > Myotis daubentonii. Next base: position 83,568,772 of record NC_081848.1, read on the forward strand.
GTGAGTGCAGTGCGCAAGGGCAGGCAGGTAAGACTCGGGGCCCACAACGAATGTTTTTGTGGCCCAGCCAATAACCAGTATGTCAGAAACGTTTCAATAAAAAGTTCGTAACTTAACTTTTACAATATCCTGTCATACATCATTATCAATAACCGACTACAACGTTCGCTAATGACTGATGACTATCATCGCGTTGCATTCATTTTCCTGACGCGCCTTACGCACAGGCGCACCATTTCTCTCCACTAATACCAGCAGCGAATATTTCAGCAGCTGATGGCCACCTCATTAGATAGAGAGCTAGAAACATTGATGAGAGAGAAACATCGATCAGCTGCCTCCTGCACACTCCCCACTGGGGATGTGCCTGCAACCAAGGTACATGCCCTTGACCGGAATTGAACCTGGGACCCCTGAGTCCGCAGGCCGACGCTGTATCCACTGAGCCAAACCGGTTAGGGGGCATCAATCATTGATGTTTCTATCTCTCTCTCCCTTTCCCTTCCTCTCTGAAATCAATAAAAAAATATATTTTATAAAATGTTTTTAAAAATGGTGTGATTTGGTTTAATCTGTAGATAACTGGGGGGCAGGGGTAGCTGTGTGTGTGTGTGTGTGTGTGTGTGAACATGGACAGAGGTAAGAGAGGGAGACACTACCACCAGGCCGGCAGGGGAGAGCAGTTAGGGGGATCAGGTCGGCAGGGGAGAGCAGTTAGGGAGATCAGGCCAGCAGGCAGGTGAGAGGTTAGGAGCCAGCGGTCCGGGATTGCGAGAGGGATGTCCAGCTGCTAGTTTAGGACCACAGGGATCGGGCCTAAACCAGCAGTCAGACATCCCCTGAGGGGTTCTGGATTGGAGAGCGTGCCGGCCGAGCTGAGGGACACCCCCCCCGACCCCGCCTCCCTGTCCATGAATTTCGTGCACCAGGCCTCTAGTTCTAACAATAAAAGAGGAGTATATTGGTGCCCTGGTAAGAACCCAAGAAAACCAATGGGCTTTGTGATCAGTATTACCACTACCAACTCGAGAATTTTAAGTATTGGATAGTTTCAATCCCTTCAGTCATGAATGCTTTTCCCATTTAAAATACTGTCATATATTCGGAGATTCTATCTGTCCTGTTTTATTGTTTAAATAAACATTTTTGTTGAGGAATAAAAAAGGTACGGTCTGGACCTGTGAGCCTGTGTGGGATTCGGGAAGACGGGCTGGCTGAATGGGACCAGGGAAGGCCTGGGCTCGGGGCCGCCCTGGGCTGGAGGAATGGTGTCTGAGATGCTCCCTGTCAGTCTGCCTCCTTTTCTCCCCCCCCCCCCAATCCCCCCACCCCCGCCCCGAGCCACCCCACCCCCACCCAGGGCTGGGCCACAGCTCAGCTGAGCCTCACAGGCCTCTGGTGCATGGCCGCCTGGGTGGCTTGGAGGTCTAGGTGCTGGAGGCCTCAGCTGCACCTCCCAGGCCCACCCCGGCCCCCCGCCTGCACCCGTAAATGAAGCGGATAGTGTAGCAGCTGAGCAGGAAGATGAGGAATCGCCGTAGAGCAGCTTGTAGATGCTGCCTCGCCAGCACAGCAGCAGGCGAGAGAAGGAGGCCAGGCGGGCATTAGCCACTTGGTGTGAGTAGGTGACGGGCATGGTCGGGCCCGGAGCTGCAGCAGGTGGGCTGGTGGGCAGAGAGGACACTGACGGGGGCCGGGAGAGAGCAGGGGCCTTGGTCAGAGCCTGTCTGGGGCTCATGTGTGACCTGAGCCAGGACCCATCAGCTCTTCCTCAGGACACCGACCTGCGGGTGGGGTGGCCCTCCGGCCCTCCCGGCTCTGGCTGCCTGTGGGAGGTGGGAGTGAGCCCAGAGGCCGCCCACAGCCTTGGCAGGGAGGACAGAGAGAAGTCTGTGTCCTTAACTTGCACGACAAGGGCAGTGACACAGTGCACACACTGGGCCCAGCCTTCTGTGCTGAGCCCCCCTTGATGGTTAGCTCCCCCAGGCCCCCCCTGGAGAAAGATGGGTAAGAGGCCTGGTCAGTCCTGTCCACTGTCCTGTCCCCAGAGCCCAGAACAGAGCCTGGCTGGCGGCAATGTTCACATAATGCTCCCTGAAGGGTGGCCCAGGCCTCCCGCCTGCGGTCTTCCTGCCTGGGGGACGCTCTTTCCGATCTAACTAACTGATCTAACTGTATTGCTCGTTTCCACTTCAGGTCAGCTCTGCAGAAGAGGTGTCCCAGCCCCTACCTGGACGTAGCCACCCACACTTCCAGTCGCTCACCTTGCTCAGCTGTCCTACGCGGCCCTCAAGCATGGTATAGTGCAATTATATTTTGCAGCTATCTGCTCATTTACTGCCTGTCTTCCCTCAGAGTGGAGGCCCCTATTGTTTCTCCATGAAAATGTGTTGAAGCACTGACTGGCGCCCACCCGCCCCGACCTGCTCTGAGCAGCCACACTGGCTGCCTCTCTGTGCCTGGTACACGCCCAGCCCCTTCCCACCTCAGTGCCTTTGCACGGACGCACCGGCGTCCACACCCCTGCACATGTGTTGCCTGTGTGTAGACATCACACACACACATATATGCTGGGTCAGTCATCTACCCCAAAGGCCCCCAAAGCCCAGCCCGCCTGCCTGGGCAACCCCCAGACTGGTCGGCGATCCCCCAAGAGGTCTGGCCGCTGGACTGGTGGGACTCCCTGGGGTCCTGTGACCAGGGCCCCTGCCCACACTTAGGGCCTGGCACTGCCCCTGTGGGTTCTAAGCCGTCACTTGACTCCCTGAGGCAGCGCCTGCACAAAGGAGCCCTGTGTTCGTTCCTCCCCATAATCTGCCCAGAAGCTCAGTCCCCCAGGGACCCCCTAATTCCTTCCTGGGGTGGGGGCGGGGGACGGGCTGAGAGCAGGGCTGAGATTTCCGGTAACCCCCCTCCACCGCGGGCCCTGCCAATCCTGCCACCTTCTTGGGGCCCTACAATCCGGAAGCTTCTGGCAGGCGGTGCTGCGGGGAGAAGGGCAGGAGCTGCCGCCGAGGGGGCACCTCTCCCAGGCCCCGGGGGGCTCTGGCAGCACCAGGAGCCACACTCAGTGGCCCTGGCTGTGCCACGGGTGTGCGGGGACCCTGAGTGGGCCTCTGCTCCTCTCTAGGCCTCTGTGTTCCGATCTGCAAAGGACGGTGTTTCTTTTTTTATTTTCTTTTAAATATTTTATTGATTTTTTACAGGGAGGAAAGGAGAGGGATAGAGAGTTAGAAACATCAATGAGAGAGAAGCATCCATCAGCTGCCTCCTGCACACCCCCTACTGGCCATGTGCCTGCAACCAAGGTACATGCCCTTGACCCGAATTGAATCTGGGATCCTTCAGTCCCCAGGCCGACACTCTATCCAGTGAGCCACACCGGCCAGGGCAGGATGGCGTTTCTTTAGAATCCCGTCACCTCAGTCAGAGCCAGAGTTCTGCATCCCCGTGGGGAGTCTGAGTGGCGGCTGGTGACATCACTGTGAGGGCTGTGACTGGCGGAGGCGGGAGTTAGCAGGTTGCTTCTGAGCGAGGGAAGGAGAAAGGGCCCAGGGCTGTGTGGGCACCGCCTGGGCGGATGTCCGTGGGCACACTGCGGCCTCCCGGCCAGCCCACGCGGGGTGGGTGCGAGCACTCAGGTCCCCAGGGGCAGCTGGTTAATATCTCAGCCGCTGGCTCCACACATTTCACTGCATCAGCCCCGGCTCCAGGTGGTCATTTTTTCTATTCCCGGCAAACAATGATGATGGAGTCTCCTCAGATCCGGGGCAGCCCTGGAGGAGTCCTTGTTGCGCCCCTGCCTCCCGTGCTGTGGGAAACACTGTCCTACCCGGGAGAGGGGCAGGTTCACTTGGACCTCAGTCTCCTCATCTGGGAAATGGGACAATTACACCTCCCTCGGCAGCCGGCTGAGAATGCGGGGCAAGAAACGTTTCAGTCAACTCTCCAAACCAGTGGTTCTCGTGTCTGGAGCACCCGCAAACACGGAGGCCTCTGCCCCACCCCTCCGGCTCCATCCGTCTGCAAGGGGTCCAGGGGCTGGTGGGGCGAGTCTAGTGGACAGTCTGGGCCGAGGGCCTCTGCTGCAAGGAATACCGACACGTCACACTCGAGAGAGAGCTTTCTGTTTAGCAGGTGATTGACAAAGATGTATTTTAAGTTGAAACATGTGCCTGGCACCATGCCTGGCGCAGAAGGAATACATGAATACATGTCGCCTTTGTGGCCACAGGGTTTTGCCTTCCCCCCAGTGGCCGCTGGGGGGCGCCCGTGGCCAGAGGCTCTGGCTGGGCCTGGAAGCTGGGTCCGCTGCTTGGAATCTGTGTGGACCCTGGAGCCGGCACTGGGTCCTTCATTCCTTGACCCTGACCAGCAGCTCTGGAGCCATGAGAGGAGTTGGGAGACAATGGAATGCTCCCTCCCTTTCTCCTGAACTGCGGTTCCTTCACAATATCCCCAAGTCCCACCAGGACCAGCCGGATGAGCTGCCCCGGCTTCCTCCCCAGCCCTCCCAGATGCCCCAGGACAGCGGTTCTCAACCTGTGGGTCGCGACCCCTTTGGCGGTCGAATGACCCTTTCACAGGGGTCGCCTAAGACCATCCTGCGTATCAGATATTTACATCACGCTTCATAACAGTAGCAACATTACAGTTATGAAGTAGCAACGAAAATAATTTTATGGTTGGGTCACCACATGAAGAACTGTGTTTAAAGGGCCAGAAAGTTGAGAATCACTGCCCCAGGATATCCCCACAAACACCCACAAGCGCTAGGTGCGCCTGGCACCATCCCAGGCACGGGTCTTGGCATCTCCCACTGGGTCTTGGCCACGAACTTTCCCCAGCCAGGCAGGGGCAGCTCCGCACACAGAAAACCCACAGGCAGCACTGAGCCGGATGGAAGAGCATTAGGTATCAGGGAGCAGCCGTGGAAAGTCACCGAGGAATCGCTGAGAAGCGGGTCAGCCGGGGGTCAGCCCGGCATTATCCGCCTCACAGAAGGGGATGCTGAAGTTCACGGCCTGCCTTGTCCAGGTCACACAGCTATGAAGGGCCGGGTCGGGCCCGGAATGTGGGTTTTCTGTTTTGAATCCTGGGCCTTTCCATTACCCACCATCGCCTCACAGTGGAGGCTAGTTTCTGAGCCCCACGTGCAGGGGAGCGGTCCCTGTTGGGGTTCGGGGAGGGATGAGGGATGCCCAGGAGAGGCTTGGACTCCAGCAGGGCCCGTGCTCTCGAGTCCCCTGGCATAGCACCATCTCCAGGGGCAGGCAGAGCAGAGCTGGGCCGGTGGGTGGAGGTTCCGAGGGCAGAATGCGATGGCCTGCTCCCCTAGGATCGCCATGGCAACAGGATCATCACAGAGGGTCTGCCACTGTGCCCTTCCAGGGCCTGCCTCAGCCGGGCAGGAGGACAGGGGACCCCGCTTGGCTGGGGGCAGTGGGCAGGGGGCCGGGGGGTGGGCCAGCCAGGCCTGGATGCTGCCTCCAGGCTCTACATAGGGCACCTGCCAGCCCACATCCCTCTCTTGGGCCAAACACAGAACAAACAGGGCAGACCAGGAGGGGCACAGCTGGACGGGGAGGGGAGGGGTCCGCCAGCCTGAGGCCCCGAAGCAAGACAGACACCTCTGCCCTCAGCCCTGCAGGGCGCCAGAGGCTCAACAGTCCAAGCGATGGACACATAAGCTGTGGCCCCTGCGGAAGGACCAGGGACCGGAAGAGGCAGGGGGAGCTGGGACACGCCTGCCCGGGCCCGGCTGCACCACGCCTGGCCCTATCCATGCCAGCGGAATAGCATGGAATAGCCAGAGCCGGGCTCCGGGCCAGGGCGTTCTCCACCGCCTTCGGGAGGACACTGCGCTCCGAGCCACCCTGTCCCCATGGACTCTGCCCCCTGAGGCCCGCCAGGTAAGGCACAGGCCCTCCACATCCCCTCCCCTCCACCCCACCAGCGGGAACTGGGGCGGGTGGGCAGGTGAGGAGGAGGCGGAGCATCCTGGGCCAGGCTTCTCCTGGGTGTGAGGAGACCTGGAAGCCGTCCCGCATTCACTACCAGCCGTGGCCTCGGGTTTCCTCATCTGTCGAATGGGCATGTCGAGGGTTCGCCGGCTCTGGGAGGGTGTCCATGGCTTCTCACCCAGCTGCTCACTTTGCAGACAAAGAAACTCAGGCCTAGAGAGAGAAGGTGGCTCGAGACTCCACTCGGAGCTGGAAGGGGAAGGAGGCCGCTGGCTGAGTCAGAGCAGGGTGTCTCTTCACTGTTCCAGAATGTTCCTGTGGTTTTAGTTCCACCAGCACATGCTAAATCAGCTGTGCTTAGTGCTATGCTGGGCCTTTCTCCCCCGTGCTGCCTCCTGCACGCCTCCGGCGGGGACCATGCCCCAAACCTGGGCCTGTGCCCTGACTGGGAATCAAACCGTGACCTCTTGGTTCCTGGGTTGACACTCAACCACTGAGCCACACCAGCCAGGTAACAGTTTTCATTTTGACGAGTCCAGTCTATCGAATTTTTTCTTCTGTTGCTTGTGTTTTGGTGTCGTATCTAAGAAATGATTCCCAAATCCAAGCTCACGGTTTCTTCTTAAAACCTTTATGGCTTTTGCTCTTACTTTTAGGTCTGACCTATTTGGAGTTGAATTTTCTCTATGGTGTGAGGTGCCGGCCCAACTTCATTCTTCCATGTACAGATACCCAGTTGTCCGGCACTATTTGTTAAAAAGACTGTTCCTCACCCATTGAATGGAGTTCGCGCTCCTGTGGGAAATCGGTGGGCAGTCGATGTGGGGTTTACTAGTGTTTCCGGACGCTCAGTTCTGTTCCATTGCCCTGTATGTCTATCTTCATGTACTCATTGCTCGATTCGGTTTGCTAAGGTTGCATTTAGAACTCTCACCTCTAGGATTAGGGATATTGGCTTATACTTTTCCATTCTCATACATCCTCCTTCTTGAGTTTCTCTTTTAAATTTTTGATTTGATCAAAGTAATACCGTGTATATAATTTCAAAAGCCGCCGGTCATAAAGGGGTTTATAATGAAACACGGCAGTTTCCCGCTCGGCCACTCATCTTCATTACCCCCAAGTAACAGGAATATACGGACCACCTTTTATTACTCATTTAATCTATTGTCTTCCTGTTTGGTAGCGGAGGGTTTCCTTATCTGATACCACTGTGGGTTAAAACAATAAGGACTAAGGAAATATTTGACCTTCACATTTTTATGCCTACTCAAATGCTACCCATGGCTGAGCACTTCAGATTAGAAGGTATGATTATATTTGACTAGAGGCCTGGTGCATGAAATTCTTGCACCAGGAAGGTGGGTGCCTCAGCCCAGCCTGCACCCTCTCACAGTCTAGGAGCCCTGGGGGGATGTCCCCGGGGGGAGCGGGCCTAAGCCGTCAGTCGGACATCTTTAGCACTGCCTCCGAGGTGGGAGAGGCTCCTGCCACCACCACTGTGCTCGCCAGCCATGAGCCCAGCTTCTGGGTGAGTGGCACTCCCCCTGTGGGAGCACACTGACCACCAGAAGGCAGCTCCTGCATTAAGCGTCTGCCCCCTGGTGGTCAGTGCATGTCATAGCAACTGGCCAACCAGTTGACCATCTGCCCCCCCCCCCCGCCACCCCCACCCTGCCCCTGTGGTCAGTGCATGTCATAGCGAGCAGTTAAGCGGCCTTAGCATATCATTAGGATATTATGCTTTGATTGGTTGAATGGACGGACAACCGGACACTTAGCATATTGGACTTTTATTATATAGGATACTTTTGGCTTTCCCCAAAAATTAGTAATTGTCTTGTTTTTGGATTTGTTTGTGATTGTTGTACCTACTTACTGTTGGTTCTTCCCACACCTTCCAGTACCTTCAATCCCATCCGTGACTCCATCAGTGCCAACGACTGTCCGTGAAGACGTCATTTCCAATGACCATCATGCTTCTCTAACGGGCTGGTTGCTCTCTGGGCTGCACACCACCTTAGTTCCGGGACTTCGCTCTTGTCCTGGGAATAGCCTTTCTCATTGTCCTGGGTCGGGTTGCTTGTTTTCCTGAACCCTCTGTCTTTCTCTCTATGGTCTACTCCTCGGTTTTGGGTGAACACACCCTGTGAGAGGGCATGAGTTCAAAGTGGCGGTGCGGCGGCAGCGGGTCTGGTGATGACTGTGCTCAGCAAACCAGCGTCTTCATGGCCTCTCTTTCCATGTGGACTAATTCTCATCTGTGCCTACACAGGACCCCAAGATGCGCCTTCGCGATCATCCTGAAGGTGCCCTTTCCTTTCGTCCCGTGAGGGGGGGGGGGTGGCTTTCCTGGCTCCTGACCTAGGGATGTCTTCCTTTGCTTGCTCCTCCTTTTGCTGGAGGGCAGCCTTCAGCAGTCCCTGAGAAAGAGGACGCTGAGACTGCGTTTTCTGAGACCTGCACATACGCTGGAACCATAGTTTGGGAGGCAGAGAGGTCCAGGTTGGAAAGAATTTTCCTTCAGAATTCCGAAGGCGGTGTCATCTGGCGTCTGGGGGCTGCTGAGAAGCCCAAATCTGTTCTGATTCCAGATCCTGGGCTGTGAAGGACGCTCAACTTGTGAGACCCCCTCTTTGTCCCCAGTTTCCTAAAATTGCTCCCGGCTGCATCTCAGTATCTTCATTGACACGTGGGCCTTTTCAATGTGAAAACCCATGTCCTTCTGTTCAGGGAAATGATCTGGAATTTGATGCTTTATTGTCTCCAATTCCTTCTGTTCTCTTTCTGGGATCCTTGTTTTTCAGATATTAAACCTCCTAAACGTGTCCTCTAATATTCTAATTCTTCATTTTTCATTTCCTTTGTTATGTTTGTTTTGGGAGCTAGTCCCTCCATTTTTTCCTTCCAACCCTTCAGAGTTTTTACTTCTGTCATCGTGTTTTCTGAAAAATATTCATTCCCAAGAGTTCTTTTTGTTCTCTGAATGTTTACTTGCTTAGAATCCTGTTCTTATTTCATGGATGCAATTCTCTCTCTTCTCTCTCTTAGGATTCCCATGATAGTCCGTGTCCTTCTCTCGACAGCGCCTGTTTCTTGCGAGTTGCTTTCCTTCTGCTCACTGGCTTTCGTTTCTGTCATGTCAGAGGTTCTCCTTTGTCATCCAGTAGTTTTCGTTTGTCTGCTCATCACTAAGAATGGGAGCTTAACATTCATGGGAAACTTTGAGCATGTTGCCTTAGCAAGCATGTCAAACTCGCGGCCGGCGGGCCACATGCCTCGTTTATTTAAATAAACAAGACGTGCGGCCCATTGGCCACGAGTTTGACATGCTTGCACGGTGCTTTAATTGGGCATTTCCTGGGCAAGGCTAGTCTTAAGGTCTTTAGTTCTCTCTTCTCGGCCACAGTCCCCAGGAAAGACTCTTCCAAGCAGCTGCCCGAGGAGTAAGGTCTGGCTGCCACCATTCTGGTGCCGCGTGAGGAAGAGGGTTGGGGTGTGCAGTGCGCATGCAATCACTTCATGCCCTGAGTCGGTCACTGGCTCACAGGCTCTCTGCATTACCAGCTCAGAGACCAAATTTCCAATCTCATACTAGACTTGGGAAGAAGACGTTGCTCAGTGGCACGGAGTAGGGGAGGAAATGCAGGCATTTAATTGCTTCTCGACAGCTTTGATCGAGAGCCCCGTGTGTCAGCCGCCCCTGCCGATGCTGGAGGTCTCTGTGGCTGTCAGTTACTGATGTTTTGTTCCCTTCATGTATTCATAATTGAGAGGGATCTGTTGGTACCTCACATAATTATGGATTTGTCCAGTTTTTCCCTGTGGCTCTAATGATTTTCACTTTAGGCTAATGATTTTTTTAGGCTATTTTATTAGGCACATATTAATTTAGAATTGTTACGTCTTTCTGGTGAAGTTAGCGTTTATTTTGCTTGACATTATTACTGCGTAGTGGCCACCTCTACCCTTAATAATGACTTTTGTCTTGAAGTTCAGTAATGAATATAGGCACACTACCCTTCTTCTGGGCTGTATAGGTTTTTCAAGCGTCACTTTTCTATATCCTTACACTGAGGTGTGCCAGGTGCATGTTTTTTGAAGCCATTCTCGCCATTTTAAGTGTACAGGTTAGTGGCATTAAGCACATTCCCTTGTTGTGCAACCATAACCATAATCATAACCATCATCCATCTCCAGAACATTCTTCATCTTCCCAAACTGAAGCTATTAAACAAATATCACCTCCCTCCATGCTTTTCCCCCTCTATTCTTGGATTTTTACAGACCTTATCAGTCTATGTTCTATATCTCTTTTAAACTTCTTTTTCATATTTTCTTTGTGTGTGACTCTGTGCTGCTTTCTGATGAATTCCTTAGATGTATCTTCCAGGACCCTAATTCTCTCTTCAGCTGTGTCTAGTCTATTTTGTTGTTGTTAATCCTCACTGGAAGATATTTCTCCATTGATTTTCAGAGAGAGTGGAAGGGAGGGGGAGAGACAGAGAGAGAAACATCGATGTGTGAGAGACACATCAATTGGTTGCCTCCCACTCGTGCCCAACCAGGGCCGGGGATTGAGCCTGCAACCAAGGTTTGTGCCCTTGACTGAATTGAACCTGGGACCCTTCAGTCCACAGGCTAATGCTCTATCCACTGAGTCAAACCAGCTAGGGCATGTCTAGTCTATTCAATCCATTGTTGTGTATGTATATATAATTTGGTCATCTATCTATATAAAGCCCTAATATGCAAATCAACCAAACGGTAGAACAACTGGTCGCTATGACACACACTGACCACCAGGGGGAAGATGCTCAATGCAGGAGCTGCCCCCAGCTTACAGGCCCTGACCAGTGGCGGTGGGGATCGCACTGCTATGTGGTTGATGGGGGGGGGGGGGGGGGGCCGGCACGCAGGCTGTGTCAGGCTAAGGTGGGTGTGAGTAGGGGCCCCAATCACCCCGCCAGTTGCCCCACAGATTTTCCCTGATTGCCGGCCAGGCCTAGGGACCCTACCCATGCACGAATTTTGTGCACCGGGCCTCTAGTGTATATATATATATATATAATTTGGTCATTTAAAAATCTTCTTGGACCCTGGCTAGTGTGGTTCAGTTGGTTGAGAAGGTTGCCAGCTTGACTCCTGAGCTGGGTGTATGCCCAGGTTTTGGGCTCAATCCCCGGTGGGGAGTGTGCAGGAGGCAACCAACCGATATCCCGCTCTCACATCAATGTTTTTCTCTCTCTCCTTCTCCCCTCCTCTCTCTCTAAAAATCAATTAAAAATATTTTTAAATATCTTCTTGGTTCTCCTTGATAATCTCTTGTTGCTTACTCATCTTAAATTCGTACATCACCTTTCCGTATTGTGTCTAAGGACCCGAATCCCCGAAGTCCCGTAGCATGCTAACCTATTGTGTTTTGCTGCTGATGATTCTTACTCAGAGGGGCCAGCGTCCTTCTGTGCTGGTGCTTTCTGACTGTGAGCTCACTGATCCATATTAACCAATGGGAATCCTTCAGACTTAAAGCTGGACCCTTTCCTCCGAGGGTATCTGCCTCTGCGTCTGCCAGGAGCCAGGGGGCATGGCCGGCAGGGAGCACTTCGGCCCTCCTCGAGGGCCCTGGCTCAGGGGAGCTGCTCGAGGCTCATCTCGCCCTCCTCCTCCTGGCTCACCTCTCAGCGTCACTCTCACTGTCTTTGGTGGGTTAGGAAGTGCTTTGGAGATCTCGGTAGACAGCAGAGCCTCGCGGAATCACGGCCTCTCTTTCCGGAATATTCTTTTGCTGTGGTTGCAGGGGTCCCCACGGCTCCAAGCCCACCACATCACTAGAAGCGGAAGTTCTCCATTCCGTTCCGCACACATCCCTGGAGCCATGGCAACGTCATTGTTTGACGAGTGAATCTGACCATATTACGCGCCTGCTAAAGCCCTCAGGGACGCCCCCTTGTCTTCCAGTATAAAGTTCGAACAACTTACCTGGCATACAAGGCCCCCCGGGACCTAGGCCCTGATGCTCTTGCCAGACTCATCTCTCTCAATTGTCCCCCTTCCAATATTTTCTTGGGAATAGGTGCCCAATCCCAAGTCTAGCTTAGGATTCCTGGAGGTCCTTCCCACCCTGTGCCTGTCACACGGTGTTGTAATTAGATGTATAACTGCCCCCCCCCCCCAAACTGTATGCTTCAGGAGTGCAGGAATCCCGACTCACCCACCACCATCCCCTCGGCACCTGGCACAGATGCACATCACATAGCTGCTGAATGAATGAATGAACGAATGAATGAGCGTGTGTTATCGAGCTCCCAGCATTTTTTTTTCTTATTGTTTTTTTGTGAATTATTTATATAGTAAAGATCTTCACACTGCCACTGGCTCGGAATATGGTCCCCAGGCTATCCGCCTTTAAATGTTGGTTAATTTTTGGAGATGGGAGGAACACAGGGAAGTTTTAAATTCGAATGTAAGCGGACCTATTGATTTTTCTCTCGAGAACTCTTCGATTGCTTCTAAGTTTAGAAAATCCGTCCCTCTCTGGGTCCTTGATGAGTGTCCACGTGTGTCCTGCGCGCTGCTGTCAAGTTCATCTCCCCAACTCAGGGCTCTCCTGCTCAGAGTCTCCTTGGAGCCTTTGGGATACAGTCCACACTCGTTCACTCGATCCCTAGGCTCTTCAGGCTTCGTCCCGAGCCCGCCCCTCTAGCCTTTTCCTCGCTGTCCCCAAATCAGCTGGAGCTCCCCAGGCGACGGGTCTCCTTCTCTCCATGTGCCCCGCTCGCCCCACCTCCACGCCTTTGCTCCCGACGTGCCCTCTGCATAGGGTGCCCAGCCTCCATGGCTTTCTTCTCTTTCTTCATTTCTATATATGTAAGTCGTGTTCTTTCTTCAAGCTCTCCTTTCTCCAAAAGGCCCCGCCTTCCCCTTCCGCCCGAAAGAGCAAAGGCTGGAGGGGTCAGAACATGAGCTTTGGAGCCAGACAAGCCTGGGTTAACATCCTAAACCCGTCGCTTGGTTTCTGTTGCCAAGTTCTTTAACCCTTCCACGTCTCAGTCCCCTCATCCTTTTTTTGTTTTGTGTTGTTTTTTTTTTTAAATATAGTTTTATTGATTTCAGAGAGGAAGGGAGAGGGAGAGGGAGACAGAAACATCAGTGAAGAGAGAGAATCATTGGTCAGCTGCCTCCTGCACGGCCCCCACTGGGGATGGAGCCCACAACCCGGGCTTGTGCCCCGACTGGGAATCGAACCGTGACCTCCTGGTTCCCAGGTTGACGCTCAACCCCTGAGCCACGCCGGCCGGGCTCAGTTCCCTCACCTTTAATATGGAAACAGAAGGCAAAGAAGGACCACAGTGGGTGGTTTTGAGGGTGAACTGAGTCTGGTATCAAATGCCAGTAACCCAGCGTGGCCCCAGCCCCACCCCACGCTCTGCCGTGTGGAAAGCCGTCCCCAGGGGTCTGTGGCAGGGGCATGTCCGACCCTCCCTCTCTAGCCACATCTGCCCCTGGGGGTCTGGCCGGGTCTGGAATGCCACAGGAGCTGAGTTTTCTGCTTGGGAGCTGGGGGTGAGCCAACAGGTTCCACCCGAGGGATCCGGCCCAGCCCGCAGCCACCTTGGTGGGACGCCCGCAGCCACTGGGCCCACAGGCCTCTCCTCTCTCCTTTCTGCATTGAGCTCTAAAGGTATTGTCACTGGGAAACATTTCCGTCTGCAAAGGGGTCCACCGGCACCCCCTGCGCCTGACGATCGGCGCCCACAGATATGGGTGGTCCTCCCAGCTTTACACCCCCCAGCCTTGGGGAGTGAGGGGCTCCGGGAGGCCTGGTGGCGGTGGCGGAGAAGTGGGAGCTCGGCCACGCATCCTGGCTCTCAGGGCCTCCACCCTCGTCCGAGCCGGTCAGTGCTGGTGGGGAGCCCAGGGTCTGTGTGTTCTCTCTGTGACCCCAGAGCACCGAGCACTGCACTTGAGCAGCGGTCATTTGGGGAAGAGCAGGGATGACGACAATTCACTGGCTGGGGGGCGGGGTGGGGTGGGGTGGGGTGTCTGGGTCTGGGAGTCAGAGTGGGGACAGTCTGGACGGGAGAAGAGCAAGCTTATGATCAGGAGCCTGCACCCCAGCCCAGCTCTGCCCCCACCTGGGGAGAATGCCTGTCCCCTCTGCACCCCAGTTGCTCAATCTGTAAAAAAAAAAAGGGGGGGGGGAAGGGACATAGAACAATCCTTATCGTGGGAGCTTAATGTTTTCAAAGTGCTGTCCTGGGCCGGGCCCCTCCTGGAGCCCAGCCTGTCCCTGGGGCCTGACCTCACCAGGGTGGCCCTATCGACCATCTGACACCATTTGGCTGCCTTCCCCTCCGTCCTGTCCTTCCCCCCGGGCCGGGGCCTGACTCCAGCTCCCGCCGCGCTGAACCGAGGGCAGTGCGTCGGACAGGCCGGGGCGGGCAGTGCGTCGGACAGGCCGAGGGCAGTGCGTCGGACAGGCCGGGGCGGGCAGTGCGTCGGACAGGCCGGGGAGGGCAGTGCGTCGGACAGGCCGGGGCGGGCAGTGCGTCGGACAGGCCGGGGAGGGCAGTGCGTCGGACAGGCCGGGGAGGGCAGTGCGTCGGACAGGCCGGGGCGGGCAGTGCGTCGGACAGGCCGGGGAGGGCAGTGCGTCGGACAGGCCGGGGCGGGCAGTGCGTCGGACAGGCCGGGGAGGGCAGTGCGTCGGACAGGCCGAGGGCAGTGCGTCGGACAGGCCGGGGCGGGCAGTGCGTCGGACAGGCCGGGGAGGGCAGTGCGTCGGACAGGCCGGGGAGGGCAGTGCGTCGGACAGGCCGGGGAGGGCAGTGCGTCGGACAGGCCGGGGCGGGCAGTGCGTCGGACAGGCCGGGGAGGGCAGTGCGTCGGACAGGCCGGGGAGGGCAGTGCGTCGGACAGGCCGGGGCGGGCAGTGCGTCGGACAGGCCGGGGAGGGCAGTGCGTCGGACAGGCCGAGGGCAGTGCGTCGGACAGGCCGGGGCAGGCAGTGCGTCGGACAGGCCGGGGCGGGCAGTGCGTCGGACAGGCCGGGGAGGGCAGTGCGTCGGACAGGCCGAGGGCAGTGCGTCGGACAGGCCGAGGGCAGTGCGTCGGACAGGCCGGGGCAGGCAGTGCGTCGGACAGGCCGGGGCGGGCAGTGCGTCGGACAGGCCGGGGAGGGCAGTGCGTCGGACAGGCCGGGGAGGGCAGTGCGTCGGACAGGCCGGGGCGGGCAGTGCGTCGGACAGGCCGGGGAGGGCAGTGCGTCGGACAGGCCGAGGGCAGTGCGTCGGACAGGCCGGGGCGGGCAGTGCGTCGGACAGGCCGGGGCGGGCAGTGCGTCGGACAGGCCGAGGGCAGTGCGTCGGACAGGCCGGGGCGGGCAGTGCGTCGGACAGGCCGGGGCGGGCAGTGCGTCGGACAGGCCGGGGCGGGCAGTGCGTCGGACAGGCCGAGGGCAGTGCGTCGGACAGGCCGGGGAGGGCAGTGCGTCGGACAGGCCGGGGCGGGCAGTGCGTCGGACAGGCCGAGGGCAGCGCGTCGGACAGGCCGAGGGCAGTGCGTCGGACAGGCCGGGGCGGGCAGTGCGTCGGACAGGCTGGGGCGGGCAGTGTGTCGGACAGGCCGGGGAGGACAGTGTGTCGGACAGGCCGGGGCGGGGAGCCTCCAGCCCACATTTGACTTCTTGAGCCTCTTCCCCTCTCCCTGGAGCCCGCATCCTCTCCTCCGCCCTCTTGAAATCTGAGCCCAGGGACCCAGGCAGGACTCTCCTCGCCAAACACATTCCATCCAGTTGTCCAAACACTCACAGCTGGCGGAGGGAGGGCGCCAGCGCCAGGCTCCCAGCCCGTGGGCCGATGGAAGCGGTGGAGGCCTCCCAGGGAGGGGCAGCCCTGGCTGCCCTGAGGGGTGCACTGGCGCTCACGGGCTTGCCCGAGACCCCCCCCCCCCCCCGCCCCGGAGGCCAGAGGTCAGGGCTGCTGGGCCTGCCGGTGTGCACCCCTGGCTCAGGGCTGAGCAGGGAGGAGGCTGAGCAGCCGGTGAGCGCCCTCGTGACTCGGCTCCTGGGGCGGGAGGGGGGCAGGGCGCTGAGAGAGCATCCAGAGCATGCCCGAGGTGACTTTGGCTGCAGCTTCCATGGGCAGGCAGTTTCAGAGCCGCTGCCTCTAGCCTCCGCTCACCAGTGACAGGGACAAGTCTCCAGCTTCTTCACCGGCCACAGGAAGGGGTGTGGCCTCTCTGGCTGGGATTCTCCTAAGGAGTCCCAGCCCCAGCAAGACCCGCTCAGGCCCCACCTGCCCCAGCTGTGCCGCATGCCCAGAGAACAGTAACACTTCCTACACGCTTCCCAAAGCAACTGACTCAGTTTCCCCCCCGCCCCCACGGCTGGAGCCTGGCAGGGCGGGACCACCTCTCACATACTGTGTCACCAGCCCCTTCCCCTCCTGCCATGTTGGGGCGACGGGGAGACCCCCCTTTTCACACATCCTGTTTTCCATTAATTGTTTCCAGGTGGGCCCAGAGGGCGCCCTGCAGAGGAAGGTGGGGGCACCGAAGAATTTCGCAGGGGATCAGTGAGGAGCAAAAACAGGAAGGGGGTGGGAGCAGGCCATGGAAAATTCTCCGCCAGGAAAGGGAGGCCACATCTGGTTTGCATTAGGCTGAGAGTTTGGAGCCTGAAGGCCGAGCGGGAGATACTGTTATCCGCGGGGCGGGCTGGCGGCGGAGGCGGGCAGGGCGTGACTGCTAGCGGCCGGGCAGCCCCTCCCAGCGGGAACTCGGAGGCTGACAGGAGAGAGAGGGAAGCAGGGGCGGAAGGGACCGGAAAGCTTGGTCTCTAACGTGGCACCCACTTCACAGATCGTACCTTCTGAGGTGTTCGCCGCATCACAGGGCAGAAGGTTCCCATTTATAGACGAGGAAACTGAGTCCCCGGGAGGTTAAATGACTTGCCCAAGGCCACGCAGCCAGGCTGTGGCAGGACTAGGAGTCCAGTTCAGACCGAAGGAGAGGGGTGAAGCAAGCAGCCCCTCCTGCTGGACTGAGGCTGGCCGTGAGCCACAGGAGGGGCCCCGAGGGCTGGCGATGAGCGTCCGCCAGCCTCGCTCGCCCTGGGGTGTCCCCAGCACCATGGGGCGCTCACCATGTGTCTGAGGGCTAGAGCCCCACGCCCCGCAGAGGGAGAAAACAATTCACAGAGAAAGGCTCCCCGGAGAAGGGCGCATGAGCCGAAGAGAAATTTATCAGCGGGGTGGGATGGGGTGCAGACTAGAGGAAGCGGGGTTAATGTGAGGAAAGGGAGGTGGCAGGGCATATCTGGGCAGGAGCAGCTGGGGGTGAGATTCCGCTGTACAGTGGGGGAAACTGAGGCACAGAGAGGCCTAATGTGTCCAGAGGTTCGTAGTCTGGGGGTGGAGCTGAGTCCGGCCTGACTCCAGGCCCGCGCCCCTGACCGCTTCACTGAGCTGTCCCTTCCTGTTGGTGGTGAAAGGTTGAAGGGGACAGGGAGGCCAGGCCAGGGGTTAGGGTTGGGAGGCAGGGGGCCGTACCCAAGGCCACACCGCCAGTGATGGAGAGAGTCGGGGCCGGCACAGGCTGCCCATTGCCCACTGCGGGCAAGCAGGGAATGGCCGCCTCGCTGTGGGCCTCGCCGAAGCCTGGGGCCTGGGGCAGGGGGAGGTGGCTCCCGCAGGCTTTGAGGGCTCCCCTTCCCAGGCCCGGAGCCCGGGGAGCAGGGCCCCAGCATTTTCTGGGGCCTGCGGAGCCACAGGAGTTAAATAATTACGGGTCTGAGAAGATAGAGGCCTGTCTGAGGCTCCTCCCTCCCTCCCTCAGCTGCTTCGCAGAGATAGCAAAGGTTAGCGTGAGCCTGGGGGCGGGGAGAGGCTCTGCAGCCTGCCCAGCGCCTCCAGAGGGACCCTGGTCCGGCCTCCAGGCATGGACCCCCCTGAGGAGCGCACCAGGTGCCCTGCCCGCGGGAGGTGCCCCGTGTACCTGGCGGTGAGCTCAGGGACTGTTCGCTATGCCGCCATCAGGTCTGGGCCCTGCGCTGGAGGGGAACGTGGGGAGAGGAGCCCCGGGACACAGACAGGTAAGCCTGACCCGGGACCGGAGGGGAAGGGGGGGCCTCGCCCCTCTCCAGGGGGCTGGGGAGGGGTTAGACGCCAAGGTGCGCACAGGGACTGGCCCGGAACTAGGAGGGACTTCACGGGCCTCTGACAAGGTCAGCGAGCGGGGGCCCTGACTGTCTTGTCCAGCTTGGCGGTTCTGCAGACGTAGAGGCTGAGGCTCAGAGAGGAGCGGATGGTCACCCCAGGCCACAGGGGGGGCTGAGGACAGAGCCAGGAGCCGGGCGTCCAGGCTGGTGGTTCCGCTCCACATCTCCCGCCCACCAAGGGTCAGGGCTGGGGATGGGGGGCCGGGACGGCCAGGATGTGGCGGGGAAGGGAGATCTGGGGAGGCCAGTGGCTCTATTTCGCCCACGCACCAGGGAGGCACCCCTTGCTGCCTGACTGCGAGCAGCGGTAGCATCCAGTGGTTTCTGGGCTGTGTTTTCAGGAAACTGGTAAAACGGGTCTCGGCCCCTTGGCCTCTGGCTGTGTGACATCAGGCAGGTTCCTTACCCTCTCTGAGCCCATCCTGTTCGGTTGAGCAGGAGAGCTTACTGGGCTGTGGGAGAAGCTGGTGAGCCTGCGAGTCCCAGATAACTGGGTACACAGATGATGGGATATTTTTGGTTAGTAATCGGGGTGTCGATGCTCCCACAATGGTGACCCCACACTCGCCTGTTGACGCCTCGCTCAAGCACCTCCACAGCCCACCAGACCCCCCAACATGAGGATTCTTCCTCTGGAGCCACGGCCCTGGGCTGCACACCCTCCACCCCGTCCCTCCCTTGTCTGGGTTGTCTCCTGTCCGGGCTTGTGATGATGGAGGGGAAGGGTCCTGCCCTGAGCTCCTCTTGTGTCATCGCCCCCTTCCCCTAAATAGTAAACAGAGCTAGGGCCAGGAAGACAGCAGATTTGGTGAGGATTCCAATCAACAAACACGATGACATCTGCTTTCAGCCAGTCCCTGGGGTGCTGGGCTGGGCGGGGCTGGGGTGGGCCTGGGTGGGTGGAGCAACCCAGCACCAGGAAGGAGCTGGTCCCTGTCCTGGGGGAACCAGAGTCTTGGAAACAGTTGGCCTGCAGCGTGAAGGGCCTGGGGGGCCTGGGCAGAATGATTCTGGGAGGGACTCACCCAGAGGAGGCCCCAGGGGCTCCCTGTCCAAGGAGCTGGCCGAGGGCACGAGGGAAGGAGGGAGCAAGGCATGAAGCCGCCCGGCCTGCTCTCGGCTCAGCGGGCCCTGAGCCTGGTGTGGGCTGTGCACACCGAGGGAGGGACCCTGTTTTCTATTTTGAACAAACACACAGCTCACTACGCAGTAGGTGCGCCCTGGGCAAGTGGTGGCCCTGGACGTGGAGGGCTTGAGGGTACGGCCCCATCCTCCCAGCTCCCCACCCACCGTCCCGGAGCCCAAGGAGGACAGAGCCTGTGGCTGGCCGTTTCCTTTGGGTCCCCAGCTCTTGTAAGGTCCCCAGTTTGTACTTTGAATGAATGAATGAAGTACAGAGGTGCCCCCAGATGAAGACCTGACAAAGCCAAGCCTGGGCCCTGTGGGGCTGGGGGACTAGTGCCCCGAGTTCTGGCAGCGTCCGGAGGGAAGTGTCTCCTTCCAGGCCTCCCCGAGAATGGAGGGCGGGAGCCATGGTCCCCCAGGAGAGGAGAGGAGGGGCTGTGCTGTCACTGGATCAGGCCCAGGTTGAAGTTGAGGCCAAGGCGATGGTCACAGCTCAGGATGGGTAGCGAGGGTCAGGGAGGTCGAGGTGCAGAAGGGCCAATGGTCTGGGGTTCAGGGAGTTTTGCAGAGGCTGTGGGACCAGGCCGGTGTTTGGGGGGGTGGTGGGAGGGGGGGGCATTCCTCCAGAGAGAAGACTGTGGGCCAGGATGAGGGCTGGAGACTTGGGCCAAAGGTGGCTCCTGCCTGGGACCCGCGCTTTGGGGTCTGTCCCGGGCCCACCAGGCCAGACGGTGCTGTGTCCCCGCGCGCGGGGCAGGACTTGGGGCCGGTGGCCGGCGGGAGGGTGTCTGCTGACCTAGCGCGGCGATCCGGTCGGAAGCAGGAAGCCGGGGCCACGGCGGGTTCTGGAGCGGAGCGGCCGAGCGGGCTGCGCCGGGCTGGCGGCGGGGCTGGAGCCCAGGAGCCGGGAGCGGAGCGGGCCCCGCAGGCTGCGGGGTGATGCGTCCGGCTCCTCCCCGCGTCCGGACCGGCCAGTCCCGCGGGCCCTGCGGCGGCGGAGGGCGGGGCCGGGCACGTGTCCCCCGGCCGCCCCGGGGCCACGTGACCCCCGAGGGCAGGGTTCGGGGCTGAACTGGGGCCGGGCGCGAGCGGCGGCTGGACCGGACCGACGGACAGGCTGCGGGCGGGACTGACCGGCGGCGGGGCCGGCGGCCGGCGCGGGGCGGGGTCGGCGGCGGCGGGGACGCGGCGGGGACGCGGCGCAGGAGGTCTCGAGGCTCCGGGATGTGGAGCGGGTAGGTCCCGGCGCGCTCGCGGCTCTGCGCGGGGTCGGGCGCGGCTGCCTCCTGGCTGGGAAGGTCGGGGTCCCTGCCGGGTCTGCACCCCCCCCCCCGACTGGGAGGGGCTGTGTCCCCAGCACCGGGACGGAGCGCCGTCTCTCAGCCAGCGATGGGGACACTCCGCGGGGAGGAGGGGGGAGGGGGAGAGGGAGGGGGAGGGGGAGGGGGAGGGGGTGGGGGGCAGCGAGTGGAAGGCGGTGACAGACCGTCCCAGGCTGCGTGACAGCGCCAACTCCTCTAGCTCATCTGGGGGGGGCGGGGGTGAGTCAGAGCGAATCGGGGTTCGGGGTGCGCACCCCGAGGAGGCCCCCGGCTAGGAACACCCTTGGGAAGCGGTGCCGCTCGGAAGAGGGCTGGTCTCTGCCGAAGTCGCTTGCAAGTTGCTGAGCCTGCGCCTGGGCTCCTGGGCCGGCAGGGCTCAGAGTGCGGGTGGGGCCCCCTCAGCACCCTGTCTGCTCGCTGGCGCTCAGGGGTGTCCCGCCCTGGCCCTGGCCGCCCGGAAAGGCCCTGGGCTTCTCAGGGAGCTGGGCAGGCTCTGCCTCTCTCCCGTTAAAGACCAGGTCCTGGGCGGGATGTGGCGGGAGTGAGGGTGTTTGTGTTCATTCCTGTAAGGACCTGGCCAGATGGACGGTCCCAGGACCAGGCTCCCAAACTCAGCGGGGAGTGAGGGCAGCCCCGGGGAGGCGCGGGCTGGAGAGTTCGCAGCAGGCCAGGTCCAGCGGTACTCAGTGCTGGTCCTCCAGTGCTGGTCCTCCCGGTGCTGGTCCTCCCGGTGCTGGTCCACCCGGTGCTGATCCTCCCGGTGCTGGTCCTCCCGGTGCTGGCCCTCCCGGTGCTGGCCCTCCCGGTACTGGCCCTCCCGGTGCTGGTCCTCCCGGTACTGGCCCTCCCGGTGCTGGTCCTCCCGGTGCTGGTCCTCCCGGTACTGGTCCTCCCGGTGCTGGTCCTCCCGGTGCTGGTCCTCCCGGTACTGGCCCTCCCGGTGCTGGTCCTCCCGGTGCTGGTCCTCCCGGTACTGGTCCTCCCGGTGCTGGTCCTCCCGGTGCTGGTCCTCCCGGTACTGGTCCTCCCGGTGCTGGTCCTCCCGGTGCTGGTCCACCCGGTGCTGGTCCTCCCGGTGCTGGTACTCTGGTACTGGTCCACCCGGTGCTGGTCCACCCGGTGCTGGTCCTCCCGGTACTGGTCCTCCCGGTACTGGTCCTCCCGGTGCTGGTCCTCCCGGTACTGGTCCTCCCGGTGCTGTTCCTCCCGGTGCTGGTCCTCCCGGTGCTGGTCCTCCCGGTACTGGTACTCTGGTACTGGTCCTCCCGGTGCTGGTACTCCCGGTACTGGTCCTCCCGGTGCTGGTCCTCCCGGTACTGGTCCTCCCGGTGCTGTTCCTCCCGGTGCTGGTCCTCCCGGTACTGGTCCTCCCGGTGCTGTTCCTCCCGGTGCTGGTCCTCCCGGTGCTGGTCCTCCCGGTGCTGGTCCTCCCGGTGCTGGTACTCTGGTACTGGTAGTTCATGGCACCCAGCACAGCCTGAGGGGAGATGCTGGGGGAGGAACAGGCTTCATCCCAGGGGAGGGGGGACTGAGAGAGTGGGCTCCTGGGATGGGAGGGGGGATGTGTAGAGAGGCTGGAGACTTTTTAAGAAATATATATTTTTATGATTTCAGGGAGGAAGGGAGAGGGAGAGAGAGAGAGAAACATCAATGATGAGAATCATTGGTCCGCTGCCTCCTGCACGCCCCCTACTGGGGATCGAGCCCAAAACCCGGGCATGTGCCCTGACCGGGAGTCGAACCGTGACCTCCTGGTTCTTAAGTTGACACAGGCGGCAGGGTGAGAGTCTGGAGACGCTTAGAGGGAGCGCGTGTTCTTTGGAGCTGCACCTGGAGGGAAGGAGCCTGCGTGGAGGGAGAATGCGGAGGGGGTTGGTGGTACCTGGGGAGGGGAGGCAGGCTGCCCGGGGTTAACTGTGCCTGAGGAGCAGCCTGGCCTGGAGGAAACGTGGTGTGCCCGCGGCAAAACACAGCCGCTCGTTGCTGCCTGTCTGAGAGTGTGTCTCCCTTCCCCGGGCCTCCAGGTGCAATGAGCAGGGTGGGTGGGGGGTGAACCAGGCCCTGGAGGCATCCAAGCCAGGGCTGGACCGACCGCCGGGCGGGCGCCACCGGGAGATGGCCCCTCTCTTTAAGGACCGAATGGGGGAGACTAACTACCCCAGGTGCTGGGGACGGTCCCCGCCCAGCCTCCCTGCCACATTCCCAGGAACAATCCGGACAAACCCACTGCCAAGCCAACCCCCACGTGACCCTCTGTAGTCTCGCTTCTTGTATGAACATGGAATCCCCCGGGGTCTAGCCGGGGGCCAGGCACGAAGTAGGTGCTTCCTAAATGCAGACGGAAAGCATGAGGGGGCAGGATGGGGAGCCGGGTGCCCGGGGAGTGCGGGGCAGGGTTTTGGGGTTACCTTGACCACTGCCTTTTTATGGACCCCTCACTTGGATATTGGAGGCAGGGATGGACAGATCAGGGGCCCAGCTGCCAGCACCCACTGGGGCCTGGCGCCCTTGAAGCTCGCCCAGACCCCAGCAGCAGCTGGAGGGACCCTGTGTGGGGGTCACGCTTGCCCTCATACCTCCGGCGAGCTGCTTGTGCGTGTGGCCCCGTCGCTCATGGGAACTCATGGGGTCCTGCCTCCTAGACCGGGAGGATCCTGGCATCCTCATCTGCAGGATGAACTGAGGCATCGCTCTTGGGGTGACTGCTGCTCATGCCAGGGCAGGTGCTGGGTCAGGACTCTGCAGGGGCCCAGCTGCACCCTCTCTCTCGGGACTCTGAGTGTGGGCCATAGCTCTGGACCCAGAGGCAACTGCCCCCAAGCTGGCTGCACCCCCCTACCCCTCATAGGGCCCCAAGTCTATAGTTTTGGGCACCATGCCTGCTCTGAGGGGATGGGGCGAGGACAGCATCTGGGGTACCTCTGCTGCTCACACTGTGCTAGGCACTAGGACTTGGCCAGCAGAGGCCAGAGGCTGGAGTCTGGGCTAGTTTTCTGCCTAGTGGCCACATGACATCGGTGTAGCCCTCAGCTAAGCGAGCTATGGGCTCTGAGGGGCTGCACAAAGGGGATGAGCGCCCCCCCCCCCCCCGGACTCCAGGGAGGGGGTGCGTCTGCAGCAGGCAGGGCGCAGGGGAGCTGCAGGGCTGCAGAGGGCTGTGCGGTTCGGAGCAAGTCACTTAACTGCTCTGGCCTGGCTACCCTGAGGGCTTGGAGCCGTGCGCTCTTCTTGCCTGAAGGCCTAAGTCACGGGAGACTCAGCTCTGAACCAGTTCTTTTTTTTTTTTTTTTATGATTTTATTTGAGAAAAACTAACCACATTGCCAGGAGGCAAGATCTCAAATGCCTCCCCCAGACCGGTCTGAGGTATGGCCTGGGGCTCCCGCGTCAGGAGCCGGGGGAGGGGGTGGCGCCACCCTCGGAGGCCTCCTCCGGGCAGCCCGCAGCAATCCCTGCTGCCCCTTCCCCGCAGCAGGTGGTTTCTCCTGCTGTGCCGTGGCCAGCGCATCTGGACCGGGGACTCGCCGTGCACGCGTTGGATGCTTGAGGTCTTGGGTGTCAGGCTCTTTTCGTACCGGACAGGTGGACCCGAGGCCCGTGCGGGTCCTGCCCTGCGCCCGCAGAGGCCCGTGCTGGCGCTCAGTGGAGACCCGGCTGGTTGGCCTCATCGGGGCTGCGTGGGGCTGGCAGGCCTGGGCCGGGCGGGGAGAGGCGTGGCCTGGCCCACCTGCTTCAGGTGTCCTGACCTCCCTTAGCATCCCGAGGCTGCCCCCACCCATCCCCTGCCCCTGCTCCTGCTCCTCCCTCCCGTGCGCACACTTGCTTCCCCCTTCCTGCCGTGGGCCAGGCCCCGCCCCACCTCCTCTTCTGTCCCATGTATGACAGCGTTGTCCCCTTCTACTGGACCCCCCCACCTCTCCACCGCCTGGCAGGGCTCCTCTCGGGTCCCCAGGCTGGCTGGCTGGCCTCCCCTCCTCTGACCCCCATTCCCTCATCCAGGCTCAGGCTGCGGCTGCTCCCTCTGGCCTGGTGCCTCCTCCAGCCGCCACTTCCCGAATGCCTCAGCCACCCCCTTTCCCTTCCCTGGAAGACCCCTCCTGGCTCCTCGTTCCTGCCACGGGTACCACTGCTCGCCTCATTCCCTGGGTTTCGGTCACATTAATTAATTGCTGCAATGTCTGTCTTTTTCTGTCCCTCCCCCCCACCCCCGTCCAGCTGCTGGTCTTCCCACGAGCCCCCTCTCAGGGTCATCTGTGTCCGCGTGTCCCCTCCGCAGGTCCCCTCCTCGCTCAGAGCCCGCCTGGCTTCTCAGCAGCCGTGGGTGGAGCCCCTGCCACCACCGCTCGGGCACCAGGCACCCTCTCCGACTTCCTCAAAGCCCGTCTGCATCCTGCCTCACTTCTCCGAAAGCCCATTCCTCCCCCGGGGCTTCTCTGGGTGGCAGGTCACATGACTCACCAGTGCCCGCACTCTGGTCCAGTTCCCACCCGGCCACTTCCGGCCACGCCGCCATCCTTCTCTGAATCTCGTGTCCACACCGGGATGAGGAAAGCATCTCCCTCAGTGGCCGAAGGAGGGTCCCCCCCACGGTGACGTCGGCAGCCGCCGCCGTAACCCTCCACTCCATCCAGGGGCGGGCGGGCCGCGTGGACGTGGCTGGGGCTCAAGGTTCCCACCTGCTGGGGTTTGGAGCTGAAGACTTGGCCCCCCCAGTAAGATGAGCCCGGCTGGGCTGGGGGCTGGTCAGGGAGCCCACACGGACACCTGTCCTGGGATCTCCAAGTCTTGTCTCTGGACCAGTGTCACTTGACTGACGGCCTCAGTGCCCTCGGGGCTGACTGGGCTCTGCTGAGTACGTGAGCCTCCACCTGGCCCCGGGGGTTCCTGCGGACCTGGTGGCCCCAGGCAGCAGGGAAGGTCCCAGCGCCCTCCAGGCCTCCTCTCCCCCCAGTTTCCAGCTTCCCTCGCTGGCAGCACCACTGCCTGTTTAACGAACCTGTTACGCCCATGAGCTCAGGGCCTTTGGCTCAAAGAGGTGACCTGGGCACCGATGGCTGCAGAGGCAGAGGCTGAGCAGAGAGACCATGTGGCCGGCTAGGCTGGCCAGGGCTGGGGGCACAGAGGACCCCGGCTGGGCCCTTCTGGCCTCAGGAATGGCCTCTGGTCCAGTGGGGCTGCTGGGTGACGGGACCATCGAATCCAGGGTCCTCACTTTTTGGCCTGTTTTTGTGATTGGGGACAGAAGCCCGTGGCCCTCCTGGGCGGCCTGGATGGGGTATGGGGGTGCAGAGGCTGCATTCCCCCCACCCAGCATGCTTCCAGGGGAAGTGACCCCGCGGCACCGTTCCTGTCTGAGCTGCCGGGGCTCGAGGAAACGCCCCCCACCTGTAACCTTGACTCTTCCCGTCTCGGCCCCCCCCCCACCCCCCCAGCAGACCTTCCCAGGGCCCGTATCCTGGACGCTGAGCTCTGTTTCTGCGGGGAACGGGGACTGAGGGGGAGACAGGGAAGGGCTTCCGTGGGAGCCCCTGCTCCTGAGAGGGCGTGTCCCACCCCCCAGGGACTTACACCCAGGCACCGGCCTGTGCGGAGGCTGAAGTGTGCGCAGGACGGGGATTCTGGCGTGGGCTGGACCCGAGGAGGGAGGGGCCGGGGTCCCTGCTTAGCCTGAAGTTTCTGAGTCACAGAGCTGGCCTCTCGGGCCGGAAGTGGGAGGAAGAGGGTCCTCAGATTGGAGCTTCCCTCCCGGGACAGGGTGGGCCTTTCCTGCTCCTGCTCCTGCGCCTGCGCCCTGGCCCCGGCACTGGACAACTGGACAGTTGGTGACCACAGGGTGGTCCTGCTGTCCCCACGCTCCCAGCCGCTAGGCTGTGCGCTGGGCTTTTCCGGGGGGCGGGGGGGCAAGGAGGTGTCGCAGAGACTGTCTCGGGGCCTCCTGTCTCCTCCGGTGGCAGGACAGGGTCCCATCCCCTGGCAGCGGGCTGCAGTGAGGGCCTGTTGGGAAAATGATGGGGGACCGTCCAGCCACACCCCCGCCGTGCCCTTGGGACCAGCGGGCGAGGCCCAGGCCACACTGGTGGAAGCGTTCGGCGCTCCTGGGAGGGGCTGGCGGCCGCTCCTCCTGGGCAGGCCTGTGGGACAGGGCGGGTGGGCCTTGCAGAGGGAAAGGCATGGATCTGGGTGCCTGAGGCCTGGGGTCCTGTCTGTGTCCTGTGCTGTCCCTGTGGGTCACCCCCACCCTTGGCCTCTGGCCTGCTTCTTGCTCATTCTATCGAAGTGGGCAACCCCCAGGAGGGCCGGGCCCCTGACCTCCGCACTGCCAGAGGACGCAGCTCTCCGGGGTCAGGGGTTCCAGCTGCGGGGCCCAGAGCCTGGCCGGCGTGGGGTGGGGGTGTCT
The DNA here is from genome assembly GCF_963259705.1 of Myotis daubentonii. Classification (NCBI taxonomy): domain Eukaryota; kingdom Metazoa; phylum Chordata; class Mammalia; order Chiroptera; family Vespertilionidae; genus Myotis; species Myotis daubentonii. The sequence goes on from NC_081848.1 coordinate 83,595,798, forward strand.
GCCAAACGTGGCTGTGGACTGCACACCGTTTCCCTGGTGCTGTGTCCGGGGACTGGCCCTCTAACTGTCAGTGCACCTCCTGCAGGTTTTAACCCCCAGCCACAGGCGGGAAGCCGGTGCAGGGCGTTTCCGTGACATTCCAGGGGCTCACGTGCTGGGCTGCAGCTCGGAGTCTGGCGTGGCCTTGGGCTTGCCCACCGCTGGCCTCTGCACTCCGCTGCACTGTGCCCAGCCCTGGCCCTCCCCGTGGGGGGCGGGGGGGGGGTGGCTCCTGGGCCTGAGCGGAGGCTGGGAAGGCTGTTGGGGCAGGAATGTGGTCAGATTTCCCTGCTACAGCCACGGAGGAGCCTCCAAGTCCCCTGGGCCCAGTGGTCCTGGCCCGGGGGCAAAGCGCCCATCCCACCACTCACACCCACCCGCTGGAGGCACTGGGCCTGGGCTGAGGACGTGGCCAGCTGTCCCAGCACTGCCCCCCACCAGCTCGCTCTGTGGCCTGGCCGGGCCATGTCACTCGTCTGGAGGGCGGGGACAGGGCCACGCTGTGTTGAGAGTTTGGAAGGAGAGGCGTGGGCAGAGCACCCCTGGGCGAGTCTAGCGAGTGTAAGTCCCGGGACGCCGGCTGCAGGCCAGAGCCCCCCTGGCACGGCCACAACCTGCAGGCCCCAGGGACCCCCTTCCAACCCTTTCCCAGCGAGGGAAGTGGGAAGATCGTGTCTGGCGCGCCCACTGCTGAGGGAGCGACGGTGTGCTCCGCTCCACTCACAGGCCCGTGTCCCCGCCCGCAGGGCCAGCCCTGAGACCTCCAGGCCACACGCTGGGCCGGTTCCAAAGCAGAGGGCGGGCTGGGTGGGCGGGCTGGCTGGACAGGGCCATGTGAAGGGTCAGGAATGGGCTCGTGGCTGGGATCCCTGGGTGCCAGTCCCTCTGTGTGACCCTGGGGGAAACTGAGGCTGCGGGGCTGCTCGGTGACATCCCAGGGTCCCGAGGACAAAGAGCAGGCCAGTCCCCAGCCTTGCCTTTCAGCGTCCTCTGCAGCAATCCCGAATCTCACTGACTCTTTGGCCTTGTCTTTCCTCCCTCCTGTGTGGGCCCCTCTGGCCCCCTCCCTCCACTTCCGCACTGTGAGCCGTGGCCTGGCCCAGCCCCCACCCTCAGCCCAGCCGCGGCCGCTCGGAAGCTGCTGGCTCAGGAGCCGCCAGCTTTTGCTGAGTGAGCGAGTCCAGAGGTGCTGTCTTGGCACAAAGCACCGCTGGCTAAGGCCTCTCCCTGCCCCCCTCCCTGCCCCCCTCCCCAGGGTCCTCTTGGAGGGGAAGTGTGGTGGATTGGTCACAGAGGCTGGTCGCCCCCACCCTACCCCCCACCCCGCTCCACACTGCCTCCGGGCAGGGAGGGTCCTGAGGCCAGAAGGGGTGGGGGAGGCCACTAGGCAGGCCAGGGAGAGCTGGGTCCCGGGGCGGGAAGTAGGTCTGCCTTGCCTGGTGGTTGAAGAACCTTTTTGCTTCAGCCCTGCTGGCCATGGCCGGTCCTTCTTCTTTGGTCCGCCCTTAATTTGCATAAAATTTGCATTAACAGTAACAACAGAAGCAGTTCCCGCTTAGGTGCCTCCTGTGTGCCCACGCGGTATGCACATCTCTCTGCACTCACTGGCCCTTGAGGCAGGACCATGGAGATTGTCCACACTCTACGGAGGTGGAAACTCAGATTCTCAACCCTGACGAATTGACAGTCACCTGTTGGACAACCAGAGCCAAGCACCCACTGGGTGCTGACCACCTACTGTGTGCCACACAGAGCCCTAGGCCCTGGGCTGGCGTGGTTGTGGTGGACACAGATGAAGGAGTCTTGCCCCCAAGGTAGTTTGTGTTTGGCCATTCTGCCCTTGTGACAACCCTGGTGCCGTCATCCCCATTTTATACATGGGGAAACCGAGGCCCAGAGTGGGTCCCTGGGCTCAGCTCTCGAGGTCTCAGACCTGCATCCTGTGTTTGCTGTTTGCCTCGCAGCCAGCCCCACCCGGACGAGGGCCACCCCCCGCCCCTCGAAGCTGTCCCGGTCTCCTGGAAGAGCGTGGGCTCCTGCCAGAGCCGCAGGGGGTCCCCGGGAGCCCTGGCGGAGACCTCTGCAGGGGAGGGGACCCAAGGCGAGGAGGGCCCTGCCGCCGCCCAGCTGGACGTGTCTCGCCTGCGCAGCTCGTCCATGGAGATCCGCGAGAAGGGCTCGGAGTTCCTGAAGGAGGAGCTGCACAAAGCCCAGAAGGTGGGCGCCGGGGTACCTGGGAGAGCTGGGGCGCCCCCGGATGCCCAGAGGCCTCAGGCACCTGTCAAGGCCTGCACGGGCACGGGGGAGTGCAAACAAAGGACAGAGCAGCTCTAGGGTGACTTGTAGAAGGGGGATCCCCGAAAACCTGTTCCAGGCCCCGACGCACTGGCAGCCGGGTTCCCCTCCTGCCAGCAGCTGAATGGAAAATGCCTCATAAACTAGAGCAGCAGAGGCAAGCTCACCTCCCCCCCCCCGCCCCAAGATGACCCTGGAAGGGGGCCTGGTCGCCCCAGTGTCAGGCCTGAGGGCCCCCGGGGGCTGACAGCCACCCACCTGGTGCCCCCAGGAGCTAAAGCTGAAGGATGAGGAGTGTGAGCGGCTGTCCAAGGTGCGGGAGCAGCTGGAGCGGGAGCTGGAGGAGCTGACGGCCAGCCTGTTTGAGGTGCGCTGGCGGCGGGGGGCAGCTGGCGGCCGGGGGGCGGCTGGCGGCTGGCGGCTGGGGGGGGAGGGTGGCTGGCGGCGGGGGGCAGGTGTTGGCCGGGGGGCGGCTGGTGGGCGGGAGGCGGCTGGTGGCGGGGGGGGGGTGGCTGGTGGCCGGGGGGCAGATGGGCCTGGGCTGCTGGGCGTCCATCGGCTCCTCACCACTGCCTTCTTCCCAGGAAGCCCACAAGATGGTTCGAGAAGCCAACACGAAGCAGGCAGCATCAGAAAAGCAGCTGAAAGAGGCCCGGGGCAAGGTGAGCCCGACCCCAGCCCAGGCCTGCGCGCCCTCCCATTCAGTCAGACCCCGCACGGCCTGGCGGGGCGCCAGGGGTGGGCACACCGAGGCCCAGAGGGTGGGGCCACGATTCCACCACTGAAATTCCCGGGGCCACAGGGACATTCTGGAGCCTTCCAGGGGCTGGGAGGATCCACGGTCATTGTCACCCCCTCGCCTCTTCCCCCAACACACACACACACACACACAGCGAAGTGGGGACCTCCGTCTGGCTGTGGGAGCCTGGGCGAGTAGCTTCCTGTCTCGGGGCCCATTTGTGTGTCTGTGAAATGGGAGGCTGGGCTGGCCTGGCGTGTGGGTGCCCCTCCGTGGGAGGCCAGCTCCCTGACAGGGGCGCCTCCCAGAGGCCGCTTACAGTGTGGGCACCTGGTGGGGTTGGGTGCTGTGTGCTGCCGTCCTGGCTGGCCTGGCGGGCGGCGGGCGGCATCACCCTGGGCTACGGTCGGCAGCCGTCTCGTTCTGGCCAGATCGACATGCTGCAGGCGGAGGTGACAGCCTTGAAGACACTGGTCATCACGTCCACGCCCGCCTCTCCCAACCGCGAGCTGCACCCTCAGCTGCTGAGCCCCACCAAGGCCGGGCCCCGCAAGGGCCACCTGCGCCATAAGAGCACCAGCAGCGCCCTCTGCCCCATCGCGTGCCCTGCTGCAGGCCACATCCTCACCCCGGACAAGGAAGGCAAAGAGGTGAGGGGCAGAGGGCGGGCCATGGGTACTGTCCCACTGTCAGGCAGGCATTGGGGCCCGGTGGGACCAGGCCTGACACCCCCCTGCCCCTCCCTGGCCTGGAGCCCGCCCTGCCCTCTCTGGGCGTCTGTGACCTCTGGCCACGAGGGCTGGGCAGCTCCTTGTAAAATGAGACCTATGGCCCTCAGCTCCCGGTGTGCAATCTGGGGGCCTGGCACCCCTCCTCATTCCCACGCCTTAGGCAGCGTCCCTGCACCGAGCTGCCTCGGGCCGAATGCCTGCCCTCTGGCGGCGGTGCTGAGCCTCTGTGGAGGCCACCTGGGCCCGTGCGGCCGCAGCCCTGAGGCCGGGACTACCTGTGACTCCCCTGCACTTGAGGGCCCTCGGGACCCTCTGGCTGTGGTGCCAGGACAAGCGTGGCCTTTGAGGGGCTGTCTCCCTCCTCGGCCGGGTGCATGGAGTGTGTGCTTCAGTTTGGACGATGGCCTAGGATGCCCTTGGCTGTGGGTCCTCGAGCAAGGGGGGGGGCACCTGTCAGTGCCTCGGCTTCCTCACGTGGTGTGTGGGGGCTCCTGGGCGCAGAGGAATCGAAGAGCGTGGAGTTAGGAGCTCAGCTTGAGGCTGTGCCCAGCAAGCGCCCACGAGGGCTCCAGTGGGATCGGGCTTCCTGGGGTCTCCGATGGCCAGGTGGCCCCCAACCCCACCCTGTCCCATGTCTCAGCGCATCCGGGGAGGAGTGCAGCCGGGCCTCTCATCCCCCTTCTGAGTTCTGGCCGTCTGGCCGATCACTAACCTCTGCTCCTTCCTCTGTCTCGTGCACCTGCTGTCTGTCTGCCCTGCTGGCCCCACCTGCCCAGCCCGGGCTGCCCCCCCTCCTGTCCCTGCTCCTCTGTGTGGTCCCCAGTAAGGCGGTTCACCTCACCTACGAGCCGGCCTGGCAGCTCCCGCCTGGGGAGCGGCCCGCAGCCCCCACCTCCGCTACCTCTCTCTCCTGTTCCCGACAGGTAATGGCTCCAGAGGGCCCCCCCCCCCGTCCCTCTGCCTCACTCGGCATGCACCCGAGCGCCCCGTGTTCCCTCCCGTGTGCGCGTGCTTGCGTGTGCGGGGCCTGGGGTGCCTGTGGGGTCGCTCCAGCTCTTCCTCCTGGAGGAAGCGGGGGTTCTTCTCCATGAGGCCTGGACCAGGTGTGTCCGCAGCGCGAGGCGCCGAGACACAGCGGAGGGAGCTCCTCTCGGGCTGGGCTCTCCCGGGGGCCCTGGGACACCCCGCATGCTGCGGCCTGCCCTGTCCTCCCTGCTCCCACCTCCACGGTTCTGCCATCCCCGGCTCTGCCGTGCTGGGCCCCGCGCCCTGACCGCCTGACCACCCCACCGCGCTCCCTGCCCCGCAGGTAGACACCACCCTGTTTGCGGAGTTCCGGGCCTGGAGGGAGTCGCCCACCTTGGACAAGAACAGCCCCTTCCTGGGAAGGGTGTACCGCGAGGACGTGGGGCCCTGCCTGGACTTCACGGTGCAGGAGGTGAGTGGGCAGAGGGCAGCCGGCTGGGCCCAGCCCCTCCGCCCGGCCGCCCGGCCGCCCTCACCGCCCAACCGCGCCCTGGTCTGCGCAGCTGTCGGCACTGGTGCGGGCTGCCGTGGAGGACAACACGCTCACCATCGAGCCCGTGGCTTCGCACACCCCGCCCACAGTGAAGGCGGCCGCAGCCGAATACGGCAGCACCAAGTAAGGCCGGCTCCCGCCCCCCTCCTGCCCTCCCCCCACCGGCCCTGCAGAGGGCCTGGCCAGGGAGGACGCGCTCTGCCTGCCCGAGGGAGCTCTGGGGTGGCTCCCGGGGTGGGCAGGGTGGGCCGGGTACAGGGGCACCTGACAGAAGAGGGACAGCGGCTCTGCCCACTGACCACCCTGCCCCTAGTCACGGACCCCAGGCTCTCCAGGGAGTCCGGGAGCTGGGGTCCCCCTCTTCCTGGCTGGCCTGACGCACCTCTCCAACCCCCTCTCCCACAGTGGGTTCCGGGCCCCGATTGACACGTAAGTGATGTCAGTTGCCAGCTCTGCCTTCTGCTCATAAGTGGCCCAGTGGCCCTGCACCTCGTCCTTCCTGCTGCTCAGGCCGCGCTGAGCAGGGCTAGAGCAGAACCAAGTGGCCAGCGGAGCAAGGGCGGAGGTTGGGGAGCAGGCCCCCCGCGGCAGCCAGGGGTGGGAGCCCCCTTATCGAGGGGGCATGTGAGGCAGGTTTGCAGGGTGAAAGCAGTTTGCCCAGGAGGGGAGGGCCTTCCAGGCGGAGGGAGCTGGATGAATACAGGCAGGAGACGCTGGAGAAACACCTCCGAATGGGTGGGTGGAGCAGTGGGCAGGCAGGGAGGTGGGGCTGAGGCTGGAGCCAGAGTGGAAGGTTCTCCAATGAGATCTGGGCTTTAACCTGCTAGGCCAGCCTTTCCCAAACCACCAAGACGTGTCCCTGAAAAGAGGGTTCGCTGGTCCAAGCGGAGAGCCACGGTGACCCTGGAGGCAGCAAAGGCTCTGATAAGTCCTGCAGCCAAGCAGCCTGTTTAACCTTTCTTTGCTCGGGGTTCTCCACGGCTATTTCCGGGGCAGTGGGGAGCAGCAGGGAAAGATGAGGGGCTAGATGTGGAGCGTTAGAGGCACCTGACTCCTTGGCACCCGTGGCCTCGTGTAGAAGAAGGCGGCACAGGGCTGCCTAGGAGCTGAGGGGAGCCGGCAAAAGGCCCTGCTGGCGTGACCCGGCCTGGGGCCTTGGTGACTAAGTGGAGGAGAGAGTGGACTCCTGCTTAGTCCGGGGAAGGGGTGATGGTCTGAGGCCCCAGTAAAGTCGGAGAGGCATCTTTTTTATATATATATTTTATTGATTTTTTACAGAGAGTAAGGCAGAGGGATAGAGAGTTAGAAATATCGATGAGAGAGAAACATCGATCAGCCGCCTCCTGCACACCCCCTACTGGGGATGTGCCCGCAACCAAGGTACATGCCTTGACTGGAATCGAACCCAGGACCCATTCAGTCTGCAGGCTGACACTCTATCCACTGAGCCAAACTGGCCAGGGCTGGAGAGGCATCTTAGGGGCTCCTCGGTACACCTGGCATGAGGTTGCCCATGTTCTCCTGCCACGAGGGGTAAGGGGAGGGGTTGGGGGGGTCCATCCCAGGGAGTTCCTGCCTGCTCCATCCTTGGCTTGGCCCTGGGCTCCTTGGGAGGCTGGGCCTGGGGAGAGGACGCCAGGTCCGCCCCCATGTCTGCCTGCTGCCCCTCCCACTGCGCCTTCTCCCGGCTGCGCATCCCCCGCCTGAGCTGGCGGGTGAGCCCAGCGGCCCCATGGCCCCTCTGCTTTCCCCCAGCACATGTGCCCTGAGCGGGTTGGCCCGTGCCTGTCGCCACCGAATCCGGCTCGGGGACTCCGAGAGTCACTACTACATCTCGCCATCGTCCCGGGCCAGGGTGAGTCACCCGTTTAGAGCATCGCTTGGCTCCTTAGGGGCGCCCTGGGCTGGGACTCTGGGCCCCGGCCTTGACCCACAGGGCAGGCTCAGAGAGGTGCGGGGACTGATCGGGCCGCACAGCCCAGCCAGGTGTCCTGGTTTGCTCTGGCTGCAGAACAAATCACCATACGCGCCGTGGCTCCCAGCACCCATTCATTCTCCTTGCCCGCGTCAGGAGTCTGGGCCCCGCTTAGCGGGGCGCCCGGCTCAGGTCTCCTGGGCGGCAGCCAAGGTGGGCGCCGGCTGCCTCCTTTCTGGAGATTGGGGTCCTCTCCCGAGGGCATGTGGCCGTTGGCGTAACCCGGTGCCTCTGTGGCTGAAGGACTAGGTGCCCGTGTCCTCGCTAGCCAAGATGTAATCCTGGGTGCCACCTGCCACCTGTGTTGTTTAATGTACCCGGATGAAGGCAGTGGCCTGGAGGCCAGACTACAGTCCCGGCGCCTGCGCCCGCCTTGGCTTCAGCCCCGGCTTTGGGGGGGTCCTGAGGTGTGTTTGTCACAAAGCCCGCCGTCAGCGCGGGGCGGGGGGGCCCCCTAGGACTCCCAACCCTGCCCCCTGTTGCCGTGTGACCGGGCTGATCGCGGGGGGGGGGGGGGCCTCGCCGAGCTGGGGGTAAATGTGGGGTGGTCCCCACTCTTCCGTCCCCTCATGGACGGCGAAGAGTTGTAGGGGACAGAGGAGAAGGAGCTTGGCAGCAGGCTGGCCAGTGCAGGCAGCGTGTCTGGTGCCGTCAGCTTACGCAGGGCACCCGAGCATGTCCCAGTGGGGACCCCCCCAGGAATGAGCTGACTCATTTCCCCAAAGGGAGTCTGAGCCTTAGAGAGGAAGGGGTGTGCCTGGGCCGCTCAGCCGCCGGGTCTCCCCGCTCTGAGTCCGCAGAAGGACGCGCGGACATCCCCGTGCCCGGCCAAGTCACCTTCAGGACTTGGCTCCTTCAGGCCTGGTGCCCGCTCTGGCCTGGGAGATGAGGAGGGGGGGCGTGTTAGGTTGTGGTCCCCGAGGATGTGGTCCCATCCGGAGGAGACCAAGGCGTGTGGGGTCCACAGGGAGAAGAATTCTGTCCCCCAAGCACAGCCCTGGGACCAGAACCCCCTGCTCCCCGCCAGTCCCTGCTCACGGCCTCCCGCGGGGCCACCGGCCACACCTGGCCTTTTCCTGCCCAACCTCCGCCAGTCCCGCCCGCCCCCCGCATTCTGGCCTCACTGGGCTGGTGCCCTCACTTGGCCACACTCTCTTCATACCTCCCTGCCTGTGCCCGGGCCACCAGCCCCCCTGCACCCGCTTTGTCCCTGCCGAGGGTTCCTGTGTGTTTGAGGGCCCAGCAAGAGCAGGTCCCCTCCCCGTGACGTTCTCCGTGCCCCGTCTGAGGCCCCCACACGCTGGACCCCCCTTCCCCAGAGGGCTGGACGTCCAGTGGGGGCTGCTCCCTGCCGTCCTGCCTCAGGGCGGGCGTCCCTAAAGGCAGAGCCTCAGGAACGTGCAAGGCTCAGGCGCTAGAGAGGCCGGCAGGACGGGGTGCAGGCGAGGGGAGGCAGTGGAGCGAAGCAGGGTGTGGCCGTGGCTGGGGTCTGGCTGCCGCTGAGTGGGTCCCACCCTGAGGCAAGGGGACTGGCCTTTTATACCCCCCATGCCAGGTAGCCATTGGCAGAGGGGCACCTATGAGCCATTAGCAGCCAGCACGCTCAGCACCGGGGAGATGGGCCCCAGCCTGGGGAGGGACCTGCAATATCCTCTCTACCGTATCAGAGTCCTCGTGGCAGGGCCCGGGTCTGAGCACAGGGGGCAGAGCAGGCCTCAGCCTGGCTGGGGCTTCGGGCATGGGGACCCAGGGCCGCCAGGTGAGCGGCGTCCGATCCTCTCGTCTTCCCTGGCGTTACCAGGAGCACCTGGCTAAGGCCTGTCTGGCCCCGGGGGGTGGGCGGCTCTGCGACCTCCACGGTTGTCGGCTGGCTTCGTTTTGGGAGCCTCCATTTCCCCCCGTAACAAGGGCATGAGAAGCAGGCTGCCTCCCTGGCGGTGGGCCCTTGATTACATGCGAGTTGCTGCTATTGTTTTTAGTCGAAGTCGTAATAGCACTGCTATTGTTAAACAGCCCAGCCCCGTTCGATTCAGGCTCTGATGGGACAGGACACGGGGCGTCCCGCTCTGGTCTCTGACCTGCCCTGCCTTTTGAGGGACCCCAAGTCTGAGGACTGGCCGGTCACACCCCCCCCTCCCCCCCCCCCGCCCCTCCCTTCTTCCCACAGATCACTGCTGTGTGCAACTTCTTCACCTACATCCGCTACATCCAGCAAGGCCTGGTGCGGCAGGACGGTGAGCGCCCCCTGGTGGCCGACGGGGGATGGCGTCCTGGGGGATGGGGCTGGGACTGGTCAGAGGCTTCTGCAGTCCCTGTTTCTGGCCAGGACTCTGTGAGGGGGAGATTGTGGGTGAGGAAAGGGCCAGCACGCCTGGCGCTGATGGGAGCTGCAGAAGGCGCTCTGAACCCCGCTTTTCCAGGAACGCTAGCCTGATGCCACCCCCACCTGGTCTGACCGCTTTCTCCCTGGCCAGGGCCTGCAGGGACAGCTCCCTGACACTGGCCTGGCGTTTGAGAACCTGCCTGAGGGGCCTCCCCGGGGACCCCTCTCCTCCAGGCGTGGCCTTCTCATGGCCCCTGAACCTGGGCCTCCCCCCGTGCCCTTGCCCAGCGGGTCCTCCGGCACCCCTGCCCCCCCCCCCCCCATCCTGCATAGCCTAGCTTCCCGCTCCTCCAAACTTGGTTCCCCAAGAGTCTCCTGAACCAGTTTGGAGTGTGCGCCTCTCCCCCAGCCTGTGGGGGCCAAGTCCCCGGCGCGGCCTTGGGAGGTGAGGAGGGAAGGCGTTGCGAGTGTGTGGCCGTGTGCACCTGCTCATCTGTGTCCGGCCGTGGGAGCGGCCGCCACCTGCTCGCCGGGCAGCACAGCCCTTTCACGTGTGTGCACTCAGCAGTCTGCAAAGCCTCAGACCCCACCCTCGGAGAGTGCAGCCACTCGCCGAGGCCATCTGTCCTGGGGGACGGGGAGCCCAGAGTGCCGGCCCGCTGCCCTGCCCAGAGCCAGGGGAGGGCCAGGCCGTCGGCCCAAGGTGACCCTGAGCTGTCACCAGCTCTCCGCCCTCTCTCCGCCTGCAGCAGAGCCCATGTTTTGGGAGGTCACGAGGCTGCGGAAGGAGATGTCGCTGGCCAAGCTGGGCTTCTTCCCCCAGGAGGCCTAGCCTGGCCCAGGACCGACGGGCGGACAGGAAGACAGTGCGGGAGCCAGCCCTGAGCCAGAAGCTGCACAGATGGACAAATGGCCAGGCGAGGAGGCGTGCTGGGCCGGTCCCACGCGCCATCCCAGGAAGACAGGACCTCACGGGATGACCCTTCTCCCTTCCCAGTGGCACAGCCACCATGAGGCTCTGGAAGGCACCACAGACCGAGGACCCGGACCCGCACCCGGGGGCTCAGCTTTCGCGAGGGGACCCCTGGGGCGGCCGGCACCCTCCGCCCCAGTTCCGGGAGCCGCTGCCTGCAGGTGCCTGGGGCTGCTGGGCAGCCTGGTCTCCTGGTGTTGCCCACCCAGCTCCCAAGCCCTGCACACCAGCACCCCCTTGTGGCCATCCCTCGCCCCATCCTAAGTGCCCACAGGGCAGTGGTGCTAGGAGGGGCCGCCAGGGACTTCCACGCCAGCTGGCACCTGCTTGAGAACTGCCTCCAAGTTCCTCCGATGGACAAGGCCCCTCCCATTTGACCTGCCCCTGCCCCTCTGAGCCCTGTGCTCCGGGAGGCACTGCCCCCACCGCCGCTGGAAGGACCGGGGCACTTTTCCCCCAAAGCAAAGCACAGCCAAGGCCTCAAGGCGCCGAGCCTGCTTCCAGCTGAGGGTGGCCCTTCAGACAGCACGGACCGAGGTCACCAAGCCCTGCCCGCAGGACGGGGGTGGGACAGGCAGGCCCCAGGCCCCCCTCACCCCTCACAGCCCATTCAGGACCCGGCTACCCCCTGGACACATCCCTCACCACGTCCAGTTTCCGCCTCTGAATGGAATGCAGCGCATCTCTATTTAATAAAGGAAGCCTTTGTTGGTAGAGGCAGGGCAGCCAGGCGCCTCCACTCCTGTGCCCCGGGGCTCGGGCCAAGGCTCGGGCATCTACAGGAACGAAACCAAATCCTTTCCTCGCCCACCGGCCCTCGTGCGCCGGATTAAGCCCAGACCCTGCAGGGTGGCTGTGCGGAGACGCCTCGGGTGGGGCTGTGGGCTGTTGGGGGAGGATCCCGAGTCCTCTCCCCTGGGGAGCGGCTGCTGTGGGGAGAATGGCTGGCTCTGCGGTGCCTCCTGAGGGCCTTGGGCGGGTCCCCTCCAGTCTCCCTGCCTCAGTCTCAAGGAAGCCTGGAGCCCAGAGTCCAGCTGCCTGGCGCTCACGGGACAGCGGCAGGGTTGACCGGTGATGTCTGCCGGCAGCACAGGCAGGGACCATGGGAGCAATCAGGGAGGAGGAAGGGCTGGGGCCTGGTACTGCCCGTCCTTGCCCCCAGCGCCCGTTCCCCAACTCAGTCACACCCAGGGCGAGGGAAACACCGGGTGACATTCCAGAGGCCTGGCCCAGGCCCCACCTTCCAGACCTGCTCTGCCTGCCCCTCCGATAGCGGGCACTTCTCCTGTCAGGCCCAAACAGTAGCTGAGAGGGATGGGAAAACACTCTGGCCCCATGATCTCCCAACAATAGCTCGTTTCTGAGCCCTTGTCCCGTCCCAAACCTGGTTTCCAGCCCTTTCAGTGGACAAATTCATGTGACCCTCACAGCAGCCCTAAGCGGTACTGTGATCCCCATTTTGCAGATGAATCAACTGAGGCACTGAGAGGTCACACAGAGGAAATGGTGTCCCCACAACAGGAATGAACGAGTCCAGCTCCAGAGCGTTAACCAGCATCCTGGACTCCTTTTACTAACCATCTCCATGTAAAAAGCTGCTGGTTCGATCCCAGGTCAGGGCACATGCCTGGGTTGTAGACTGATCCCCGGTAGAGGGTGTGCAGGGGGCAGCCCCTTGATGTCTCACTCTCACATTGATGCTTCTCTCCCTCTCCCTTCCTCTCTAAAAAAATAAAATACAAATCTTTAACCCCCTGCCATGTTCCTGGTGAGGAACCAGGCCCTTCCCCGGCTTTCGGGGATGGAGAAGCTGAGGTGCAGGCCATGGCCGAGGCAGATTTGAGTCTATGTTCGTTTCCCACACTTTTACCCCGTGACACCTGCCCTCCCCTTGTCCTTCTGGCTTGGGTGTGGCGGTGGCTCTCTGAAGGAGCTCAGGGAGGGGACAGTTAGCTGACGTCAGCCACACAGGTGTTGCTCCTCTTAAGTGAATTTTCTAGATAACCCACTTGGCCCTGGCACATGTAGTCACCTCTGGAAAGCTAGCACCGACCAGGGCCATTGAGCCCGAGCCCAGCCGCCCGTGGCCTGCCCATCACAATGCCACATGTCACAGTCTGCCACGCCTGTCCTGATCTGATCCTGCCAGGGCTCTGTACCTGGGCCCCGCGCGCCTCTCTGGGCCTCAGTTTTCCCATCTGTGAGTTGGGAAGATTGGCTGACGTTACCTTTACCATCCCCTCCCTCTTTTCTCATTTATTTTATTGTGGTAAAAACACAAAGTTCACCATCTTAACCATTTTTTAAAATATATAGTATTTTTATTGATTCCTGAGAGGAAGGGAGAGGGGGAGAGAGAGAGAAGCATCAATGATGAGAGGCTCATTGATCGGCTGCCTCCCGCACACCCCCTACTGGGGATCGAGCCCGCAACCCAGGCCTGTGCCCTGATGGGAAATGTGACCTCCTGGTTCATAGGTGGACGCTCAACCACTGAGCCACGCGGGCCGGCCACTGACTGAACCATTTTGAAGCGCACGGCCCGTTGTGCTAAGTATGTCCACACCGCTGTGGAGCAGATGTCCAGCGCCTTCCCATCTTGCCGATCGGCAACTCTACCCGTTAGCCAGCCCCTCCCCCGCCGCTGGCCGCCGCAGCCCACCTCCGTTCCCAGGACGCTGGCTGCTTTCGACACTGTCCGTGGCATCGTGCAGTGTCCGTCCTTCCGCGACTGGCCTATTCCACTTCAAGGTCCATACGTGTTGCGGCCTGCGGGGGGGGGGGGGGGGGTCTTTCCTCCTCGGGGCTGGGTAACATTCCTCCGTGCGCGTGGGCCACACGCTCCCAGTCCCCCTTGAGGGGCACGTAAGGGGCTGCCACCACTCAGCTGACGCCGCCGTGGCGTGGTGTGCGCGCTCTCTGGACCCTGCTTTCCGTTCCTTTGGGCGTTCACCTGGAGGTGGTCGGACGGTAGGTGCGCTTTAGTTTTGTCAGGAACCTCCACGCTATCTTCCAGGTGGTGCGCCGCTTTACAACCCTCCGCGGTGCGCAAGGCTCCGCCGCGCCGTCCGCCAGCGCTTCCTCCTCGCTGTCCGGATGATGGCCTTGCTAATGGCTGTGGGGTGCGCCTTGCGGTTTGACTGGCATTTCTCTGATGCTTAATGCTGTTGAGCATCCTCTCATGTGCTCCTTGGCCAGCTGTGTTCAGCCTCTCTCCGCTCGGGGCATCTGTTCTAAGGGGCTCTTTGCCATGGCGGGATGGCCATGCGTGGGGAGCGTCTGTGGCGGGGAGGGCCACGGGGGTCTTGAGTAACCGTGGCCCTGCCTCCCAGCCTCCCCCTCACAGGAGAGAGTGTGCAGGGGCTCAGCAGCCGGCGGGGGGTGAGCTTGCACTGCGAGGCGAATGCTGAAGCTCAGGGGGAGGCTGCTGTGTGTCTGCTCGGGCGGTCGGGGCTTGGCGACTGCTCTCTGGGAGGCCGGGAGCTCCCAGACCACCGGCCCGCGGGGCCACCGCTGCGCCCATGCGGCTGGCCCGGCCCCGCTGGCGGCACCAGCAGCGTTTGGCTCCGGGACAGCGGCTGGCAGCTCCGCGGGGCGGAGACTTCGGGGCGTCCAACAAGAGGCCTGTGTGGCAGCTCGTGGCAGGGAAGCCCAGCAGGGGCTGGACAGGGGTGGAGTGGATGCCCCCTCCCACGATGCTTCGGCGCCCAGACCCTCCCTCGCCTTTGGGCCAGCTCCCCCTCCTCCTCCCCACGCCCAACACTCTGGTGGGCCCCCGCCCCCGTGGCAGCTCGGGAATGTCAAGCGGTGCCTCTCCCTTTCCAAGTGGCCAGAGGGCTCCCTTGCTCTGCGGGGTGTGGGGACAATGGAGTCCCCAGTCCGTCCCCCGCCCCCGACTCTAGGAGACTTGCAGGATCCACTGGGTTGCAGCCAGGGAGGCGAAGGGACCGCTGGAAGCCCCAGAGCCTGTAGAGAAGTCACGGGGGGCGTGGTGGGGAGGAGACACAGTTCAGGCTTTATGGGAGCACAGCCCCGGGTGGCGTGGGTGGCGGGAGGGCTCCAGCACTTGGTGGTTCTTGCTGGGATGCAGAGCCTGGAGGCTGATGGCACTGGGCCCTGGCCCTGCCCCGCCTCCTGAGGGCCTCTGTGCTGGCCTCACCTTCCTCATCTCTCCAGGTGCAGCTTGGGGAGGGGGGAGGAGCTAACTCACCCCAACCCCCCAGCTGCCTCCCGCATGAGCTGAGAGCAGGCCAGGTTCCAGAGCGGGGGTCAGGGGTCAGCGTCCAACCACTGAAGGTGGTGTGAGGGCCATGCCCTGTGGAGGCAGTTTTCAAGTGTATAATATAGTAACTGGAATCACCACACTGCTCATTAAGTCCCCAGAACTTAGTCATCTCCTCACTGAAAGCTTTTACCCTTTAACCAACATCTCCCCACTTGCTGGGCCCCCTCAGGCTGCTAACCACCATTTCCCTCTCTGCCTCCATGCGCTGGCTTTTGTAGATTCCACCTGTAAGGGAGATGATGCGGTGTTTGTCTTTCACTGTCTGACTTACTGCACTCAGCACAATGCTCTCCACGTTGTCCCCATGGCAGGAGTGCCTGCTTTTCTCATGGCTGAGTAATATTCCATATTAGAGGCCCGGTGCATGAAATTTGTGCACAGGTGGGGTCCTTAGGGCCTGGCCAGGGATCAGGGCCGATCAGTTTCCCTGCCTCCTCCCCTCCCCGCCTCTCCCTCTCCTCCTTCCCTCACTGCCCGCATCCGCGGACACCTACCCCTGGTTCCCCGTCCCAGCCTGGGGCCCAGCCCTGACTGGGCGATCGGGACCTGCCAGCCCAGGGGAGGGACTGGGAGGTTGGCTGGCAGGCCCCATCAGCAGTCAGGGGCTGGGGGCAGCTCCTGCGTTGAGCATCTGCCCCCTGGTGGTCAGTGTGCATCATAGTGACCGGTCATTCTGGTCGTTCCGGTCGTTCCGTTGTAACGTCACTTAGGCTTTCATATATAGACTAGAGGCCCGGTGCACAAAAATTTGTGCACTCGGGGGGGAGGGGGTCCCTCAGCCCGTCCTGTGCCCTCTAGCAGTCTGGGGCCCCTCGGGAGATAACGACCTGCTGGCTTAGGCCTGCTCCCAGGTGGCAGAGGGCAGGCCCAATCCCTAGGTGCAACCCCTGGTCGGGCTCAGAGCAGGGCCGATTGGGGAGTTGGGGCACTACCCCCTGTCACACTCAAGGCAGGGTCGATGGGGAGGTTGCGGCGTGACCCCCTGTCATGCACAGAGCAGGGCCAATCTGGGGGTTGGGGCACTGCCCCCTGTCACACACAGAGCAGGGCCCATCAGGGGGGTTGGGGCTCCATACCCTGTCATGCACAGAGCAGGGCCCATCAGGGGGTTGGGGAGCTCCCTCCTGTCACACACAGAGCAGGGCCCATCAGGGGGTTGAGGAGCTCCCCCCTGTCACTCACAGAGTAGGTCCAATAGGGGAGTTGGGGCACCGTCCCTTGTCACACACAGAGCAGGGCGGATCAGTGGGTTGGGGCACCGCCCTCTATCACCCACAGAGCAGGGCCAATCAGGGGATTGGGGCGCCGCCACTGTCACACTCAGGGCAGGGCTGATGGGGAGGTTATGGCTCTACCCCATCACACACAGAGCAGGGCCCGGGGGGGGGGGGGGGGTTGGGGTGCCTCACCCTGTCGCACACAGAGCAGGGCCGATCAGGGGGTTTGGGCGCTGCCCCCTGTCACGCTGATCCCGGTGCCGGGATCATGTTACCCTTTTACTATATAGAATAGAGGCCTGGTACACGGGTGGGTGCCAGCTCGTTTGCCCTGAAGGGTGTCCTGGATCAGGGTGGGGGTCCCCACTGGGGTGCCTGGCCAGTCAGGGTGAGGGGCTGAGGGCTGTTTTCAGGCTGGGAGTGACTGAAGTTCCCAACCGCTCCTTTTTTTCTTTTTCTTTTTTTAATTCTGGGCCAGCTTTACCTTGAGGCTTGGCTCCAGCTCCTAGGCCTCCGCAGCAGAAAGTAGGTTTCTGGCCTTTGCTTACAATGTTGCGAATCTGCTGGCTGAAGTCCGGCGGTATTTGTTACAATGTTTGAAACTGCCGGCTCAGAGGCCTGCAGCCGCAGGCGGGGAACGTTGGTTTCCTCCGTCACTGAGGCAAGCAAGCCTCATGTTAGTTTCAAGCTGCCTGGCTGCCGGTCGCCATCTTGGCTGACAGTTAATTTGCATATCTCGCTGATTCGCCAATGAAAAGGGTAGCGGTCGTATGCCAATTACCATGTTTCTCTTTTATTAGTGTAGATTATCTTACATCTTCCACATCCATTCACCTGTCGGTGGACACACGAGATGTTTCCACAGCTCAGCTACTGTGAACAATCCTGCAGTGAACATGGGAGTGTACATATCCCTTTAAGATCATGTTTTCATTTCCTCTGGATATATCCCCGAAAGTGGGGTTGCCAGGCCACATGGTAGTTCAGTTTTTAATGTTTGAGGGGTCTCCATGAGGCTTCACCAGTTTAGACTCCCACCAACAGCTCACAAGGCCCCCTTTTCTCCTCGCCAACGCTTGTGATCGCGCGTCTTTTTTATGAATTCTAACAGGTGTGAGGTGATAGCTCAGTGTGGTTTTGATTGGCGTTTCCCTGAGGCCAGGCACCTTTTATTCGGTAAATTTCTCTTCCGTCCCTTTGCTCATTTTTAAATCAGATTGTTTGCTTCTTTGCTATCGAGTTCTTTCCATCTTTTGGATATTAGCCTCTTACCAGAGACAGCATTTGCAAGTATTTTCTCTCATTCTATGGGTGACCTTTCCATTTTGTTGATTCTTTTGCTGTGCAGAAGCTTTTTAGCTGGCGTAGTCCCACTCGCTAGTTTTTGCTTTTGTTGCTGTGCTTTTGGTGTTATAGCCACAAAATTGTTGCCAAGACCAATGACAGGGGGCTTTCCCCCCATGTTTCCTTTAAGGAGTTTTTTGGTTTCACGTCTTATATTTAGGACTTTAACCCCGCCCCCCCTTCTTTTTGGCTTAAGTGTATATATTTTACCAGGGCAGAGGTATCCTTGTGAATGACCTCATGCAACACACACTACGCTGTTGCGTCATTTAGAGGCTTCTGCAGGGACGGGGGTGGGCCTGACTCCTCCTCCTGCTGCTTGCTGACCCACCTCTGCCAGAGGGAGCGGCAGCCAGCATGGACTCCACCACCCGGAGGGTTGTTTTTTTAAATATATTTTTATTGGTTTCAGAGAGGAAGGAAGAGGGAGAGAGAGACAGAAATGATGAGAGAGAATCATCGACTAGCTGCCTCCTTCACACTCCCCCACTGGGGATCGAGCCCACAACCCGGGCTTGTACCCTTGACTGGAATCGAACCTGGGACCCCTCAGTCTGCAGGCTGATGCTCTATCCACTGAGCCAAACCGGCTAGGGCAGCCCCAGAGGATTTTTTGTTGTTTTTTTTACTCATCCCTCCCTCTTTGGCAACCATCAGCTTATCTATAATAATGAAAGCGTAATATGCTAATTAGACCGGACAGCCGAACAACCTTCCGGACATCATTCTGCATGGCCTACCGGACGAAGCCGCTGCGATGGGGGCAGAGGCAGAGGCAGTTAGGGGCTATCAGGCAGGCGAGTAGTTAGGGGTGGGACAACAAACCCCTGTTTCTCTTTCTCTTCTTTCCTCTCTAAAATCAATTCATAAGAAAAAAAATTGTTTTACATCTACGTATAACTGTCAAGTCCTCCAAAACTGTAGTCGCCCACGGATACACTCAGAGGGATTGGCTCCAGGACCCCCACCGATGCCGGGATCTGCGGGTGCGCAAGCCCCTCATGTGAGCTGGTAGGAGGAGGCAGACAGTCGGCCCTCCGCCTCCAGGAATTCCCAACCTGGCGTGGAAAATACCGTTTTCCATCGGCAGTGGGCTGAATCCGTGGGTGAGAAACCCAGAAGTATGGAGGCCCGCGGTATGTTTACTGAAAAAATCCACCGGCGAAGTTCCAGCCCCTGTTGTTCAAGGGTCCACTGGACTTGGGGTTCTCCAAGTGGGTTCCTGAACCCGCCCATCAGCGACGCCTGGCGACTCCCCGAATCCCCATCCAAGTGGCCCTGCAGGCACATCTTTTTTTTTTTTTTTTTTAATGTGTTTTATTGAGTTTTTACAGAGAGGAAGGGAGAGGGACAGAGAGTCAGAAACATCGATGAGAGAGAAACATCGATCAGCTGCCTCCGGCACACTCCCTACTGGGGATGTGCTCGAAACCAAGGTACATGCCCTGACCAGAACCGAACCTGGGACCCTTCAGTCCGCAGGCCAACGCTCTATCCACTGAGCCAAACCGGCTATGGCTGCAGGCGCATCTTCATGATGCAGACATCACTGCTTCAAAGCGCTCCCTTGCCTGATTCCATCTGCCTCAGGTGTGAACTCTTACCTGGTAGGAGCAGCGATCTTTATCTCAAAGACCTACACAGTCGTTTGGAGAAAACCTACACTCTCCAAAGAACTTGAGTTTGTTTAAGTGAAAAATGGGATGAGGGGTCAGAACGAGCCCCCAGTGCATGGCGGCGCCCCACTACTGACTCCGGTGCCCCTCCATCCCTTTCACCCCAGTGGCCACCCCCCAACCCTACAGCCACAACATTGGGAGGACCACTGCCCCCCACCCCCCAGACACCCCGCGGGGACAGGGCCAGTCCCTCAGCCCCACGCGGCCTCTTCGCGCAGACCTTGGGGGTCTGTTTCTTGAATGCTGTTTGCGGTCACCCCGAGGTCGCGTCCCCACCTCTGCGCTCTGGGTGCCGCGCCCCAGGCCGCGAGGCAGGAAGCCCGTTGCCCGCAGACTGTGTTCCCGCCAGCAGCGCGCACACACGGCCCCGAGGGCGCGGCGGCTCCGGCCGCGGGGTTCGTGCCGTCCCCTCCCCCTCCCGCCCCGCCCCGCCCCGCCCTCCGAGCCGGGAGCCCACGAGCGGACGGAGCCCCGGACAGGCGCGCCGTGGTGGCCGCGGGCCGGGGGGCGGGGCGGGCCGCCGGGACTCGGCCTCCGGTCGGAGCGCCCGCAGCCAATGGGGCCCGTGGGGGCCGGGCCGCGGCGCCGCGATTGGCGCGCGGGGCGGGCGCGGCTCCGGGGGGCGGGCGGGCGGCCGGCGCGGGCGGCGCGGTTATAAGGGAGGAAAGTTCCGCTCGGAGGGCAGAGCCGGGCGCGCGCTCCTCCGGTGGTGGCAACGCCGGGCGCGGCCGCGGGGGGACCGGTGGCGACGGCGGGAGCCCGGGAAAGGCCCCCTCGCTCGCCTGGGTGTCTCGGGAGGACCCCCGTGTCCCAGGACCTTTGCGCGCAGCCATGGGCAGCGTCGGGGAGCCTGGCGCGGGGCCGGGGGCGCGCGACGGGCCCGCGCAGCGTGGGGCGCCGCTGCGCACTTTTCGCTGGGAACAGATCCGCCCGCACAACCTGCCGGGCGACAAGTGGCTGGTCATCGAGCGCCGCGTCTACGACATCAGCCGCTGGGCGCAGCGGCACCCGGGGGGCAGCCGCCTCATCGGCCACCACGGCGCGGAGGACGCCACGGTAAGGGAGCCGCCGGCGCGGGGTGGAGCCCGGCGCGCTCGGGCGGATCCTGGGCACGGTGCCCCGCTTCGCCTGCGGGGGTCTTAGCGCCCTTCCCTAGCTGACCCATGACCTCCTGGCCAGGGACCCTGACTTGGGATGGGCTGGCGAGGGAAGGGGGCCGCGTCCCCGCTTGGGGCACCGCACCTCGGGCCATGGGCCGGGGCTGGGCTGGAGTGGGGGCTCTCAGAGGTGGGTGTGTCATCACCGAAAGAGCCCCATAGAAGAGCCCTCCCCCCCTCCCCCCTGCTACTCTGAGGTTCCTCCTCTCGGTTCTGGGTCCTCCCCGCCCCCCCACAACCAGGTCCCTCATGCTGGGTGCCAAGGGTAGGGCCAAGACCCTAGGGGCTGGGCGAGGATGTACCATCAGAGGCTGGGGGCTGGGCAGCAAAGGCCGGGCTGGGCCCAAAGGTATGTGCTTGCCCAAGAGCTGTGGTGAATGTCAGAGGGTCAGTGACTCACCTCTCCGCGGCTGGCAGCTGCCGTGGGAGAACCATGCCAGCCAGGCTGGGTGGGCCTCCTTGGGAAGCACAGTCACCCCGGGAACAGGCTGGCTCCCGGGGACCCCGGCTTCCCCTTCCCAGCCCGTGTCTGGACTTGCCTGGGCCGTGGAGGGGTGTGGCCTGGTCCAGGGGGACCATCTGGCTGGAGCCCAGTGGCAGAGCAGCCAACTAGGGCTCCTCACGCCTGTTCCCGAAGTCCCCCTTAGGGGCATCAGAGCCGGGCCATGCTGTTCTGTCCTTGGCCTTCTGAGGCCCTAGATTCCAGGGGCTGAACCAAGATTCCAGGGGATGAGTTCCTCACTGTCAGAACTTTAGGCAGCAAGAGAGAGCGTGTCCGGTCGCAGGAGGGCCAGGCTCCCTGTTGCCAGGCCCCTGCTCCCTGCCCACCGCCCTCCGCCACGGGGTGCCCAGTCTTTGCGGGACTCCAGAGCAGCGATTTGCAGCCTTTCTCGTTGCACAGCACACGAGCTAACACCGTTCTGCGACACACCAAAGATCATAGTGTTTCCCCTCTGACCAAAAACACACACACACACACACACACACACAAACATATAGCTATTGTCATTTTTTAAAATTTTGACAATCGAAGGCAAAGAGGTCAGTGCCCCTGACCAAATAGTCAGGAATTGCATGTTTTATTATTATTATTATTATTATTATTATTATTATTATTATTTAATCCTCACCCGAGGATATTTTTCCATTGATTTTTAGAGGGAGTGGAAAAGAGAGGGAAAGACAGAGAGAAACATGGATGTGAGAGAAACACATCAATTGGTTGCCTCCTGCACGCGCCCCAACCAGGGCCCAAGCCGGGGAGGAGCCTGCAACCGTGACCGGAATCGAACCCGGAACCTTCGGTCTGCAGGCCGACGCTCTATCCACTGAGCCGAACCGGCCAGGGCAGGTATTGCATGTTTTAAACTTTCTTCAGCACACGGCGCACCCACCGCAGCACACCAATGGGAAAAGGCTGTTTTTGAGGAAAGAGGTCCTCGTTCCCCGCTTCCACCCCGGAGGCTGAGGGGTGCGGGCCAGCAGCCTCCTAAACCTCCCGAAACGGGCAGAAAGCCTCGCTCGTCCTTCCGGCCGAGAGGCCGGGTGGTGGCCACGGAGGTGAAGCTGACCACGGCCAGTAAGTGTGTGGCCACGTGCAG
Organism: Myotis daubentonii; assembly: GCF_963259705.1. Lineage (NCBI taxonomy): Eukaryota > Metazoa > Chordata > Mammalia > Chiroptera > Vespertilionidae > Myotis > Myotis daubentonii. The sequence continues at coordinate 83,617,675 of NC_081848.1, forward strand.
ACCTGCATGTGTGAGAACGCTGCACGTGTGTGCGTTCCTGTCGAGGTATGGGGGTACCAGGCGCCACAGCCGCCCCTCTCGGCCGGGTGGGCCCTGGCCGCCCCTCACGGACCCTGTGGATGCTTGTTCTGGCCTTTTCCAACCTCGGATCCGAAGGGCAGGATGGGAGCAGGTGCGAATTCGACGGAGAGCTTTCAGTAACTGCATTTTCCTCCTTGCCGCCCAGACCTGTGCGGGGGACCCTCCCATGTGGTGTGGGGACCCCAGCATACAGTTAGCCCTTGACCCTGAGACCTCCATCTGATGGTTTTCTTATTGATTCATCACCAATGAAGTCAGTTTCTTGTTTAAAAAAAAAAAAAAAATCTGTTCCCTGAGGCTGGGTCATGGCTCAGCCATTGGAGGCCCTGAGTGACCTTGAACCAGGCATGTCATTCCTCTGAGCCTCAGTTTCCTTATCTGTACAATGGGGAGAGTGGGGCCAGACAGCAAGCGGCCGAGGGCAGGACTGGGCCTTCGCAACTCCGTGGCCACAGGGCCGCCACGTCATTGCTCCTGGTCAGTATATGTTTCTGTCTGACGAGTGTGGGTGGGCCCCGCAGACTGCATAGTGTGTGGGGACAGCCATGGCATAATCACCCCTTGCTGGGTGACCGTGTCTGGTTCCGCCACGTCTGTCACAGGAAAGAGTTGCATTAGGCCACCTCTTAGCTTCCTCAAGGCCCCGAACACTGGGTGGGAGTTGCCAGGAACACCTGGTCTGTTTAGGCCAAAAGGGTTATGAGGTGGCTGAGGTTGGGGGACCCCGTCTTTGTCCATATGGGCCCACCAGACAGACCAGGGATTGGACCAGCCCAGTGCCCGCCCTGCGTGGTCAAGCCCAGACCCCAGGCTTCCAATCCCAGGTCCTGGAGACCAGGTGGGGGTGGGGCAGCTGTCTTGCCAGGGCCGTCCATCAGCTGTTCTCATGTCCAGGCAGCAGGAGCCTCCCTGCCAGGAAATTCCCAGAGTTCCTGGGCCATTAAGTCAGCCTGTGGCCATCCTGGGATACAGAGCGGTACCCCGGGGAGAGCGCTCCGGGCCCTGCGCCAGGTTTGTCTAAGAGTCAGAGGCAGCCTGCAGGGAGCAGAGCCCGCCGGGAGAGGCAAGGCCTGGCTGTTGCACAAGAGACTGCGTCCTATCCCAGGAGCTCCCGGGACCCTATGGCCAGGGGTACGCCTGGGCCGGGCGCCGAGCTCCCACCGTGGCTCTGAAGTCAGATTTACAGATACTCTGTCTTCGCCCTCAGGCCCCATTGTGATTATTCCCGCTTTACGACGAGGAAACGGGGGCTCGGACAGGCAAAGTGGCTTGAAATTAAAGGTTAGATCTGCGGCGTGGCTCGGTGGCTAAGCGTCGACCTATGAACCAGGAAGTCATGGTTTGATTCCCAGTCAGGAAACGTGTTCGGGTTGTGGGCTCGGTCCCCAGTGTGGGGCGTGCAGGAGGCAGCCGATCAATGATTCTCTCTTACCATTGATGTTTCTATCTCTCTCTCCCTCTCCCTTCCTCTCTGAAATAATATATGTGTGTGTGTGTGTGTGTGTATGTATATATATATATATATTTAAATTTGATTTAAATAAAGTTAGGTCTGGGTTTTGAACCCACAGCCCGTGCTCTTTGCCACATGCTACACTGGGACTTAGCTGTTTATTCCATTCATTCATTCGCTGGTTTTCAGTTATTGAATCACTGTGCCCGTCAGTCGATGGCCGGTGAGCATACCCTGAGTGTCAGTCCTCACCTGAGGAGCGGGCTGTGGGAACCCCTGGGGAGGGAGCCCCCTGGCAGCGGACCGGCTGGAGCAGAGGCTCCGAGGGGGGACCTACTCTGCATTCAGGGGCCAGCAAGGCAGGCTGCAGGGCTGGCGCCGAGCAGTGGGGAGCGGGGCAGGTGGGTGGGTCCAAGGGTAGCAGGCGCCGCTCCTGCTGGCTTCTGTGTCCTGGGAAGCAGGACTTTGGTTTTATCCTAAGGGGCCTTGCAGGGCACAGCAGGGAAGCCAGGGGAATCTGATGCAGATTTAAAATGACCCCTAATGGGGAGGGGGAAGGCAGGGCCTCCCAAGAAAAGGGCAGGGGGGCTAAGGGACGAGATGACGGGTCCCAAAGGGCAGTGTGGCCAGGGCAGGAGCTGCTGTGGTGCAGGCGCACCAGGGGAGCCGTCGGGAAATAGCTCAGTGCCTCTCTGAGCTGAGGCAGGCACTAGTGTCGGCCCATTTTGCAGATGGGGAGACTGAGGCTGAATATGGGTGATGGAAAAGGACCTTCTTGGGGCCCTTGAACAGCAGGGCCTTCCTCCCGGGGCTTGGAGGGTGGGGTTGTGTCTGGTGGGAGTTGGGGAGAGGCAGGGCCCATCCTGAGCCTTGAGTGAGGGTGGGTGCAGGGAGGACGGGTCATGAACTCGGAGGACCTGGCTCGGGAGCTCACACTCTGCTTCCACCCACCACACTGGCTGCCGTGAACGCCCTGCTGCCTAATGACATGTGACCTCTCGGGCTCCGTGGGCATTTTCTGCAGTCCCTGCCCCCCCAGCCCCTTCCCAGGAACGCAGTGGGCAGAGTGGGTGCTGGTGGCCCTCCTCGTGTCTTCCAAGGGTCCCACGCTGCCATGGGCTTCTCATGGAACAGCCGAGGAGGGCCAGAGCCAAGCGGCGGACAGAGGCCCAACAGCCAGCGTGCCTGGCCGCTGGGGGTCACCGCTGGGCCAGGGACACTGGCGAGGCCCAGGGTGCTGGGTGGCCGAGTCCCTGAAAGGTGGGCCAGCCTGTCACAGGGCCACCAGCCGAGCTGGGAGACAGGGCGGCCTCGGGGGGCTCTGTCCTTGAGCTGGGCTCTGCCGTATGGGCGGGAGTCGGATGTGCCATGTTCAGAGCTGTGTGCCCTTCGGCCTCTAGTGCCTCGGTTTTCACATCTGCAAACGGGATACCGATTGCGCTTGCCTGTTGGCCGTCTGTGGGGAGGGCCAGGGAGCGGCCCGGAGGAGCGTCTGAGCGCGGGGCACGCGTTCCTGTGCTGTCTTCGCCGGGAGAGGGAGGGAGGGCGGGCACCCCATCTCCACAGCCACTGCCTCCTTCAGGCGCAGGCCCAGGTCACCCCACCTGCCCTGCGCCACCCCCTTTCTTTCTTTTTTTTTATTTGTTGTCACTCCTCACCTGAGGATATGTTTCCATTGATCTTTAGAGAGAGTGGAAGGGAGGGGGAGAGACGGAGAGACACATGGATGTGAGAGAGACACGTTGATTGGTTGCCCCCCGCACGTGCCCCACCGGGGCTGGGGATCGAGCCTGTAACTGAGGTTTGTGCCCTTGACCGGAATGGAACCCGGGACCCTTTAGTTCATGGGCCTGTGCTCTACCCACTGAGCCAAACCGGCCAGGGCTCCACCCTCTGTCTGATCTGGAATATTCCAGAATCTTTGGAGAGTGGCCAGAAATGCTCCCTTGCCCGCACTGTGTCTCTGGGGTGGAGGGATGCCCCCCTCAAGTTGGCTGGGACTTGACCGTGCCGGACACACAGCCTGTCCTGGCGTGTCACCCCTGCGACCCAGCCTCCGAGGGCTCCAAATCGGAGTGGACTCAGGTCAGAGCGCGGCTGGGAGCGCCTGCCGGGCGCCAGGCCCCTTCTGAGTGCTCCACCTGCGCTGGCTGAGTCCTCCCCGGGGCCCACGGGCGGGGCATTTGTGGTTCCCGATGAGGAAACAGAGTGGAGGGGGTGATGTTGGTCACTCCATGCCCAGCTCAGAAACGGCAGCTCACGTTCCACGCCCGGCAGGCCGGCTCCAGCGCCCTCCCACTCCTGCCCCTTAGCCAGCCGCTCAGGGAGCTCGGGGCTGGGCAGGGCTGGAGCCACTCCCAGGCCCCGGGGCCGAGGCGGGGCTGGGTGGGAGCTGTGCCGGGAGGGGGGACAGCACAGGATGGACCCGGGTTTCGTCCCGCTGCCCTCGGCGCCTCCGTTCCCTCACCTGCCTCCAGTGCATGTGCCTCCGGGCGGTGCAGGGCCGGCTCTCGTCCACTTCTCACCCCTCCTCCCAGCCCTGCCCCGGGCAGCGCTGTGGGCAGGGCCTGTCCTGCACCAGCAGCGTGTGTTGAGGGGTGCAGTGTCACCCCAGTTTTGTCCCAAGACCCGGTGAGAGACCTGGAGTGCCACCTTCGACTTGTCAGGTGGGAGGGGCCTGGGCTTTGCACCCGCGTCCCTGGAAGGACACTTCTGAGTGCCCCAGGGTGGACGGCGGGGGTGCCCCCTGCTGTTTCCTCAAACTCGGTCAGAGTGGCCGGGAAATGCCAGGACACCCTCCTGTCCCCACCACCCAGGCCCAGGGCAGCAGGCCCTTGGCTGCTTGGGATGGTGGCCAGCCTCATGGTGAGGACCCCACACACACCTATAGGGCTGCTGCCGAGTGGCCCGAGCACAGCTGTCCAGTGGGACCGGGTTCTGAGCCGGCCTCCATCAGAGGGAGCTGGACAGCGCTTAGCCTTGCTGAGCCTTCGGCAGCGGCCCCGGAGGACGGGCTCACAGGCCCCGGCAGCCAGGCGCCAGGAAAGCTGTTCGCGGGCGCATCAGGGTGTGCTCGGCGGCCAGGGACCACCATGCGGGAAGGCCAGGGCAAGGGCCGCCCCGCCCAGCCGCCCTGCTCTCCAAGGACCTGCTGTGCCTCTGTGCGTGTGCCCCTGTGCGTGTGCCCCTGTGCGTGTGCCTCTGTGCGTGTGCCCCTGTGCGTGTGCCCCTGTGTGTGTGCCTCTGTGTGTGTGCCCCTGTGCATGTGCCCCTGTGCGTGTGCCCCTGTGCGTGTGCCTCTGCGCGTGTGCCCCTGTGCGTGTGCCCCTGTGCGTGTGCCCCTGTGTGTGTGCCTCTGTGCGTGTGCCCCTGTGCGTGTGCCCCTGTGCGTGTGCCTCTGTGTTTGTGCCTCTGTGCGTGTGCCTCTGTGTGTGCGCCCCTGTGCGTGTGCCTCTGTGCGTGTGCCCCTGTGCGTGTGCCCCTGTGTGTGTGCCTCTGTGCGTGTGCCCCTGTGCGTGTGCCCCTGTGCGTGTGCCTCTGTGTTTGTGCCTCTGTGCGTGTGCCTCTGTGTGTATGCCCCTGTGCATGTGCCCCTGTGCGTGTGCCCCTGTGCGTGTGCCTCTGTGCGTGTGCCCCTGTGCGTGTGCCCCTGTGCGTGTGCCCCTGTGTGTGTGCCCCTGTGCGTGTGCCTCTGTGCGTGTGCCCCGGTGCGTGTGCCCCTGTGCCTGTGCCTCTGTGTGTGTGCCTCTGTGTTTGTGCCTCTGTGCGTGTGCCCCTGTGTGTGTGCCCCTGTGCGTGTGCCATGTGTTTGTGCCCCTGTGCGTGTGCCTCTGTGTTTGTGCCTCTGTGCGTGTGCCCCTGTGCGTGTGCCCCTGTGTGTGTGCCTCTGTGCGTGTGCCCCTGTGCGTGTGCCTCTGTGTGTATGCCCCTGTGCGTGTGCCCCTGTGCGTGTGCCCCTGTGCGTGTGCCCCTGTGTGTGTGCCTCTGTGCGTGTGCCCCTGTGCGTGTGCCTCTGTGCGTGTGCCCCTGTGCGTGTGCCCCTGTGCGTGTGCCTCTGTGTGTATGCCCCTGTGCGTGTGCCCCTGTGCGTGTGCCCCTGTGCGTGTGCCCCTGTGTGTGTGCCTCTGTGCGTGTGCCCCTGTGCGTGTGCCTCTGTGTGTATGCCCCTGTGCGTGTGCCCCTGTGCGTGTGCCTCTGTGCGTGTGCCCCTGTGCGTGTGCCTCTGTGTGTATGCCTCTGTGCGTGTGCCTCTGTGCGTGTGCCCCTGTGCGTGTGCCCCTGTGCGTGTGCCTCTGTGTGTATGCCCCTGTGCGTGTGCCCCTGTGTGTGTGCCCCGGTGCGTGTGCCCCTGTGCCTGTGCCTCTGTGTGTGTGCCTCTGTGCGTGTGCCCCTGTGCGTGTGCCCCTGTGTGTGTGCCCCTGTGCGTGTGCCTCTGTGCGTGTGCCTCTGTGCGTGTGCCCCTGTGCGTGTGCCCCTGTGTGTGTGCCTCTGTGTTTGTGCCTCTGTGCGTGTGCCCCTGTGTGTGTGCCCCTGTGCGTGTGCCTCTGTGTTTGTGCCCCTGTGCGTGTGCCCCTGTGCGTGTGCCTCTGTGTTTGTGCCTCTGTGCGTGTGCCTCTGTGTGTGCGCCCCTGTGCGTGTGCCTCTGTGCGTGTGCCCCTGTGCGTGTGCCCCTGTGTGTGTGCCTCTGTGCGTGTGCCTCTGTGCGTGTGCCCCTGTGCGTGTGCCCCTGTGCGTGTGCCCCTGTGCGTGTGCCCCTGTGCGTGTGCCTCTGTGTTTGTGCCTCTGTGCGTGTGCCTCTGTGTGTGCGCCCCTGTGCGTGTGCCTCTGTGCGTGTGCCCCTGTGCGTGTGCCCCTGTGTGTGTGCCTCTGTGCGTGTGCCCCTGTGCGTGTGCCCCTGTGCCTGTGCCCCTGTGCGTGTGCCCCTGTGCGTGTGCCCCTGTGCCTGTGCCCCTGTGCGTGTGCCCCTGTGCGTGTGCCCCTGTGCGTGTGCCCCTGTGTGCTGCCAGGGGAGGTTCAGAGGGAATCAGAGTCTTGGCCTTAGAAAGGAAGGAAGCTCTGACACAGGTTACAACAGAGACGCGCCTTGCAGACAGGATGCTAAGTGGCAAGTCAGCCACAAAGGGACAAATGTTGTGTCATCTCTCTTCTGTGAGGTCCCTAGGCTGTCACATGCATGTGGAGGGAGGGACAGCAGAACTGTGGGTGCCGCGGGCTGGGGGGGGGGGCGGGGTGTCGCCTTTCATGGGCAGCGTTGAGTTTGGGAGGATGGAAAAGTCCTGAAGGTGATGGTGGTGGTGGTTGCCCAGCAAAGTGAATATACTTCGTGCCTGAGCTGTGTCTTCGAAACGGTTAACAGGCGCGTGTCATGCCGCTCGGCTGCGGGTACGGAGCCCCGGCCCCCGCTCAGGCGGTTGAGCGCCGTCCCGTGCCCCGGAGGGTGCGGGCTCGATCCTCAGGCAGCTGGTCAATGTGTCTCTCTCTCTCCCTCTCCCCTCCTCTCTCTAAAATCAATAAGAACATACATAGTTTTGTAATTAAGGGAAAAAACCTTAGCAGTCCCGAGTCAGGATGGCCCTGGAGTCTTGCCCCTGGATTTGCTGAGTTCCAGGCAGAACGGACTCGCTCGAGGCCACAGTGAGGGTCCGCTGAGCCCCTCCCCGCCCCCTCCATCGCTGGGCAGGGTCCTGGGGGCCAGCCTCCCTCCCGGCCGTGTGCCCTCCCTCAAGCTTCTTCCAGGGGAGGGTCTGCGCGCCACAGTTCACACAGCCCCTCTTCCCTTCCCGCCGGCCTAGGTTATTCCAGAAGCTTCACCTTCCCAGCTCCCCCACCCCACCACCACCCCGCAGGCCTCCTGCAGGTGTGGCCCCTGAGGAGCTGGGGAGGGGGGTGGTAGTGGGGGGGGGGTTCCCAAGCTGCTCCCCGCCCGCCCCCCCGGGACTGCGGGACGCCTGGCGGTAAAGACAGGCCCGGCTGCCACTTCTGTTCCACACTCACCAGAAGCCGGTAGGCTCACTAGTGGGCGGACAGGTGGCCGCCCCGTCCAGTCCCCTGCTTCAGAGGCACCTCCTCCGCAGCCCGGTCACCTCCCCCAGGCCCGTGGGACAGCACCGTGGGTCCCTGCCTCCTCAGCTCGGTGGCCGTGTGGCTGTGGCCGGCCCCTCCCCCGAGAGCCTCTGAGAGCCGCGGGGACAGGCAGCTGAAGAGCTGTGAGCAGCCGTGAGCCCCTCACACCACGACTGGATCGGGGAGGCTGAGTGCCCGGGGTGACGGCCAAGGTCACCGCACTCAGCAGTGCCCAGGCCCCTCCCTGGCCAGTGCCTTGGCCTTTATCTGCCTCCTCGTCTCTCCTCTGACCCCCGCGCCTGCACTGCTCCCAGCCGCCCTGCTCATTTACAGAGAAGGTCAGACCTATTTCATTTACTCTTTGAAAGACATATCTTTTGCGCCTGCTTTTAAAATCAAACGGGTTTCACTGTTGAGTGTCTTCCCTGCAAACCCTCAAGAACTCGGCCCGCATGGCCCTCCAGGGAGCACCCCCCCGCTCCCCCCTCCCCGCCCCCCCTGTGGCCGAAGGCGACGCCTGTGACCCAGGCCTTATTTTCGATGCCGCAGAAAAGCATGTGATTTCCAGAAAGCTTTCCGGAGATTTTTTTTTTTTTAAGTTGAAAACTATCATAAAAGGAATCATGAGTCTTTCAAGGAGACCTCCTAGCTGCTAGCAGATCCAGAGTTTTATGCACCCAGTAGGTTTGGAGAGAGCCCGCGTGCGGTCGGAGCAGCTGGGCCCGGCTGGCAGGGCCCCAGGGCCGGGGAGGACCAGGGCGGGTCCTGGGCAAGGCTGACCCCTGGGCTAGTCCTGTGGCCACTGAGCAGCCTGCTGATTCTCGCCCAACTGTCTCGTCTGCCCTGCCCTCCCCTCAGCCGTCCTCGGCTCGCCTTCGGCCTCAGGTGCTGCTCCGCGGTCTGTCTGTCTGTCTGACCCCTGACTGTCTGCTCTCCCTCAGGACGCCTTCCATGCCTTCCACCAGGACCTCAGCTTCGTGCGCAAGTTCCTGCAGCCCCTGCTGATCGGGGAGCTGGCCCCTGAGGAGCCTGGCCAGGACGGAGCCCAGAACGTGAGCAGGGCCTGGTGGAGGCCGAGCCATCCGGGGGGCACGGGGGGGGGGGGCACGGCCATAGCAGCTCCAGCGGCAGCACCCCCAGGGGGCACGGGGCCACGGCTGTCTGCCAGCCCCTCCGCGGCAGGTGGTTGGGGATGAGCTGAGGGACGCCTGCTGTGGGCCCGCATCCCCGGCGACAACGAGCTTTCTGACGAGCTGAGCTGGAAGGGCTCAGCCCACGCTGGCTGTTTCTGCTTCTCGCAGACCCCACTTTTTTCAGGGGAGCCTCTGCCTCCAGGCAGCAATCCAGGTCACACCCCACGCCTGGCGCGCTTGTCCCTCGGACCCCTTTGGCCACACCCCTTGGGCCTGGCCTGGGAGGACTGGCTGTGGGCGTTTCTGGGGACACCTGGGACTTGGCTTCCTCCCCTGATGGGCCACTCGCCGCGGCAGGTCCAGCTGGTCGAGGACTTCCGCGCCCTGCGCCAGGCGGCCGAGGACATGAAGCTGTTTGAGGCCCAGCCGGCTTTCTTCACGCTCCTGCTGGGCCACATCCTCGCCATGGAGCTGCTCGCCTGGCTCATCGTCTACCTCCTGGGCCCCGGCTGGCTGCCCAGCACCCTCACCGCCCTCATCCTGACCGTCTCCCAGGTGACCCCGCTGTCTCGCAGCCCCTCACCTGTCCAACAGACACACGTGGACATTCTAGACTCATGTGCTGAGTGAGTGAATGAATGAATGAATGAATGAATGAACAGACGAGTGAATGAGTGAACGACCAACTAGAGACCCCATAAGGTGTGTATCTGAGGGCCAAGCTGCGTTTTATTTAATTAACTAATTAATTATTTTAAGCCTCAGCTGAGGAGCTTTTCCCCTGGATTTCTAGAGAGAGTGGAAGGGAGGGAGGGAAGGGGGGAAGAGGGAGGAGAGAGAGGAGTATCTACCTGAGAGGGATACATCGATTGGTTGCCTCCCGCACGCTTCCCACTGGGGCTGGGGAACCTGCAACCGAGGTCCGAGATCCGTGACCTTGACCGGGGAATCAAATCGGCGACCTTGGGCCGGCACTCTAACCACGGAGCCACCGGCCAGGCCTCAAGCTGCATTTGAAATGAGCTGAGGAAGCTCCTTCCTTAGCCCTGAGTGTGCACAGGGCAGGGAGCCAGAGGGCTCTACCCCAGCCCCGTGACGTGCAGGCCCCGAGACCGCCCGGAACTCAGTGTTCTGTAAAAAGAGGAAGCTGGTAGACCGGGTCCTGAAAGGACTGTTAGCTGTGGGTGAGCCCCCTGAGCTGGGGGGGCGCTCACTGGGGCTCCAGGGCTGGGCCCCCAGGCAGCCAGCACCCTCCCCCAGGGCCGGAGTCAGGGGCCGGGTCCCCTGAGCCTGCCTCTCTCCCCAGGCCCAGAGCTGGTATTTGCAGCACGACCTGGGCCACACGTCCGTTTTCCGGAAACCCCGGTGGAACCACGTGGCCCAGCAGTTTGTGATGGGACAGCTGAAGGTGAGGGTGGGGCATGTGCTGGGCAAGCAGGGGCTGAGCTGGGGCGCCAAGCGTGCGGGCACGTGTGGTGGGCGTGGCCTGGCCCCCCCTGAGCCCCCTCTCCCCTGCAGGGCTTCTCCGCCCATTGGTGGAACTTCCGCCACTTCCAGCACCACGCCAAGCCCAACGTCTCCCACAAAGACCCGGATGTGACCTTGGCGCCCATCTTCCTCTTGGGGGAGTCGTCTGTTGAGGTTCGTGGGGAGGACGTGGACACACACTGGCTGGGCCTGCTGCTGAGGGGGACTGGCCCCTGACCAAGCCCCCCACTCTAGTTCCAGGCTAGCCCCTACCCCAGAGACCCCCTCCCCACCGCCCAGCCTGCTGCGACGATGGGCGCAGTTGCTAGAATCTAGAGTTGTCGTTGCCCGGTGGCCCCCGCCAGCCCCCGGCCCCCGCCCGGGAGGAGGGGGCCCCGGAGAGCTGCCCCCCCAGCCGCCGCCTGTCTCCACAGTACGGCAGGAAGAAGCGCAGATACCTGCCCTACAACCACCAGCACCTGTACTTCTTCCTCAGTGAGTCCCTGTGTGCCCCCGAGGGCGGGGCACGGCCGGGGCACCACGCCTGAGCCTGCGCTGTCCGCTTCTGCCTGCTGGGCAGCTGCCAGCCGCCCCTCGGGGAAGGGGCACTTGTGAGCCATCCGCATCACGGCGCCTCCCAGCCTCTCCCAGCCCCCGCTCGGCCACCTCTGCCCGCAGCCTGTGCTGACTGCCCCACTGCCAAGCCTGCTGGGCCCCCTCCTGGGTGCCCTCTGCCAGAGGTCGTCACAGCCCTGCCCAGAGTTTTCGGAATTCCTTCCAGCCCTCACGTCAGGGCGGTCCAGAGCCCTGGAGGGTTAGAGCACTTGTTGGGGTGCACGGGATGAGGACTCAGGCTGTGGCCATGAAAGGCTGGCCCTGACCTGCAGGAGGGACAAGGAGGCGGTGAGGCAAGGGTCAGCCTGAGGAGGCTCGGCCGCGGCGGGAAGAGTGGGGACCAGGCCTTGTGGGTGATGGGGTCATCCCTGGCTGGGCCCAGCACCGCGTCCCCGGGCGTCCCGGAGTAGCCGCCCCCCTCGGCCAGCGGGCGCCGCCCTGTCCTGAGCCTCTGACTTTGCAGTCGGCCCGCCGCTGCTCACGCTGGTGAACTTCGAGGTGGAGAACCTGGCCTACATGCTGGTGTGCCTGCAGTGGCAGGTGAGTGGCGGCGGGAGGGGCCCGGGCCAGCCCCGTCCACGAATGCAAACAGGCGTGCGTGCGCATGCAGCCGTGTGGCACCTGTGCGCGGGGGCCGGCCGGTGTGCGCTGAGGGCATGGCGTGGGGCCGGTGGCGGGGTGTCCTCCCGGGGGGTGGGGACCCGCCGGGTTAACTCCACCCGCATTTGTCTCCCAGGAGGGGTTCCCCACCTCAGCCCCTCCATGGCACCCTCACTCCCATGCTCAGTGGGCAGGGCAGGGACCCCTCCCTCCACCTGGCTGAGAGGGGCGTGACCCGTCCAGGACTCCGAGGCACACCTAGCGGGAAGGGTGGGTGACGTCGGCCCCTGCGGCTGCTTCTCGACCTCTGTCCTCCGCCCTCTGCAGGACCTGCTCTGGGCCGCCAGCTTCTACTGCCGCTTCTTCTGGTCCTACATCCCCTTCTACAGCGTCTCCGGGGCCCTGCTCCTCTTCGTGGCTGTCAGGTACGGCGCTTCACACACCGGCAGCAGGCGACCCTGACCACGGCCCCCCGCCCTCAGCGCCTCCACTTCCCCATCTGCGGGACGGGACAGCAAGGCTGCCTCCCCGGGTGTGGAAGAATCGCGTGACACGAGAGTGGTGGGCTCCCCGGGACAGTGGGTCTAGGCCCGTGGTCGGCAAACCGCGGCTCGCGAGCCACATGCGGCACTTTGGCCCCTTGAGTGTGGCTCTTCCACAGAATACCGACTTCTGCGCATGGGCCACGGAGTTTCCATCGCACTATACGTGCGCACCCGCACGTGGTATTTTGTGGAAGAGCCACACTCAAGGGGCCAAAGAGCCGCATGTGGCTCGCGAGCCGCGGTTTGCCGAGCCGCAGTTTGCCGACCGCTGGTCGAGGGGAAGCGGCCCCGTGGATGTTCACCTCTCGGGCAGGGCTGCTCTGGGCTCAGCCGGCACGGAGCCTGCTCCTCGCAGCCGCGCCACACACCACGGGGGCGGGTCACGCAGCCCCACTGTACAGAGGAGGAAGCTGAGGCCGGGTCTGCGTGCGTGTGAGCTGGACAGGGGCGGTGCTGAGCCTTCCCCGCGCGCAGGGTCCTGGAGAGCCACTGGTTCGTGTGGATCACGCAGATGAACCACATCCCCAAGGAGATTGGCCACGAGAAGCACCGCGACTGGGCCAGCTCGCAGGTGGGCAGCGGTGGGCCGGGAGGGGGCCCTGAGGGGGCTGCCCGGTCCAGGGCACGCCGTGGGCTCAGGGCTTCGTGCCAGCCTCCCTCACCTGAGCCCCCACCCGCCCCGGCAGCTGGCAGCCACCTGCAACGTGGAGTCGTCACCCTTCATCGACTGGTTCAGCGGGCACCTCAACTTCCAGATCGAGCACCAGTGAGCGCGGCCCAGGGCCCCGCGGGGTGGGCGTGAGTCTTCCCACGGGCGGGCCGGGCTCCCTGGGGCCTGGGAGGGTGGTGAGCAGGGCCTGGGGTGGGGGGGGCGGTCCCTCTGGCACCCCCCACCTCAGGTGCCAGCACATGCCCTCCCCCGCCCCCCCCAGCCTCTTCCCCACGATGCCCAGGCACAACTACCACAGGATCGCGCCGCTGGTCAAGGCGCTGTGTGCCAAGCACGGCCTCACGTACGAGGTGAAGCCATTCCTCACCGCCCTCGTGGACATCGTCAGGTAGGGGCTCCTGGTGGCTCCCCGGGGCCTGTCCGCCTGGTCCCCCACAGCCCCTCTCAGCGCCCCAGGCCCTCTGGGAGCTGACCTGTGAGGCCTGTCCGTCCTCAGCCTGCAGCCTCCCTGCCCAGCCTTCACTCGCGGGCCCCCTGCCCTGGGCCCAGGCCCCGTCCGAGGCTCCAGATCCCTGGCTTCTAGGCCTGACATCCCAGCAGGGGACCCAGAAAGCAAGCGCCTAAAATAAGTAAATTACAGAAAACGTGAGGAAGGGAGTGGTGCTTTGGCAACTAAAACGAGACTACGAAACCCATGGGTGGAGGCAGGAGAGGGGCGGGAGCGCCAGGCAGGGGCGACAGGTGGCTGGCATTGAGGCAACAAGTGAGCAGACAGGCAGGAGGGGAGAGGGCGGGCCATGGAGACGTCTGGGGAGGAACATTCTGGACAAGGAACAGCAGTGCAAAAGCCTGAGGCAGGAGCTGGTGTGTGGGAGCCGCTGAGCGGGGCCCGGGGGAGGGACACGCAGGAAGTGGATTCTGGGAAGATGCTCTGGCTGCGAGAATGCGCGGAAGGGCGAGAGGGGAAGCAGACAGGCGGGTGGGCTGGGCGGCGGGAGCCTGGGCGGTGGGGAGCGGGGGCCGGACCCCCCAGCCAGGGCCCTCCCACCTGTGCCTGGATGCCCTTCCTTCAGCCGGTGTTTGAACCCCTGCTCCTCCTTCATGGCCCTTCCCAGCCTCCTCCTCGGGCCCCGGCCTCGCCGCCTGGCCCCGTTAGGACACCTGGCACGGCCTTTCCCGCGAGTCATTGATATCTCGGGCTCCTCTAGTGATGGACAGGGGCTGGGCCGCACCAATCCCTGGGCTGCAGGGCCCAGCCGGAAGCAACAGACAGAGCTGGGGGAGGAGGGACAGGCTCCTGCCTGGACTTGGCCTTGCTCTACCCCCCCGCTCCCCCGCTCCCACGCCAGGTCTAGATTCCACTCCAGTTCCTGAGAACTGGCCTCACTTCTCAGTCCCCCCCTGCACCGCCACCCAGCGGCCTGCCCCAGGGGGTAGGGGGGGATGGGGACACCTCTGAGCATACGCATCATCTTGGGGGGCGGGGTTGGTATCTTGCAGTTGAGTCCCCAACACCCACCCCACCCCTGCCTCCCAGGTCCCTGAAGAAGTCTGGCAACATCTGGCTGAAAGCTTACCTCCAGCAGTGAAGGTGGCACCCAGGGCCCCACCACAGCCAGCTCAGGCAGGCTCCACCCGCCTCCTCCCGGTCCTGCCACCTTCCCCTCCGCCCTCTTGCCACCCTAAGGCCACAGCTCTGGGCCCAACAGGACAGGGGCGAGGGGGATGGGACATGAAGCCACAAGGTGAGCGTGACACGTTTTCCTGGAGCAAAAATTTAGGCAGACTGTTATTTTTATATAAAGACAAACCCAGATCTATGATGGAATAAAGTATTGAACTTGCATGAATTTTGGAGCTGGATTCTGCCAAGATCCCCAAGAAGCGTTGAGGGCCATCGGGGTGCTGGGGGCGGGAGGATGGGGGGATGGTGCTTTCGGAGCTTCCCCCTGCGTGGGGCTTACATGGCCTAAGGGCCTGGTTCCTTCCTGTTCTTCACCCACTCACCAGCAACCTTGGGGGTCACATGGGCTCCCCTCACTTTACTCCTGGGCAGAGCGGGGCAGGGGCTGGCCCAGCGGACAAGGGCCGAGGGCTGAGGGCCACTGGGCAGGTGGCCCCACGCAGGATGGGGACACCAGTACATCCCGGACCGGCACTGCCTCTTCCCGGAGCCTCTGATGAGGGGCCTCAGAGAGCATGTGCGGGGGGGGGGGCCACCTGCCCATCTCAGTACCACACATGTCACCGCACCGGTGGGGGTGCGGCCTGACTGTGCTCAGCCCCCACACAGGGGGTGCCGGCTCTCCCAGGCCGCCTGGCGCTGTGGGCTTCGCTGCAGCTGCTTCAGGGATGGCTGGGCCCCAGAAACGCTGCCGTTTCATCCCTGGAGTCTGAGAGCAGCGTGTGAGCTCACCCCGCTTGCCGTATCCTTAGGCAGCCACTGCCCTTCACTGAGCCTCAGGCTCCTCATCTGAGAAATGGGTGCGGTTGGCCATGGGCCTGGGGTGTTCGACACTCTGTGGAGGGCTTAGAGTTGGCCCTTGGGGCTTCCTGAAGGTGGGAGGAAGGGAGAGCTGGGCCGCTGGAGCTCTAAGCTGAGGTGAAGGTTCCTTTTGTGTGTTTTCATTTTTTATATATATATTTTTATTGATTTCAGAGAGCGAGAGAGAGATAGAAACATTAATAATGACAGAGTCATTGATCAGCTGCCTCCTGCATGCCCCCCACTGGGGATCGAGCCCACCCGCAACCCGGGCATGTGCCCTTGACCGGAATCCAACCTGGGACCCCTGTCAGCAGGCCGACACTCTATCCATGGAGCCAAGCTGGCTAGGGCTGAAGGCTCCATTTGAAGAATGTCAGCCATTTTTAAAAAATATTAAAATGCTGAGCTAGAATATCGGAGGGCCTTTCTGGGGGGAGGGCCGGAGTCTCCCCACCAGCTGCAGGCCTGTCCCCCACTGCCCTGGACTGGGCTCCCTCAGGAAGCAGAGGGGCACAATACTTCAGTCCCTGCTCGGTCCTCCCTGGGGTCACTGAGCCCCACCCTGGTCCGTCCCACAGGGTCCCCTCTGACCTGGGGTCAGGACTCAAGGCTGCGTGACCTGGGGGAAGTTATTCAACCTCTCTGAGGCTAGTATGACTTCCTGGGCTGGTGGAAGATAAAAGATGTTGTGCAAGGCTCTTGGCAGAGGGCCCAGCAACTGAGCTGAGAAGTTTGTTTACGAGTTTTGTGCCTGCGATTCAGCGCCGTGGGGCCACCGCGTACTCTGACTCGGGACACTTCCCGGTCGGTCATCTCTGAGCCTGTTTACGCCTTGAAAGGCATTCCGCCTTGAAGGCAAATTCCTTCCGTCTGGGCCAGGCCCACACTCGGGGCCCTGCATGGGCCGTTTCCTCTGCCAGGAGTCCCCTTCCTGCGGGGAAAGCCCTGGAAACCCTGCTGGCTCCTGGGGCCAAGGGTGCCCGTGGGTGGCATTCCCCCTGCCCCCTGCCTGGGCAGACGGGCCAGTGCGTTTCCTGCGGTGGCTGATGCCTTTACCAGGGAGAGATTAACACCCGGGCCTGGCTGGCGTGGCTCAGTTGGTTGGGCGTCGCCCTGTGCACCGGAAGGTTGCCGGCTCGATGCCGGCCAGGGCACACGCCTGGGTTGTGGGTTCGATACCGGGAGAGGAGTGTGCAGGAGGCTAGCCCATTGATGTTTCGCTATCACATCGATGTCCTCTCTCCCTCCCTTCCTCTCTCCCTAAATATCAATAAAGAAAATCTTTTAAAAAAATTAAAAAGCAGTGGTACTTAAAAACAACAGGCAGCGCGGACGCTGAGCCTGCAGCGCCACCCAGGGGCGCCCGGAGTAACTGCACCACCGTCGGGCAGGCCATGCTCCCTGCTGCCCCTGGTGGTAGCCATGGGGAGTGCGCCCTCAACAGCCCGTGGGTAGTTGCCTAGGAACTCGCTTACAGGCCCCTGGGGAAGCCGCCCCCCTCCCAGCTCCCTGCAGATCCCTCCTTATGGCCTGGGACCGGTCATCGGTCATCCCTGCCCTCCTCCCACTGTTCCCCATGCTACAGCCCCTGGGAACAGGCACCGCCCTTCTTGTGAGTGGAGCGCTCCCTTCTCAGGTTTCTTAGGCAGCCGCGGAGCAAGAACTGGGGGCGCATGTGCGGGGTTTGTGAAAGGGGGGACCGAGGGTCCTGGGTGGGGCCTCTAAGGAACCCCGTGTCCCTGCTTCGTGGCCTGACTGTGCCCCGGGACCCCCCGTGGGCTGCCCTGGGCGGGTGGTGGCAAAGGAGTCACAGAACCGGTCCCTGGGTCCCTGCCCGTCGTGTCCCAAGGGGCTGGTAGGGGTGACAAGCTCTGTGACGGACAGGTCCTGGCTCTCCCTGGTCTTCCCCGCACCCCTCCCCGCCCCCCCACATGTCGGGGGCACTGGGCTGCCCAGAACCTCTGGGCCTGTCACTAACCCTCCAGGACACCTGCTTCTAAATGCCTTCAAAAATGCAGCATTCATGCCCTGCCAGTGCGGCTCGGTGGTTGAGCATCAACACCTGAACCAGGAGGTCAGGGTTTGATTCTTGGTCAGGGCACATGCCTGGGTTGTGGGCTGGATCCTGGATCCCTGGTAGGGGGCGTGCAGGAGGCAGCCGATGGATGATTCTCTCTCATCATTGATGTTTCTAGCTCCCTCTCCTTCTCCCTTCCTCTATCCGAAATCAATTTAAAAAATCAATTAACTAATTAAAAATTTAGTTAATTAACTAATTAAAAGTAATTTTAAGAAGGAACATTCATAATGGCGGAGGACAAGCATGCTACGGGGCCACCTGCTCTGCTTATGTGTGGCCGGATCGGTTAGAAACAAGACCTCCCCCCAAAACATCAACGACAAAAAGTCCAGCCACAAGAGCACCGAGTCCCTGACCGGCCGCCTCCCCTCCGGCCTCCACGTCCTCATAGATGGTTGCGAGGCCTCTGGGACCCACAGCTTCTCACTTCCTGTCCGGAGGGGCGGGCCTTGACGGGGGAGGTGCACCTGGGACAGCTGAGGGGCCTGGATTGGCCCAAGGCTCTGTCACCTGAGCATGGCCGGTCACTCCTGAGGGCAGCCCTTCTGTCCTGCCCCTTCTCAGAGGCCTCCTCTGAGTGTCCTGCTGACGCCCGAGGAACTGGCCAGGCCACTGGCCGCCTCGGGGGCGCCAGGTCCACACGCAGCCCAGGCTGTTCTGCCAGCCCCTCCTCTGCCCCTGGCACCCTGCCCGTGCCCCCCCCCCCAAGTGATGCCCTTTCATGGGGGTAGCCACCTCAGTTCTCTGTGGGGGAGCTCTTGCCCCCTCCAGGCTCCACGCCGTCTGGCCAGCCCCTGGGCCTCCTGGGAGAGCTGACATTTGACGGGATGAGGGGGTGAGTGTTGGGCTGGGAAACAGCCCTTCCCTTGTGGAAAGCGAAGGAGAAGGTCAGCCAAGCGCTGGAGCTCGGCCTCCGGAGGATGGCAGCTCCGGGTCTTGGGCTCCCTCGGGGCCTTGCGTGTTAAGGTGGCACAACTTCGACGGGGGTTGGGGGTCAGAAACCCACGATCCTGCCTTCACCAAGAGCCTCCGGGAAGTGCGGGGACAGCAGGGATGGGCGCCCCCAGCTTCCTGACCCAAGGGCAAGGCTGGGGGAAGAAGTCACAGACCCACGAGCCCATCGACCCGAGCCGAGAGCCACCTGGTGCCCTCAGCCGCCCGCGGCGTCCCCCTAGCCTGTCAGTCCCCCTGGATCCGTGGTTGAGATGACATCCTTGGAGCCATCGCCCAGAGGGTCAAGGAAGGCAAAGGACTTGCCCAAAGCCACTG